>NC_072427.2:63575000-64200000 GCF_028878055.3 Symphalangus syndactylus | reverse complement strand
TATGATAGGAATGATGTCTTTATAAGAAGAGGAAGAGGCACCAGTAAACTATCTCTCTCTCCCCCACACCCTTCTCTCCTCCTCTCTCTCTCTCTCTCTCTCTCTCTGCATACAAAGAGAAAAGTTCATGTGAGGACACAGAGGAGGCAGGTGTCTGCAAGCCTCAATAAAGACACCAAATTTTCCAGCACCTTGATCTTGGACTTCTATCATCCAGAACTGTGAAAAAAGAAATTTAAGTTGTTTAAGCTACCCAGTGTGTGATATTTTATAACAATAGCCTTAGCAGGTGAATACATTATTCAGCATATAATTCCTAAATAGGTATTTGCTTGTCTACTATTGACTATAACTCATTTATTATGGGGAAAAATTTGGTTTATAATTATCTTACATTCTTGTCATAAAAAGCATCTCTAAGAGCCAATTTAAATGCTTTTCCCCAACTGCTTCCCATAAACACACACACACACATACACGCACACACGCACACACCAGGCATTAGTCATTTTGAGTTTAAAGAATGGCCAGTAAATTTCTTTTCATAATCATGGAAATTTCCTAATTGCACCCTTTGGATAGGAGAGACATGTTTCTCAAGAATCCTATTCCTTGGAAGATATGTCATTCTTTTATGTTTGCTTTTGATGTCTGATTCCATACTCTTTGTTCAGTTGTTTGTCATTGGAGGGATCCCTGCACCTGTCCACACAGGAAGGTGGAACCAAGGGGAAGGGTGTGTTTTAAGCAGCATAGATTCATTTATTCATTCACTTAATTATTCAAAACACTTTATAATATCTACTCTGTTCCAATCACCGTTCTGGGAGCTATAACTACAAGGCTGAAAAGACGACATGTCCCTACTTTCAAGTTTACAATCTAGTGGTGGATGAGGCACGCAATATACATATGAACAAACAAATAAACAAGGTAGGCGTAGATAGTGATAAGTTCTCCAGAATTCTAAGACAGCTCTCCTCCACCTTCCAGCAACTAGTAGGGCCCACCAGGTCAGGAGCCATAGATCCTGAGGGGACCCAGTAGTCTGTGAGTTGCCCCTGGCATCTTATGTGTGGCTGACACATACAATTTTTCAGTTTTAATATTTTATCATTTTGGTTAAATAAATATCTCATTTAAGTGACAAGTGCCTGGGGTGCTACTTTTAGCAAGTTTATAAAGAGGAAATGTCAATTCATTCTATCTAGAGGAGAGATCTTAAAATACGTTCTATTTATTTAAGAAAAGAGGTGCATGTTCTTGAACAGAAAATTCTCTGGGCAGCTAGATAGATGATTACACAGTTACACAGATAATCCTCGTCTTAGAACATTATTTAAAAATTATTTTAAAAATGAAAAATTGCTACATCTGTGAAAGGTGAGATTTTGGGGTCACATGATAGACTAATAGATAAATTCATAGGTGGAATACCAGTGCAATGATTGGAAATATAACCTGAAGACACCTTTCTTTTTGCAGTAAAGGTATATATCTCTGTGTTTGTCATTACTTGTGAAAAATAGTTAAAATTTGAACTGCTTTTAATTACACTTGGTAGACTAGTTCTCTTTGTGTGCAATTTTATAGTTAAAGGTAATTACATAGAGGCTTTCCTTTTAGGGTTACATATGACTTTCCACCATTGTATGTTACTCTCTAGAAAAGAGTTCTGGACACGTAGAGTATTTTAAATTCAGGATTTGTGGAAGATTATATTCTTATACATGACGATTGAAACACAAACATCTCCAAATTTTCTAATTAACCACAGGTCATTTATATACCAGAAAAAAGGTATGCCTTAAAGTTCAATTTTGTCAGTATTTTTCACTGGATTCGTGAAAAAGATACTAAAAATTTTCAGTAGAATGCACGGGGGCAATAGGTTAAAGACAATCTAAGATTGTGAATTTAGTAGCTACATTTGAGTTCATTGTATGTTTAATAATTCATTGTTAATAATTATATGCTCAATAACTCAACATATTGAATATAATAATAAGCTCATTGGCACCATATTGCCTTACCTTTCAAGTCTCAGCCTACTCATCGATTGTTCAGGAAGCATAATGCACATTATCCTGTCCTGATTCTATTACTCAAGAACCACACGCAAAGGAGGGAAAGAGGGAGAGCATTGGGATAAATAGCTAATGCATGCAGGGCTTAATACCTAGGTGAGAGGTTGATAGATGCAAAGCACCATGGCACACATTTACCCGTGTAACAAACTTGCACATCCTGCACATGTGCCCTGGAACTTATAAAAATAAAGAATTGAACAATTATTCACTGTTTAAGAAACATGCTATCTTCAGTATTTGGTATTTTTTCTATTTCCCCACTCTCTGCCAAAAGTACATTCAAGCACCTCAGAAGCAACCAAGTCGCATCTTTTTTCCCTCTAAATTAAATGATCAAGGCAGTGGTCTCATTTCTCTACTTACTTCGCCTGTGTAGAAAAGGTAACTCAGCGAAAGTGCTGTGTGTGATGTATCTGGGAAAGCTACATGGGGGAAGCAAACACACCTGTTATGGAAACATCTGTGAGTTTTCCCAAGGAGATCAAGGAGCACTTGTGTGTCCGCAACAGATGGTGCTCCACCCCCCAACCGCAGAGTCATGCCCATCTGTCCAATATAGTGCAATTGCACCCCCTGAATTTGCTCACTTTTGATTCTCTGATCCTGTTGGAATAGTAGGCTATGGCATTCCTGTGGGAAAATGTGCTGTGTACCACAGTGGTTCGAACTATGTACTGGAATTTAGTAAATAAAACGCTGGAATAACCAACTTTACTCATCATATGTCTTAATGACCCCTTTGAATCTCATATATTGTTCTGTAAAATGGTCCGAATGGCATTCTTGGAGGGGGTGCATAGATTATATAGTGTATTAGTCTGCTGAAGTTGCCTTAACAAAATACTGAGTAGCTTAAATGAGGTAAATCTATTTCTCACTGTTCTGGAGGCTGGAAGTCCAACATCAGGATTCCAGGATGATCAGATTCTAGCGAGGGCCCTTTTACTGACTCCCAGATTACTTCCTTTTACTGTGTCCTCACCCGACAGAGAGAGGCAGAAAGGCAGAGAGAAAGAGAGAATCAGTCTCTTCCTTTAATAAACCCACCAGTCCTATTGGATTAGGGTCTCACCCTAATGACAATGACCTCATTTAACCTTAATTAGGTTCAGTGTTCCATCTCTAAATAAAAGCCCTGTCTCTAAATACAGTTACATTGTGGGGTAGTGGTTAGGGCTTCAAATATGAATTTTGGGGGGGCACAATTCAGTCCATAGCATATAGATATGTGAGGATTAAATGATTAAAAGGTCAATTTTTTTTGAATGCCTATTCAAGAAAAGTCATTTAGGGGTTTCATTTTCTTTAACACAAGTCACAGGTTTAAAATGTGACTTTAACCCAAGTCACATTTTCTTTAACTCAAAATTCTATAAAAGTTCCTGGTCAAGTATTAACATTCATTGAATGATTTTTCCTTGGTTTGAAAACTAGTGAAGGGTGATGGGAGCTTGAGGCGAGTTAGGGAGGAGAAGGGGAGCAGTTTTAACGAGGAAGAGGGAGGAGCATAATGGAAAGAACATTTGGTGCAATATTGGCTGAGTTCTAGTTCAGATTTAATCTAAGTTTTATCAGTCAAATGGAGACCTTGATAATTTTTTTAAAAAAAGTTTTATTGTAATTGACAAATAATTTTGTATATTTATGGGGTACAATGTGACTTTTTGGTATGTGTATACATTGTGGAATGAGCAAATCAGGCTAATTAGCATATTCATTTTCCAAAACAAATATTTCGTTGTGGTAAGAACAATTAAAATTCCCTTTTTTAGCTATTTTGAGATATATAATATATTACTATTAACAACAGACACTGTGCTGTGCAATAGAACACCAGAATTATTCCTCCTATCTAACTGAAACTTTGTATCCGTAGACCAATGTGTACCCTTTCGCTGTCTAACTCCCCACAGCCAATTCTGGGTGTATACCCCAAGGAATTTAAATCAGCATTTCAAAGGGATGTTTGCACTCCTGTGTTTATTGCAGCATTATTCACAAGAGCCAAGATATGGAATCAACCTAAGTGTCCATCAGCTGGTGAACAGGTTTTTAAAAATGTGCTGAATATACAAAATAGAATACTATTTAGCCTTAAAAAAACAACAGGCAATTCCGCCACTTGCAAACATGGATGAACCCAAAGGACATTATGTTAAGTAAAATAAGTCAGGCACAGAGCGACAAATACCGTATGATCTCACTTATGTGTGGAATCTAAAAAGGTAGAAATTGTAGAATTAGAGAGTGGAATATTGATAACTACTTCCTAATGTATATTTGGAGTTTGAATGACTAAATATACATAAAGTGCTTATATTTGAACATACAAGATGTTATAGATTTTTTTCTGTCCTTTGCCCCATCTTTCCTAGTATAATAAAGTTATGCTACAAGTTCGTCACTTATGAATTCCAATTTGAGGATTCAGTTTGTGACTTTTGCTGGTCCCGAGAAATCAAGAAATACTGAGCCATTGCATGAACAGTGTCACTAAGTATAAGAACCTGAGAAGTTCAACTTCAACAATTCTTAAAGTCTCCCTTGAGTAGAAGGTGAGTGAAGTGTCATAATTGGGCAAGAAGTGAGCTAATTCTGATTGCAACAATAGGCAGCTGTTAAGAGACGAATGTAACTCTGGATGGAAGTTTCTATGGTTTCTGCCTTCAGCCCTGTCATGTTCAACATTCTATTCAAGACCTAGATCAAAGGAGAAGTTGATGAGCTTAGTATTCAGCTGAGAGAGATGGGCTACGTTGGCTAGAAATTAAGCAATGAGCTCAATCTAGCAAGATACAAGTTCTGAAGTTGGACTCTTAGGAGCAACTGAGGCTCAAGCGTTTCAGTAGGCACTGCATTCTGGGTAATTTAAAAAATGTGTATACTTATCCTCACATCCTTTAAGCTCAGCTGAAATCTACTCTGCAAAGTCATGCTTGAACCCTTGCTTTGAGCTAAGTGTTCTGGCAATTCCAACATATACACCTGTAATAAAGCTGCTGAAATAATGTTAAAGACTCTTTAAAGCCAGGATCTTTACCATGTTAATTTTCATACTCCCAATGTCTAGTGTAGTGCCTGGCACATAGGGAATTTTCAATAAATTATGGGCTGTTGCTAGAATAAAAATTCAAAAGTAGGCAGTGTTGAGTTGGCAACTTAATTTTCTAAAAAGTATTAATTGCCTGCCTATGTGGACAGTAGAAGCAACAACAAAAATATCCTGCCAATAAATCAGGCTTTTTGGCTGGTGCCTTGCAGTGCCTTGTAAATATTAGTAAGCATGTTTCCTATTCTAAAGTAGGTTTAAAAAAAACTTAAACTCAGTAACTTCATTTCCCCTTCTTGAAGAACCTGCAGTTCCTTTATATTTATAACCATTAGAGTGAGGCATGTTAAATAATTCAAATGAGAAATCCTAGTTTCCACCTTTATGTATCTCTCGGGTTTTCCTTTGTTCACCCAGTCTCCTGCAAAAATCATCAAATGTTCAAATTTATAGTCTGTGACTTGGTCACCCTGAACCTCTTGGTGGCCCGGAATGAACATGAGATGCTCTTATTTAGCACTTGGAGCTCAGTTAGATATTAGTTTTCCTGTAGTGCAATCCTCTGATGCTAGTGAGGAAGGAAATCAGAAACAGGAATCAGGCGATTCTGGCCAATCCTCCCAATACAAGGAGAGAGTCACTGATGGAAATGGGTCTGGATACTGGGTTTCTCTCTCCTAAGTCCTTTGATACCAGTTACTAAAATGGGTTACTTCTTAGAGCTGTGACGTTGAACAACACTTCATTGAGACGATGCAAGATTTGGATTCCAAAGTGTCCCCTCTATCCCCTGTCAGCAGCATGAGCCTGAGCAGGGCAAGAGTCAGCCAGTATAGTGCACACACGCTCTGTTGAACTCATGTTCTTCCACCCAGGAGACTTGAGGTTTCTGTGCAAAGAGTAATGTCAGTCCGCTGAAAATCACTGGGTCGTCTGCTTCCTTGTTTATGACTTCTCCATATAGTTGGTTCTGCTTCAACTTATTTGAAAGGGACATCTGTTGGATGATTTGATGTGATGTCTGTGTTCCCTGAAAGTCATTTCTGACAGGGCGATGTAAAGGAACCTGAGAGGGAGCTCCATCATGTGATGAGTGGCTCTTAAGTGCAGAAACAGATTTGAGAGGATTATCCAAGATAATAACTTCAAGATCAAACTAGGCCATGGAGTTAGCCATAAGGCCCTGCAAATTCTTTGCGGCTCAGCCCTCTGGGGTCTCCTGCTACCGTGCTTGCCAGTAATGAATTTCACTTCCATGTGGGATCTTTCAGGTCTTCTTGACACACTGAAGCCATATGTGTTTCAGCCACTTCAGACATCATCCTGCTCTTTAACTTGAAGAACAGTCTAAGTCAGTGAGGTTTGCTGTGGCATCAAATCTTTTAAACCCACACCGCTTGAATAATAACTATGATTCTGGATAGTTGACTCATGAATATTTCCTGCGAAGGAACAATGAGAGTATTCTGAGGAAATTAAATCCATACAAGTAATTCCCAAACTTTATTCATGTTGGAATACTTTCTAACTTCAACTGTTTTTACCAGACTGGTAACACATAGCAAAATCAACTGATAAGATTGTCCCTTTTTCTTTCTTCCTCTTCCTCTACCTAACACTTCTCTAGTGTGGTACTAACTGGAGAAGCCACAAAGAGTAAGTAGATGCAAAGGGAAATGAAAAGTCAAAGAGCCCTACACTTTTTTTTCCCCCCTCTCTCCTGGTAATCCTACTTCAAAGGCAGTGCACCTTTCTCAGAAAGGCCTAACCAAACTCAGAGGATGAAGTTGGAAAACCCCAGCAACCCTATGATACACAATAAACCCATGTAAGGAGGTGGTCCCTTACAAACAGTTGGCTACGAATATCTGCTTTCTAATGGTCTGACACTCGTGGCATAATTATTTTTGTAAGAGTCCTCAGGAAAGTCTGTTTTGAAATACCCCATAGCTTAAGACTATGATAGTACCTTGCATAGTTCAATGTAAAAATATCCAGGTGGCTTATGAAGAAGAGAGGAAGCCAGAAATGATGCTTCTCTATAGGAAAATGACACTGCAGCCAGCCCCCCTGAGTCCTGAGAAGACCCTAAATACAGCACTCCTCCTCCCCGACAACTACCCAAGTGATATCCTGTGAGTGACTGGATTCTAATCTATCGAATAGTTTCAGTACATGAAAAAAAAAATCAATTTTGGAGTAAGAGTTGCCAGCAGAAAGATTTCCATTTATTAGGCACCTACCAGGTGCCTGATTGTATTGGGTACATTAAAGATATTCTTTTATTTAGTTCTCACCGGGAAACTCTCAAGGCTTGTTCACATTTTACAGATGAGAGAAATAAGGTGCAAGAAGGTTAAACAAACAATCCAGGCCAACTCAAGTGGAGGGACCTGTGGCTGAGTTCAGGTCTGCCTGTAAACTGCTTGAGGCCAGAACCTTTTCTCTGTTTTGTTCGCTGATGTATCCCAAGTGCCCAGAAGAATGCCTGGCAAATTGTAGCTTCTTAGTAAATATTGAATGATTACCTTAATGAGAGAATCCAGCACATGTACTCCTAAGTATTATTCTCTATGGTTTCTCCTCAGTCTCCTCATTCCAGTCTGTTACCTGCCCCTTTCTGCCATCCAATTTCAAAGGGAAATGGAACCCAGAGCTTCAGCGGATGCTGTAGAAAGTTCCATCTCTGTGTACATCCTTCTGAAGGAGTGGAGCAATTGTCACGGAGCAGTGTCATTGAGTCTGAGGCCTTACTTCCTTGCTCTCCCCCTTTCTTCTGTCTCCTCCCTCCTCCCACAAAGATTTTCTGAGTCCTTGCTGTGTGCTTGAGCACTGGAGACTCACTACGAACAAAGTTGGCATGGTCCCTGTCCTTATGCAGATTATTGAATAAATTATAGGTAGAGTGAGTGTTTTGACAGAGAGGTAAATGTTATAGAAACATATAAAAGTGGACTCAGACCTATTCTTTAAGGTCAGGGAAGACATCCTGGCAAATTTTAACTTTAAGAGAAGACATAAAGGATAACTAAGAGTTCCTAATGTATACCTTGGGTTTCCTGGATGTCTCTGCCTAAGACACTTTTAGGGGGGAGTTAAAACTGTTTTCCTATAATACTAAGAAGTCATTTGCCTTTTCATTCTTACTGCATTACAAGTGTACAGTGGAGTTTTACAGAAGCTGCATAACATAGATTTCACAACAGATTGAATGCAGAAGCAGACATGAGAATCCATTTATCCTTTAGTAAGCCAGATATTGGTAAGATTTGCCAAAAATGCCTAACAGCGCTACTAGTCTCACTCATGTATTTTTGGTTTTGGAAAACGTGGCTATGTTTTTATAAAATGTTATTTATATTAAGGTATAATCGGTTTACTATGTTGTTTTAAAATGAATTAAATAGTTAAAAATGTATTGGTTCTAATTTACAACATGATATAATGATATCATCTACCTTTTTCAAAATGAAAAGGTCTTTGGGGTTCTTCATAATATTTGAGAGCTCAAAGGGGTCTTGAGCCCCAAAAGTTTGAGAATGGCTGAGCTAAGAAAAGAGGAGGAGGGAGTGTTCCACAGTGAATAAACAGCCTGTGTAAAAGCCCTTCCCTGGTATCTGACTTGTAGTTTGGAGGATATTGAAGAAGTCCGATGTGGTTGGAACATAGAAAGTGACGGAGAGAGAATATAATATGCAGACCAATGGGTAAGCAGTGCCATATTTGAGGACAATGACTTAATGCTAGGTCAGTGGGAAGTCACTGAAGGGTTTTAAGCAGGTTGGAATTGATGAGATACATGTTGAGAGAGGAAGGAAAAGGAAAGAAGAAAGGAAAAGAATGGGGAGAGGCAGAGAGAAGGGAGGTCAGGAGGCTTTTGGGGAAAACTTGGTAAGCTATGAGGGAGGGACAGTAGGGCTAGATAGAAGAGAATAGATTTAAATAATATTCATGGAGAATCTAGAGGACTTGGGTTTGATTGTCAATAGAGAGTGACTTGTTTTGTAAAAGAAGGAATGAATTTTCTCATGGTTTTTTAGTTATACCACTTGATTTTAAATTCTAGCACTAACTAACTAATTCTGTAACTGTGAGCACATTATTTAAACTCCATAAGCTACGATTTTCTCATCTGTAAAAAAATAGGAATAAGACCCACAATTTCATATGGTTGTTGAAGTTATTTTAAAAAGCACACGTACATAACTGGAATATCGTAATTATTTATTTCTTTCCCTTGCCTTCTCTTTAACTCTCTTTCTTACCATTTTAAGATGGAGGGGGGAAGTTGGCAGTGTTCCTCAGGAAACATAAATTCTTGGGAAGGGAGTTTGGACACCATATGCAAAATCTCCTCCTGTGATTCCTCTACACACTGGAGGTGTGCTTTCCTCAAGCACTTGAAGCAAATGTGTTCTCTAGTCTCCTCTCTCTCTCTCTTTTTTCTCTGAAGACTACTCTATCATTTAAGTTCAGTTATTTTTGTCTTATCTGCTCCCTTTGAACTTGAAACTTCATCCTATTCTTCTTGTTCCATAGTCTGATTCCTACTATTTTGTTCCTTCACCTTTGTCTTCCCAAAGTCTTAGGCTAGCCTTCTCTATTTCTCAGCTTTGTCATGCCCTTGACTTTGCAAGATTCTCTTTCCTGGCAACCACAATCTACAAACAAAATATTAATAATGTGCGAGGAGTTAGGACAGAGGCATTAAAATTATTATAAATAAAACCAGGTAGTCCTTTTGACTGGGGCTTGAACTACCTTCGGTTATTCTTACGAGTATCTTTTGAAAGGATGTTCTCAAATGCATTGACTTGAGAATTGAGAGTAATACTCTTTTGGGCTGAAGGGAAAGGAGACAGAGAACTACAAGGTCACAGGACCATGACAATATGTTGCATTTTGCCAAGTGGCCCTTATTAAACAGCCCAGGAGGTGAGTGGAGGAGAGCATGGGTCTGGCAGTCTGCCCTGGGACAGGAGCTTTGTCTGCACGCAGGTTCCCAGCTCACAGACGGTCCACATTTGAATAGAGCCCATTTGTTTACCACTTTGGTGGAAAACAGAGGAAATAGGCAATGAGTCAGGCACCCACTTGTTTCAAAAGGAATTTTTAAAAACAGTTTCAGGGAAATCTAAGAAAAAAATAGAAGTTTGAAGGAAGATGAAAGAGACAAGGACAAAGTGAGGGTTGCTGGATGCTAATGACATGCTTGTGTTTGCTGACAGCCTATCATTCTGGGTCTATGGGTTCCAACCCTGAACCTGAATCCAGTAGGAAAGGTACTTCTGGAGAAGAGCTTCCACTCTGGGGAGGCATTCTGACTAAGATCTAATCTGAAGTAGTTTGGAGTCAATTGATCCGCCTCCTTTCTCCATTTAAAGGACATTTGCTAAAAATGCCTTCTTCAAAGGGCCTGCAGAACAGAGAGAGGGGATTACACTGTGTATAATTTTTGAAATATGGTAACTGATCAGCAAATGGCATAAACTTGGACCTTATATGGGTCCTGTTTTCTGTGACATGATTTCCTGATCTGCAGACGCCCTGACTGACATTCCACTTTCCTATGGCTCAATGCTTGGTGTAGAAATGGTCTTTCCATTTTGTCATCTCATTTGGGAAAAAATGCATGATAGTGGAATGAATGCCACAGAAAGGAAGGAAATGAGCTGGTGTCTATGGCAAAGACTCAACTATGTTCTGCTGAAAGCTCTGGTTTGCAATCCAAACTTGATATATTATCTATTTTTTTAAAATTTTTAGAAACCTTAATTTTTTCCCCAAATTTGGAAAGGAATAAAATTCAGATGTTATAGAAAAAATCTCAAGGAAGCAAATAAAAACAACATGTAATCTGATCTCCAGAGATAACCAACATAGTATAACGCTATATATCTTTTGATATATAAAATAGTAAAATATGTGTATATATGTATATATAATTAATGGAATATTTTATACATTCTGGTTAGTAACCTAAATTTTTCATCTAAAATTTGTATCACAATTTTTATGTTATGATATATCTTATTCTTCCTCAACATAATTTTGGAGGCTGTTAAAACATTATTAAATAGTTCTCTAGTTTTAGACACTTAGTTTCAAGGTTTTACTATTAAAATCCTTCCTGCTAAAGTTTTCTAACAAATGTTCATTCGTTATTCAACAAATATTTCTTGAGCACCTACTATGTTCGAGATATGAAATTAGGCAGTTTGTCGGGGGCAAAATGGTAAGAAACAAGTAGTCTCCTCTTTCAAGGGACTTACTGAAAAGGAATAAATCTTTCCTAAATAATCGTGACTGTTTAGGAGATGAATTTCCTTTTCCTATGGCTTTCATGACCCTTTATATTCTCTGTAAGTCTGGTTCATAAAGCTGACTTTTGTGGCTGGTTTGTTAAAGATTTTGTTAACTTATAAGCTAAATATGTAAGTTAGAAAGCACTGACAATATTATCACAGTGATTATGATTGATATACTTTTATAAAACTAAATAGGAACTGCACAGAGAAATAGCTGAAATTGGACTGCATTATAATCAGAAAATCAGCTTAATAATATTGAGCTCAGAAATTCTAGTCTGCACGGTATAACCGAAGTTGTGCCTTGACAGCAGCAACTCAGACGGTGGTCACAACCTTACCTTGTTGGGACAATGAAATATTTTAGTGGAGTCATTGGCATCTCACTCTGCTTCTGAAATCAGGGCCACCTCTATTATTACTTTCCCCGTAGAGATGACTGGTTTGCTCGTTTGGTTAGCATACACTTTCCTCTGAAGTCAAGACTGTGGGATTGATTCCATGTGGTTCAGTGATTCTCTGACTACTTCAGAACCACTTCAGGTTGCATTTCGCAGTTCTAAACATCCCTGGTAGAAAATCATATCCTTGTTATAGACAAAAAGATGAAGAATGCAGAAATATTTGATCAAAAATGCCAGAGTCATGGTTGTAAAACGCATAATTTTAAGATGACTTCCAAGGCCCCTGAACTTGAGGGTGAAAGGGAAATTGTCCAGGTAGGCAAAACTAATCATGCTTTTAAAAGCAGAGATTTTTCTCTGGCTGGCAGCAGACGAGGGAGTCAGAGAGATCTGAAGCATAAGAATAATTCAAACTACCTTTGCTGGCTTGAAGATGGAGAACCCACTCGGAAAGGGTAAGAAGAAAATGAATTCTGCCGATAACCAATGAGCTTGGAAGAAGTCCCCAAGACTCAGATGGGAATGGCAGCTGGCTGATATCTTGAGTGTGAGACTCTGAGCGAAGAATTAGCTAAGCTTACCTGGAATTCTGTGCAATAATAACTGGCTATCATTTCAAGTTTGCATCTTTTTCATAATTTGTTATTCAGCAGCAGAAATATAATACAGCAGTCAGAACAACCCAGATTTTATGCCTTACTGATACCAAGTTTGCAACCTCTTTACCTACCAACAACCAAGGGCACATTTCTTGACAAGTTTAAATAGGTAAGAATGAATTTTATGAATCTCTAAACCACCAAAAAACAGAAGAACATGGTATCATCAAAGGTATAAAGCCCATAATATATGCACATTTATTGATATTAGTGAGAAGCTTCTTATAATTTATAAAAACAAACTCGTGATAGTTTAACAAATGACATAATAGAAATACATGCAGGCTGCTGTTAGGGTATAGAGGAGGCTCACCTAACCCCACCTGGGTGGAGCAGGAAGAGTTTTTCCTAGAGGAAATGGTGATTGTCAAAGGAATGCAGGAGGTGACAACTTAATGTTTACAGACCCTGTTCATGTGTGTAAAAAAATTGGGGGAGATAGAAGTCTACTGTGATGAGCCAAGAGGAGGGGCTAGGAGGTGGATAAGGCAACTTGGGATTTCATTTCCTTTCCTACTCCAAGTCTTAGAGTGATCATCTCAGAGAGGAATTCTCTTATCAAGACCCTCACTTAAAAGCTTGCCCTGGTAGTAGAAGGTACTTCAATGACAGGCTAAGGGTAGCTTTTCACTACTCATCTAAAGTTGGAAAGGCTTTAGATGTGAGTTAAGTTTAATGGAAGGTACCCCTACTGGGGGTATCTAAACCACAGGCATCTGAGACAACCTTAGGTGAGGGCTGAATGCAAATAACTACAGTGCTCAGAATTTACAACCTAGAAAGGCTGAAAATATTGCAGTAATTATTATTACTGCTGTTTCTTAAATTCCTCATTTACAAACTCAAAGTAGGACCCATTCCTGTCTAATTAAGCCAATGTGGTGACAAAGAAAAAAGTTATTCTGAATGCGTGTTTTTATTTCATTAACATCTCATTTCTTTGAACTATACTCACTGAATATGTTTTAATTTGATGACTCAAGTCAGTTGAAAATGAATACAAACCATGTGTGTTATTACATGCATGACTTGGGACCAAGAAGAGCCATCAATCCATCACCAGATGAATTCGCTCACCTCACTGGCTCATGTATGAAAGTAAACATAGTTCCACAGGACTTTCATACTTTCTGTCCATCTGGCCGTATAAATTGTCAGCCAGAGCTTAGCAAGTTCCTCAGAGATTAGGCAGATCCAATCAAGTTTGTAGGTGAAAGGGTCAAAATGAAGGTCAGAAGATAGTTCCTCTGGTATCCTCATGTATTTTGAGAAAGAAAAGGGTCTAGTAAATTACCAAGTTCCTTTTGTAGAAAGAACATTATATGAAAATGTACAAATGGAGTCATTTCTTGGGGAAGGTGTCTTGGTGTCCTGGGAGGCTACCTCACTTCTAAAGTCCTTAGATGTCTTCTATGCTTGTAGTGAGTACACCTGTTGAAACAGGTGGAACAGGTGGATGACTGTGGGGAAAGCCAAGGTGTCTTTTGGAGGATCCCACTTCTATTAACTCATGATTGATACCTAGGAGTTATGGGGGAGACAGAGGATTTGTATTAATGCCAAACAAAAGACCAGTGCATTCACGTGGGCATGAAGGGAGGCAAATATAATCGAGCTACATGTCACTCACTCTCATTGTGCCATCACCCTACAAGTGATTGCGAAAGTAACCCCTCCCACAGTCAGATGGCCCTGTCCCTCAGGAATCATATTAATGGCTGGTGCCAACCCACCTGTTTGCCTTTATCTTGTGCCACCACTGAATATTTTTCAGAAATCAGGATGTTGTTTCCCACTCTGAGATGTCTGGTTGAGCGGGTTTCGGTGTGATCAAGGAAATAGGGCTGCGCTCACTCTCACTATTCCAGCTGCCTTGGCAGCCTCCTGGCACATCCCGAATGAGGTCATATATTTAGTAAGGCAATATCTTACCTAAGAGATCTGAGACAAATAGAGACATTTGTATATCTGACATTCAGAAAAGCTATAGGGAAGAAGCTTTAGGGTATAATGGAACATAGAGAGGATTTCAAGGGAAACAGACCTGAGGTTACTGACTGTGTAATCTTGAGAAAGCTACTTTATTTCTCTGATTTGTCAATTCCTCTGATTTATCAAAAAAATTGCCATGCATATTGCTTGGCATAATGCATCACAGAGTATTAGCTCAAATAAATGTCAGTTCTTTTCCCTTCCTTCTTCATCCGGTTTTGGGGAAATTTGACATTTGGTATAAGTGTTCAAAAGAATTACAAAATTCCTGTGTCCTTTGAGGCAAGAAACTTTGCATAATTCTTTCACCCTTAGATCAGAATCCTCATCTCCTGCCTTTTCCTTTTGGAGCTAGCAGTCACAGGAATGACAACTGGCAAGGGGGTGCTGCTAAGCCTAAGACAGTGAGATGGATAGCTTAGCCAGTATGTCAGAATGGAAGCTTCAAGTTATTCTTCTTGAAAGTCTGCATACTGTCTGAAATCAAGTGACTATTGTTTAAACCATTTTTGGAATTTTTCACTTCAGAGCTTTTACATAAACCTTTGGAAAGAACTTCTGTGGGCCAGGGTGCTAGGTATGATACTCCCTCTCTGATCTGTCCACCAAATAATATTTAGATAAATACAGCTCTACTTTCAAGTAGTACACCACCTGTTATGGATCAAATATTTGTGTCCCCCCAAATTTATATGGCAAAATCCTAACGCCCAAGGTGATGGCATCAGGAGGTAGGGACTCTTGATAGGAAATTAATAAAGCTGTGAAGATAGAGCCCTCATGATTGGAATTAGTGCTCTTATAAAAGAGACCCCATAGAGCTCCTTCACCTTTCTGCCATGAGTGGACACGGTGAGAAGACAGCCATCTATGAACTAGGAAATAGGCCTTCGCTGGACATGGAGTCTGCCTGTGCCTTGATCTTGTACTTTCTAGCCTCCATAACTGTGAGAAATAAATGTTTGTTGTTGAAGCCACCCAGTTTATTGAATTTTAGTTATAACAGCCCAAGTAGTCTAAGACACCATGTAACTGCCTACAGCAAGAGGAAAGGATACATGATTTTGAAGCCCAAGTACAAATAAAGTAGACACATAGAAATTCATCTCCAAGAAGAAAAATGAAAAATGCATGTCTGTGTGAAAGCTTCAACTGAGCTTTTGTGTATTGTCCTTCAAAAGGACTTATCAGAATTTTTGTTTTTTGGTTGTGTTCTGCTTTTTTCTTCTATATTATGTAGCTTGTACAAAGAAGCCAAGACGTTCCCTCATTGGTTTCCTGAACAATGTAATCAAGGACCCCCATGGTGCCCCTGGTCTTGAGGATCCCATGGAAGATCAGGGAATGTGGTGGTGTTCTCCCTGTTAGCTTCTTCTGACTAGCAAAGGCATTTTTCAGATGGAGGGCAGGGCCTTTCCAAGTCTGATCTCAGACCTGGCTGTGTCCAGATTGTGTCACAGGCTGTGTCCAGATTGTGGTTTTGGGCACTTGTAATTACCAGCTTGGTTTTGGCTGGAGAAAGAAAAATTCCTATCATGAATACACCCAATTACCTCATGATTCAAAGATGGAGGCAGACATGCACAATCAGCTTCATTCTTACCTGATTCACCTGCCTCAACTCGGGAACTGGAAACATTTCATTGTAGCTCTTTCATTCTTTCAGGAAGTTTATTTTTTCTTGCATTTTTATAGGTGTTTAATGGAACTTCCATGAGGCTATTTAACTTTGTTCGTGATCATCTAATATTGTCACCATATCTTAGGGAAATTTCTAGGCTCAAAAGTCTACCAATTCATGTGGTGTTCCAAATGCACAGCTACATTTGACCATTAGGAAGCCAATGGTTTTCCTAAAGGAGTTTGCAAAATTCTGCAGTGTTATAGATATTCTTGCTTTAAAAAACTTGTGACAACTTCTAAGCTAATAATAACAATGGTAACAACAACCATAACAACATCAACAATAAATGCTACCTCTTGATGAGCCCTTATGTATTTTTAAGTACTATGCTAATGATTAACATGAATTACTTAACTTAATCCTTAACGAAGGCCTAGTGAGGTAGGTAATTTATTTTCTCCATTTTTCAGATGAAGAAACTGAGGCTAAGAAAGATTTATTGACATATTCAAGGCCAGAGAACAGATAAATGGTAAAGATGTATTTTTATAGGAAGGAGAATACTCCTATTATGCAGCTCTATAAAGGAATGAAATTCTGACACACGCTACAACATAGATGAATGTCGAAGACATTATGCTAAGTGAAATAAGACAGACATAAGGACAAATACTGTATGATTCTACATATGTGAGGTACATAGGGTAGTCCAATTTTATAGGAACAGAAAGTAGAATAAATGTTGGCAGGGGCTGGGGGCAGAGGGAAATGTGAAGTTATTGTTTAGTAGGCACAGGGCTTCAGTTTAGAAAGATGAGAAGTTCTGGACATAGATAGTGGTGATGTTTATACAACAATGTGAATGCACTTAATGCTTCTGGACTGCATACTTTTAAGTGGCAAAAATGTAATTATAATGTTATGCAATTCTACCACAATAAAAAATTACTAGAAAAAGATGAAAAAATTTTAAACAGTGAATACCGACCAATTAGTGTGCCTTCAAATGAAGGATTCATTGTATATTTTAACTTAAATCAATAAACTCTAAGTGTGAAAATGATGAATAAAAATGGACTACCTTGTAGGAGAAGAATCCTTCTGTCTTTTCAGTGGAAGCATTGTTGACCTCTTTCCTCAGGGCTTTGGTCCTGTTCTCCTTGGGTCTTACAGGAGAGAGACAAAAACAAGCATGGCGTCTTATGTCTTCACTGTTAGTTTTGCTTCCTCATCATCTCCTTTCGGCAAAACTATCTGAAGGTCCACTATTCGTTGACTTCCATGGGGTGACAGTGTTACAAGCTTTTAACTTTCACTGGTCTGAAGAAGGTGGAGTTTTATTTTTTCTCTTGTTTCTATCAATCCCTCCTCCAACACCCATAGAATTGGCCCCAGTCTAGGTGCCAACATGGCACTTCGTGTGGTTTTCATTGGCCCACTATTCAGTCCCCACCACCTCACCTCCCTCTCACTCCCTTGGAGAGCATCTCACAGCCTTGGGATCTGACAGTTGGCATGTCGTTAAGGACAACAGCAACAACAAAATGACCTAAAACTCTTTCTCTGGGGACCCACACAACATAGGTTGTAGCCTTAGTCTTCTACATTTAAAACAATGTAGTTAACTCTTGCCTTTAACAAACCTAAGTAAAGGTAATGTTTGAGTGGGAAAAGCTGAAATTGAGATGTTTTGGCTTTACCAATAGCTAGACAAAGCTTGTGCCAAGGCATTCTAACAGATCTGGTTTTGTTAGGTTGTGGCTCTCATGCTAGATCACGGCAAACCCTCTCCTAAATAAATGTGGAAATCTAGACTACTGGGCCACACTTCATGTCCTGCTTTTACCCAGTGTAATTTTTAAAGACTGCAATGAATATGTGCATATTTTAAATTTATTTTTATATATATATTTGCCCATTTTGAGTCAGAATGAATTTGGAAAATTTTAATCTCCAGGACTAGGCAATTAACGTTATTCATTTACTTAGGTAAAACAATTATTCAGTTCCTTGGAAAATAGAACAGCTGCAATATTATTGTGTTCTAAGTCTGTTACTACAATCTGTATATGGTGAAGGTGCTTTACTGAGAAACATTTGGGGAAATTGTGCCTCAGGTGATTCTATCTCATCGGAACTCATCATTGTTAGTGGCTTTATCAACCATGAAAAACCGATGACTAATGTAGTAATAGTACATGTGGCTTTTTAAGGAATGTAGATGCATTGAGGAAGTGAATTATTCATGTGTATATTATAAATAAGCAGATAACCACATAAAACCTGTTGTAAAAATGTCAGTAAGGATAAGTACAGGAAAAAAAAAACACCCATATTAGATTCTTTTTTTTTTTTAATAAAGGACAAACATAGTCCACTTTGGAAGACTGCAGTTTATGTCACAGTGGCCATCTCATCTAGACATTCTTTGGCCTAGGCATGAATGTGTTAGGCTTTCAGTTCTGTGTTCATGAAGACATTTTTGACCACTCCAATAATATATCTAGAGATGTGTCTCTTTCTCTCACAAGTTTAATGAAAAACAAGCTGTGTACTATCTGTGCTTGTTAGAATGGAGTTGTTACTAAAACCTTTCCTCCCATGTGAAGGATTACAGGATTATCTATCTTGCTTATTCTTGCCCTTCCTCTTGTATTCCATGTCTAACATTCCTGTTTCAGATCTACCTTCTCATGCTTGGCTTTGCCTTTATTCCCCAGTCACATCTTCTTCAAATTCAATGGTGGAAAAATAATGGAAGAACCAATTATTAAGTACATTCTTAGAAGATCCCTGGAAGACCCCTACCAAGAGATCTTGGGAATGGAAGGCAGATATATGTACAGGGATTATGTCTGTGTAGTTTAGTGCAAAAGGCATGGCTCTCTTACAAGCTCAATCACCTTATCTTCTCCAAGACGTTTGTTTTTAATCTACTTAATTGAGGGGAATAAGACTTCCTTGGAGGGTGGTTCTGTTAATTAAATAGAATGAAGTATGTAAAATTGATTAGCATGGTATACACATATATTAGATGCTCAATAGCTTGCTTCTCATCCCCTGTGGCAAGATCTTTTCATGAGAAGAGAAACTTTATACTGAATGAAAGCTCTAAACTGCTCCCAGAATATCCCAGAACTCTTGATATTAAAAGAATGTTCTTTCTCTTCAGGAACAGAAAGTTTTGGGTCAAAGGTAGAGGATGTCTATTTAGACATAGCTCAGCAGGTGGAGAAGGGGAGATGATGCTCAGGCATGAGCACCTGCAGGCTGCATTCTTCTCTGTAGCTTTAATCCAAGGAGGCAGAGTTACAGTGAGAGGAAAGCTTCAAGAAAATTTGATGTTTTCTTCTTTATCAAATGTCTCATCTTGCAAGGTTTTCAGTTTTCACTGCGTATTTCGAAGAGCCTGGGTTTCCTGATGCCATTTGGAGTCTTGGCTTTTAAGACCTTTCTCAGTCTTAATCTCAGAGGAACTTTCTTCTCCTGCAATCAAGAGAAATGAAAAGAATTGGAGTCCGTCTTACATTTACGAGGGTGTTGACATTTGACGAGACGAAGAATCCAGACCTCATGGGCCTCAGTGGGGCTGCTTTCCCTGGCTCAGCCTTGGTGGGCAGTACAACCAGGGGATGCAGCTCCAGACCTCTCCGCCCTATGCAAAGGAGAGGGGAGCATGCCATTAAGAAGCAGACTGGAATGATATATTGCTTCTGCTGCTCTACTGACTTTCCCCCAATACCTATTTGGTTAATTGTTTGCCATAATGACTTGGAAAATGATACCAGTTTTAAGACAATTTCTTTTCATAGCATAAGAACTTATTAATCAAAAATTTACAAAATATACAATAAAATTAATATTTCAACATGATTTCAAAGAAAGACACACTCAACACAGTAGTTTCTAATCAGAGAATATCACATGGAACAAATTTGAATTGCATACCACATAACCAAATATTCTACGTTGCCTGTGTACACTAAGAAGGATGAAGAGGTAACCTCTTTTAAGATATTTTCATCTGTTGTTTACATGCACTCTTTCCACATATTTTGAAGTACTTTTGTGTTTTTCTAATACTATAACTTTATTTTGAAGGCATTTTGGATACCACATGACTATAAGCCCCGCAAACATTGAAAAACTGGAGAAGAAAATGATATAGGAGAAAAAATATGCCTTTCACAAAAATGACTTTTCCTTCACAGTCAAGTCTCTCTATCTCTCTCATTCTTTCTCTTGCTCTCTCTGTATGTGTGAGTTATTTGGTGAGCATAATAAACCTTCGTGCTATTACATTTTATTCACAAATTACTTTTATTTACTTCTAAATAATTGCTTATCAGTTATATAAATCTCCAAACATTCTTCAGTTGATCTATTTTTCTATCTGTAATACTTATTTGGAAATATTATGTTGAGATGGACCATATTATTTTTTCGGTCAAATAGAAGATTTTATTTAATGAATTTTTAATTAGTTACCAAGTTTTCAGTAATGAATTAAAGGTTTTAAGCAAGGAATAGAGGAATAGGTGTATTTATTACAGATCCCTGTCTGATTATCCTTTCTATGCTCAATATTATATACCCAAATGTGCTTTTGGTTTAATGAATGCTATAAATTCACTGATTAAATGAATGATTCTCAGTTTATATAAAGAAGAAAAGAAGTATAAGGTCAGATGTTTTCTGACCTAGAAAGATAGTAAGCCAGGTACTTGGATGGGACTTTGTATTAGTCTGTTTCCAAACTGCTATGAAGAACTGCCTGAGACTGGGTAATTTATAAAGGAAAGAGATTTAATTGACTCACAGTTCAGCATGACTTGGGAGGCCTCAGGAAACTTACAATCATGGAAGAGCCCCTTATAAAACCATCAGATCTCGTGAGAACTCAATCACTATCACAAGAACAGCATGGGGGAAACTGCCCCCATAATCCAACTATATCTCTACCTGGTCTCTCCCTTGACATGTAGGGATTATATGGAATATAATTCAAGATGAGATTTGGGTGAGGACACACAAGCCTAACCATATCAGACTTCAAGAAGTTACAGAATTCATGTTTCTACATTCATTCAGGAATTAAAGTATATAACATAAATAAGAATGATAATTTATTGAGTTGTGATTTAGGCTGTGTTCTAGGCACTTTATAGATGCATTTGAATTCATAAGAGTTCTGTAATATGTATATTATTATTTTATTGATTTGGGGAAACTGAAGCTCAGAAATCTTACTCATTTGTTTAATTTGTCTCTCCCTTTCCTCCATCACACTACAAAATAATTTAAACCAATGTTCAAAAAGAATGACTTCCCCGAGGTCACCCAGCTAAAAGTGCTGAGTCAGTTTTCAATCAAGGTCTTTAGAACTCCAAACTCTATTCATACCCACTCCTCTCACTGATGTGCTACAGAGTCAAGGGGAATACTCTCCCAGTTCTTTAGGACTCTGAAAATTCTACTAGTACTTCAATGCAGTCTCTTATCAGCCAGGGAACAAGTGGTAACTCCATGGCAGGATGACAGGCCTCCTGGGGCCCTATTGGGATAGTGCAGTCTCCCTTATCCCTGTAAGGAGCCTGAGGGATATGTAGAGCCCTGGAAATGGCTGAGTTGAGCTTTTCTGTCCTTCATATTCTTAAAAATGTTGGAGGCACTTCCTGAGCTAAATTAGACATTCCAGGAAAGCTAAGCCAACCTAAAGCTCAAAAACAATTTTTAAATAACTTTCTCCTCATATGTGTCTCATTTTCTTAAGGCAGCTAGAAAGACCCTTTTTTTGTTATCTGTATTGGGACTATCAAGTAGATAAAAGCAGAGTCCATTTGTGGGGAGGAAGTAGTTCCTGAGTGCTGGCCTGTCCTTGGGGGAGATACTACCACACCAGGTTAAACTCATGTGCAAGGGGCCTAGCCAATAATTACTATGAGGGAGTGGCTTTGTGTCATGGCTGGAAAGCATTAGGAAGTGTCCTGGTCTGTGGTAAATTAGAAGTCATGCGTTCCATCTAAGGGATGGGCTGCTACTTCCTTTTGTTGGATCTCCTGATTCTTTTTTCAAAGTCATAAATCTAGATGTTTAAAATAAGCATTTTAAATGTTTGTATTAGTCCATTCTCATACTGCTATAAAGAACTACCTGAGACTGGTTACTTTGTGAAAAAAAGAGGTTTAATTGACTCACAGTTCCACAGGCTGTACAGGGAGCATGGCTGGGGAGTCCTCAGGAAACTTTTACACATGGCAGAAGGCAAAGGGGAAGCAAGCACCTTCTTCACATAGTGGAGTGGCAGAGATAGAGGGTAAAGGAAGTACTACACACTTTCAAGCAACCAAATTTCATAAAAACTCACTGTCACGAGAACAGCAAGGGGGAAATCTGCTCCCATGATCCAGTCACCTCGTACAAGGCCCCTTCCTCAACATTGGGAATTACAACTGGACATGAGATTTGGCTGGGGTCACAGAGCCAAGCCATATCAATGTTGGATCTATTTTTTAAGAACTATATTGATCAAGATAGGCTTGGGCTGAATTGGGCTGTGAAGTGTAAAGAAACTTGACAAATACATGATAAATATCTCTTAATCATCTTTGTAAAAGACAGTTCACTTTGTAAAAGCGAACTGACCTGACTCTGTGTCTCAGAATGATTCAGTCCTTCCACTGACCAGGACTGGATTAAAAAAAAAAAGTATCACTTTGAATTGTTTAGGAAAGCTAGAATGCATGTGTGAAAAGGCTGGATTTCAAGGGATGGAGTAGAAACCCAGTTTTTCCTTCCATAACCAAATTTCATAATGTTGTTAAATCGTGTGTGCTTTAAGTTCTAAAGTGTTCTCCTGTCTGTTGGACAGAAAGGCCACAGAAGCAAATCCTCTTTTTCTTATTGTCCTTGAAGAACCTGGGGGTTCTTTCTGCAGAGGAAGAGCATTGAGAATATTTAAAAAGAGCTTCCCAAGCAGCCCTCCTAACTGTCAAAGATCTTAAGATATAACAAGATACACATTTAAATATGTGTTTCAGCATTTTTCACATGTCCTGAAAGCCCTAAGGAATTCACAGTTATCAGACAACCTGACCACCATCAAAATACAATATTTAAACACCAGCAAATATCTCTTATCCTAGGACTTGAAAGAGGCTCATATTAATGGTATGGATTCCATTCATCAGAATGAAAGTTTTATCCAAAGGTAGCATGCACATGCTGATTTAATGGATCATTAATTTCTCTGCTATCATTGATGGAGGTTTTTGGCTGCCATTATTTATCAGTGATGCTGGGGACCAGTGGTACAGATCATATAAAAGTCATCTTTGAATTTAGTTTGCTTCACATAGTATAATTTCTCTCCATCCAATTGTCTTCTTAATTGCATTTCCACAAGCTGTATAGTAACATTAGTACTCATTTTCTTAGCATATCAGTTGTGGGGTATGAGTCTTGGTCTACAGGATCAGGTGTGCCAAAGAACACAGGTATTTATTTTCTAAAAATCAACTTAATTTCACATCTGATTCTTTTTGTCTGGCTAAATTGATGGGAATCTGGTAGTAGATTGAATCCACTTTACCTCAGTCATTTTTGGTGTCACCTCTGTCAAAAGTAATAAAACCCAGGCACTAGTTGAAGCAGTAAGGACAGATTTTAATCAGTAATAACTATTAAAATAGGGAAGAGTGCCCAGTGTGAACTAAGCTCTACTTTGATTCGTGTAGAGGTGATTGGGTTTTTTTTTTAGCTTCTAATTATTTTAATTTTTAATTTTTGTGGGTACACAGGTGTGTATATTTATGGGCTACATCAGCTATTTTGATATAGGAATATAATGCATAATAATCACATCAGGGTAAGTAAGTAGGGTCTCCATCACCTTAAGCATTTATCCTTTCTTTGTGTTACAAACAATTATACTCTTTTAGTTATTTTTTTATTTTTTATTTTTATTATACTTAAAGTTCTGGGGTACATGTGCAGAATGTGCAGGTTTGTTACATAGGTATACACATGCCATGGTGGTTTGCTGCACCCATCAACCCATCATCTACATCAGGTATTTCTCCTAATGCTATCCCTCCCCTTGCCTCCCACCCCCGACAGGCCCCAGTGTGTGATGTTGCCCTCCCTGTGCCCATATGTTCTCATTGTTCACCTCCACTTGTGAGTGAGAACATGCGGTATTTGGTTTTCTGTTCCTGTGTTAGTTTGCTGAGAACGATGGTTTCCAGCTTCATCCATGTCCCTGCAAAGGACCTGAACTCATTCTTTTTTATGGCTGCATAGTATTTCATGGTATATACGTGCCACATTTTCTTTATCCAGTCTAACATTGGTGGGCATTGGGGTTGGTTCCAAGTCTTTGCTATTGTGAATAGTGCTGCAATAAACATACAAGTGCATGTGTCTTTATAGTAGAATGATTTATAATCCTTTGGGTGTATACCCAGTAATGGGATTGGGTGTGGTGTTCTTAAAGGGAGAATGAGAAAGTAGGACATGGGAACAGTGGGGACTTGAGTAGAATCAGGGAAGTGGAAATTCTCAAAAAGCAGGAAGGCAAATCTGTCAATGCTATTAGGCCATTTGGCTTTCTTAACTGGCACTTATGGAAGGTAGGCCCCTAATCTCCAACAGAGACTGGGAGATGGGGAGACAACACCAGCACATCTTCAGGTGTTGGAGAAAAGCAGTCAATTCTTTTGGCAGCCTTGAGCTTTCCCAGGCAGGAATTTAAAGGAGGTAGAGCCGTCATTCTAGGGAAATGAGCTTGAGTTGTTAGAAACTATGCTAGTGTGTGTCAGTGTGTGTGTATGCGTGCACGCGCCAGGGGCTATGGACAAAATCATTTCTATTGAGAGTAGTTTTCGTAGTTTCTGTAGTTTTTATAGGCTGAAGTTGAGGTCTAGTGGAGAAGAGGGCTCAGAGGGGCCTCACTAGAGTTTGGTCAAGGAGAGAGTCTTTGTCACCACTCCGACAGAGGTCATCCCAAAGCTGCAGAATCGCCCATGGCCAAGCATCAGGCATCAAGCATCGGGGTGCTAGGTATGCTCTGTGCACTCTCCCGTCTGCTCTGTTCTGTGGTCCCTATCAACATCACGTTTCAGGCCTGGGGATCTCAGCTGCTCCTGCCACTCTCAACACACAGGAATGTTCTTGAAGGCAGGAACTCTCAGTGGCTGTTGACTCATCCCCCAGAGACAGCTGGGGATCAATTCTGGGAATATGCCACACCAAGAAGAGGCTGAGTCCTGCAACCCTGCCTCTGGCAGGAGATTCTTCTCTGTTAGTTGAAGGGCAAAACTCCTCTCTCTCATCTGCTTTTTTCAAACCTCCGTGCTATTTTCTCCAAACTCTCTCTTCCTTAATGAGCTTAGGCTTTTGAAGATATAATTCAGGAAGTTTTGCAGGCTACTTTTATTTCTGCTCAGTCACATCGCTCCCTGAGGCACTGAAACACAAAGCCTGCTGTTAGACTGATTAAGGGGGAAGGGGAAATTCAGAGAGAAAAACAAAAACTAATATCTTAGAATATTTTCCACTCACACGCACTTGTTGGCACAGAAAGATGAGAACCTAGATTTAGAAGTTCACCCTGCATAAACGGTAGCGTACAAGAGGGGCTCAGTTTTGCATCACTGATAATTTGCTTAAGTGAATGTTGTAGGAAGCCCACTGGTCAGGGTCATAAGGTGGGTGTTCTGGTTTCTCTCTTGCCCACTGTCCCCTTACTGCCAGTCCTTACCTGCAATCTCTCCTCCAACAATCACATTTTTAAACTTAGAGCAGTAAGTAATCCTCATGATACTAAAGGTACAAGAAGGTACAAGTAGCATATACATTTTAGATTGATTAGCACCTAAGCAATGCTTTTAGGCTTTTATAGACAGAACTCAGGAAGTTCTGAGGCTACTTTTATTTCTGCCCAGTCCCATCTCTCACTGATTGTCACATATCTAAGGAGGTGTTTACCTGATGCCCAATACTGTCCTGCATGGTCATCTCAATCTCAGAAAAAGTCTGCCAAACCAGTTACTCATGTCAAAGGCTACCCTTTTCCAATTGAATTTTTGGCTGTTATTGCGCAGTACAAATATTTCATTCTCAGACATAAATGGGACATCACCTTGCCTCTGGCAATTGTCATTTGCCCCCATAACTTCTCTCCCTTTTATTCTGGAACCAATTTCCAGGATGACAATAATTTTCTTCTTTTAGAAGTATAATTTTTTTTAAGGCAAGACAGACCTACAATGTCTGTTAATACACTGACCTACTTTTTTTTTTTTTCTTTTTTACAAAGTGGCCTGGCCAGTGACTGGGAAAAAGATAATTAATCAGGCATAGTGGCTCAGGTCTATAATCTCAGTGCTTTGGGAGGGCAAAGCAGGAAGATCACTTGAGGCCAGGAGTTTGAGATCAGCCTGCACAAGTTATCAAGGCTCCGTCTCTACAGAATTTTTTTAAAAAACTAGTCTGGCATGGTGGCACGCACCTGTAGTCCCAGCTACTCAGGAGGCTGAGACGGGTTGATGTCTTGAGTCTAGAAGTTTGAGGCTGCAGTGAGCTGTGATTGTGCCACTGCACTCCACCCTGGGTATTGGAACAAAACCTTGTTTCTGTTAATAATAAAATTTAAAAATATATATCTAATCAATACAGTTTCCATTTTTAATGGAAACATTAAAATCCATCTTATAGGTAAAAAGACTTAAGCGCAAAGAAGTGCTGTGAAACACCATTTGAATATGCATTTGGAGGTCTGTTGGCAGGCCCCTCCCAATGTCTCCTCCCAGCACAGCTTCCTCCTTCTCTTTGTTATGTAACAAGAACAGTCTAAAATGTCTTCCATTGCAGTCAACATTTCATTCGTTTTACATGCTTTTCCCTTTCTCTCACTTGGCACTTGGCTGTATTGCTTTCCCGAAGCTGTTGATCATGTAGAAGGTGAATGTGTTCCATGGACCTATTCCTGCCTTTTCCCTCTGAGTTGCATGTACACAGTTGCATCTGATGTGATTTGTCATAAGTGAATGGATGTCAGTGTCCCATGCTGCCTTCCTTCTCTCCTTTTCCTTCCCTCGTGGTTCCCTTGCCAGGAACAATGTATGTGTTTTATGGAGACCGTCTTACCCAAGACCAGATGTCCTTGGCTGAACTCCAGGATGCATCCTGATCCTGTTTACAGGCAAGGAAGGACCAAGTCTGGGGCCCTGAAGAGATTGTGGGAGCATGAGAGTTAATCATCGTAGGCACATGTCACATCAAAACAAGCACATCCTTAGCCGGCTTCCTCTGGAGTTTGACGTCACGATCAGTGTGTTGTTTCCTGATCCTGAAGCCACGACAGATCTATATTATGTTGGTTTCCATCTCCTGAATTAAAATTGCCTCCTGCAAGGAAACAATGAATACTGAGAAGGCTGAACACGTTACTGGCCACATGTTCTTTCTCATCTCTGCATACTTCTAAAATGGAAACGGACCAATTTTTCTCCAATGCTATTCTGTCTCCTGAACTACCTCTTTGTAAACGTTTCCTAAGGGCTTTCATTTAATCAGGAGCCTATTTCCCAGGGATTTCAAGTGTGCACCTGACCTGGGTTTGTGAGCAAGGGAACCCAGACAGGATCAAAAATATTTTTTAAAAATGAATACATAGGCCATCAGAGAAATGCAAATCAAAACCACAGTGAGATACCATCTCACACCAGTTAGAATGGCCATCATTAAAAAATCAGGAAACAACAGGTGCTGGAGAGGATGTGGAGAAATAGGAACACTTTTACACCGTTGGTGGGACTGTAAACTAGTTCAACCAATGTGGAAGTCAGTGTGGCGATTCCTCAGGGATCTAGAACTAGAAATACCATCTGACCCAGCCATCCCATTACTGGGTATATACCCAAAGGACTATAAATCATGCGGCTATAAAGACACATGCACACGTATGTTTATTGCGGCACTATTCACAATAGCAAAGAGTTGGAACCAACCCAAATGTCCAACAACGATAGACTGGATTAAGAAAATGTGGCACATATACACCATGGAATACTATGCAGCCATAAAAAATGATGAGTTCGTGTCCTTTGTAGGGACATGGATGAAACTGGAAAACATCATTCTCAGTAAACTATCGCAAGGACAAAAAACCAAACACCGCATGTTCTCACTCATAGGTGGGAATTGAACAATGAGAACTCATGGACACAGGAAGGGGAACATCACGCTCCGGGGACTGTTGTGGGGTGGGGGGAGGGGGGAGGGACAGCATTAGGAGATACACCTAATGCTAAATGACGAGTTAATGGGTGCAGGAAATCAACATGGCACATGGATACATACTGTAACAAACCTGCACATTGTGCACATGTACCCTAAAACCCTAAAGTATAATAAAAAGAAAAAAAAAAAGAAAAAAAAAAATGAATACATAAAAGCTTGCATTTGAGAGCCACACTTTCTTTAAAACATAAATGATGATAAATGTGTTTTCATTTTATCTGAGAATTGGCTTTTCTCAAACTTAGTAAAATGGCTTTAGAATGATAGAAAAATACATGGCTGAACCCTTCACGTTTCAATCCTTCATTTATTCATTTATCATCTATTCAGAGAATATTGCTTAAATATTTGCTATCTGCTAGTCATTGTGCTAGATGCTGGGGAGGGTCAGTGCTGCCAAGCAATATACAGGCAACATAATTTGTTTAATTTTGCATTTCATAGCTGTTCACTGAGATTTTTAAAAAATACTTTAATAAAATGTAATAAACAGCTGTTGGGAAAAATAAAGATAGAAAATTATGTGAAGTAAAAAGTAAAAGTGTCTCCTCCCCAATTTCCCTAGAGTTAGATTTACTGGTAATTTGAATAATATTTTTTGTCTCAATATACTTTCTATATATTTACAATACTCCAGAATTTTTTTACACAAATGGGTTAGTATTATACAAAACTGCCTGGAAACAATTTTATTTACCAATGTTTTATGGGCTTTTTGTACTAGCGGAGTGTGATTTTCTTTATTATTTTTAAAGCTAGGCAATATGCCATTGGGTGAATGTGCCGAAATTTATTAAACCTGTCCCCTATTGGAGACAACGTAGGTTTATTTTGCCCCTGTTGCTGTTGTTCTTTTCTTTTTTTTTGGTTTCTTTCTTTTTTTTTTTTTTTTATTATACTTTAGGGTTTTAGGGTACATGTGCACAATGTGCAGGTTTGTTCCATATGTATCCATGTGCCATGTTGATTTCCTGCACCCATTAACTCGTCATTTAGCATTAGGTGTATCTCCTAATGCTGTCCCTCCCCCCTCCCCCCACCCCACAACAGTCCCCGGAGCGTGATGTTCCCCTTCCTGTGTCCATGAGTTCTCATTGTTCAATTCCCACCTATGAGTGAGAACATGCGGTGTTTGGTTTTTTGTCCTTGCGATAGTTTACTGAGAATGATGTTTTCCAGTTTCATGCATGTCCCTACAAAGGACACGAACTCATCATTTTTTATGGCTGCATAGTATTCCATGGTGTATATGTGCCACATTTTCTTAATCCAGTCTATCGTTGTTGGACATTTGGGTTGGTTCCAACTCTTTGCTATTGTGAATAGTGCCGCAATAAACATACGTGTGCATGTGTCTTTATAGCAGCATGATTTATAGTCCTTTGGGTATATACCCAGTAATGGGATGGCTGGGTCAAATGGTATTTCTAGTTCTAGATCCCTGAGGAATCGCCACACTGACTTCCACAATGGTTGAACTAGTTTACAGTCCCACCAACAGTGTAAAAGTGTTCCTATTTCTCCACATCCTCTCCAGCACTTGTTGTTTCCTGATTTTTTAATGATGGCCATTCTAACTGGTGTGAGATGGTATCTCACTGTGGTTTTGATTTGCATTTCTCTGATGGCCAGTGATGAGGAGCATTTCTTCATGTGTTTGTTGGCTGCATAAATGTCTTCTTTTGAGAAGTGTCTGTTCATGTCCTCTGCCCACTTTTTGATGGGGTTGTTTGTTTTTTTCTTGTAAATTTGTTTGAGTTCATTGTAGATTCTGGATATTAGCCCCTTGTCAGATGAGTAGGTTGCAAAAATTTTCTCCCATTGTGTAGGTTGCCTTTTCACTCTGATGATAGTTTCTTTTACTGTGCAGAAGCTCTTTAGTTTAATGAGATCCCATTTGTCGATTTTGGCTTTTGTTGCCATTGCTTTTGGTGTTTTAGACATGAAGTCCTTGCCCACGCCTATGTCCTGAATGGTATTGCCTAGGTTTTCTTGTAGGATTTTAATGGTTTTAGGTCTAACATATAAGTCTTTAATCCATCTTGAATTAATTTTTGTATAAGGTGTAAGGAAGGGATCCAGTTGCAGCTTTCTACATATGGCTAGCCAGTTTTCCCAGCACCATTTATTAAATAGGGAATCCTTTCCCCATTTCTTGTTTTTGTCAGGTTTGTCAAAGATCAGATAGTTGTAGCTATGCGGCATCATTTCTGAGGGCTCTGTTCTGTTCCATTGATCTATGTCTCTGTTGTGGTACCAGTACCATGCTGTTTTGGTTACTGTAGCCTTGTAGTATAGTTTAAAGTCAGGTAGCGTGATGCCTCCAGCTTTGTTCTTTTGGCTTAGGATTGACTTGGCAATGCGGGCTCTTTTTTGGTTCCATATGAACTTTAAAGTAGTTTTTTCCAATTCTGTGAAGAAAGTCATTGGTAGCTTGATGGGGATGGCATTGAATCTATAAATTACCTTGGGCAGTATGGCCATTTTCACGATATTGATTCTTCCAACCCATGAACATGGAATGTTCTTCCATTTGTTTGTATCCTCTTTTATTTCATTGAGCAGTGGTTTGTAGTTCTCCTTGAAGAGGTCCTTCACATCCCTTGTAAGTTGGATTCCTAGGTATTTTATTCCCTTTGAAGCAATTGTGAATGGGAGTTCACTCATGATTTGGCTCTCTGTTTGTCTGTTATTGGTGTACAAGAATGCTTGTGATTTTTGTACATTAATTTTGTATCCTGAGACTTTGCTGAAGTTGCTAATCAGCTTAAGGAGATTTTGGGCTGAGACAATGGGTTTTTCTAGATATACAATCATGTCATCTGCAAACAGGGACAATTTGACTTCCTCTTTTCCTAATTGAATACCCTTTATTTCCTTCTCCTGCCTGATTGCTCTGGCCAGAACTTCCAGCACTATGTTGAATAGGAGTGGTGAGAGAGGGCATCCCTGTCTTGTGCCAGTTTTCAGAGGGAATGCTTCCAGTTTTTGCCCATTCAGTATGATATTGGCTGTGGGTTTGTTGTAGATAGCTCTTATTATTTTGAGATACGTCCCATCAATACGTAATTTATTGAGAGTTTTTAACATGAAGGGTTGTTGAATTTTGTCAAAGGCCTTTTCTGCATCTATTGAGATAATCATGTGGTTTTTGTCTTTGGTTCTGTTTATATGCTGGATTACATTTATTGATTTGTGTATGTTGAACCAGCCTTGCATCCCAGGGATGAAGCCCACTTGATCATGGTGGATAAGCTTTTTGATGTGCTGCTGGATTCGGTTTGCCAGTATTTTATTGAGGATTTTTGCATCAATGTTCATCAAGGATATTGGTCTGAAATTCTCTTTTTTGGTTATGTCTCTGCCAGGTTTTGGTATCAGGACGATGCTGGCTTCGTAAAATGTGTTAGGGAGGATTCCCTCTTTTTCTATCGATTGGAATAGTTTCAGAAGGAATGGTACCAGTTCCTCCTTGTACCTCTGGTAGAATTCAGCTGTGAATCCATCAGGTCCTGGACTCTTTTTGGTTGGTAAGCTATTGATTATTGCCACAATTTCAGAACCTGTTATTGGTCTATTCAGACATTCAACTTCTTCCTGGTTTAGTCTTGGGAGGGTGTATTTGTCGAGGAATTTATCCATTTCTTCTAGATTTTCTAGTTTATTTGCATAGAGGTGTTTGTAGTATTCTCTGATGGTAGATTGTATTTCTGTGGGATCGGTGGTGATATCCCCTTTTTCGTTTTTTATTGCATCTATTTGAATCTTCTCTCTTTTCTTCTTTATTAGTCTTGCTAGCGGTCCATCAATTTTGTTGATCTTCTCAAAAAACCAGCTACTGGATTCATTAATTTTTTGAAGGGTTTTTTGTGTCTCCATTTCCTTTAGTTCTGCTCTGATTTTAGTTATTTCTAGCCTTCTGCTAGCTTTTGAATGTGTTTGCTCTTGCTTTTCTAGTTCTTTTAATTGTGATGTTAGGGTGTCAATTTTGGATCTTTCCTGCTTTCTCTTGTGGGCATTTAGTGCTATAAATTTCCCTCTACACACCGCTTTGAACGTGTCCCAGAGATTCTGGTATGTCGTGTCTTTGTTCTCGTTGGTTTCAAAGAACATCTTTATTTCTGCCTTCATTTCATTATGTACCCAATAGTCATTCAGGAGCAGGTTGTTCAGTTTCCATGTAGTTGAGCGGTTTTGACTGAGTTTCTTAATCCTGAGTTCTAGTTTGATTGCACTGTGGTCTGAGAGACAGTTTGTTATAATCTTTGTTCTTTTACATTTGCTGAGAAGAGCTTTACTTCCAACTATGTGGTCAATTTTGGAATAGGTGTGGTGTGGTGCTGAAAAAAATGTATATTCTGTTGATTTGGGGTGGAGAGTTCTGTAGATGTCTATTAGGTCCACTTTATGTAGAGCTGAGTTCAATTCCTGGATATCCTTGTTAACTTTCTGTCTCGTTGATCTGTCTAATGCTGACAGTGGGGTGTTAAAATCTCCCATTATTATTGTGTGGGAGTTTAAGTCCCTTTGTAGGTCACTGAGGACTTGCTTTATGAATCTGGGTGCTCCTGTGTTGGGTGCATATATATTTAGGATAGTTAGCTCTTCTTGTTGAATTGATCCCTTTACCATTATGTAATGGCCTTCTTTGTCTCTTTTGATCTTTGTTGGTTTAAAGTCTATTTTATCAGAGACTAGGATTGCAACCCCTGCCTTTTTTTGTTTTCCAGTTGCTTGATAGATCTTCCTCCATCCCTTTATTTTGAGTCTATGTGTGTCTCTGCACGTGAGATGGGTTTCCTGAATACAGCACACTGATGGGTCCTGACTCCTTATCCAGTTTGCCTGTCTGTGTCTTTTGATTGGAGCATTTAGCCCATTTACATTTAACGTTAATATTGTTATGTGTGAATCTGATCCTGTCATTATGATGTTAGTTGGTTATTTTGCTCGTTAGTTGCTATAGTTTCTTCCTAGCCTCGATGGTCTTTACAATTTGGCATGTTTTTGCAGGGGCTGGTACCGGTTGTTCCTTTCCATGTTTAGTGCTTCCTTCAGGAGCTCTTTTAGGGCAGGCCTGGTGGTGACAAAATCACTCAGCGTTTGCTTGTCTGTAAAGTATTTTATTTCTCCTTCACTTATGAAGCTTAGTTTGGCGGGATAGGAAATTCTGGGTTGAAAATTCTTTTCTTTAAGAATGTTGAATATCGGCCCCCACTCTCTTCTGGCTTGTAGAGTTTCTGCTGAGAGATCAGCTGTTAGTCTGATGGGCTTCCCTTTGTGGGTAACCCGACCTTTCTCTCTGGCTGCCCTTAACATTTTTTCCTTCATTTCAACTTTGGTGAATCTGACAATTATGTGTCTTGGAGTTGCCCTTCTCGAGGAGTATCTTTGTGGCGTTCTCTGTATTTCCTGAATCTGAATGCTGGCCTGACTTGCTAGATTGGGGAAGTTCTCCTGGATAATATCTTGCAGAGTGTTTTCCAACTTGGTTCCATTCTCCCCATCATTTTCAGGTACACCAATCAGACGTAGGTTTGGTCTTTTCACATAGTCCCAAATTTCTTGGAGGCTTTGTTCATTTCTTTTTATTCTTTTTTCTCTAAACTTCCCTTCTCTCTTCATTTCATTCATTTCATCTTCTATCAGCGATACCCTTTCTTCCAGTTGATCGCATCTGCTACTGAGGCTTCTGCATTCTTCGCGTAGTTCTCGAAACTTGGCTTTCAGCTCCATCATCTCCTTTAAGCCCTTCTCTCCATTCGTTATTCTAGTTATCCATTCTTCTAATTTTTTTTCAAAGTTTTTAACTTCTTTGCTATTGTTTTGAATTTCCTCTCGTAGCTCAGAGTAGTTTGATCGTCTGAAGCCTTCTTCTCTCAACTCATCAAAGTCATCCTCCATCCAGCTTTGTTCTGTTGCTGGTGAGGAACTGCGTTCCTTTGGAGGAGGAGAGGTGCTCTGCTTTTTAGAGTTTCCAGTTTTTTTGGTCTGTTTTTTCCCCATCTTTGTGGTTCTGTCTACTTTTTGTCTTCGATGATGGTGATGTACAGATGGGTTTTTGGTGTGGATGTCCTTTCTGTTTGTTAATTTTCCTTCTACCAGACAAGACCCTCAGCTGCAGGTCTGTTGGAGTTTACTAGAGGTCCACTCCAGACCGTTTGGCTGGGTGTCAGCACCGGTGGCTGCAGAACAGCGGAGTTTCGTGAGACCACAAATTGAGCTGTCTGATAGTTCCTCTGAAAGTTTTGTCTCAGAGGAGTACCTGGTTGAATGAGGTGTCAGTCTGTCCCTACTGGGGGGTGCCTCCCAGTTAGGCTGCTCAGGGGTGAGGGACCCACTTTAGGAGGCAGTCTGTCCGTTCTCAGATCTCCAGCTGCGTGCTGGGAGAACCACTACTCTCTTCAAAGCTGTCAGTCAGACAGGGACATTTAAGGCTGTGGAGGTTCTGGCTGAGTTTTTGTTTGTCTGTGCCCTGCCCCCAGAGGTGGAGCCTACAGAGGCAGGCAGGCCTCCTTGAGCTGTGGTGGGCTCCACCCAGTTCGAGCTTCCTGGCTGCTTTGTTTACCTAAGCAAGCCTGGGCAATGGCGGGCGCCCCTCCCCCAGCCTCGTTGCCGCCTTGCAGCATGATCTCAGACTGCTGTGCTAGGAATCAGCAAGACTCTGTGGGCATAGGACCCTCCGAGCCAGGTGTGGGACACAATCTCCTAGTGTGCCGTTTTCCAGGCCCGTTGGAAAAGCGCAGTATTAGGACGGGACTGACCCGATATTCCAGGTGCCATCTGTTTCCCCTTTCTTTGACTAGGAAAGGGAACTCCCTGACCCCTTGCGCTTCCCGAGTGAGGCAATGCCTCGCCCTGCTTCAGCTCGCGCACAGTGCGCTTCACCGACTGTCCTGAACCCACTGTTAGGCACTCCCTAGTGAGATGAAAGCGGTACCTCAAGCAGAAATGCAGAAATCACCCGTCTTCTGTGTCGCTGGGGCTGGGAGCTGGAGACCAGAGCTGTTCCTATTCGGCCATCTTGGCTCCACCTCTTTTTGGTTTCTTTCAACTTGCAAACAATACCACAGTGAACTTCCTTGCACACTTATCTTTATTCACATTCCTAAAATTGTGAAATTGTTGGGTAACACATGTATTTTAAAGTTTGACAAAAAGTGTCCTCCAAAAATTTGCATTGATATTATTGGTGTATGAAAATTCTTATTTTTCTGTAGGTTCTCCAATATAATTTTATATTGCTAATTAATAATTTGATATTTGCCAACTAATGTGCAGTTTTAAAATCTTTGCCATTGTCTTAGTCCATTTTGCTACTATAATAGAGTATCTGAGTCTGAGGAATTTATAAATAAAAGAAATTTATTTCTTGCAATTTTGGAGGCTGGGAAGTCCAAGATCTATGTACCAGCAGGTTTGGTGTCTGCTGAAGGCCCGTCCCTCACAGATGGTGCTGCCCATATATCCTGGGATGGCAGAAGGGACTGGAGGGCAAAAGGGCTAGGTCACTTTTACCTCCCTGTACCTCTTTAGTTCATCTCCCTGAAAGCTATTACATTTAAACATCATTTACATATCATTCTAAGAAAATAAGCACTTATCTCTATTTCTTGATTTATTCAGTTTTAATATCCATTCTAGTTACAGAACAGTAAGAATTTAAATCATTTACATGCCCTTTTCCTCCCCACATTCCCATTGTTAATTTTTTAAAAATTAATTTATTAATTTAATCACGTAATTCAATATTTTGTTAACTTTTATTTCTTAAGCTATTTATATTAGATACTATCTTTTAATTCCCAATATGTAGGAAGAAGTAATTAGCACCCCTCTAAATTCATCAATCTAGCAACACTTTTATTCTCTCAAAGTCCTTTTTGTACCTAAGGGTTCTGTGCTTTCCCTTACATGGATCTTGCAGATTGAAAGCCAATAAATAGAAGTTGTAATATTTTAATTTCAAACTATTGTTCAAGATGAGCTAATTAAACCTGAAGATTTGGGAATGTAATACTATGTTGTAAACCTATGCCACACAAATGAGAATGTTACAAGCCTCAACTTTGAAAAATTCTCTTTTTGTTCATTTTATTTGTGTAAGCGTCAAGGCAGCTTCTTTTTTTCTTCCTCCTAGAGTTTCTAATTGCCTTTCTTTTGTCTGATTAAACAATAGCTTATAATTATATTTTTCTTACCACCTTCTCCACTGTTCTCTTCCTGAAATTTATCAATGGAGAATTGTGGTATATTCAGGTTTTCTACATCTTCTATAGTCTTTCTTGATAAATTAAATTTTAAAAATTATTTCACCCATATCTTCAATTTATGTGAGTAGAGTAATTCCTTATATATCCTCTGTGTCTTTGATTATGCTATCTTTCACAATTGTACTTTTGTGTAATTATTTGATTTTTTTCTTGAGCAAACTCCTGTTTATTATTCATGTCCTGAATTTATTTTTCCACTCTGTTTGTTCCTATTTTCTCATTCCTTAATTTCTGGTTTTGTCTTTATTGTCTCTTTCATTTTTCTTCAGATCTTACTGTTGTTGTGTTTCTAACTTCTAGAGTTAACATGAAGTGTTCTATATACAATTAGTATCTGTGATATTGTGATATAATAAGAAATATATATTTGGTCTCTGCCTCTAGTATCTGGCACAGTATTCTTAAAACTCTTATAATTTCCTGAGTGATAGGGGTGCTAGGTGCATCTTTGGTTCTATTATTTGATCTTTGACCCTGGTTCCTGACATAGAGCTCCTAATCCCTTGGAATTTCCTGGGTGATAGGAGTGTGTCTCGTTTCAGTGAGGCAATTTTTGGTGGTCTTTGGGGTGAGAGCTGGTCACCAGAAAGACCAAGCCATGACCGGAAGTTTCACCCCCACCCACCATCCTCCATGAAGGGGAGAAAGGCTGGAGGTTGAATTAATGATTGATCATGCCTACGTAATGAAGCTGTCACAGAAATCTCTGAACTACAGGGTTTGGCAAACTCCCAGGTTGCTGAACCCAAGGAGGTGCTGGGCAAATGGTGTGTCCTGGAGCAGGCGTGGAAGCTCCATGCCCCTTCCCCCATACCTTGCCCTATGTGTCTCTTCCATCTGACTGTTCATCTGTATCCTTTGCAATATACAAGTAGAAATGTTTTTACTTGAGTTTTGGTGAGCCACCCTAGCAAATTATAAAACCCAAGGAGTGGGTTGTGGGAACCCTGAACTGTAGTTGGCTGGCCAGAAGCACAGGTCACAACCTGGGGCTGGCTGTTGGCCTCTGAAGTGGGAGCAGTTTTGTGGGACTTGTGGGACTGAGTCTTTAACTTGTTGTATTAGTCTGTTCTCATGTAGCTAATAAAGACATATCTGAGACTGGGTAATTTATAAGCAAAAGAGGTTTCACTGACTCACAGTTCAGCTGGGGAAGCCTCAGGAAGCTTACAGTCGTTGCAGAAGGGGCAGCAAACATGTTCTTCCTTACATGGAGGCAGCAAGAAGTGCTGAGCAAAAGGGGGAAAAGCCCCTTATAAAACCATCAGATCTCAGGAGAACTCACTCACTATCATGAGAACAGCAGCATGGGGGTAAACTATTTATTCCTATTTTCTCATTCCTACCCAGTGCCTCCCACGACACTTGGGGATTATGGGAACTACATTCAAGATGAGATTTGGGTGGGGACACAGCCAAACCATATCACCAGTGGAATCTAATGCCAGGTAAATAGCATCGGAGTTGAGTTAAATTGTAGGACAACCAGCTGGGGTCCAGCTGGAGCGTTGCTTGGTGTGTGGGGAAACTCCCTGCTCTCCTAGTATGACACCTGTTTTTAGAAGTGTTCTTTGTTGAAAGCTGTGCTTTCTGATACTGGAAAGGTGAGTGTGAGAGTGGGAAAAACAGTTTGGTTTTTCCTATCTCTTGGCAGTATCCAAGATTGATCTCCAGACCTATGAGAAAAAACAAAAATACCCAGGGAATCCTATGTAGCGTGATAAAGAGTTTATTTTTATAACATCAGTTTTTACTTTTTTTTTTTTTTTTTTTGAGACAGGATCTCACTCTGCCACCCAGGCTGAAATGCAGTGGCACCATCATAGTTCTCCATAACTTCTAATTCCTAGGCTCAAGGAATTCTCCCACATCAGCCTCCTGAATAGCTGAGACTGCAGGTGCATGCCACCATTCCTAGCTGATTTTTAAATTTTTCTTGTAGAGACAGGGTCTCACTAAGTTGCCCAGGCTGGTTCAGCAGGAAACATTAATCATTTATGGGTACAACAAATACCAATGTCTTTTGCACCCCAAACACCTTTCGCACTGGAACAGGAGGGATATTGAAAGGATCATGTTTGGGAACTCTCCCTCTGCAACATGCTGTCTTATAAGCGAACCCTTGCCTTTCTCCTTCTGCTCTCCTCTGATTTGCTGCCTGTGATTTGAAAATGGATTATTATAATTGTTTATTATTTTTCTTCATGAGAGCACCCCAAAAATATTATTTTGGAAATTATTCATGGCTTTGGATTAAGCCTTAATCTCTTATCAACTCTATCAATTAGGATTCTATCAAGAAACATACAGCATAGTAAAAATAGGCAATACAAAGAGAATTTGATAAAGGGAGTTATTTACAGAGGTACGGGTAGCATGTCAAAAAATGACAAAGAATAGTTTGGAAGCTTAAGCGAATGGTAGTACTGCTACTATCTCCAGGCCTCAAGGGGTGAGGCAAGGCAAAGGTTACTAGGACCTGAGGCAGGGAGTACTGTGTGGAGAGGGCTTGCTGACAGGAATTGTGCTCTCAGATTCGGGGGATCAGCCAGCCAGGCTTGGCCCTGCAGGGAAGGAGCCAGTGGAATAAATACCCTAATTTACTCTCCTCTTCAGACTTCTGTCACTACTTCCCATGGTCTGACACTGATGAAAAGCAAGAGGGCAATAGTGCTGTTGACATAACCTATGATTACACTATTATTTTTTTTTTTTGGGGTGGAGTCTCACCTTTTTGCCCAGGCTGGAGTGCAATGGTGCGATCTTGACTCACTGCAACCTCTGCCTCCCGGGTTCAAACGATTCTCCTGCCTCAGCCTCTTGAGTAGCTGGGATTACAGGCACCCGCCACCATGCCCAGCTAATTTTTGTATTTTAAGTAGAGATGGGGTTTCACCATGTTGGCCAGGCTGGCCTCGAACTCCTGACCTCATGATCTGCCCGCCTCGGCCTCCCAAAGTGATGAATAAAATCTTATAGGGCAGAGAACAAGTTGGAGAAAGAAAGGGCAAACGACGGATACTCAATACACTTACCTTCCCAGGGACCACTCATTTTAATCCTGCTCAGCCTCCATAATTCATCCACTCAACTTGTCTGCAATAACCTTGTGGAGTTCTCTTACCACTTAAATTATAATAATTACCTTCTTTGTAAAAAAATTTTTGGTGACAAGTTCAATTTTTTTAATAGGTATACAGCTATTCAGATTTTCTATTTCTTCTTTTGTCTGCTTGGTTAAGTTGTTTTCAAGGAACGTATCTGTTTCATCTAAGTCATTCAACTTATTCCACAGGGTTGTTTATAACATCCATTTATTATACTTTTTACGTGCAGGATCTGTAGTGATACATTCTCTTTCATTTCTGATATTGGAAAGGCGTGCTTTTTTCTTTTACCTTGGTCAGTCTTGCTAGATGTTTGTCAATTTGATTAATAGCTTTGAAGAACCAACTGTTGGTTTTATTCATTTTCTCTATTATTTGTTTTCTATTTCATCAATATCTTTACTATTTCCTTTTTTTCTACTTAATGTGCTCTGCTTTATGTAGCCTCTAAATGTGGGAACTTAGATCATTACTTAAAAACCTTTCTTCTTTTCTAACATAAGCATTTAAAAGCCATAAACATCCCCCCAACTGTTGGCTGCATAACACACATTTTTATGTATTGCATTTTCACTGCTTTTTAGTTTGAAATATTTTCTAATTTGTCTTGTGATTTCTTCTTTGGCTTATGGGTTAGCTAGAAATGTATTGTTTAATTTCCAAATCTTTGGGGATTCAGTAGGAATCTAATTTATATTGATTTCTGATTTGATTTTCAAGATCTCAATTATTTGAAATTTATTGAACATTATATTTTAATGGCACAGCATTTTTTATCTTGGTAAATGTTACACATGTTCTTGAGAAGACTATTGTCTGTTAAGTGTAATATTCTATACACATCAATTAGGTAAAGGGGATTGATAGTATTGTTAACAACTTCTATATCTTTACTGATTTTTTTGTCAACTTGTCCTATAAATCATTAATGGGTGTTCTATAAATCAATAAGTGGGGGGTGAAAATGTCTAAATATAATTGTGGGTTTATCTAATTATTCCTTTAGTTGTGTTTGTTTTTGCATTAATTCTTTTGAAGCTCTCTTATTAGGTACATGAACAATTAAGATTGTTGTTTTCTTGATTGACTCCATTATCGTTGTATTTCCCTCTTCTTTATTGCAATACTAAGTACTATAGCTACACTATCGTTCTTATACTTATTGTTTGCATGTTATAACCTTTCTTCATCCTACTTTCAAGCTATCTGTATCTTTATGTGTAAAACTAAGCAGTTGTAGAGAGCCTATGTTGAGTCTTATTTTTTAAATCCAGTCTAACAATCTCTACCTTTTAACTGAAGTGTGCTTCATTTTCATTTTATGTAATTATTGACATGGTTGTGTTTAAGTCTAACAGCTTGCTATTTTTTTATATTTTTCTCATGTTTTTGTTGTTCTGTTCTTCCTTTCCTTTTTAGGGGGACTTTTAGGGCCTAACAAGATAGGTATTTTAGTATCCCATCCTATCTCCTCTATTGACTTTTTAGCTAAAACTTCTTGCATTTGTTTATTTAGTGGTTACACTAGGGTTTAAAATATGCATGCTTAACTTACTCCTTTCTACTTAGAGATACTGTTGTAATACTTCAAATAAACATGAGAAAGTTATATATAATTTAACTTTAGGATTGAAAGTTAATTCCATCCTTTAGTTAATGTTATCATGTATTTGCTTTTAAGTACATTGTAACCCTCCAATTAAAATGTTTCTTTTTTTGCTTTAAGGAATCAATTTTCTTTTTTAAAAAATCAAGAGAAAAAAGTATTTTGTATTTATAGTTTCTGGGTTTTTTTTTTAACTTTTCTGTAACTTTGGGTTTTTTTTAAAAAAATTGTTTAAAAAAATTTTTGTGGGTACATATTAGGTATATATATTTTTAGGGTACATGAGATACTTTGAAAGAGGTAAGCAATAAGTAATAATAGCATTGTGGAAAATGGGGTATCCATCCCCTCAAGCATTTATCCTTTGTGTTACAAACAATATAATTACACTCTTTTAGTTATTTTAAGATGGATGATTAAATTATTATTGACTATAGACACCCTGTTGTGCTATCAAATACTAGGTCTTATTCATTCTTTCTAACTATATATTTTTTAGTACTCATTAACTATCTCCACTCCTCCCCCTTCCCCCAGCTACCCTTCTCAGCCTGTGGTAACCATCCTTCTACTCTCTATCTGCATGAGTTCAATTGTTTTGGGTTTTAGCAACCACAAATAAGTGAGAACATGTGAGGTTTGTCTTTCTGTGCTTAACTTATTTCACTTAACATAATGATCTCCAGTTCCATCCATATTATTGCAAATGACTGGATCTCATTCTTTATGGCTGAATAGTACTCCATTGTGTATATGTACCACATTTTCTTTATCCAGTCATCTGTTGGTGGACATTTAGATTGCTTGCAGATTTTGGCTATTCTGAACAGTGCTCCAACAAACTTGGGAGTGCAGATATCTCTTTGATATACCAATTTCCTTTCTTTTAGGTATATACCTAGCAGTGGGATTGCTGAATCATATTGGTTGCCCTATTTTTAGTTTTTTGAGGAACCCCTAATCTGTTCTGTATAGTGGTTGTACTAATTTACATTCTCACCAACAGTGTACAAGGGTTCTGTTTTCTCCATAACCTTGCTAGCAGTTACTGCCTGTCTTTTGAATAAAAACCATTTTAACTGGGGTGAGATTGTATGTCTTTGTAGTTTTTATTTTCTTTTCTCTGATAATCATCAGTGATGCTAAACACCTTTTCATATGCCTGTTTGCCATTTGTGTGTCTTCTTTTGAGAAATGTCTATTCAAATCTTTTGCCCATGTTTAATTTGGATTATTAGATTTTTTCCTATAAAGTTGTTGGAGCTCTTTATATATTCTCATTATTTATCTGTTGTCAGATGGGTAATTTGCAAATATTTTCTTCCATTCTGTGGGTTGTCTCTTCACTTTGTTGATTGTTTCCTTCACTGTGCACAAGCTGTTTAACTTGATGATATCCCACTTGTCCATTTTTGCTTTGGTTGCTTTGTGCTTGTGGGATATTACTCGACATTTTTGCCCAGACCAACATTCTGGAGGATATCCCTGACTTTTTCTTGTAGTAGTTTCATAGTTTGAGGTCTTAGATTTAAGTCTTTCATCCATTTTGATTTGACTTTTGTATATGATGAGAGATAGCCATCAAGTTTCATTCCTCTGAATTTGGATATCCGGTTTTCCCAGGATCATTTATTGAAGAAACCATCATTTCTCCAATGTATGTTCCTGGCACCTCCGTTGAAAATGAGTTCTGCGTTACAGTGTAGGTGCATAGATGTGTTTCTGGGTTCTCTATTCTGTTCCTTTGGTCTATATGTCTGTTCTTAGGCCAGTGCCATGCTTTGGTTAGTATAGCTCTATAGTATAATTTGAAGTCAGGTAATGTGATTCTTCCAGTTTTGTTCTTTTGCCTGTCTGGATAGTTTTGGCGATCCTCATTTTTTTTGTGGTTTCATATAAATTTCAAGATTTTTTTTCTATTTCTGTGAAGAATGTCATGGGTATTTTGATAGGGAATGCATTGCATCTGTAGATTGCTTTGCGTAGTATGGACATTTTAACAACACTGATTCTTCCAATCCGTGAACATGGAATATCTTTCCATTTTTTGGTATCCCCCTCAGTTTCTTTCATCAGTGCTTCAGGTTTTCACCGTATAGATCTTTTACTTCTTTGGCTATGTTAATTCCTAGACATTTAGTTTTATTTATAGCTATTATAAATGAGATTATGTTTTTGAGTTGCTTTTCACATTGTTAACTGTTGGCATGTAGAAATGCTGCTGATTTTCGTATGTTGATTTTATATCTTTAAGTTTACTGAATTTCTTTCTCAGTTCTAATAGTTTTTTGGGGGAGTCTAACTTTTTCCATATGTAAGATCGTGTCATCTGCAAACAAGGATAATTTGACTTCTTCCTTTCCAATGTGGATGCCCTTTATATCTTTCTCTTGTCTGATTGCTCTAGCTAGGACTTCCAGAACTCTGTTGAATAGGATTGGTGAGATACCGCATCCTTATCCCATGCTGGTTTTCAAGGGGAATGCTTCCAGCTTTTGCCCATTCGGTATGATGTTGGACATGGGTTTTTCATAGATGGCTCTTATTATCTTGAAGTATGTCTCTACATTGCCTAGTTTGCTGAGCGTTTTCAACATGAAGTGATGTTGAATTTTATCAAAAGTCTTTTCTGCACCCATTGAGACGATCATGTGGCTTTTGTTTTTAGTTCTGTTTAAGTGATGAGTCACATTTGTTGATTTGCATATATTGAATCAACCTCGCATCCCAGGGAGAAAGCCTGTTTGATTGTGGTGGATGAGCTTTTTGATGTGCTGCTGGATTCAGTTTGCTAGTAGTTTACGAAGGATTTTTGCATCTATGTTCGTCAAGAATATTGGCCTGAATTTTCCTTTATTTTGCTGTGTCTAAACTGATTAATTAAAAATAAATGGATTAATAGCAGTGTTTTAAGACAAAACTGTAACCTATATGACTAAAAGTTTTATATGTTTACTTAGTATTTCTCTTACATGTAGTTTAGATTTTTCATTTCTTAATAACAGAATTGCATGATTTTCCCCAAAAATCAGTTTTCATTTTGATTGATATCTATATTGTATATTTACTTTATTTACTTTGTATTATTTATGTCTTAAGAAATAGCAAATTCCTTAAAACTTAGATTATAAACTTCTGTGACCTCTTCTCTTCCTTTTGTTCAATAGGAATACCCAGCACCATTTCTTTACAGCCAATATCTATGTAGTAAGGGAAGTGTGATAGTGCAGGACATCAACATTTTGGTGCTAAATTAAGATTGTCTGGATTTGGATCTCACTTCTGACACTTAACAACTGTGAAATCTTGATCAATTTTTCTATTTTCTTTAAGCCTCATCCATAAAATAAGGATAATCATTATATTATCTCCTAGTAAGTGTTTTAAAAGATGGTTTTAATCCATACAAAAGCACTCGACTTAATGTCTGGTACGTAGAATGTATTAATAATATCCAGTCCTTAAAATACAATATTGATTTATTATGGAAAAAATGAAATATAAAGAACTCAGCATAGGAGAATGGAAAAGAGACAAAGTATCTGTTTTGCTTCTAACTCTGCCTCTTATTATTTGTGTGATCTCAGCTAAACCCTTTAAACTTTCCAATATGCACTACCTTGTAAAATGAGCAGAAAAGGTCATCCTTGCCTGCTTCACAGTTTTGTGCAAGAATCAATCAGGCTAGCATTTTATAGCTTATATAATAATAATAAAAACAAAACTTTATGCAAAAAAGGAAATATGAACAATTTAATGAGACAGCGGGGCTGGGCACGGTGGCTCATGCCTGTAATCCCAGCACTTTGGGAGGCCAAGGTGGGTGGATCACCTGAGGTCGAAAGTTCGAGACCAGCCTGACCAACGTAAACCCTGTCTCTACTAAAAATACAAAATTAGCTGGTCATGGTGGCACATGCCTGTAATCCCAGCTACTCGGGAGGCTGAGGCAGGAGAATCGCTTGAACCCAGGAGGCGGAGATTGCAGTGAGCTGAGATAGTGCCATTGCACTCCAGCCTGGGCAACAAGAGGGAAACTCCATCTCAAAAATAATAATAATAATAATAAGACAATGATTTGATAAATTAAATGAGTCAATCCTAATATTTCTCTACCAGATAGAATCACTCTACTATAAAAAAATTTAAAAAATAAAAAAAAAAAAAGTTTATTTCCTCAGCTTTGTCCTGGGGTGGTTCCCTTATGAGATGCCAGTTTCTTCTAGGTGAACCACTGCTTTGTGAGGAAAGATATGCTTAGTCTTATCTGAAATTTAATGAGGATTTACATATTTCATTAGAAAAATTATAAAAAAGAAGTTGCACATTTCAAATATGGATACAACACATATGCTTCATATGCACGTGGCACACGTGTGAGCATAAATGTGTGTTTCTGTTTAATGAACAACATACTTGAAAAAGCAAACTGTAGTTATAAAGCCCAAATTGTGGAAATTTAAAGTAAGGGCTGGACTACGATGACATTCTTAATTGCTCAAAAAGTTCTTTCGGGATATTGCCAGATGTTATGACCTCTTGCCAAAAGAATCTTGATTTTTCCAGACATGTGTATAAGATGTAGATATTTTGTCCCATTCTCTAGGAAGATTCTTGGGATGATAGTTCCAGAGGGAGAACTGGGGCACCTCTCAGTACCTGCTCTGCTGTGTGGAATCCAGTCAGGTGGTAGAAACCACGCTAGTAATTTGAAGAAGGAAATTTAATATAAAGAGTTGTCAACTAGGTAAACAGTTGAGTTCAAAATGGAATATAGAGATTTCTGTGGTTTAGTTGGGGTAGCAGCTATAGAAAGTAATCACTATCCTTAGGGTTTAGGGAAAAATAAACAAGGGAGGCAGAAAGGGTGGGTGAAATTTTAAAAGGGTAAACAGACTGCTGTTTTTAGCATAGGAGTTTTTCTGTATGGCAATTGCTATGAAATATGACATTCCTGAGGCCATTTTACGTCTGGGAGTTTCTGGAATACCACCTGAAGTTACTACTTTGGGAGGAAATAAGATATTTTCTCTCAAAATGTTTTTTTTTTTTTCTAAATCTAAGCAATGAAAACAATTGACAGAACTACAAACTGTGTGCCATAGAGTTTCACTTACCACATAATGAATTCATGGATTTCCCACTCCCCAGTATTCACTGACTTGAATGTAGAAAGTTCTAGGCTTTGTCCTCTGCGAGATATGATGTGAATTCCTTTAACTTGGTATCTCTGAGGGGAAAGAAAAATACTTAAAAGTCACTGCAATACAAAGTAGAATGTGGTTAAGAGTTACACAAAGATAGTAGATGCACGCAGAAGAAAAATTATAATAAGAATTTCTGTTTGTCTGTGGGCTTTACTGTCTTTGTGGCACTTTTCACACGGTTCATCTCATTGGAGTTATCAAAATAACTATGAATAGGCTAGATATTGTTATCCCTATTTTACACATGAGGAATACGAGGTTTAAAAGAGACTTCCTCCCAAATCTCACAAGTAATAATTGGCAGAGTAGGGATTTAAACCATATGTCTTGAAACCCAACCACTTGGTCATCCTAAAGCAACTCAATACTCTCAGAAAAGTGTTAAACTACTTATCATAAGTAAGACTCCATTTTGATATTGGAAGACACAATCCATTTTCTCATTCAGAGGCCCCACACTTCAAAAGTTAAATGTGGTAGAGGAACATGTTAACTACTAGAGAACCTGCACAGAAAAGCGAGTGAAGTCCCCATTGAGGTGAAACAGTAGGAAACTTTTTGAACGGCTGAAAATGATCCCTGCAGATGAAATGAATAAAACTCGCAGGCTGGGGTGGGCACAGCTGGATCTCCCTTGCTAACTGCGTGATTTCTGGCCTCCTTCCTAGAAACTCCCTGACATGTTTCTGGAAGCTCAGTCACAAAGTCAGGGGAAGGTTATCTGAGACAGAGCCATTCTGATGTATTTGAAAGGATCTTCTCTTCCCCAGCCAATAGCCTGTCTCACAGCGGGTGTCATAACTGCTGAGTCACTTGCTGAGGGAATAGCTCAAAGACAAGCTCCCATTGATCAGGCTGCCTAGAACAAAACCATTCCGGTCCCTCAAGAATTTCAGCCACTTGTAAGCTGCATTCTTTACATTCAGCTCATCACATAGCTCCGCGTAGGTCCCCTTGCTCCAATGTAACACTTTAAATTTCTGGTCACGGGCACACACAACCTTCTGCATTCTTTTCCCTTGAATAGATGCTTTTACTCTGGAGAGTTTAAGCATGTTCTTATCTAGTTCAAAGTGTTACCTGCATGCAGCCAAGTCTTGCTCCTTTTAGGGAGTGGTATTTTTTCACCTTGAACAGTTAGCCTTTCCTTTTAGTGGTGCATCTCCCCAGAGCACAAGAAGAGGCCTCGAGGAGAGGGGCTTCAGGAAATCCATGGCTGTGCATTACCTCTTTTTTGTTCATCTCTCTTTTCGTCATCACATCTCACAGGTCATTTGTCCTGTTGGACCAAAACATCGCCATGGTAAGGAAACTTTCAGCCAGGGACATGTTGGCTAAAGAGAGTTGTAAGTAACTGTTACTAGCCCATGTTTTATTTCAAAGCTGTTTGGGTCGGACTTATTTCACCCATCTCAAAAAGTTATTCCCTCTAGTCCTATTAATGAATATGCTAGATTAGAAGGCAAAATTCAGAGCCGACAACAAAATGTAATGTAGTGGGCACAAATTAAATACTGATTCATCTGGGTTTAGATTCAATTAGGTTATCAATTTTGAAATAGAGGTTTTCCACTAATATGGAAAATATTTTCAATTATAAATTCTTAATGAAGATATTCACTTTAACATTTCTTTTTTTTCTGAGATGGAGTCTCGCTCTGTTGCCCAGGCTGGAGTGCAGTGGTGCAATCTTGGCTAACTGCAATCTCCACCTCCTGGACTCAAGCAGTTCTCCTGCTTCAGCCTCCCAAGTAGCTGGGACTACAGGCACGCCTCACCACACCTGGCTAATTTTTGTACTTTTAGTAGAGATGGGGTTTTGCCATGTTGCCCAGGCTGGTCTTGAACGCCGGAGCTCAAGTGATCCCCCCGCCTTGGCCTCCCTAAGTGCTGGGATTACAGGCATGAGCTACTGCGCCCAGACACTTTAACATTTGTTTTTTTTTTTTCATTGCATCATAGGGCTTAGAGATCTTTGCATATAGTAGATACTTACTATGTACCCATTATACATGAATGAATGGATGAACTAATGATGAATGTAAATTCCCACGCTTGAATCTGAATAAACTTATAGACATAGGATAGAGAAATGCCTTGATAGGAGCATTTCTTTTATTATATTCTTAAAATACAATTTATATTTTAACTGAATACATTAAAAGTGCAGATATATTAGGTCAATACTTACAATACACAAATTCTTACTCTGTGTCTTACAATATGTAAAACATTGTAATAGGTTCTGTGGGGACCTCAAAGATTAAACAGACACTGAAATTACTGTAAAGGGACTTAGATACAAATCACATAATAAAAAGAGAAGGTGATCAATGATTTAAGGGGTCTGTGAAGCATCTCCTGCAGGAATTGGACATCTCTTCTGATCTTCCAAAGCTTTGGGATTCCTGTACCCATCACAGGCAATAGCGGCAAAGCAGTTCATTTCTTCCCTCTCCAATCACAGAAACTTCTGTTGTTAAATAAGCTGTCATTCTCCTCAAAAAAACAGAAACAAAAAACCTGTTCTGCTGTATCTATGAGAGAACTCACACTGCCCGGCCATCTTCCTGAAAAGTTAGGCCGGGCGCGGTGGCTCACGCTTGTAATCCCAGCACTTTGGGAGGCCGAGGCGGGCGGATCACGAGGTCAGGAGATCGAGACCAAGGTGAAACCCCGTCTCTACTAAAAATACAAAAAAAAAATTAGCCGGGCGTGGTGGCGGACGCCTGTAGTCCCAGCTACTTGGAGAGGCTGAGGCAGGAGAATGGCGTGAACCCGGGAGGCGGAGCTTGCAGTGAGCCGAGATCGCGCCACTACACTCCAGCCTGGGTGAAAGAGCGAGACTCCGTCTCAAAAAAAAAAAAAAAAAAAAAAAAAAAAAAAAAAAAAAAAGAAAAGTTGTTCTTATTACCTCATTAAATGATATGATATCCCCTTTTCTGTGTAAAGTTCTTTGTCCCCTCCAGTGGTATATTTCAGTGTCTACTGTCTCCCAGTCTAGGATAATGAATTTCTTTTGCACTTTCAGCTTCAATGCAGTGTAAGCAGATTCGGTGTCCATCCTCACACCTAAACAGGATGATGTAAAGCAGAGCTTTCTGTTTTCTCTTCCACCACATATCACATGCTTTGTTAGCTCTTTGTCAATGTGATTAGGAAACCACACCGCTAATCTAGTGGGAGTGCAGGTGTTTTTTTTGATGCAATGCCAATTGATTGATGGCTAAATATTACTAAATATCCTTGGGAAAACAATACCTCATACGAGGAACAAAGTTATAACCATTGCTGTATTTAACACACAAATTTCACAAGAAACTTCTTTGTTCTTCCTGACAGATCTTGACTAATTTCATTTTCATTTTTCAGAATAAAAACTGCATATCAGTGTTGGTTATGTTGGCTCACCACCTTCATGACATGGAAACATTCAGAACATTGATTTAAGAAAATAGGTTGTATATTTTCACACTACCTACACACTATGGACCAGATATCTAAAACTGGTGTTGTCAGAATTCAAAGACCATGGCTGATAGACCTGGTTGCTCAGTGTAATATAAGTAGGCACATGTATTAATTGCTCCCTAGAACAATTATTAATGGAGTCTACAATTTATGTCACTTTATTCCTGCAATAATTTTTAAATAAAAGGAATGAGCAGCAAGAGTATAAATATACTTGCATATTGTTTGCCAGAAAAGCTTTCATCCTTAGGTGATCTCCAATCTAGAGTCCATTCTCAGTGTCAATGTTATTCTGCTTTCTCTTCTTTGATCCTTCTGTCTTTTCCTAATTGAGTCTCCTATGTCAGAAATATCCAGCAATCTGGGACATCAGAAAAAAAAATTTTTAGACTACTATGACCCTTGGACCAAATTTTGAAAAAGAAAATTATTGTCATCTTAATCCCAAATATGCCAAAGCCTTCTCTTATATTTAAAGGGACCTTCCAACTTTCTATTAGATATTTTTCACTTTGGGTTTTTATTTTCTATTGCTATTATGTTAAAAAAAAGTCAAAGAATCAGTTTCTTTCCATAGGAAGTTATTCATATATTGTTTCAAATCCTGTTATGTGGTTTTTCGCAGCTAACATGATTTTCCATTGCTAGAGGTCACAGGAATATACGCTAAAAATTATTACTTTGATTTAAAGTGACTCTAGAAAAATGGTCAGTGGTTTATGGTGTTTCCCTGTGTGTCGAATGATGATAGGCCTGAGAATTGTATGAGAGAAGTTCAGGTAGGGGAATTGAGAGACTGAAAAGATGGAAGTTGCTAGAGGGACGGGGAGGGAGGTGAACTTCACTTTTATAATGGGGTGGAGCTGTCTATGTGCTGAATGCAGTAGTGCTGTTATAATTCATGATTAGCATCTCCTGAGAAACTGGTTTGGATGGTCCTCTACACCCGACTGAACTGCAGAATTACAGATGCAGGAGCATGTTTTCTATAAATTATAGCCCAAGGTCTGCTTAAGTGAACTTTTACATTCAATTCAAATTGGTTTTTTAGACTTACACCTCTGTCTCAAAGAGTACAATTCTGGCCTTGACAACTTCCATGTATATGTATACGTATATGTATATGTATAGTGTGTGTCAAATCTTTGAATGCAGGGCCAAGAAGTCAGGTGAGTTTTTCCTACCAGAATTTTCTTCAAAGGCTTAAAAAATTATCAGACCCATAAGTATGACTGAGCTGCCACATTTGTAGGAGAAACCATATAACCATGACTCAATAAGTTCAACTTTGATATTTATGATGCTCAATCATGAAATCTCTTTGCCTCCTGATTCTATGACATATGTTCTTCTCTACTTCAACTATTATGAGCCCCACCTAAGAGCTCCTCATTTTATTGAGGCTCTAGACTCATCTAAGATCTGATCATAAACTCCTTAACTATTTCATAGTCTCCCATTCCTAATGTAACTGAGTTTTCTGACCTCAAAATATATTGAACACTTACTCTACACCAGGCCCTCTTCTAAGTACTGTGAGCATAGTGATGGACTTAGGACAAGTGTCCTTTTCATGACAGAGCCCAGAGTCCAGTGGAACAGACAAGTCAGTATTTTGTCTATGGTGTTACTTATATATAACCCACACACATATATAAAAATAAATATGTGTATATATAAAGATGTATATAAGGATATATATATATATACATGGATATATATATACACATGGATATATATGTATATATATACATGGATATATATATATACACATGGATATATATGTATATATATACATGGATATATATATATACACATGGATATATATGTATATATATACATGGATATATATATACACGGATATATATGTATATATATACATGGATATATATATACACATGGATATATATGTATATATATCCATGGATATATATATATCCATGGATATATATGTATATATATCCATGGATATATATATATCCATGTGTATATATATATCCATGGATATATATGTATATATGTATATACACACACATATATTTTATATATGTGTGTGTTATTCTTATATCCTTATATATATATATACACACATACACATATAAGGATATAAAGATAACACACATATATAAAAATATGCGTATTTATATGTGTATGTATATATCCTTTTATACATCCATATATACATATCCTATGTGCATTTATACATATATAAATGGATATATATGTGTGTGTATGTACATACACACATATATTCACAAATACATACATACATACATATATACATATCCCTCCTGGGCTTCCCTCTGTATATATTCTTAAGTGTTTCTGTAGGGAGGCCCAGGTAGTCAGAAGGAAACATACGAAGGGCTTGGTGGGGTGGTGAGAAAAGCAAGGCTCCCTAGAGGAGGCAATAACTAAGTCCCAGTCCAAGAGCAGGAGAAGTCCAGTGTCCCAGCTCAAGCAGTCAGGCAGAGAGAACAAATTCTCCCTTCCTCCATTTTTTGTTCTATTCAGACCCTCAAGGATTGAATTATTCCCAACCACATTGGGAGGGCAATCTCCTTTACTCAGTCTACTGATTCAAAAGCTAAGACCTAGATGAGGAAGAGAAAGAATCACAGGTAGGGGTTTGGCAAGAAGTTGTTATAGGCAGAGGATTTTTCATTTCCTGATCCAGAGTCTGATACTTCACCAATCACCATGCACTCACAAGGCCCTGCAGTTTGCACTACAGGAATCTCATGGCACTGTAACAGAATAAAAATTGTAAATTCTGACACTCACAGGCTAGTGGGAAATCTTGCTTATCTGTTTCAACTACTGCTAAGCTAGAGTTCAGAGACAGGGTGGGATCTATTTGGAAAGTGATCCGGCTTGCAATATTAATTACAGACACTATTGTCTTAGTAGACCCCTTCCTCTTCTGGGAGAATACTAATCACAGTGATGCTAACTCACACTTATTGTTTATTGCTAAGGCTTTATATATGTATTTTCTTCTTTTAGCTTCAGAGCAGGTCTGGATAGTAGATTTTATTGTTGTTGTTATTTTGCAAGTGAGAAAATCTGAAGCTCATAGAAGTTAAGTCAATAGCTAATAAATGTCTAATAAATACAGGAATTAATATTTACAACCAGTCATCCCACTTGCCTGCACTCTTACCTACTAGATTCTGCAGTAAGGAGTGGTTGGGTACATTTTATCACTTGAAGAGCTAAATAAAGATTTTTCATGTTCGAGGAGAATACATACTCAGGCTTCGGTGACCAACCCAAGTATTATCTTTTTAAATACCTTCCCTGCTGTGTCGAGTGAGAATTATTTTGTTTATCTTCTTAACAAGGGGTGTGGCACATACTAAGGTAGAGTATTAGCTGAATGGGAAGTGAATAAATGTATTTCTATCACATTTAATATTCATTTATATCATAGTTGATCTTACATTGAATTATGAATATGGTAATGTTTATACATTTATTTGTATGTTAGACTATGAACTTCTTATGGAAAAACATCAGTTTTAATCCCATTTTATGCCATCATCCTGCACAAATCTTGGCAGATAGGTATTCAGTAAATGTATACTAAACAAGTGAGTGACTTGGAGAATAAATGAGTCAATGAATGGATGAACGAGAGGAAAGGATCTTAGAGATGAGTGCTAGCATGGTCAGAAATCCAAACAGTGTCAGTGTGTACACTAAACATCTCTGAGCACTTACCTCATTTTCTTGTGTATGATAGCTCTGAGAGAGGCCTGTAGGACTTTTCAAAGATCCTTGTGATTCTTTTCAGGTTTTTTTTTCAGGCTACATGACTAGTTCTGGCAGTAAATGAAGTGGAATACGTCACTTTGGGCTTAGGTAAAGAGGAGGCACTGGGCAGGGACATGCTGGCCTTCTGAATCTGAAGAGGCGAGCCCTACCACTGGGCCGCTGATGGAAGTAGCAGCCCTGATTACCTCGGAGTAGCCTTCACATCATTCTTCTCGGTTTTGAGGAATAGCACATATTTGCAGCCTTCAATTTTTCTCTTGTCTTTTACTATAAGCATTAGGAAGAACCAAGCCACTCCTTCAACACTTTGCTTGGAAATCTCCTCACCTAAATATCCAGTTTCATCACTCCAAGTTATATCTTCCACAAAACAGTAAAACACAAATATAATTCAGTGAAGTTCTTTGCCACTTTGTAACAAGAATCGTGTTTTCTCCATTATCCAGTAACATATTCCTGGTTTTCACCACAGACGTCATCAGAACTGCACATAATGTCCATATTTCTACCAACATTCTGTACAATATTAATGTATTCTCTAAGAAAATGAAATCTTTCTCCTCTTTTCTTTGAGTCCTCACCAGAATCACATTTAACACCTCCTTCATAGCAGTATTGGTTTTTCTAGCATGGGTCTCAAACAAACTCTTCCAGCCTGTACCCATTACCTAGTTCCAAAGCCTCTACTACATTTTAAGTATTTGTTATAGCAGCACTCTATTTCTTGATACCAACTTCTGCAGTCAGAGTTCTCCAGAGAAGCAGAACCAATAGGACGCGTGTGTGCATAATTCCTTATAATAAATTATATTATGTAAATTATAAATGTACAGAATTTATTATAAGGAATTAATTCACGTGATTATGGAGGATGAGATCCCAAGATTGGCTGTCTATAAAGATGGTGGCTCAGGAAAGCCAAGGGTGTGATTTCAGTCCAATTGCGAAGGCCTGACAACAAGATTGCTGATAGCCTAAGTCCCAGTCCAAGAGCAAGAGAAGTCCAGTGTCCCAGCTCAAGCAGTCAGGCGGAGAGAACAAATTCTCCCTTCCTCCACTTTTTTTGTTCTATTCAGACCCTCAAGGATTGAATTATTCCCAACCACACTGGGAGGGCAATCTACTTTGCTCAGTCTACTGATTCAAATGCTATTCTCACATGAAACATCCTCACAGAACATCCAGAAATAATGTTTAGCTGAATATGTAGACACCTGTGGTCCAGTCAAGTTGAAACATAATAATAATCACAGACTAATGTAAGTATTCAATTAGTGTTGAATGAAAGAATAGGTAACACCATTACCCATGGCATTAAGACCGACCTCACTGACATATGGATCATGGCACCAAATTTTGTTTCCTACTCAATAGTTTAGAGTTGTATGGCCTTTTGAAAACAATTATGATGAAGCCCTAGTGTATTAGGCAGTGTCTAGAAGTGTAAAGGTTCTTCTGCTTAGTCCTCTGACCTGAGTAACTGCAAAATATGCATGTTGTACTGTCTCCTGGTTAAATTATAAGAAGGTTATAAAAATAAAGCAAAGCAAAATCTCCCTGGGGTTAAGTGTGGGTTGCATGTTAACACTGGCATATTAATTGTTTATGCCTTGCAAAGAGCTGTAGCAAACAATCTTGCCTAAAGTTTAGCCAGTCTACAAACTGAGTGTTTGGAGCTCACACAATTACCTGTGGATCTGTGCCAGTTGTCATCAGCATGAAGTCATTCATTTGTTCATCATATATTTAGTGAGCACTTACTCAGGACTACACAAGCAAGATTAATTAGAATTTTTGTTCATCCTCCTTCATCTTTGAACTTACAGGCCAATGTTAATTCAAAGCAATGAAACTTATGCAAGGTCTACAGGCAAGGGATAACTCTTACAGCTGACTTGGCCTAATTGTGGTGTTTCTCTTTCTTCTGTTTATGTTCATGATTGTGGTTTGAAGGTACTTGGAATCTTAGTTTTCTTATCAGAGATCTGATTTATTTGGAGAGTTGGACCTCAGTTTTTATGAAAAGCTCAGAGGCATTGGTTGTTTTTTAGACATTAAGTAAAACCACCCTGAGGGTCTCCCACTAACCCTCTGGCTGGCTGAAGTGTGCTAGTTTGAGTACATAATTCATTCTGATGGAATAAATTTGTTGCAACTTGTTGAATGCTTATTCTTTAGCAATAAAGGACTTACGCACATCCTCAGTGATTTTTGCTGAAGCCTTCATGTTTCTTGGCTACAATTATTGCTATTTTCAAGTACTATTTTAAAAAAGGTGTGTGTGGGGAGGAGGTGCTTATCAATTATTCTATTTCCTTTTGATTTTAAGGTGTTGGGACCTGGTGGTGCCTTTGACTAAATCATATCATATGACCCCATAGGGCTTTAAGGCTGTGGCAGGAGCTGCCCTCCAGCTCAGGGGTCCCCAATAAAGAGGTTAGGCAGTCAGAAAAAAAAGGAAGAGGTATGTTTATTGCCTGTGTTGGGTAATCTGATGCCTTGGGGTGAAATGAATAAAAGTCAGACAAACTTTCTATAAGTTCCTTTGGATGGGAGCTGGCAGAATCTAGAACTGGCAACTTTTCATCATGGAATATCCATTAACCTTGTTTATCTCTGGAAAAACACTGCTCTATTTCCACAGTCTGCTGCTTGTCAAAGAATGATACAAGAAATCATCTTTGAGTTCGAGGGAAAGCATGAGCTTTTTAGCCCTTGTGAAAATACAGTCTTGGGGTGCTGATTCTTCCTCTTTGTTCTGAGATAGCAAGTGGCATGCAACAGAATATGATCGGAACACAGATACCTGATTCAGAGATGCCCTCCTTAGATTCTGGTAGCTACAAACTAGAGACCTCCTATGGCCAGACCCTATCTTCCTCTGGTGTCTGCAGTTGATATTTGTACTTTGGAATCTAAAGCTGAATGTAGGATTCAAATTCTTACCCTGACTTCCAGGTTTTTTTCTTTTTTTTTCCCTTGACATAATGTCCCAGAACAGTGCTGCTGGACTGCATGACTTCTAGTTCTTTCTCTGTGGTTCACCCTACATCTATGTGTGACATTTCTATATATTCAGAACTATAAAGCATTCTCATTTGTCTTCAGAGCAAACAATAGGTGTTTTATGTGAATATTTATTAATGAAAGAATCTGTATTAGAGTTTAAAAAGGGAGAGTTTGATTAAACTTGTGAAACATGTTATTCACAGAAACAGGTATTAAATGTGAAAGTGGGCTACAGTATGAGGTTTTAAGTCACCAGGTGTAGCAATTTTCAAATAAGAGAGAAAATCATTTTCTTGGAGGATTAACTGCTATTTCATCTTGAGACAACTGAGGTGGTTGAAGGAGGATGCTGTTGAATCTTATGCAGTAATTCGTAATTCTCTAATTTAAATGTAATTAATTTATAAATATGTCCTTTTAGAAAATACATTGAAAGATAGGGCTTAATTTCAAGACATTTTAAAATGAATTATAGAATATGGACTTGGACAAATAATATGTTAGTTATATACTTTGTCCCCCAGTCTCTAATCAGCGCAGATTAGTCAGTTTTAAATAGCAATTCTTAAAATTCGAGGAAGAAGATGCCACAGAATTCTGTGGTATGTTGCTTAAGAACAATTATATCAGGAAACTCTTACTCATACCTGAACACAAGCCCAGTATTCTATATTTTAAATGTGTTTTTCTCCAATAAATGGTCAAAAAATCATGTTTATGTATAATGTAATTAAATATAACATACAGTTGTGTATATTGCCACACAATAGGCTTCTTTGTATTAAAATGCAATATTAGAAGAATAGCATTCTTTATAGTTGCATATTTTTGCTTGACTGGTCACATTTGATGAATAAAGTGTATTTCAATCTTCAAAATAAGTTTATGTTCTTATGCTGTTGGCTGTCTTATTAAATGTCCATGAAAGGCAAACTTAAGGATATGTAAATCTAGCTTTGAATATATATGTAGCATTTTCAGTGGGCCGTTGTTCTGATTATTTTCACATATTACATCACTTAGTTTCTATAGTATTCATGTGATACAAGAATTGTCAGTGCCATTTTGTAGGGAGTTCCATACAGAACTTCGATGCCCACCTTAAAGTCCAGCTAGCTGAAGAATTTTATGCCAAGAAATGCAAACACAAAAACAAAAGGTCTTAAAGAGTGATAAAGACTCTTGTGTGACTTAGACAGACAATTCTGTCTTCATGATTGGTTCATTTTAAAAGAAAATGAAGCAAGAAATCTGAACAAATAAAAATAGAGTCTTCTCTATATGGGAGATCATTGGACTGGAATGAGAGTCAAGAAATATAATAGTACCTTAACTCTGTGACCAGCTCTGTGTGTTGTATAGAGCCACAGTTTTTTTCTCTATCTATAAACTCAATATAATGGCCATAATTAATGTATTTTAAATGTTTTGACCACGACCTGTAGTCATAAATACATTTTATATTGCAACTCATTAAAATACACACACACACACACACACACACACACTCTCTCTCTCTCTCTGTTTCTCTTTCTCTTTCTCTTTCTGTCTCTCTCTCTCTCTTCCCAAAAGTTTTACCAAACACTCCTTACTTACTATGTACGATGCATTCTGGCATTTTCTACTTTGTTCTATTTCATCTTTAAAAATCGTGTTTGTGACCCACTAAAATGATTTTACAACCCACTGATGGATCTCATCTTGAACTTTAAAAAATGCTTTTAGCTCTTAAAAACAAATCATAGTATATTAATTTTGTATTTTATTATCTCTCAAAAAACAAACCCATCCATGCCAATCCTCACTCCAAGGAACCACCAATGGAAATAACTGCTCTATTTATATATGTTCAAAAAACTAGAGATAAAATTTAACTGATGTTTTCTATGTTTGAAAAATGATCTATATATTTCAGGGAAAAAATAGTGAAACTCTGAGCTATTGAGTAATACAAATGGAACAAAAGTCAACATTATTCATTGAGCAAATATGCTTATTAAGGTATCTGAAGTATCATAACAGGAGGTGGCTATAAAGAGTGTGGAACATAGTGTTTTATAGTACAGGACTTAAACATTCGTCATTATTAATGGCAATAAAAGAATTGATGGACTCTTTCACCACATCTTTTATTTAAAAAGAAGTAATCATTCTTTTCCTATATACTTGCACAACATTTGTAAGAAGAAAACTTTATATTTCTAATAATATGAAAATAGACATTCCAAGAATTAAAGCCAATTTCTTCAAGAATGTACTCTTGTTTCCCAAGTAACTTTCATACTCTTTAATATGTGTTTGCGTCACTAAGAAATCTGAGTTTATCATTGAATACTGGATCAGTTTCTCATTCCACGGTGTTTGTTGAGCTCCTTCTGTCTGCCCAAAACTGGGGATACAAGATAAATAGTACTGATGAAATTTCTGCTTTCACTAAGCTTACATTTCTATGAAAACTCAGTGAGTCTTCACATCTTTTCAATAAGATAAGTTGCTATGGCATTTTTTTAGTTCCAGTTTTTATTTTAGATGCAGGGATACCTGTGCAGGTCTATTACATGGGTATGCTGCACCCAGGTAATGAGCTTGGTGCCCAATAGGTAGTTTTTCGACCTCCCCCTCCCTCCCTTCTGTAGTAGTCCACAGTATCTATTACCCCCATGTTTATGTCCATGTGTGCTCAGTGTTTAGCACCCACTCTTCATTTTCATACACACGTATAGACTAAGAAATATTAACAAAACCATGTACAATTTAATGCATATTGAATAAGCCTCAGAACTTGGAGCAATCATTTAAGATGAAGGAATTACATGTGGGCAAATTAAATATTTGGTGTATTACAGTTAAAAATGTGATTTACTTTAGATAAAAGTGGCTCAGCACTGAGGAATGATGAAGAATGAAACTGGTGAACTGTTAAAGACTGGAGTGATATCTGATAGATAGGTGGTGTAAGGGACAGTAGAATAGTGGGTGTTCCTATGGCAGATAAACAATAGACAGCCACTCTAAGACTGGGGCTTAAAACTTGGGTTTCCATGGAGGGAGTTCATGAGTTTGGAAAGAAACATATATTTCACTAACCTCTAACTGAAATTTGCCATTTTCTTCATTTATGAATGTCGGCAACATATCACATCTGGATTATTTCCTATGACTTTGTTACAAATGCAGATCATAGATCTTTCCATATTCTGTTATGGCGGCTAGAGATATCGTGAAATATTGTTTGTGCTCATCAGCATATTTAAATTGTGGTGCTTATAGGTTAAGTACTAAATCATATTAATGTAATAGGGATTCATATAAATTATATGAATTGTATATTTGCACACCCCCACGAAAAAAGCTCTATATTTCTATATTGATTTCCCTGCAGATTTTTAATTATAGCATTCACAGCTACAGAACTAATTATGTTTTATGTCCTCTTTGAAGCTACACTAATTCCTACCTTAATTATCATCACCCAATGAGGCTAAATTTTGTTTTAAAACATTTTTGAGAACTGTATTTCAGTGTGATTATTTTACTTTGTAATCCTGTGTATTTTATGTTACATATTTAAAGATATTATTTCTGAAAGGGGTCCTTAGGGTCTGCCAGACTTTCATAGGGGTTCCTGTCACAAAAAGGGTTAAGCTCTTCTGCTGTAAGCAAAAGATGACAAACTCAAATGCCTACAGCACAGGCCTCAAGAATTGACTGGAAAAAGATACCCACTAGAAGGCCAGTATAACAATCTAGAGAAAAAAAAATTAGGGAGAATTTCATGGGATCCCAGTAAATAACAGCCCCATTTTTCACTTAAATTTGGATCCAACTGAAAAAAGAAAAGACAACTAATAGGTCAGCTAGAGTTCAAAGTATCATCGTTTCAATGAACAAACCTGATATTAGAGAATGTGGCTTATTTCTTGGCTGTCACAACTCTAGGGGCCCTAGGTGAGAGAGGTGAGAAGACTGTAAAGTGAAGACGCCTCCTGGAGTCCTGGAGCTTTAACCCATTCAGCAATAGCATGCCGCAGCCTGCTTCATCTCCACCACTACAGACACTGATTCCTGCTGGACTTAAAGCAACTTACCCAGCAGGGCTGGTTTGGGCAGGCTTCCTCCTGCTGAGAGGAGATTTTTCTGCAGGAGGCTTTGAAATGGGTCAGAACAATGCAGTAATTAAATGGACTCCAAGGCCAAAAGTATTCTTTCTATTCTGTTTCCCTTGCTCATTGCTGTCCTGTTACAACTGTTCAATATAACCTATTGGAAGTAACTGTCCAATGTAATCTACTGGAAGTTATGAAATAAAATTAAGTGAAAATGCAGAGAGAAACTCCACGAATAAAATGCCAAGAAAGCGAGGGTGCCCCAAATTTGAATATAGTTCCTCCCTCTGTGAAATTCTCTCAGAAGAATTAAAATCGATACACTAATCCCTTCGCAAGTTTAAGTCTAATGTTGAAAAAACCCAAATGAATTAAAGTCTGAATCAAACTCTACTGCTTTGGTGAATTAAAAGCCTAACGTGACTAATGATATACTGACTTCCCATTAGGGGTTGGGGTGAGGGGTCCTGCCAGGGCTTGCACCTGGGGCTCGCTCTCCTTGAGGATGGTGTGGTTCCTGCAGGGCTGCAGAAAATATATGCTGGGTTTCTGATGACTTTACTGATGAAAAGTTTCAAGCAGTTATTATTTTCACTGGTGGGCCACACCCACCGTATTGAGAAAAGAAGCCAAACCTCACCCTCTAAAGCAATTATCCCAGAAAAAAGTACATTCTAGAATGTGGGGCTTAGTATATTGTCAAAAATTATGGCCCCAGATGCAATGTCAACATGAAGGAGAGGCTGAATGAGTCCTGGCATGGTAGATGGAAGAACCACCCTCCCAAACATATCCACGTCCTAATCCCATGGACCCTGTGATACGTTACTTTGATTTTTCAGACATCACTAAGGATTTTAGATGGGCAGATTATCCTGGATTATCTAGAAAGGCTCCATATAATCACAAGGGTCCTTATAAGAGGAAGACAAGAGGGTCAGAGTCAGAGAGATTTACAGATGCTATGCTATTTCTTTAAGGATGAATCAAGGAATACAGATGGTCTCTGGAAGCTGGAAAAATCAAGGAAACGGATTTTCTCCTAGATGCTTCAGAAGGCATGCAGCTCTGTCAACATCTTGATTTTAGCCTAGTAGATCCCACTTGGGACTTCTCACCTCCAGAACTGTAAGATAATAAATTTGTGCTGTTTTAGGTCACTAAGTTCCTGGCAACTTGATACATCAGCAAAAGAAAACTAATACAGTTGGTTGAGAGCTTGTATTCTGGAGCAAATCCAGCCTGCATTCAGATCCCTGCTCAGCCACTTACTAATTATGTGGCCTTGCTGCCCACTAGCATAGGCTGAGGTCCCTGAATCACTAGCATGCGTGTGGTAAGACAAGTGGCTTGTACTGTTTAGGGGCAAGACTTCACCATGAGATTCCCTGTGTCTGCTAAAGCCAGGCCTTTTCTAAGTCTCATGCAATTGGTGGCTGCTGATGTCATCCCCGCACATGTGACGTGGCCGAGCCCCAGGCTTTCTGAGTCCCCCAGCCACCACACTGTCAAAGCTGAATTGTCCTGGTATTTTCCCTGAGTGTTACATCTTTGTTGAGGGCAGTGGAATCTTGCTTTAGGCTGTCACAATCTATAAAACAAACAACTACATGTAAAAAACAGTCCATATAAAGCTACCACTGGACAAGCTGTAATTATCTGTCGAGGTTGAAATATTACGGCCTAAAGCCTAAAGTCCCTTTTCCAAGTCATAGAATTTTTAAAAAGCCAAGTGTGAAATTATAAAAAGCAACCTCATGAGCTAATAAAAGCCTCCACAATCCACTAAGGTCAAAACATCTCTCTCATGCACACAAAAAAATCCAAAGCCCAGAGCCCCTCAAGATCTTTTAATATTTGTTTTATTTTATCCACTTCATCCATTTGTTATGTTTCTCAGTGTTTCCAATCAATCCACCAAATGTTGGACTATTCTAAGGAAAGCCCTTTCTTTTGTGGCCAAGTTCAAACACAATTGAGAGATAAGACAAAAGAATAACGCAATCATACACCAAAACATCATCTTTATTACCAATAGAGCTGAAGTTACAGGATGTGGCTTATATATGCTGTCAAGGGGTGAATGAACAGGACTCTGGTGAGAGGCCAGAAGTGCAGTGATAATGTATGATCCACATGGAAAGAGAGCAGCAGTTGCTAAAGCTATCACCCATGACGGGGATAAAAGCCTGGCTTAGTCTGTTGTGGTAAAGAAGACTCAACTCAGGCAAGAAGTTATATACACTGTTCAGGTGGATAAGATGCAGTGGTTTTGACTGACACACAGGCCACTTCAAATGGCTCAAGCACCCATCCCATGAACTTCCAGTCCCTCTGAAATCATCTTGTGAGATGAGTAAAAATGTTCCAGTGTAGTGGAAAGAAAGCTTTGTGATACCAGTCGGGTGATGATTGTTTCTTACTATGGTGTGAACAAGCAATGAATCCAAGAAGCAGCGATTTAGGTATTGTTATGTAATTAACGTGACTAATAAAGACATAAATCACAACTACCTGGAAGATCTTGTTGGAGGTGACACTGGATTAGCTATAGCATTTGCAGAACCCTCATGAATTGTAAAAATAAAATCGCATAAAACTCATTCCTAAAGCTCATTTATAAGGTGAATTTTTGGCTTTTGTTCTTATTCAGGAAGAGACTTGCCTATTCTTGCACAGAATTTGATTTTCTCGTTCACATTCATTTCATTGTGCAGTGAAGATATTAGCTGAAGTGTGAAGGTCAGTTTACATGCAACTGCCTTAGCATGGAAGTTTGTGGCAAGCTATGCGGGTGATGAGATTTTCAGTCCCCAAAGAGCCTGGAACTGGTTAGGATGGAGCTGCTAAGAGTGTGTTTACAGCTGACATGCTTCCTCTGGTAAATCTGGATCATGCTTCCTCCAGAAAACACACTGCTTTGCTTTATAGGTTGTGCTTCTCTAGACTTCGGGGGTTATTTTCGTTGTCAACTACAGCTTGAAAGCTTAGTTATGACTTGCTGATCTGATGCTCTAGCCTATTTGCGTTCTCTGGTGATGTCTCAGAATAATTCATGCTGTTGGGCTTCCTGCGTCTGAAACTCCTTGGTACATATGGGCTCAGCAATGGACAGAGCTCAGGTGTAATTGAAACCCCAGAAAGCTGCTTTTTTTGCTGACCTAAATCAAGGATGTTGATTTCGAAGAAAAAATCTGGATAGCTTAAAAGAAATCCATCACCATCATTGAAAAGCCTAGACAACCTGTGTGTTCAGCTGGTACTCAGCCAGGAGCTGTCTCTCCAGGAATCCAAAAGAATTAAAACGAGGCATTGTGCTATTTAGAGTTATATTCAAAAAGCATGAAGCCACTACTTTAGGTCTATAGAACCTTTAAAATTGTTGCAATATTTTAGGTTATATCTTTGTGTTCTTTCAAATGGGTGTAATATTTTAGATTTTTATTATTACATTATTTGAAATGGTTGCCCTATTTTAGTGTCTAATTTTTTTTTTTTTTTTTTTTTTTTTTTTTGAGACAGAGTCTTACTCTGTCACCCAGGCTGGAGTGCAGTGGCGCGATCTTGGCTCACTGCAAGCTCTGCCTCCTGGGTTCACGCCATTCTCCTGCCTCAGCCTCCCGAGTAGCTGGGACTACAGGCACCCGCCACCAGGCCCAGCTAATTTTTTGTATTTTTTTTAGTACAGACAGGGTTTCACCGTGTTAGCCAGGATGTTCTCCATCTCCTGACCTTGTGATCCACCCACCTTGGCCTCCGAAAGTGCTGGGATTACAGGCATGAGCCACCGCGCCCGGCCCCTATTTTAGGTTTTATTTCTTTATTTACTCACTTCCATTTTATTCCCCAGGGAGGATTGCTGGTGATGTAGATTCCTAGTGAAAATTATTGATTTCACTATATTAGGAAAGGATGAGTTTTGATTATTATTTCCTGTGCTTGGGGTACTACTTCTTTATTCTTGGGAATTTTTTTTTTTGTATAGTATCCTCAGAATCCAATAGAACTAGCATTTTAAAGAGCAGTGCAAACGTAAGAGCAAGGGCTGAAACCAACCAGGTTGAAATTCCACAGCCTCCTCATCCCACCAATGACAATTTGATTTTACTTCAAAGTGGCCATGGCTCTTGCAGTAACATACTACTTCCAGGCCTGGTTTTGTATAGCATGATCTCCAACTGCTTCAAATGAGCACCTATTGCTGTCACCCCAACCAGATGTACCTTAGTGTGCTAGAAACCTGCGCTCATTTCTTAGATATAGAGATGTTTGTGGACTGAATCATTCTGACTAGTTATTCTCCATCTGGTGCTTTGTCTATTTCATTTCCTTTTTTGGTTCAGTCTGGAACAAGGCCAAGAAACCAAAGTTCTTCTCTGGAAAGGACTTTCTCTGCCATGGCAGGGAGGAATGGGTATGTCTTCATATAGTGCCTGGGGGCAGCATGATAATCCTGACAGGGTTTGTGGCTGTCTCTTCCAGGGAAATAGCTATGGGTTTGTTCTCTACACCCAGGGTTGGAGGATGGCTAATCACACAAAAATTTGAAATAATTACTAAAGAGAGAGACATTACTTTGGGTGTTATAAGAAGTTGCCATTATTATTCGAGAATAGTGTCTTAGACTGACTCATCATGGCTTTAGAGGTTGGGTTAAAGTGTCTGCCCAGCACAGTGCTACCCTAAGCATAGTGCTTAGTGTTGCTCCCTTAGAAATTCTTCCCTCAAAGCATCCTGGGGGTCAGCTCAGCCTCAAGTCACTCTGGGACCTCAGGGACAGATTTTGGGGGGTGGGAAGAAATGGCAACCAGGCTGGGTGCAGGATGACCCCTGAGAAAAACAGTCGGAAGTCCACAATACTATATCAAAAAGTACCGGAAATCAGGCTGACTTCACTGTTTTTGTTCCTGGGATACGATCAGGTAAGTAGGGATTTGTGGAAAGGGTTCTTGCAGCAAGAATACTGAAAATTAGATGAATTATGGCTCTGTGGATCTATATAGATAGAACTCCAATTGGAGATCCAGGTGAGGGGTCTGCCATAAACCAAGGTATCTGACAAACAGGCAAGGCCCGAGGTGCGAGACTCTGGATTCAGCAGGGAAAACCAGAGCCTGAAGCAGGAACATGAGGCAGAAATCAAACCGACAAGGAGAACACAATAGGGCAGTAAAGGAAAGCTTGACTCAGTTTGTGCATGGGTTCCCATGCGTCATCCCTGGGACTAGGGAGAGTAGGGCTCCTCAAACTCGGCACTGTGAACAGTTGGGGCTGGACAGTTGTTTCTTGTGGGGGGTTACCCTCTGCATTGTAGGGTGTTTAATGAAATTCTCACCTTTACCCACTAGGTGCTATTAATTAATACTCCCTCAGCTGTGACAACCATAGATGTCTCCAGACATTGACAAATATCTCTGGGTGGAAAAAGTTGCCCTAATTGAAAACCATTAGTTGACAGCAAAAGACTAATTCCTGTCAGCACTGACTGGTGGGACCACTTTCTTGATCAGAATTGGTTCAGGAATAGGCACAGTTGAATCTGTCAATTAAGGCTCTCGGGATCTACAGACAAGCAGGGCTAGTACTTGACAGAAACTGTCCAAAGACCTCTAGCACTAAAATGAGAGAAACCATTAAGTGTTGGAGAGGAGAAGGCTATCATTGTGTTTGGAGTTAAGAAGAGGGTAGAGAAGGAAGATGAAGAGTCAGGGTGAAGTTAGGTCTGTAAGTCTGAGCCAAGCTGAGAGCTTATGGTAGAGGCCACACCTGCTCCTTTGGACTTGTCTAGAGCAAGACCTGTTATTCAGAACCCCCAGTCCTTGCCATCTGGTGCGCTTTGGGATCCAAATCCTACATTTTGATTGAGCACTGAGCAAAGGCCCAGGTGGATCTTTGATGATGAAGTCCGTGCTTGTCACTCCACCTTGATGACCCACTCTCTTTCAGATGGCTGTCTAGTTCATTATGAGAAGGCTTACAGGATGCTACAATGGCAACTTTCCAGCAATACGAATGCTTTGAAGGCTCAGGTGAACTCTGTTAAGAGAAGAATGCCCAGCAAGGTCCAGGATAATGTTTATGCTGAATCTTGTCCAAGTTTCTCTTCCTGGGAGAGATGTTAGCTGACTCTGGAGTTAAGTCTAAGTTGAGGCCAATGAGAGACCTGTCCTGTAGCTTCAGCCCCATAATGATGGTTGATACTGGCTTTATTCATGGCTTCCTATCTACTGTTTCCAGAGATAATCTTGCACAGTCTTCAATAAGCCTTCAACTCTCAGGAATTTTACCATTTCTAAATTCAGGATATCTGCTATTTCCTGTGGTCATATTGGCCCTATAAACAGCACATCTTTCTTTTCAGTGAAGAAGTTAAATGTCACACAGTCTGCTCTGAGAAAAGGGCCAAGTTCAGGGCAGAGACTACCTTCCTGGGTACCCCCCAAGAAGGAGTCTTGATCACTTCTCTAAACATGCCCTGGATGTTCCCAGAGCTCATGAAAACGCTGCCCTCCATTGGTGCTAGCAGCTCTGGTGAAGGCTAAGTCAAAGCTCTTAGTTCAGGAGAGCACAGCTGCCTCCCGCTGCCACCACCATGGTTCTCGGGTGGTAATGGTAAGCATGGCATTTGAGCACAGTATGTGGCAGATGGCAGGAATTCAATGCATAATTTTGTTTGTAAATTGAAAATGAAGTAGTGTTCCTTATAAGTCTTCAGGGTATTGGGAGCTTTAGGTAAGTGCAAATGAATTTCATGGGGCTTTGCATGGGGTTAAGTTTCATTCTACCTTCTAAGAAGATCCATAGCAGCACAAGCTGACTTTTCTTAACTGAGATCAGGAAGTCATCAACTAACAAACAGGGTGGTGGCATTTGGCCTCTGCTATGTACTGTCTTTATGTTTGTTTGTTTGATCCCTAGGATTCAGTACTATTTAGTTAGAGGAAAGCACTTTTTCTACTTGAATATGTTTTTATAAGGTTTCTGATCCATTAGGCACTCTCTTCTTGCTGATAAACATTTGCAGGCAGATTGTAAAACTACATTTGGAGGGGCAATGGGGGTAGAAATTTGCTTAAATTTTGTGCATTTCTTATTTTTATACTCTCAGAATTTCCTACACTCTAGATTTACTTAAAGTTTATTTTATATATTTAAATGCTTATATTTTCTTTAAGTAATTTTTTTGTATTGGTTTGAAGAGTGTGTATGAAAGGGAGGGAGAGAGAGATAGACACACAGAGAGGGTTTTGCTTTCATTGCCTCAAAAGGCTTAACTTGGTTATTCAGGAATGATCTCAATTTTGTTTTGCACATATTTCACTCTGAATTTTATCAAGAAATTTAAGGTTATAATAACTCTTCTGTGGTTAAAAACTGTTTTAATTCTAGGAACCTCAGTCTGAATATACTTTAAGGAAAGAAAAAGTCTAATATATTCGGTACTGAACACTTAGGTCCTAATTTTCTGTTCTGCCCTTATGCATTATGCAATATTTTCAGTGGGTTGGCATTCTGCTTGGTGACCTTTGAAACATGCAGGCACCATCTTGAAATGAGGACCAATAGAAGTTCTGTCTTTCCTGTTTACTGTGCTCGCTTTCCAGGACTTCTTCCTGACAGTGTGTCTCAAACCCTGAAGCTTGACAATAAACATAGAAAAAAGGTAGAAATTTGTTTGTGGAACTGGGTATCTGAAGGGTTGCGGTTGATAAATTATTGTGAAATGGTGAGGAGATTATCTGAAATTGATCAAAAGTTATAACGATGGTTGTGGATGGGTGTGGCCCATCACATACATGGTGAACTACACTAGCTGGTAGGCTTCTCAGGTTTGTGAATGTGTGGATTTTGTGTATCCCACATAGCTCAGTTCAGCTGGGTGCAGTTTCCTGGGTTCATCTAATATTTTTTTGCAGATAAAATTGCAGAGAGTAAACTTGGCATTTACATTATGCTCAGATTCTTTCCTGATATTTCACTTACACTGAAACGAATGCACATTTTCAAAATAAGAATTTATAGCTAAACCAAGCATGTAACTATGATGATCATAGCTAACATATCTTGAGCCCTTGTTACGTATCAGGCACAATTCCAAGCTTTTGACATGTATTAATTAACTCATTAAGTCCTGTTAGTAACTCTTGAAGTAGGTACTATCGTTGCCCTCATTTGTAGATTAGTACACTGAGCCACAGAGGGGTGAAACAACTTGCCAAGGTTCATAGATCTACGTGGGCAAGACTCCAGCTCCTGTTTTATTCACTCTGCTCTTCCTCCCTCTCTATTGAAAGTAGCTACTTTTGGATGCTAAACTTCAACTTTACAGAGTAGCAAAAATTATCAGATGTTCTTGGCCTATCATTTACCACCTGATATTAATAGGAAAATGCCTTAACTCCTTCCGACCAGCAGAACACTCACTGAATATGACTTAAAGGGAGTGACGATGGAGGAACTGTCTAAGCTATGTCAGAAGAATCCAATGTGTTAACTCACTTTTTGCTTTAGTCTCCTTTCTTTCCAGGGCAGGATTTTCACTATGTGCTAATGGAAAGCAGTGGGCGGGGGAAGGGCAAATAAATGACTACACAAAGGTACATACCTGTACTTGGCCAGGGTGGATCTATATTTGGTAAGATTAAGCTCTATTGTATTTTCATGCCTAATAGTTACAGAATTGAAACTTGTCCCTCAGGACAGGAATTTGCCATCTACATTCCAACATTCCTTGCCTTCTGAGCAAAACCACTGCATTGATGTCATCTAATCCTCTTGTTTTTATATTTTCCCTCTTAGCTTGGTACTGTCTCCTTTCTTCTCTGGTCATTCTACCACACTATAATGGAAGGTTTTTGTTTTGTTTTGCTTCATTTTGTCTCCCCCACTCCTTTTAATTTGCCTTTGCTGGTGAGGGTAGTGGTAGTAGGAAGGGGTACCTTGGGAAGAGCAGAGAAACAAAACCACTCTAGGCTTTGAGAAAATTAAAAATTTGAGGTCCATTCTCATTTATTCTTCTTATTAAAAATGTATCTTTCTTTGCAACTGTTATGTAAGTCTCAAATTACTTAAAAATTAAAAGTCTCAAAAATTTCCTTTTGATTGTATAAAGGTTATTTAAAAAAAAAATAAATATTCTCACATACAACCAGAAATGATAACAATTGCCCAAGCCCAGTGGTTCTCAACTCTGCTTGTAGATTAGAATCAATACTTGAGGATAGTTTTTAAGTTATTTAAGAAACAATATCAACAACCCCCTCCCTTGTTCCTGTGCCCTGACAAAGAACAAGAAACTAAGGTAAGTAGACCAGGGCAAGGACTTCTGCCTCTATGACTATACAAGGACTGCACTGGATAGCATGTTCATTCATTCACTCATTCCTCATTATTTACTGAGGACTTAACAAGTGCCAAGCATGGGGAGGAATGATGTGATGATTATGTAGGCTCTGGAGTGAGAAGACACTGAGATCTGAAGGATGTGCAGGAATTAGCAGGGTGAAGGCAGCAGCAGCATGAGGGAAGGTTGTGGGAAGAGTAACCTGGGCAAAAGGTAGAACTCTGGTGGGAAGGAGAAGACCTCAGAGGAAGTTTTCAGAAGGAATGTGTGGCTGGGGAGGGGTGTGACTGGCCAGGACTGCTCTATGAGACCTTCCTGTCTAGTCTCCGGTCTGCATTCACTGGCAGCCTGGGCAATGACCAATAGAATATTCTACCACCACTCTCCCCCAGTGCCTCTCTGAACAGTCAACTGCGATGGCTGCTCTGTCTTCACTGACTTCACCTAGGCCTTTCTCTCCACTGTCCTGTCCATATGAGGTTTCCTCTGCGGTCACCTACTGTGTAGCAGCATCTATTCCTTAACTATTTAAGAAACCTTGGCCAGTTTGAGGCAGGGACTATACAAAAAGTCAAGGAAGGCTCTGGGGATTTGGGTTCTGGTCTTGGCTCTGATACTAAGTAGCTCCGGTGTCACGAGTAAGCCCTTTCTTTTGGGGGACCCCAATTTACTCACCTATAGGATGAGAGAGTAGGCTGAAGGGTCTCTAAGGCTCCTCCAAACTGAAAGCTTACCTTTTAGAGAAGCTCTTCAAGCCAAAGGTCTTTACCTTGAGATACCAGACTTGCTAGTTAATTTAGTTAAATTACACTTTTAAAATAACGATTACTAGGACATAAGACTAGTTGAGAAATAAACATTTTAATGCATATTTTAATTCAGCCAAGCTTGGGATATCCTATTTCTATAGAATAGCATAAATATGGATGTTATATTCCAGTGGCCCTAATTGTGGTTAACTTTCATAGATCCAGATGCTGCATATACCACAATTGAATAATAAAATGTCCTCAGACACACAGTACAAATATATGAGATGTTCATGTGTGTTAATATGATGAGCCCTGAGATGAGTCATTCAAAATGGTGGTAATCTAACTATATTAAGAAATAATTTACCTAAAATGAAAAAAAAATCCTAAAAATACCTAATGTTGGTATTTCTCAGGCTCTATTATTGGCCATGTCAATTGGAGCAACCATTTGGAAAGTCATTTGGCAACATCTCCTAAAGCTGAATATACATGAAGCCTAGGAGCCAGGAATTCCACTTCCAGGATATGCCCAACAGAAATGAATACGTATGTTCACCAAAAGGCGTGTCCTAGAATGTTTATAATTGTGAACAGACCAAAGCTAGAAACTACCCAAGTGTCCATCCACAATGGAGTGGGAAGTAAAATGTCTCTTCGTACAATGGAATCCACATAGCAATGAGAACAGAGAACTTACAAAAGCACACAGCAACACGGATGAAATTCACAAGCATAATTCCAAACAAAAAATGCCATGTACCAAAAAGCTTATAGCATATAACTCCATTTATGGAACAGTAGAAAAACAGGCAAAACAGCTAGCCTGTTAGAAGTCAGAATGGTGGTTACCCTTTGAAGGGCTGTTCCCAGATGGGGACTCATGGGGTAATGTTCATTCCATGTCTTGAACTGTGCACTGATTACACTGGTGTGTTTAGTTTGTGAAGTATATCCACCTATACACTTATAATTATGTGGATTTCTGTACGTACATTATATTTCAATAACATTTTAAGAAAGTGTTTTGCCACTTATTAGTTCATTTGACCCACACAACAGTTTTAGGAGATAAGAAGGCCAGGTAACTTTTCTTCAGATTTATAGAAAGAAAACAGACTCAAAGTTTAGTCCAAGGTCTCAGTGCTAATTGGTGGTGGAATCAGGTTAGATATGTCAACCTCCTGGCCCAAGAAAGATAGTCTCTGTTGGAGCACCTTGCACAGTGCTTGATGCATAGTAGGTGCTCAATAAATTTCATCTGAAGCTGGATCATAGAATGGTGGTCTTCTAATCCCACAAGGCCGTTTTCCTGCTGTGGGAGTAACCATCTTCTCTGGTGGTCTAACGTCCCTGACAGAATGTGCGTATTCTCTCCTAAGAGAAGAGTGGAGATGAGGCCTGAGACAAATATCCTAAGAAGCTGCCAAAATACCTGTGGAGAATTGCATAACCTTGTCCCTCTAGGGCTTAGAAAAGAATGAGTCAGACAGTCAGTTCTCAGACACAGTGCCCAAGAAAACAGGAAGAAGGTTCACTTAGGCAGAAATCCATGTATGTGACCTTGGATACATCACTGAACTTCTTCAGGGGCAACAATTTGAAAGACAAATTTGAGACACTCTGCCTAGGATGACGTGATCCTTCTGTGGCTGATCTTCTGAGACCCCTGAATTTTATGTACTATTTTCTATTATATTCTCATTATTTTCAAGGGCATCAGACTGCATTTCAAACTTGACAATTCCTTTGCTATAATTTCAGCTTAAAATTTGACTAATTTATACTTTAAATACAAATATGCCCAATTTTCTGCTTGTCATCATAGTTCAGAAAGAAGTTATACCAACCATGTTATATAAAGTAACCAGGGGTCCTATTTAGCTTGTTAACCATGTTTCTTAAAAAAAAAAAAAAGTACAATAGAACTTTCTTTGTCAATATAAAATTCGAGTTATTTATGATGCGGCTAAAGATATGATAAGAAGTCTCAGAAATGGAATCTGTTATTGCTTGGAAAATAAAATCTCAAGACCTTCTTTGCAAAAAAATGGAGAGTGATAAAATGCTTTCATTTAGGGCTTGGCTGTGATGTCAAGGTCAGCCAATGAGCTCAGAGGGAATCTGAGAAAAATAAAGAGAAAAATAGAAACAGATGTCTGGAAAATCTTCTTGAATATTGCTGGTGAAATTGTATGGTTAGAAGACAAAATTTCAGTGTTACATCCATCATCCTAAAAAGGTTATAATGAAAGCCATTTAAATTGGTGTTCAAAAACCTTGTGAGAACTTTGGTTGACTGTATTCCACCATGAAGTGCGTTTTGATCTGAAGTCCTGGTTGGGGTATTCCTCCAATAGGTCAGCTGCCATGGGCCTCCTATTAAGTCAAAGTCTCTATTTCAAATTAGCATAAGAGAGAACGCTGATGAAAAGGGGAATAAGAATAAAGCTAAAGAATTGTTTTGGCTTCTCATTGATCAGCATCTATGTTCTCAGAAGCAAATTTCTTTTTGCCTCTAGTTGCTGCTGATGGTAGGAAATAGAAAAATACCTGTCTTAAAAAGTTGCCAAAGATGATCAATCTAATAGAGGAAATAGATTACCAGTAACGGAGCTAAAAAGGAATGAAAGTAGACAGCTTAGAGATAGGACCCTTGGAGACACTCAGATGGAAGGGTGGTCAAAAGGCTAAGCATAAAAGACCAAGAAGAGCTGTAATTCTAATTAAGGTTCAGGAGGGTTTAAAAAGGAAAATAATCAAGATTGGTAAGAAGAGTTTAAACTATAGTAGTGATAATGATTTGACAGTTTGTTCTAGAATGTCTATTTTGCTGATTAGTTTTCAAGAGTGCTATAATTCATACTAAGAAAAGTAGAGAAAGCATGATTATTTCAAACTCAGTACTACAAAGGCTTGACTTAATTCTGTTAAATTCCTGCCTTACTGCTAATTGTATGACCTTGAATAAATTACTTCACCCCTCCAAGCCTCACTGTCTTCATCTGTAAAATGGAGAAATAGTAGCACCTACTTCATGACATCACTTTGAGGCCTCCATGGTGGATATGAATTGCTTATTCCAGAGCTTAGATTATATTAAAAGAATACTAAATGGTTTTTATTGATGGTGGTAATGATGATGTCCTTGAATATCTTTAAATTGAGGGACTCATCTCTACCTTATCTTTCAAAAGATTCAAAGTATCTTAAAAAGTCCCAAATAATAAATAAAATTTTATTTCCTTTTATTTCTTGTTTATATCTCACCTCCCTTAAAAGCAAGACTAAAACAAAATATTTATAAGGTTATTTTAAAAATAGGGGCTGGACACAGTGGCTCATGCTTATAATTCTAGTGCTCTGGGAGACTGAGGCAGGAGGACCACTTGAGGCCAGGAGTTTGAGACCAGTCTGGGCAACAGAGCAAGACCCCACCTCTACAAAAAAAAAAAAATACAATAAAAGAAAAAGAATTAGAGAATTTATAAGAGAAGATTAAGTCAGAATAAAAGAAAAAATACAAGGATGTGAACTAGAGAGAGAGTCTGTTTCAATCAAAATCTTAAAAGAAAATGGATGGTTCATTCCAGATAGGGTAATATAAGAAACATTTATTTTTGAAGATTATTTACAAAAGTGGGATTGTAGGAGACCTTTAAGAGATATTACTTCTAGGTCTGAGGAGGGTGGGGTTGCTGGAACCCTGAAGAGAGAGTCCTGTAGAGCACATTGCCTTGAGAGGACCACAGGTCTCTGTTGAGAGGCACAACTAGCCTGAGGTGACCTCATGGGGAAGGACTGGGGAAACACATTCTCTGAATTCACTCTCTTTCCTCTTTCTCATCTCCTGCTGCGTCTTCCCATTTGCCCAAAGAGAACTGGAAGCCAAAGGGAGTGTGAGCCTTTGATATTATTTACACAGACCCATCTGTCTCCAGGAGCAGAGGAAGAATGGAGAAGGGTAGGCAGTGGATCCAGAGGAGCAAACAGAACATGTCAAGCAGAGGGTCCCAGAAAGTTGATAAATCAACACTGAAATCTCAACCAGAATCCAAAGCACAATGGGGAATAGGATCATATACAAAAATAGTGTCATCAACAAATAATAAAACACCATGCCATTTCCACTGGAGCTTTTCTAGAGAATTCCACTTTTAAATGACATTCTGTAAAATTGTCCAAGTTGCTAAACATATAAAATTGTTGGATATCAATTTACATCAATTAAATTTGGGATGCATCTAGGAAAAATAATACTTTTGGCTTTAGAAATTGGTCCAATGTATTCTTTCTGAAAATGAATAGATAAAAAAATGATTGATAAAGGCAACTTTTACATTGTGACAATAAAATATCTTCTTTTTCATTAAGATTATTTTTAACCTACTATCATGACTGTTAAGTAGATAGCTCATAAAAAGGGTTCAGATCATTAAGGTAGGTTTAAAAGAAAGAGGACCAAAACATGCTGACTTATTCCATCCAGAATTGTTCACTGATACATTGGGAGAATATCCCCGAGGGTTGAGTTTCATGGTGGTGAAGTGTAAGTATTGGGAATCAACATTCTCAACTGAGCACACACAGCTTGGCCCATCAAGGGTTCTTTCTCACAGAGATGGAATCTAAGAGAAGGTGAGAAAAAGCTCCAAGTCAGCTTAAACTGATCTGGACAGATTGTTCCCTCTAGGTGAAAAGTCTGCCAGAAGAATCAGTGGTTGGAAGCAATATTCTCCTGTTTTGATATTTTGAAAGCCAGATCTCCCCAAAGATACAGCAAATAGAGCAGAGATTTGCATACCTCTCTTTGGTAAAATCTCTACTTTGTGTAAATACAACATTGGATGGATGGGGAAATCCAATACTAGTTGGTTGTTAGTACCACTAAAAAACAACTTATGTTGTTAAACTTTGTAAACACTTTCATAGAATTACATAAACCTCAGAACAACATTGTGAGGCGCTTTCTTATTTAGAGGATAGAAATGTAAAACTCAAGAAGATTGAGAACGTTCTCGAGATCACCAACTGTTAGGATTAATGTGAGAATGATGACTGGAGGGGGTGATAATCAACAGTCTTCTAAACATCTTTGTTACGTGAACAAATGATACAGGTGAGAACACAGTCCTTTGCTTGTTTGGCTCCTGAGAATGCACATGAATTTAGAGGATGAACAGGGTGGGATTCCCATGCAAATCACTTCCATCTCTATGGATGTAGATGAGGATAGGGAGAGGCAGTGCCAGTGGCAGAGCAGCAGCAGGACTTCCTGGTGGCCCAGGCGCCCGGTGGCTGTCAGAGCATGCCAACCTGTAGGAGCCAGACAAGCGTGGGTGGTTTGAGGTAAGTCCATGTCTCACGGATTGCCTGGGAGGCTTGGAAGCCTAACCACCCACGATGACAGGCCCTGACAGCCACAAGCAGGCATCACTAATCTGGGTCCCACTGCTCCATGCTCACTGTGTCAAAGGCTGCAGGTCAGTTGACAGCCTGGCAACCCTAAATCTGGAGTGCATCTAGGAAAAATAATATTGTTTTCAGAAGTTGGCCCAATCTATTTTTTCTGAAAATGAACAAATAATAAAATGATCTATAAAGGCAACTCTAACATTGTGACAGTAAAATTCTATTGTCAATTTTATTGCTATTACTCAGAGTGAGTCCTCTGTGTGAGGCGTCATCAGCAGGAATAACCAGGGTCATTGCTTGCCCTTTTTGGATTTTTTGTGCTAGAATCCTCTTGGGCTATTGTCAGTATGTGTCCTCCTCACCTCAGGGAAGTGAGACCTGAGTAATCACCCTTTTCACAACCCTTCTCAGAATTTTACAGAACAATTGGACTCAGTTAATAAGCTCACAGCATCAGCATGCCTGGCAAGGAAGACACCTTATTTCCCTTGTTAACAGGCCTGTGGTGGGCACTCAAACAACCAGATTGTCTCTCGGGAATCTCTTTGCCTTGTGAAACCTAGAAAATGTCTTCAATGACAGGTGTTTTTGGAGGGGAGTTAAAGAAATAGCTTCTTCTCAATTAATGCAAAGCACTGCCTCTCATTCCACCATGCAGCTCCACACATTGCTTCATGACTTTTCATCAGGCTTCTGTAGCCCCAGAAGGGTACGCTTTTGCAATAGGACATTGCCCTCTTCATTGTGCTTGGCAAAGCCCATTTGAGAAACGAAAGCTCCACAGAACCCCTCAAATTCATATGCTGGGCCACCCTAACTCTAATGTGAATGAGAATGGTCATAATGTGATAAAAACTTGTAAATACCCAACTTATTCCTCCTGAAGACCCTGAACACATTTCACACTGAGAAATATACTCTGGGCTCAATGTAAGCCATGGACAGGTAGCACTGCCATCAGCCAAGAGTAAGATTCCAGGAACTTCACCTGAAACCACTGCCAGATGAAAGCCACCTTGATTCTGTGACCATTGGAGACTTGGTTTCCTTAGTTGAATAAACACAGAATGTGGAGCTGCTAGATTCGGGATTAAAGCCCTCCAATGCCATTTAAGACGAACAGCGTTTTAGGTAGGCTTCTTAATTTCCCGAAGCTTCACTTTCTCATCTATAAAACCTGGAGATACCAATGCCTGTCTTATAGGGTTTCCAAAGTGATTAAATATGCAGTCACAGAGAGAGGATGGGGACAAATAGCTCCCGAGGCACTAACTGTGGAATCAAGATGGCCTCTTGGATCCTTGTAGCATCTCTCTAGGTGCCCAGTGGCTTTCACCTCTGTGACTTCCTTGAGTCTCACACTAATCCCATGAAGAGATTAAGAGCAGCTCTGGAACACTGTTGTGTAGGAAGGAAAAGGCACAATACTGAGAAGTTTAGTGACTTTTTCCTAACATCATAACAGGTGGAACCAGGACTGATTGTTCTGCCCAAAACGTTATCCAGGAAACTCTGCCAAATCATATTTTGTAAACAGTCTTACAATATCTGAACAGCAGATATTCAGGTTAGACACAAGGAAGAAGAGCTGTTCTACCCTGAAACTAGCCACAAATGAGAAGTTCTAGAACCTTCTCTGACGCTGAAGGATTTAGAAATGCCAATCATGAAAATGGCATTTCTGTTGAAAAAGTAATTCTTCTTTAGCCACACCATTAACCTATTTAAAATGATGTAATCAATTTTGCTGTTAGAGTCATCTGCTATGAATTATTGAGAAATAATGGCATTATGAAATATTGTGAAGCCATTAAAAATAATGAGGCAGATCTATATGTGCTGAGGTAAAAGGGTATCTATGAGATATTGTTTACTGAGAAATGCAGAGTAATATGTATAGTGTAATTGCATTTTTGTAAAAATAATATATACAACTTATATGGCATACCTGCTCTAAGAGATCAGTAAGATTATATATCAAACTGTCAACTGGATTTATCTCTGAGAATGTATTTGGAATGGGGATCAGGTAAAGGAATTTCAATTTTTTTAAAACATTTTTCCCATTTAAAATTTTACGATGAAGTGTATTCATCTTTTTAAACTGCAGAATATCAAAAATCGGGAAAACACACAATCACATATATATAATAGGTATTTATTGAATAAGAACTTAGTGAGTTTCGTAATTTTCTTACAAAATATTACTATTATACTTTACATTTAATTCTGCTTTATAATATATATGTTTTTAATATGCATTATGTCATTTGGGTTTTACACAACCCTCTGAGTTGGGCAGAGAGCATCTTACAAAATAGGATTTTGAGGCACTGAGAGGTTACATCATTTTTCCAAGGTTATGCAAAAGTGATACTTGGCCAATCTTCTTGTTACTTGATTTTCATTCTTTTACCTGAGATTTTTTGGGGCCCCTCTATGTGCTAAGCCCACTGTTCTCCCCACTACACCATATGCACTGCAATTTGCAAATAAAGATTTGAAAATATACAAGCACCATATAACCCAAAGCCTGAAAATGATAAATACAAATTTCTAACCAATGGATAACTCTTAGATGCAAATTTTATTTTGGTTACTCTCCCTGTGTGCTTTTCTAATATAAGCTATAGCAGATTTTATTTATTCAACCAAAGTTTCAGCTTGCTTTTCTGAAGAAAAGATTTGCTAGTTTCAACTTTAGCTTTTTTTCCCCCTCTACCATTCACTTAAAGAGGCCATTACATGGTTTTTAGTTCATCTCCCACTTTAAAAGGTAATCAAATGTCTGCATAGTCCTTTGTTTCTTTCTTCCATAGCAGATCATTTTTCCTTCATTTTTGTAGGGGGAAAGGATTAGGCAGAAAAGATGTGCCAATCATCCCAAAAGACTGGAGAAGCTTATAAACTCATCCCCAAAGGAAAATTCTTTTGCCATCATGTCTCAATTAACTTAATTTCTGTGGTCTGACTTTGCAAATAGAAACTTGAGTCCATCGATGTGCTCAAAGTTAAACACCAAACAACTGCAAGCTTTAACTGTAGGGTGTGGAGAACTCTGTCCATAGTTATCCATTAATAAAGGCAATGCAGACAAATATGATTCATGAGTCTCCTGCTACAGAGGGATGGGTGGGTAGGCAATAAAGTCTTCTAAGGCAATGGAGTCAAGGAGGCCCGGGTTCTAGGGATAGCATTTGTTTACACATTTATTATTTTATCCTATTTATTACCTGTAGGTACTGCCTGTGATACAGGTATAAAAATGATTAACAAGTAGGGTTATTGCCTTCCTGGAACAATATTTCAGTATGAAGATGGGACAACAAACCAATTTTTTAAAAATTAATTACAGATTATAATAAATGCTAAGCAGAAAATAAGCATAATGCTATGATGGTTAATATCAATGGTAGGGGAAGGCAGGATCCTATTTAGATAGGGAGGTCAGAAAAACCTGAGAGGCAGAATCATAAACTCCTGTCATAAATCATTCTAATCCCTTCTGCAAAGCAGACACAGCCCCTTCCCTCCCCTCCCCTGCCCTCTGCCAGATTTTAATACAGCTCTCTTAAAAAAGGCTGGGAGTAAAATGCCAAATGGAATAATTCCTCCAATGTCATGTAATCAAGTCTTGCAATGTGTTAGCTAATTTTGTGCTGTAGCATTGTCATAAAATGTTTTCTGTGGCTGAAGAACGCCTATTTTCTTCTTTATTTTTACTCTTCTCCTCCCTTCTAAACTATTGCCATTTTAATTCTGACCTCCCACAAAGCAATGAGTTTTTTCTCTGCAGTGACCATTGTGCAGTTGTAAGAATCTGGAGAGCAGCAGGAGCCTGCTGGGACTGTGACTTTGTCTGGTGGCCTTGTTCTCAGAGAGAGGAAAAAAATGGGCTTAAGAGGAAGGATATAGATTATGAACAAAGGAAGCCTTCATGGCTGCAAATAAATAATGAGGACACAGGATCAATGGCAGCATAGAGCTCCTTTCCTAAATATTTAAGACAGTGAATTCTCTGGAATTGTTTTGGTACAGTCTTACCTTGAGGCAGAGGACAACCCCCAGCAGACTTAGGGTGTCCCTTCACGTCCCAGGACACTATAACACAGAGTCTTTTTAAAAATTTTTCCCTTGACTTACTGTGTTCGGATGCTCTCCATTAGATACAACCAGCAATGCAATGCCAAAAAAAAAGAGCATATATTTGGAATTCCTTCAGATGCTCTTTTCTTGGACATACTATTTAATTGCATGAGCTTTTCCAGATGTGAAACTCTGGGAAATATCACTCTATGGGAAATAACAAAGAATTTGTGAATTAAGTAAGTTATCCTGCTTTTATGCATTTTTTTCCTGTGTGATTATGTATTATAAACAGAATGTTGAGGTTAATCATATGAATTTGTCAGAAAATGCACTCTCAGAATTGTTTTGCTTAATAAAAGTCAAAATTTCTTAAAAAGAAACCAGCTGTTTTACATTTATACCAAGATCAGCGTTAAATATTTAAGATCTCTGTATTGAGTCATTCCAAATGAGGTAACCAGTTCTCTTAAGACTAAATAGAATATCTCAAAGGCTATAATACATAGGAAAGAGTTTAATGTAAATTATACAATTAACATTTACAAAATAATTTCAACTGCTATCTCTTTTTTTTCTTAGAGACCTGCCTAGTTTTAGCAAACATTCTGCTTTAGACAAATTACACTCATTTACTTTCTTAATCTTTTTGGCTTGATGCAATGCTAATACTGTGAAATTCAGATTTGAAATATCTACATTTCCCTGGCCTGATGACAACCCTTATAGTCCGTTTAGATGAAAGTAGCATTTGGAGCGCTTTTGGTGTGAATTATCCATACAACCACTCTCAGCTGCTGGTCCCCATGCCACGCAGGAGTCTCTCCTCCTTCACCAAAGGCATTTGCTTCCCTTAGATTGTGTCTGGAAAGCTTACCTAGCCACAGGGGGCAGTAGTGTCTCCAGCAATTCCTCAGAGAACACCCAACTTTGGGACAAAGTCTTAGACTTTTATCACTCATGGAGACAGTGATTTTATTTTACATAATTCGCAAGACAACTGAATAGAGAGATGATCAGCTTGTAGTGATGCTTCATGACATCCCTTTTCCTTCACACTGGCTTCTAAGAACTGGCAGAAAGCTGGAGAAAACATCTTGCCTACAAAGGTTTGACCAGGAGCACTATTGAGCCAGGGCTGTGATCACAGTTCGGAAAATTTATATTTACTGGGCATAGGGAGCCGAGTCCTGGAAAAGATCAGAGATTAGGAAGTGAGATGATGGCATCAGTGTAGAGACTCAAGGTGTCAAACATCCTCAGAGTCTTTTACAGGTTCTCTAGTGTGTTTGCCTGGAGACTTTTATCTGGATATTCTTCTCCTGTCTGTCGAAATAAGGGATAGAAAAGGGGTAGCAGTGCCCTTGGTAAAATAAATGCTAGTTTGGTGTGTAGATAAGATGTCTGCAATCTGGAGAGCTTGAGATTGAGGTGGAAGAACCATATTTGGGCTACCACCTGGAAAAAACATATCCATGTACCTGTATTCATATATTTTCATAAAGTCTCCTGGTTTCCTACCCCAAGGAAGAAAGATAAGCATGTTGGCGTATGGATTAGTTTGGGAAGAATACAAATGTTTATGAGCCATGTTTTTACATTAAGTAAAAGTTTACTTAATCCTGTGAAAAATAAATATTCTTATAATTTAGATTATTAACTCAATGGATGGGAGAACTTGAATGAGAATTTAGACACTGCTTCTTAGTAAAATATTAACAGTTGGGCAGCTTTGAAAAGAAGTAGAATAGAGGCAGCTTTCTCATTTTTTTTTCCTTTGTGGCTGGAAGAGGTGCAGGCAGCCGAAGCTCATTACTGTAGCGGCTTCTTTTCTTGCTCTTTTGGTTGATTCCTGGCCTCTCCTACTAGGGAGAACTTGCAATCAAACTATATACTTTGCCTCTCAGGGGCTCAGTTTCTTCCTCCAAAAAAAATATTGAAAATCCCTTCCATCTCTAACATCTAGTGCTTTTATGGCTTAAAAGAAAAAAATCACAGTCATAACTGCCATCATTAGGACAAGCTGCCTCAATTGACATTTATTTAGTGCTTCTTTGGACCTGAACAGGGCCCACCCGACAAGCTTGGCCAGGAGGGGATTAACTGAGGGGAAGCCAGAGAGGAGAGACTGCCAAAGACCTGACATGCCTGAAGTCAGACCATGAACTCTGATAGCAAAGCAACCTGACCTCGGCAAGGCTTGTCAGCCTGCCTGGAAGGCAAGCCCACTCCCATCCTCCTGCGCCTACCCAACCCACAACTTGTCTTGATTTTGGTATTGAGATAATTAAGGGAAAAAATTAGATATGTAGCTATACATAAAAACTTTGATCTACCTATTTACCAATGAGGTAATGGTCATTATTTTTTATATCATGAGAAGGCGTACAGTGACCAGCGAAATGTATAAATGAGGTGGGGGGAAGTAAAAATCTTTTAATTTTGGAAATGAGAGACAGCTCTGAAAGAGAGATAATGGTTAGCATTCCTAGTTTCTCCGCTGATGCCCATTAGACCTGCTTCCTGACTTCTGCCGGGACTTGGCTCCTGCCACCAGGCAAATGTGTTCAAGAAGGCATCTAGGATCCTGCAGACACATCCATGTATCTGAAACCTGTGGCAAACGAGGAAGTGAAGGGGATGCAATGAAAGAGGTCAACAAGGCCCTGATTATGGGATCTATGCCAGGCTAGCTAGCAGGCCCCCTCCCCTTTATTTGTAGGTTTGGGGCTTTATGATCAGATGTGTCTTAGGAAGATCACGCTGACTCTGATGGTGCTGGTTTGACTGAATCATTTGACTTTCTAGGACATACCTAGCACAGTAAGCAGAGCGTTGCAGCTACACTAGAAACAGGTGAAAGAAAGTGCTCAAGAATCTAACATTAATTCCTCACGGCAGCACATCTACAAGCTCAAACATAAAGATAAGTACGATGACTCTGAAAACATGAGAATGAGTAGCAAGTGCCCCTCTCTACACCAAGTCTGCCTACTTATGCTTTACCATTGATTATCTACTGATATGGGACCAATGCATGGTTTTTATGCCCTTATACCATTGAAATAGAAAAATACTCTTTCTTTCCCTACTTCGTGACCATGGATGAATCAGATCACCTTGTTACACTCATGCAATGGGCTTAACTCAGAGAAACCCACCCAGTGTGGGAAACTGAGGGTCAAGCCCTTGTTCTGACACGATTGGAGAAACCACAAGAATTGGCATGGCTTCTGCCTGCCCAGTTGGCATAACTGCTCTCAATGGCCTTTGACACACTCTGCTCCTGCCTCTGCTTGTTGGTGAGTTAAAAAATGCTCTGGATGAGTCAGCTCACTTTCTACTGTAGCTTTCAGCATGGGCTGGGCAATCCTCTTGAAAAGCCTAAATCTGACTTCTATACATGTCAGTTTGAAAGGGCATAGGTGTATACTTCCCTGCTCTGGCAGGATAAACACATGTTATGAAGTGAATCACTAGAGAAAATATGTTGACAATAGTGTTGTTGCTGGAATTATTACTTCTCCAATTGATGTGGGAATGCCTATATTCCCCCATTACTCTCCTGTTCAGCTCTGGTCTTCTGAAAAGCTAGTTATCAAAATGACACTTAGCACAGCTTTCCAAAATTGGTCACTCATTGTGATTAACTGCCATTGATTGCTGAGAGAGTCACTAAATGGATCATTTGATGACAACAACCATAGACGTGGGGTAAATGACTTTCTTGTCTAGCAGTAGGCAGCCTTCGCAATGGCCCAAAGTGATGAGTAACCAAAATGCTTTTTTTAAAAAAAAATTGACTTCATTTTCTTTAGTGACAGCACATTGCTCTTAAAGTAACAAAAACATGTGAAGGTAGACTTTTTTGAACATAGTCAAATTATAAATTGGGTTAGACTGTGGACTAAGCCCCATTATTTCATTTTAATCTAGGTATTCATTCCTATTTCAATGGTACTCAAAGTGTCATCCACAGATCCCTGCATGTACCAAGATCTTTCTGAGTGGTTCATGAGGCCCAAGCTCCGTTCATAATAATTCTCACATATTACTTGCGATTTTGATCTGTTGATATTTCCACCAACTACACCAAAACAATGGTGGTAAGACTGCTGGTGCCTGAGCGGAAATCAAGGCAGTGGTATAAACCATACTAGCAGTTGTTGTCTTCTTCACTGCCACATGCTTGCAGTAAAGTATCAGACGGCTTTTACTCAAAGATGACCTGATGAAGCAGGAAACAAAAAATGATAAATTTTGTTAAATTTTGACCTTTGAGAAAGCCTTTTTTACTATTCTGTGTGACAAAATGGGAAGTGACGTGTGAACATACACTTGTGCTGTAGGTTGAAGTATCATGGTTGTCTAAAAAAAAGTGTGTACTTACTTGAGCTCCAAGTCAAACTAGATATTTTTTCCATGGAACACCATTTTCATTAAAAGAATGACAAATGATAGCTATTCTGACTTGGGTCTTTCACGGATATTTTCTTAAAATTAACAAAGTCAGCCTGTCACTTCAACAGAGTGGAATTTGTTGCCAATGACAGAATTTAAACTTTCAAGTAAAATTATGTTTTAGAACTTACATCTGTCACCAATAGCTTGACAGCTTTGCAGTATTTAAATTTGTTCTGGTAAGGTTAGTGGCAATAATAATGAATGTGATTTTTTGGTATGGTATAATGAAATGTGTCAAAATGTTGGAGATCCGCACAAAAGAGTGAACAAGTGTTTTCCAAATGACCAATTTATGGTGTTACACAATCCTGTAGGGGTAAAATCTCTGTTCAAAGTGTAAAACAGACCAATGAGTTTTAGTGTAACAGAGTATGAAAGGTTCACTGACATGGTTTCATATTCCGTATTGCAACTGATACTCAAGAACTACTGCTTGTCAGATTGCAGTGTCATGATTATCTGAGAAAGGCATTAAAACCTTCCTCCCTTTTCCAACCAAAAGAGCAGATCATAACAGATTAAATACAGAAACTGATATGAGAATCCAGTTATCTTCTAATTAGATTTTTTTGTTTTAGAAAATATAATTATCTTCACAAAATATATTAGCTGTGTTGAGATATAATGGGTTTATTATTTTTAAATAAATAATATTTTTAAAATTTAAGCTTTGGTTTTTGGTATGGTAAAAAGCCACAGACATAACCCACATGCACAAAAGTTCTTTGAAGTCCTCAATAATCTTTTAGCATGTACAGGGGCCCTGAGACCAAAACATTTGAGAAGAGCTGTTTTATTTTAAGAACTATGTGGTACCAAATCTTACCATAGCTATTATCATCAACCTAATAGGAAACACTTGTATTGAACTTAAATTAGAGGCATTCTATTGATTGATCATGTTATATGCAACTAATTTTTTCCAGCTGGTCACATGACATCTGTTCACTGGAATATAAATAGCAATTATTTGGGGGACAATTATTGGAGGCAGGGAATAAAAAATCTGATAGTTAAGATTGCACTTATTAGAAACAGGTATTTCAACATTATTTTAGGCATTCTGAAATGTAAACGTCCTTTAATTCTATAATGAATGACCAAAACTTTGCTGTGGAAGTAGATATATTTGCTAACTTGGTATTTAAAATTTTAAATAACAAACATACGTCTTTGCCTCAACTCTCATTCTGCATTTCTGATTATGACTTTCCTCTGCTCAGGCATACAGAGTATCTCCATAGACACAGAGAAAAGTGCATCTCAACACCTTATCACACATTCAAAGTCCTTTGCAATTGGTCCCAACCCTCACTAGCCTTATATGCTGCTTTCCTTCTCCCTCTCATCCATCTCCGTTCACTCCGTACAACAGCCATGCTAAACTTTCTCCAAATACACCCTTTCCTTGCATATCTGGGGACTTTTGAATCCCCTATTTCTACTCTTGAAATGCTTTTACTCCTCTTCTCCATGCAACAAACTCAATCAGGCCTCAAAAATCAATGATAAATTTAACCTCCAATAAGAAGCTATATTTTCATTCATTAATTCCCTCAACAAATGGGATTTGCTAGGCAATGGTCAGACATTGTCCTTGCTTTCATGCGTTATATAAATAATAAATGATAAGTGGCACAATTGTGATGAATGTTTGTGTAGAAAAGTTTCAGGATGCTTTGAGAATCTGGAATAAGAGGATTTTCCAGGGTCAGGGAAGGCTCACCTGAAGAAGTAACACTTGATCTGAGCACCAACTAATGATAGGGTTAAACAGGAAAAGAGGGGAAGAAAGTGCCCTAGGTGGGACACTTGTGTAGAATAGGGACAGGAGGAAGAGCACTGTGTCTGGTGTGCAGTGAGTGAGAGCACAGGACATTTGAATTTAGAAAGAGTAGAAACCAAAGCAGGCAAGACCATGTGAGCATGTTAATGAGTTTGTCTTTAATCTGAGACTTATGAAACCATTAAACTGAAGGGATAATGGATTCTCAGACTTGCATTTTGAAAAGATAACTGTGGTTGTTGCAGGAGAAGAGAGTAGAGAAAGGTCAGACAAGGCAGGGAGATCTGTGATGAGGTTATTGTAATAGTCTAACTGCATAATAGTGGTTGCTTGGATTAGGAAGTAGAAGGAAAGAGGTGGATTTAAGTGACTTCAGGCAGTGAAATTGAAAGGATGGTGCACGATGGATTGGCTATGTGGGGTAAGGGAGAGACAGGTGTCAGGGATGATACCTGGGATTCTAGCTTGTGCAACTGAATGCATGAAGTGTTCATCCATTGAGCCAGGCAGGCCCTAGAAGAAAGCAGGTTTAGGAGAGAGCGCCTGACTTCCCCAAGAAGAAGTAGTAACCACTGTGGCCCTAGCGTCATACCATTATTAAAGCACTTTTCATTGTGTATGGACATTTGCCAATTTTGAATTTGGGGTTGTTGGTATTGTCTGCCCTGCAATGGAAGAATCCCCTGTTATGTGAGCCTTTATAGGAGACAGAACACAACTTCCCAGTACAGAAAACAGGATGGATGAGATGCAATTTCTGTTCAACCCTGACATAAAGGTCTCAGACAGGTAAGCTAGGGTTTGACAATTATTTGCTTCCATATAAGATTTTGAATTTGGAGCAAGTAGAGAAAAACTGAATTGATAATTGATTTCACTATAGCAATGTTCAGTGGTGACCATAGAGGTGACTGACTAGCTGAGATGGCAGTGGTGTCTACCATAGGCCGTGGCAGTGGTGCCAGGGGCAGCATTCTAATCAGGCTGTTTCTGCAGCATAAACTTTGCTATTAATCCTGCTGCTCATCCTCCCTTAATGCTTACCCGTTTTCTGAATCTGCTTCCATGGTCTTCTGATTGAGGATAAATTGATGATGACGATGATGATGATGATGGTGGTGGTGGTGGTGATGATGATGATGGTGGTGGTGATGATGATGATGGTGGTGGTGATGATGATGATGGTGGTGGTGGTGGTGCTGGTGGTAGTGGTGGTGATGATGATGGTGGTGGTGGTGGTGATGATGATGATGGTGGTGGTGATGATGATGATGGTGGTGGTGATGATGATGATGATGGTGGTGGTGGTCATGGTGATGATGATGGTGATGATGATGATGATGGTGGTGGTGGTGATGATGATGATGATGGTGGTGGTGGTGGTGATGATGATGATGGTGGTGGTGGTGATGATGATGGTGGTGGTGATGATGATGATGATGATGGTGGTGGTGATGGTGCTGGTGGTAGTGGTGGTGATGATGATGATGGTGGTGGTGGTGGTGGTGATGATGATGATGGTGATGATGATGATGATGGTGGTGATGGTGATGATGATGATGGTGGTGGTGATGATGATGATGGTGGTGATGATGATGATGATGATGATGGTGGTGGTGGTCATGGTGATGATGATGGTGATGATGATGATGATGGTGGTGGTGATGATGATGATGGTGGTGGTGGTGGTGGTGATGATGATGATGGTGGTGGTGGTGATGATGATGATGGTGGTGATGGTGATGATGATGATGGTGGTGGTGATGATGATGATGGTGGTGATGATGATGATGATGATGATGGTGGTGGTGGTGGTGGTGGTGATGATGATGGTGATGATGATGATGATGGTGGTGATGGTGATGATGATGATGGTGGTGGTGATGATGATGATGGTGGTGATGATGATGATGATGATGATGGTGGTGGTGGTGGTGGTGGTGGTAGTGGTGATGGTGATGATGATTAACAGAATGGTTCATATGAGTCAGGCCCTGCTCCAGTTAGTTCACATATATTCAATGCATTAATCCTTCTGCCCTCATCTGACAAATGAAAACCTGAAGCCCAGAGTGGTTGAATAATTGGTTTATAGGTCCTACAGCCAGTAACAGATAAAGACAGAATGGAGACCTCAAAGCCTGGCTCCAGAACCAGCCTTCTGATTAAGAATGGATTCTGTGGCTTGTAACCAAGAACCCTGGCTGGTACATTTGGTTCTGTGGTCTGTTTTCCCCTGGAAGCCCAGAACATGTTAGGGGTAAATGTTGGGTATCATTTTGCCTGACACAATACACTTGTAGTTGACATTCCGAGTACTCAGGGTAGCAACGGGAATGGTTCTCCCATGATTCACCTCCCCTGCTTCCCTGCTTCCCTGCAGGCACACATAGCACTGCTACTTGCCTCTGCTCAACTGCTGCACGGGGTCGGATTGCGGCACCGCACTCTTTGGTAAACGCTTTCTCCACTCCATGGTACTGTTAACCCAGGGTTGCAGGTGCCAAAGCAGGAATGAAAGCTCCCATTGTACAACACCCATGCAAGGGATCCATGTAGAGGTTTCTGTGGGGACAAGGGAATGCTGAAAGCCAGCTGACAACACAACAAGACAGAGTGAAACTGTGTAGTTTCGATTCCCCGGAGTGGGGGAGTCCGTTTGTTCAGAGCAGCTGCAGCAGCTCAGAAACGTGTAGTGTCCACATTCCGTGTGCAGAACTCTCTGTGCACAGAGCCAGTGAAGCAGCAGCCCCTGAAGGTGATGCTGCCCTTCGCTGGGGACTTCCTGTTGCCCTTTAAGCCTTTCAGTGCTGAGTTTGAAAAAAAGTCAACAAGGCTGAATTTGGGATGAGGGCTCTTTGACCGAGAAGCTCCTCAGAGGACAAAGGGACTGGGAGTCAGGGGTCTGGGGTTACTCTGTGGCTTCCAGGCTACTGATGTGGGACATCACATGGCACAGTCTCTCTGGAGCTTCCTTAGCAGAGAGTCGGTGTGTAACTGCAAAGTTTCCCCGACATTCTTGGATAACTTGTGACCTAAAAGCCATTCAAACTGGGTTGGAAAGACAAATTGTTCCTGCCCTAAAATCTTCAAGGATTGCAAGTTTCTCTAACTTGAGCCCAGAGACAAAAAGCAGTTCTGAACTGTTCTTGAGACTTTACTTCCTTTCCTAAGACCAAGACAGGATTTGAGAGAGCACAAATGCATCAGGGAATGTAGGCTTCCATTCCCATTCACCACCACCGCACTCCTGTTCTTGAAGGAGGTGGCAGTCCTCACCATTCTAATGTGTATGGTGCTCTCTGCTGGCAGCTAAAATCTTTTTGTTCCCTGAAACAGGATGCCTCTGTAATCCTGAGTCACCAAACCACAGGGAGCAGCTGAGAGAGGATTTGGCTAACAGCCAGTGTCTGGGCCCTCCCACTCCCTAGAAGACCTCCTTCACCTGTTGTATGATCAACTACCCTTCCTATCAAAATGCAATTGCAACTAAAACCCCTACTTCTCTTCCCTCTCTCAGTAGCTCTCTACTTGGGGTTGTCATACCCTCCCGACTGGGCCAAAGTTGCAGCTCTTCTTCTACAGGCGGGGTGCCTATCAGGAAAATGGGTCTTATGTTTCTCTCTTTTGTTTTATTTTCATTTTGTTTTGTTTCTCCAAATGGTAGAGCCAAGGGCAACAGTGCCATGAGGCAGGGGTAGGGCCAAGGAATGCTTTGATGGAAAGGGGAGGGTGGCAGGTATAATGCCTCACCTTCACAGCTTCCATCAGCAAACACCCCCACTCCATATATGTGTTAAAACTAGGTGAAAACAGTATGTTTTCTATGCAAATGCAACTCTAAGACAAATCCCCCTGCCCCACTTTCTTGTCAGATCATTGCTACTACCCAACTTCCTGATACAGAAATTCTTGGTGCTGCCACAGCCACATGGATCAGAGACCAAAACCAGCTTCAAAAGGTCACAGTCTATACCATCACTCATTTTTCGTAACTGATGTTTTTAATTCCTACCTATCGCATGTTGCCCTCAGAATGGCTATTCTCCATCAATGTCCATCACAATAATGAGAAATAATAAAAAAGTAGCAGGAAACCATAATTATCCTTCTTCAAGCCAAGAAGACACACATCAGAAAGGTTGATAGCGGGTTATCAGAAGAAAATGTATTTGCGGACTTATTTTTTAATTAAAATGTGAGAAAAGCAAGGTGCATAATTGTATTTGTAAAAAAAAAATGGCTGGGGGAGAGGTAAAGGAGTATGTGTAGGGGTGTGTGTGTGTGTGTGTATGTATATATATATATATATATATATCTATATATATATATATCTTGCATATGAGTAAACTGGAAGGATTCACAAAATTAATAATGGCAAGTATTTATTGGCACTTATTTTGTGACAGGTACCACTCTAAGCATTTTACAAATATTAATTCACTTAATTCTCATAAAAACTCCATGTGGGAGGTATTTTATTATCCCCATTTTTCAGGCCAGAGAACCAAGGCACAGAAAAATTGAGTATTCTGCCTGAAGTTACATGTCTAGAGAGTGCAGAGCCAGAATTAGACCTGAACAAGCTGTTGGCTGCCTCTGGGAAGGAGAACTGGTTGACTCAAGAACAGGAGTGAGGACAGAGGCTTTTCCTTTTATATCTCTTTGTACCTTTTGAATTTTGAACCCCAAATTTGTAATATACAGTCAGTGCATAAATGAATATATAAATTAATAAAATTACTTAGAAATATAAAATTAAAAATTAATATTAAAAAGCAAGGAAGACATACATGTTTTTTCTCTACCAACTATGCTACCCTAGAGAGCCGGTAATAGTGCAGTGGTTAATGACTCAGAGGCAGACTGCCTGAGTTCAAATCCTACTTCTGCCAATGAACTTGGACAAATTTATATTCTCTCTGTGCCTGTGTGGGTTATTTTAAGGATTAAATAAGTTAATATGTGTAAAGTGCTTAAAAGTGTATTTGGCACATACTAGTGGCTAGATATATATTCGCTTTCATCATCTAAAGTTAAAAACCTAAACTCATTCAACAGTCAATAAATATTGAGTGTTTATTGTATACCGGACATCGCTTTAGGCTCTAGATGTAAAGCAGTGAATAAAACAGAAAAAAATTAAAGATCCTTGCCTTTATGGAGCTATTAAGTCCTCAGAGACTGAGAGAGAACATTACTTGGGGCAAGAAAATAAAACAGGCATCATAAGGTAGGAGAATAAGTGATTGAAAAAGAACATAAGATGTATGGTATCCGTTCACATCAGCAAAGTCTCATGGCATGTCACATCTTAGGCAAAAAATGGGATTCATAGATTACATAGTATAGAATCACTTCATTATTCTCAGAATTTATATAAACCCCTAAACCTGGACAAAAGTAACAATAATTTCTCTTTTTATTTACGTACAAGTCCTAGCTACTTCGAAAGGGGATTTACAATGGAACATAACCAGAAAATTCATTTTGAAAAGAAAAAGATAACTCATATATATGTACTTTGGAACTAGAAAAGAGTCTAGAAGAATTCTAGTCGTAACGTAAATAGCCTTGTGGAAAGTAAATCTTTTCAGACAAGTTTCATTTCTGTGTGACTCGATGGTCAAGAAAGCATTGTGATGTTAATTTATCTCAGAATCATGTCAGGCGAATGTGTTAAGACAAACAGCCTGGCTGATCCAGTGGAGACACACATTCATTCATTTCACAGCCAATACTCCATTGGGCATGGTTTCTAAGTTTTGGAAAATAAGAATAAACTGTAAGCGAGGTTGGAAAAATCAAGAAGTAAAGTAAGGGGCTGTGGACAATGATATCCTGTGGTGGAGGGATCAAAAGCCTTGGCGTGGAATGGCTTCTTGCTCCCTGGAGGAGTACACTTTTCACCTAATCCCAAAAGTCTTTCCTAGGCTTGTTTCTCTCTCAAATAATCAGCTTCTCCGAACACCCAGCAAGGACCAATGTAACTACTCGGTGCTTTCTCTGCTCTCACTTGCCTCCACACGGTATCCTCTCTGAGAAGTACTCTGGCTGAGCTCATCTGCGTGGCAAGACAAAGTAGAACATAATGAGGCTATACATGATACTTGCATACTAATTTCTGATGTTACTTTAAGAATATTTCAAAATAGCATTTTGCTTCAGTTTTTATTACGGGAGAATCCATTTTTGTTGTTGTTATGAGTGAATCCAATTTTTCTACATTAATAGGTAAGATTCTCTCTCTCCTTGTAAGTTCCACAAGGACAATAATTTTTGACTATTTTCTTCATTGTTATATCCCCAGCATTTAGAGCAGTGCCTAAATGGACACACCAGATGTTCAATAAATACTTTTTCCTAAATGAAGAAAATAGACACAGAACCCACAAAGTAAATGATGTTAAATTCTAAAAAGAGTTGAGGGACTGAGGCCCAAAGAGTTTATTGGATGTACCTCAAGCCACAAACTAGAATGCATCCCAGGTCTGTGTGACTCCAAATTCTACCCTCTCTTTGTGATGCCAAACAAAATCATACTAATACCCTCCGGCTTCCCCTGAGATCTAGAGGAACAGAATGCCTACATGGGCTATGGTGCTGCACTTAGATTTAGTTTGTTTGTGCTGTCTTTTCACAGAATTCAGAGATTTTTAAAAATAGAGATCCCTATATTCCGCAATGCATGTGTCTAGCTCTCCTCTTTTCCCATGCATGCCACTCACCTCCATGCAGATAAAATACAGGTGCCATGGAAGACTTATAGCATCTGCTCACCAAAGCAGCACAACAGGTGTTTCTAGGAGTCCCTGGACTATGTCAATACTGCTAACTAAACACATAGGAAAAGAAACAGTGAAAACTCTGTGAAAGCAAGGGTTTCTGTCTGTTTTGATCACTGAGAAATACCAATCACATAGTATATCATCTAAAAAAATAGAGCTGAAATACTAAGGAAAATTTAAAACCAAGAAAATTATACACCTTGGTTTTAACTCACTGCCATAGCTGAAATAGCCAGTTTGAATATTCATTGATTTCATTTCCATACTTTGAAATGATTTGCCATGTATTAGTGGACATCAGAGAAATGGTAATGAAAACAAGTCATGGAAAGGTATAAGATATCCCTTTATGCTGTTCTGATAAGTAATTTTGAAGCATCCACACATTTTGTTATATTCTGTTTTGATATATTAAATATTATAACATGACCAGTAGGAATTTTGCTTCATTTATAACTAATATTTTCTTAAGTGCTCTTAGTTTTGTTGCTTCTATATCCAAAGTTTGTTTCAATCCTGCTGCATGAGTTTTATTCCTGAGGGCCACTTTCTGAAAGCAGAATATCTAATTCTGGAACTCAATCCCATGGAGGTTAACTGTCCTACAAAGTCAGGACACTAAGGGGAACCTCAAATGGAAAGTGCTTATGCCAGAAGTGGGAATTCATGAGACATAGCAAACATTTATAAATATTTAAATAGAAATCACTGCCATGTCCGGCCTTAAGCCTCTGCTTGATCAAAATTCTATCACATAACAGTGGGTTGCTTTTTCTAGCTGTGATAACCAGAACAGTTTTCCCATGCTACCAAGTTAGAGAAGAGAGCTTAAAAATACATATATAGGTCAGGTAATGTGACCAAAGGTAGCCCCTGGTTAGGGGAAAGGAAGTGTTGTGGCCTTCGGTCTGATCTGGAATCCATGTGATTCCAACAAAGGCTTTTACCTCTTTCCTGGAAATAAGTGTGATTGTTGGAAAAGATGAAGAACAGACTGAGCCCCATCAACAGAACAATAGAGCTCTCACTCCTTGCTTAGTTTCTCCAAGGATCAAGACCAGTTTTACCATGTGATCAATGAATGCAGACCTTCCTACTGAGGTAATAAAGAGGTCATTACTTCATAAAGTATGATGATTTACAAAGTATGATAATGTCCTAACAAAACCTAAGCAATGTTTCACTCTCATTAGAGTGCTTTGAATGTGAATAAAGGACATGTGAAGACTGATACATTATTTAATCAGTTACAAAGACCACAACTCAGATGTTAAGTTCATGTCTTTTAATTTGATGTCTACAATTATTTGTTCGTAAGACCACAGGTGATTTACTGAAAGGAGCTATGCTTGTTGAAAACTACTTTGCTTAGAAATATGCCCTGTGCTCCCATTTCAAATATTGCATCAGTGAAAAAGAAAGAAAACATTTCATTGAAAATTCCCTTGTGTTTTCTGCTCCACCGATACCATGATTTATTTTCTTCACGAAGAACAAGGAGTCACCAAAATTTCAAAAATATTTTCCATGATACCAGGGCTAATTTTTCCAAGGCTTTTATCTTGAATAAGCCAAGCAACTTCCAAATGCATTTTTCTGTCATTTGGGAGTATTTTTCTCAGCTTTTCATTATTACATCTTTTCAGTTTTTGCCAACCTGATTGTGAAATGATAAAAGAAAAATCTAGCTACTGCGAAATCAATTAATGACTGCCACTATTAGTCAAGCAGGTAGGATTTGGATTAGTTTAGGTTATAGAATGCCTTCTCGTATTGTGTTAATCATGTATAAACAAGGCACTCGTATTTAGAACAAACATTCTAGGAGGGAAATAATGTTATTAATCTATTTGTTATAAGCTTTTGAGAATTCTAACTCTATCTGGTGGTTGTTTCCCCATTCTCCTCCCACTGTCTGGAGGTGACTGATAATATTGTCTACAAACTGCTTTCAAGATCTTTAAATAATAAAATTGTAATATTGTGCTTTTCTGTTTGAGCAGAAATGCTTCTGTGATTAATGATGTTTTGGTAGTAGGAAAAAATAACAGCCCTGTAACTAGTTCTGTCTTATGTAATCTATCTGAGGTTTTATAGTCAGAGAGTTTTAGATAATCCACAATATTTAAATGATATCTTCTCCCTAATTTGTACTGATCAAGAGGAAAGTTGTATCCAATTCCATGTTTGCTTGAAGAATGCACCTATGTAGAGGTACAGAGCAATTTTTCATATGTCTAACTTCCTGCTTGGTGTCAATGGTAGATTTATTTTTAGCTCAAATGACTTGGAAGTTATATGTAAAAAAAAGTGTTATCATTTCATATACACATCAGCTCATTGATATCTGTGCACATATGAGTTAGGAACAATTTGTATTTTGACTTGTCTTGCTTTGCCTTTTCTATATGCTAAATAATGAAAGAAGAAAGAGATAAACTGTAGCCCTAAGCCTATCTAAACTTCAACTCATTCCAAATTAGAAAAATTTTATTCAATTATTTTCTCAAAAGTCTTATGACAAAGGAAATGGCTCTAGACAGTTCTGCTGATGATGGGAAGACAGCAAAGAGAAGAAAACAGATATAAAAGAATTTTTCACATCACTCAGGGAAGGTTATCTTTCCTATTCCTCACTCTCTCAATATCCTTCTAGTAGTGGCGCTGAAAATAACAAGATGATAAGCCAGGCCCAACAGTGAGCCCAGTGAGTTCTTAGGAATTAATACCTCTTGGGCAGTGGACTCCAATAGGAAGAGTCAGAGACAGTCCCATTGGACTGAAGGCTGCCTCTTCCTATCAGCTCTGACTGCTACTCACATCGTGGTCACTGCCACCCTCCTTTGAGAGAATATTTTGTTAATTTTCAATTTGTTTTGCTGACTACTAAAGGAATACCCCAAAAGGTTAAAAAGGATATGAATAGATAATTAAGTAATTAACAAGAAAAGAAATCCAAGTGGCTACAGAATTTTTGAAAAGCCACTGAAGTCTGGTTTTAAACTGATAAGAACAGATCCTAGCCCAAAGGCTGAGAAGCAATTAGGATCTGGGTTTAAAATGACCAGATAACATTAGCCATTTTTCTCATCTCCCAGAAATCACCCAAATGCAACAGAGGTACAAGACCCAGACATACTAATCCCAGTTTTGATTAAACTAACAGACTTTTGAAACAGAACCACAAAATAGAAGGAAAGGCTGCCCAAAGTTATAATAGGCAACAGGGAAGTGGGAAAGATATGGAACATGCATGTAGCTGCAGATCTCAGAGAAAGCAGAGCCCAATTCTCCTTCCAGTGGCACAGCCCGAGGAGAATAACTCGCTTGACACAGTGGAAAAGCAGTGTATGAGTTGGTTCACTGTGCCTCCCTGGATTATTATTTTTTTTGGTAGGCAATCTAAAAAATATGACAGTGTGACAAAACAGGGATTTATAAAGAAAAGTCATTTTGGAGGAAGCAGTTTGTGAGACTGTAAGAGAAGGAGAATGTACTGCATTATGAGTAGTTCTGCAGGGCAGTTCTCAGTTCACTGAGAGAACTAATGGCTAAAAATATTCACTCACACACACATCACATGTCATTAAAAAAAATTTTTTTGTGTGTGCAATAGAGCCACGGCCACATGCCTATATAAACCTGAATTAAATAGCCCACTAAGAATTTACCTCATTTGTATGTGAGTAATCATCAAAAGGAAACCATCACATGACAGCAGAATTTCTCAGAAGTGGGAATGGGGTGAGAAAGAAATAAGAAAAAACAGACACTTCACCAAAGAAGATACATAGATAGAAAACAGCATATAAAAAGATATTCAACACCATGAGCTATTAGGTAATTGCAACATGAAACAACAATGAAGGATTATTGTACACAGAGTGGCCAAAATTCAAAACACTTAGAACACCAAGTGTTGGTGAAGATGTGGAGGACTGGGAACCTCATTCACTGCTAGCAGACATGCAAAATGCCACAGACACTGTGGAAGACGTTGGACAGTTTACTACAAAACTAAACAATGTTACCATGTGATCCAGGAATTGCAATCATTGATATTTACCCAAATGAGTTGAAAATTTATGTTCATAAGAAAATTTTTTCACAGGAGTTCATAGCAGTTTTATTCATTATTGCTAAAACTTGAAGGCAACCAAGATATTCTTCAGTAGGTAAATGGATAAATGAACTGTTGTATATCCAGGCAATGAAATACTCTTCAGCACTAAGAAGACATAAGGAGTGACATCAGTAAGATGGTGGGCTATGAAGCTACAGGCTCTCTCTTCCCCACAGAGAAACTGAGTTAACAAAAATATATGAACCAGAATACCGCTGTGAGAACTACAGAGACCAGTTAAGATGCTACAACACCCAGCCATTGTAAAAGCAAGACAAGATTCCAGTGCAAAGAAGAGAAAAATCTTCAGCATTTGTGCCCCTTCCCCTATGAAGCATAGTAGAGAGCTACTAGGAGAAAACTTTCCATATCAGGATCCCTCCCTCAGGACACCTGTAAAAGGTGGATCATGCATCCAACTTTCTGGCTTATCTGGGGGCTGCTTGAGGGACTAGTTTCTGTCTTGCCTAATCCAGAGCATTGATGGGATCAGTGCCAGAGTTTGAAAGCAGATGAAAAGAGATGAGCCCATATTAGAGCTGCAGTTCCACAGTTATCGGAAGGAGCAAAAGATTAGAAAAGGTTTGAGAAGTCCTAGAACTTCCAGCAGGGCTGAGTGGTAAAGGTCTTCCCCTTTACAAAGCCAGCGTACAAAAAATATGAGTGGTGGTTGTTTTTCCAAATGCCTAAATCCCAGCAAAAAAAATAATAAGGTATAATGGACAGATGTTTGTGTTTCCTCCAAAAGTTGTATGTTAAAATTGAATCCTCAATGTAATGGTATTTAGAGATGGGGTCCCTGAGAGGTAACTAGGTCATAAAGGTGAAGCCATCATGAGTAGGATACCCTTATAAGAAGAAGCCAGAGAACGAATTTGCCTTCTGCTGGTCATCTGAGGTTATGTGGCTGCCTGCAACTTAGAAGAAGGACCTTGCCAGAGTCTGATCATGCTGTCACCATGATATTGAACTTCCAGCCTCCAGAACTGAGAAATATGTTTATGTTCTTGATAAGTAACCCAGTTTATGATATTTTGTTACAGCAGCCTGAAATAAAACACAAGGCATATAAAGAAGCAATAAACAAATGGCCCACTCAATGGAACAAAATAAAACTCGAGAAACCAACCTCAAAAAACATACAAATCTATCACCTGCCTGATAAAGAATTTAAAATAACTATCATAAAAAATACTCAGTGGGCTAAAAGAGAACACAGTCAGAAAACTAAGCAAAGTCAGGAAAACAATGCCTGAACAAAATAAGAGTGTCAACAGAGATAGAAATTATAAAGAACCAAATAGAAATTCTGTAACTGAAAAATACAATAACTAAACTAGAAATTTTGCTGGAATGGCTTAACAGCAGACTTGATAAGGCAGACGAAAAAATCAGCAAACATGAAAAGAGGTCATTTGAAATCATTGTGTCAGAGGAGCAAACAGAAAAAAGAATGGAGAAAAGTGAAGATCGCTTAAGAGACTGTTGAGACACTGTTGAGCGTATCAACATACACATTACGGGAAACTCTGAAGGAGAAGAGATGAAAGAGGAAGAGAACCTATTTAAACAAATAATGTTTGCAAACTTTCCATATCTGAGGAAAGAGATGGACATACAGGCTCATGAAGCTTAAAAACTACAGCTAGGATAAATCCAAAGAGAACTACACTGAGAAACATTATAAGCAAACTATGCAAAGTCAAAGACAAAGAGAAAATCTTGTTTTTGAAAAGCAGAAAGAGAATAGTGATTCATCTCATATAAAGGGATTTCCATTTGCTTATCAGTGGATTCCTCAGCAGAAACTTTGTAGAATGGAAGAGAATGGGGTGATATATTCAAAGTATTGAAAGAAAAAAAAAAACTGTCAACCAAGGGTATCGTATCTAGTAAAACTATATTTTAAAATATAAAAAACTAATACTTTCTCAGATAAAATGTACTACTAGACCTGCTCTACAGAAAATGCTAAATAGAATCCTTCAAGTTCAAATGAAAGGATAGTAGATATCTACATGAAGCCATACAAAAATACAAGGTTCTCTGGCAAAGGTAAATACATGGAAAAATATAGCAACCTGTACTATTGTAATTTTTGGTACACAGAATTTAACAAAATACAGAAAACCCTATAAATCCATGTTGATGGGTCTATTATATTTAAAGATGTAATTTGTGACATCAGTGCCATAAAATGGGAGATTAGAACTGTAAAGAAGTAGAGTTTTAATATGTGATTGAAGTTATTAGTTTTAAACAGAATGCTGTAACTTTAAGATATTTTATATATTTTCAATGGTGGTCACAAAGAAAATATCTATAGAGTATACATAAATGGAAATAGAATCAAAGGATATCACTAAAAAAATCAGCAAAACATGAAGGAAGGAAGGAAGAGAAAAGGATGGACAAGAAAACTACAAGATAAAAAGAAAACAATAAACAAAATGGCAATAAATAATCCTTATGGGTACTTTAAATGGATGAAATTTCCCAATCAAAAGACATAGGTTGGTTGAATGAATTTTTTTTTTAAAAGGATCCAACTATGTACTGTCAAAAAGAGACCCACTTTAGATCTGAGGACACACATGGGTTGAAAGTGTAAGAATGGAAAAAGATGTTCTATGTAAATGATAACCGAAAGAGAGCAGGAGTGGCTACACTAACCCAGACAAAACAGACTTTAAATCAAAACCTGGTGCAAGAGACAAATAAGGGCATTATATAATAATTAAAAAGGTCAATTTACCAGGAAAATACAATAGTTATAGATATTTATGCACCAAATCTCAAAGCTCTGACATATATGAATGAAACTTTGACAGAATTGAAGGGAGAAATGGACTGAAGTATAATACTAAGAGATTTCAGTGCTCCACTTTAAATAGTGGCTACAACAACCCCAGTGAAGATTAATAAGGAAATAAAGGACTTGAAAAACTCTACAGACTATCTAAACCTAACAACATATATAGAACAGTCCACCCAACAGCAGAAGAATATACATTTTTCTCAAATGCACATGGAACATTCCATCAAGCTATGAAAAGACATGGAAGAATCTTAAATGCATATTAGTAGATGAAATAAGCCAATCTGAAAAGTCTATATACTATCTAATTTCAACTATATGACATTCTAAATAAGGAAAACTATAGAGACAGTAAAAATATTAATGGTTGCCAGTGGTTAGGTGGGAGGGATGAATAGGCAAAGCACAGAGAAATTTTAGGACACTGAAACTATTCCGTATAATACTATAATATGATACAGAACACAGCACACATGTCATTATGCTTGTCAAAACCCATAGAATGTAAAACACCTAAGAGTGAACTCATGAAATGTATAATACCAAGAATGTAAATTATGGACTTTGGGTGATAATGATGTGCCAATGTAGGTTGCACCATGCACCATGTGCACGCACAAATGCACCATGCTGATGTGAAATGTTGATAGTGGGGGAGGCCATGTGTATGTGGGGACAGGGAAATATGGGAACTCTGTACTTTCTGCTCAATTTCTCTGTGAATCTAAAACTGCTCTAAAAATTAAAGTTTATAAAAACTGATGTATTCCTATATAACATAAAAAGATGTCCAAGGAATTTTGGTTAATATAAAATAAATTGTAGAGCAATATGCTCAGTATTATGTTTTTATAAAATTATTATATAAATGTGTATATATATGTGTATATCATGTATATATGTGTATATATATATATACACACACACAAATAGTTTGGAAATATAAACTTTTTTTTTGCTAGTAAGTAGAGATCAGGGGAATGAGTGGGGAGATGTCTTTTATTTCATACATTTCTATGCTTTTTCAAGTTTATAGAATATTTATCACTATAGCAATTATAAATGCATATCTGGAAAAATTGAGTAACATGCTCAATAGAAGCAACTGGAAAACACAGAAAAGTATAAGTAAAAATTATTCTTCTCTTCCACCCTGAAATAACCACTTTAACTACTCTGGCATATTTCTTCCCAATGTTTTGTCTAATATATCCATTTGTGTGTATTTGTGTACTTGTAAATATATTGAGGACATACTGTATATAAAATTGTATTCATGTTTTTTCACTTAATACTGTGAATATATCCTCAAAGATATTACTTAATAATGATACTATTTCATCTTGTTAATGTACATTAATTTAATCATTCCAATACAATTAGGCAATTAAGGTGTTTTGTGTATTTCCTATTATAACTATTTCTTTAAGATAAATTTCTAGTAGAGGAATACTAGGACAAATAATTTGATCACTTTTAAGGCTGTTTTATGTTGTCAAATTGCTTCCCAGAAAAATTGTGTCAATTTATACTTTATGAGCATTGCATGAAAATTTCCATCTCCACATACTCCTTAACAAAGTCTTAAACATTTCTAAAGAGTCTGACTATCACATCTGGTAATCATAGCAGCAAATGGAAAATGGAGGAGAAAAGAGGAGGCAGCACTTCTTCAGTGAAGGATAGTGTGGCTTCAGCCCTTTTAGAATTAAAATCAACTCTTTTCTTGCTCACAGATTCTCATGTCTTTCACCTTAAGATGGTAACTCCAATGTTCCTCATGACCACCAGCATAATCTTGATGATGTGTCTTAAATCAGAGAATATTCAGGAACCATATGTGCCATGCTAGAGTTTTGAGGTTTTGTTTCAGTGTTGTTTGGAACATTTTAACTTGCCTGTCACCTGGTTTTATTTGGATTTATGTTAATGCTAATATTCCTGGTTGCATTTCCTTTTCCATAAAGAATAAAATAAATTTAAAAGATTGTCAAATAGCAATTATCTTATGCCCAACTGAATACTTATGAATGAAGAAAAGTAACATTAGTTAATATGAAATAAAATTAATGGTACAAGAGATAGAATGTGTTGGAACACTAGGCACAGCAAGCTAACTTTTAAGGTGTTTTAGGGTTATATATCTCACTTCTCTCGTATACCAAAAGACCAGGGAACCATTTGCTATAGAGAAATAGCTTTTCAGCATCAATCCAACAGAAAGTCAGGCTACATTGTTCAGAGAGGCCACAAGAGTTTCATGCTAGATAAAAATCTGAGTTTACCCTCAGCCCCCAAAACTTGGAATAAATAAATAGTTGAAATTCTCACCCCTTAAATGTAGACATGAAAACACCAGTGGGCATCTGTCTGCTCATCACCATGGAGATGTTAAGATCCACATCTCTTTATAGGCAAGCAGGGCTTTTCATCAAGAGCTTGACCATGGCTTCACCCTTCTTCTAATCTCAATACTATTTCATGGCTGAACTCCAGGAGCTTATAATTTTTGTTTTTGTATTTTTTCTCTTTATTCCACTTTTGGAAATTAGGCTTTTACATACACAAGAGCAGACATGATCATTCAGATCATTCAGGCATTATTTGTATCCTTTTATATATATATAAATTTTTTTTTTTTTTTTTTGAGATGGAGTCTCACTCTGTCACCCAGGCTGGAGTGCAGGGGCGCGATCTCGGCTCACTGCAAGCTCCTCCTCCCAGGTTCACGCCATTCTCCTGCCTCAGCCTCCCGAGTAGCTGGGACTACGGGTGCCCGCCACCATGCCCGGCTAATTTTTTTTTGTGTGTGTATTTTTTTAGTAGAGACGGGGTTTCACTGTGTTAGCCAGGATGGTCTCGATCTGCTGACCTCGTGATCTGCCTGCCTCCCAAAGTGCTGGGATTACAGGTGTGAGCCACCATGCCCAGCCTCCCTTTTATATTTTGTGCATGTAAATTTGTGGTGTGCAGCAGAAGGCAGATTGTATGTGGGAAAATGAAAGATGTGTTGATAACGTCAAATGCCAAGATTATCTTGGTCTTCACTTAAAAAGCAATTCTTCATTATGCTTATTTTAAATGAATATAAAATATTGTCTGTTCCCTGCCAATTTATAATTTATTGCAGGCAAATACCAGAATCCATTTCCTATGTCATTTTACCAAAGTGCCCTTGTACTAAATTTGTTTCCTTTTGGTTACTGAAAGCCGTCATATAAGAATGCTCACTTACTCCCTCATTAGAGAAACACTTTAGTTAACAATTCTGTGGGCACTACTATGTTGTGGGTATAAAAGGGGTGGCAAATACAGTTTAAAGTCTAGGTCTATGGCTGATGTCTGTGTCAGTTTCTTTGTAAATAAGAAGGTGGATGCCATCTACAGTGACACTGCTGACTCAATGGATAGATGATGGTGGTGTTGTACCCTTGTGTCTCTGTTTCCTCATTGTTATGCAAAGACTCTGGGTGAACAGCATTATTTGAGACAGATTGGAATTAACAAGCAGAAGAGCCAGTGGCTGCATGGGTCTCTGTTCTCTTGGCTTCCTGCAAAAAAGAAATGCTTAGGCTGGAACACATCTAGTTACACTGAGGATCTGGGTTCCAGAAGAGACTCTTTTCTGTGGCTCTCCCTTATTTATAGAGTAAGCCTGAGAGCAGCCTGGAACGGAGTGAATAAGCATTTTGGGCTTAAGTTCCTGGAAGTCTGAGCTCAGGTGCCAGCTGTTTAAAGGGGAGTTCTGGGAAGGACACCCGCCCACTAACTAGAGATCTGTGAGAAGTTGAGCTTGGACATAGCATCTTTGCTGGCTGGGGAGCCTAGGGCACCTGCTATCTGTTTTCAATAAATTGCTAATTATCCACTGGAGTCATTCATCAGAGAATCCTGTTTGTCTTCATGTCCACTTCTGAATTGGAATATTGTTGCTAGCAGCTATCTTCTTGTTAACCTATTCATTGGCATAATGACATACAACAAGTAAATGTGATTGATTTTTAAAAATTGGACTCAACTATGATTGAAGTAGAATTCTGGGTCATTTTCAGCACCAGAAATCATCAGCAACAGCTAGTTATATCTTTATTTACTAAAATGTAATTATCGAGGGGGATGTGTTTCCATTTCAGTTTTGATGACTTATTTTTGGTTTTCAGCTGTGGGACAGTTTTTTCTTTTTTTTTTTTTTTTGCTTTATAATGTAGACTTTTAAAGATCCTACTTTATAAACATTGAGAAAGATGAAAGATAATTTCACTGAGAAGAAGCAAATCTGTTCTGCTAACTATGGTAAATGGTAAATTTCTTTAGATGTTATAGAATGGAATCATTCCTTTTTAGCTGCACCAAGGTCTTCATTAAAGAGGAATGTTTAGGCTGAAATTTTAGCTTTTATTAAGTTGGCAGCATGTCTTTGAGTATTTTTCAGACTATCTCATCTCTTTTTTCCCTTATAATCAGGTGGATTCTATCTAGGAGATAATGCATAAAATTATGAGAGAGTGAATATTAATCCAAAGTCTAAATTAAGGGTGGCCTTCTGAAGTCTCTATGCAAATCTTATCTAATCATAAAACCCCCACAGAGAAAGATTATATAATTCATCTTGTTCAGTTGGATTTAGCAACTATTGGCCTATTGGATAGCAATGGCCCTTTGGGGAGTGAGGCTGAGCCAGGAAGTCTCCAGCTATGGCCTAATAACCCCGATGCTGGGTCTCAGGCACCAGCTGACCTCTGAGAAAGAGACTTTGGCATTTAGCTTTTAGTCTCAGCTCCAGGGTCAGCTCACATTGGCCAGTCTTTTCAGGGCAGTCTCTGTAATTGACTGGGCTTGTCCCAATTTTTTTCTTGTTTGGGGAATTTCCCTTTTTCCCTTCATGTCCTAATAGGGAAGCCTCCCTTTATCCTTATTCAACCTTCACTGACTTTCTTCAGACAGCTTAGCTAAACTTCCTTATCTTTTCTGGTTGAAATATCCTCTCTCTGGGTGATGATTTATGTGCACACAGAGCTGATAAATGGCTCTTCAGTTTGATGTTTATATAAGTGACCCTTTACTGAAATTTTTGATAGTCATCGATAGGTGTCTGATTCCTTGGACGGCGATCCACTTAGTCTAGACTAGAGCAACACTAGGGCTTGTAAGGATTCAGCTGATGTCCAAAAGAGAACGTTCCCGGGGCAAAGAACACACCATATGTTCTTGCAAGCACCTGAGGGTCCTATATGATCTCTGCATAGAGAAGGAGCTCCTTGCAACTTGAGTGTAGCGTGAGAGATCATGGTTTGGAAAGGCAGGGAGGACCAAATGAAGGAATTGTCATTTTTTGGTATTTCACTAGCTGCCAATATTTTCATTTTAATTTTTGGTCTGATTTTTCATCTGATGACTTCCAGGCCTGACCCGTGCCCTCTCAGCTGCACTTAGCTGAGATTACTCATTGCATTTGACTTTATTTGTAGAATGTGCTTCAGTCTCAAGGTCCCTGGAGTCCTATGAGCTAGCTGGCTGCAGAACTACAGAAAGTAAATGAAAGACAAAATTATAAGGAAACAAGCCTTAGACATGCCTCTTGTCTCACCTTGAGAAGGACTGACTTCACCTCTAGTCATTGATCACATGTGGGAAAGAGTAAAGACGCAATCATAAAAATGCACAAATCCTTCCTAGAGCTGACAAGGGTCTCGATACTTCTCTGAAAACTGCTTCCTTGAAAGACTGGGCTGACCTCTTTCCCTGCTGATACTGTCTTTTCTTAAGAGTTTGGGAGAAATTCATGGCAAAATGATCTTGGGAATTCAAACATTGTGTTTAAGAGATGACCGAGAAAACTATGGAAATGAGACATTCATGTTCTAAACTCGAGAGAGCCAGTCAGTTGTAGTTTTGTTGAACGCTTTGGCTTGTGTTTCCCCAAAAGGGTAATTAAAACTCATCTCAATGATCTGTAACCTCAGGCAGTCTTCATTGCTTTCTATTTATTAAACAGTTGAAGGTCACACACCTGAGTTCCTGGCCTCTCTGAGCTTGAACAGTCCAGCGAAAGGACATTGATTTATCCAGTCTGGTAGAGAGGACATCTCAACAAGCCTTTTCAAATCACAATGGCAGGGAAAGCGATAAAAATTCAGACAATTTTGATGATCCAGACCCCATATTATCCTAGACAGGATGTGTTTTCTTTGGCGGTTACCTTCTCTCTCCTATCTGAGTCTTTTGGGAATCTTCCTTTTCTTTTTCTTACCTAGGGAAGGTTCACATGTGAAAATTCCCCACCTAATACAAATTGAAATACAGGTCATTTTTCTAGGATAAGGTTACTTACACAAGGTTTCAAGAGCATTCTGAGTTTAAATATTAACCCTTTGCTATTTCTTAAAACAAGAATGGAAGGCTTACTAAACCAAGAGCTGCCCATTCTTTTTTTTTTTTTTTTTTGAGACGGAGCCTTGCTCTGTCGTGCAGGTTGGGAGTACAGTGGCACGATCTGGGCTCACTGCAACCTCTGCCTCCTGGATTCAAGCGATTCTCCTGCTTCAGCCTCCCGAGTAGCTGGGACTACAGGCGCATGCCACCAAGCCCGGCTAATTTTTTGAATTTTTAGTAGAGACGGGGTTTCACTGTGTTAGCCAGGATAGTCTCGATCTCCTGACCTTGTGATCCACCCACCTCGGCCTTCCAAAGTGCTGGGATTATAGGCGTGAGCCACCGCGCCCAGCTGCTGCTTTCTTTTCACAGACCACAGCAGCATATGTTACCCTACACTCCAAAAAAGGCATGGAAAGATGCTGCCCTGAATCCTTTTGGGAATAAAGGAGGGTATGAGTTAATAAAATATTTCCAACAATCAGCAGTCCATCCCAGGAAAGGAATGTTGTTTATGTGCGTAATTTCTTTCCTAATTATACTCCTTTTAGGAAGAACTTTTTGGCTGGAATTAGTTACAGAGATACAGTTGCTTTGTCAATGTGGACATTTGCTTGAAGTGCACCCCTCATGACACACGAGGGAATGTAACAGTGCAAAATCAAATTGTTTCAAGAAAGGATCTGAGAAAAGTTGGGAAAGAGTAGCCTGGGTCAGGAAAGGAGGAAGCTAGGTGGCACTATGGAAGTTGACCTTGTCAAGAAGAGAATGGTCAGAAATCAGGAAGGGAACTTGTCTCCTAAAGGAATAGGTGGCTAAAAGAAAGTAACAATGACCTGAGGTGAAACCAAGTGGGTCACCATTTTAAACCTGTGAGTGCTGGACTCTGACAGCACCCTGGGCTGTGGCTGTACCTTGTATGTGGCCCACAGTTTGTGCCCTCTAGTAGAGGGGCCTTGGAGTGAGTAACAGCTCTCAGAGTGCCTAGAACCCTGAAGACTCCTTATACAGGAGACTCACTAAAGAGGATGAACAGAAAGTCAATCCCGAAGGCAATCCAGAGAAGGCAATCTTACTTATTCCTTGTTTGGTAGCAATAGAACTAACCAGAAGCTAAGAGATCAACTTTGAACCTCTGCCTCTAGAGACAAAGCCCAGACTTTGTTTTGCCAGTAACTATAGGTGAGAGCTGTGATTTCCTCAATCTGACATGGCTGTTCTTTCTAACTAGTGCTAGCTGCTCTAAACAAGCTTCACCCCGGAAGCGGTGAAAAGAAGAATTTATATTGTCATTGTCATTTCTCTAATTTTAAGGGCTTAAAAATTAACTCTTTGTGATTAAGCCTGTATACACTTCCATTTCCATTTAGAAAACATGCTCTGGATTTCTTAATTTTGTAGACATGGGGATTAGGAGGGTTTAATAATGTCACATTCCAAGATGATAATATGTTGCTAAACTTCTAGGTGCTCCAAGTTTATTCCTTGTAACAGGTTTGGCAGGAACAAAACAACTACAGAATATGTGTGCCTTTGCTGGTCCAGGTGCCAAGAGGAGCAAAGGGCTGAAGTAGTGAGTCACTTAGTGACAGCCTTGTCTAGTCCCAAACAAGCCACTTATCCTGCTCTCTTCTCCACTTTCTGTATCCAGGACAACGGGAGACTAGTGCGTGGGTCTCCTATACTATTTCTAGAGGTTGCAAATAATAAAAAGAGTAGCAAGGCCAGGTGCAGTGGCTCACGCCTGTAATCCCAACACTTTGGAGGCCAAGACGGGAGGATCACTTGAGCTCATGAGATCAGCTTGGGCAACATAGTGAGACCTCTGTCTCTACAAAAAAATTAAAAACTTGACTGGGCATGGTAGCATGTGCCTATAGTCCCACCTACCAAAAAGGCTGATGGTGGGAGGATCACTTGAGCCAATGTGGTTGAGGCTGCAGTGAGTTGTGCTTGTGCCACTGCACTCCAGCCTGGATGACAAAGCAAGATCCTGTTCACACACACAAAAAAAAATTAGCAAAGAAGCATTCATCTTGAATTGTGTGTATTCTATCAAGTGGCCTTAGTCTTTCTTGTGGATATTTGTTTTGATACATAAATTAGAAGAGTTGTCTCTGATCTTTTGAATTGTCCACATACACTGTGATTAAGTATTTCTTTAGTGGGAGCTAGGTAAATATTAGGGACTTACAAAATGAGAAAACGTAATCTTGGCTGCAATTGTGGATGATAAATATTATTTTAGCTAGCATTTGCAAAGTGATTCACAATTTATAAAGCCCTTGTATATCCTTGTTACATTATACTTTCGGGTTTCCAGAAGAGTGCTCATTTTCATTTAATGCAATGTTCTTAGGGGAAGTTTGAGAAAACATCTATTGCCACTAAATGATATCCAACCACCCTTCCCTTTCCTCATTGTTCTCCTTCAATAGTCACTGTGTCCAGAAAAGAACTAGATTTTTATATCAGTCAAGAGAGACTCTATTAGCTGCAATATAGTAAACCCACATATATGATAGGTTATTAACAACAAGGGTTTATTCCTTACTGATGCTTTATGACCATCACGGGTCAACTGGAGGCCCTTCCCCATGTCCTAATCCTCAGGTGCTCAGGCTAGTGGAGGCTCCATGGTGTCAGGCATTGTCGGTTACTCTGGAAGTGTCTGGGAATGTGGCACCCGTTCTCCAAGGCTTCCACCAGGATGTGACACATGTCGCTTGAGTCATGTTGTACCTCTGCCTGTCTTAGATGTCCCTTAGCCACATATAACTGCAAGGATTTGGAAATAGCAATCTTACGTGCCAGAAAGAAAAGGAACTGAAAATATCGGTGAACAATACTAATGATTACCAGAACTTTATTTACAGTAGGCCTGAACGTTGGCAAAATTGTGAAGAAAGAAAATTTTATTTTGAGTGTCCCAACTCTCAGTATCATTTTTCTGTGCTCTGTACTTCTTCCTTTGGCCTCTTCAGTCACCCAGGGCTCTTTTCTTTTACCATCAGAACTGGTTTGATATTTTTGCTAACTTGTCTAATTCTAAGGTCGATGTTATAGCTTCCGATACTATTTATATTTTTAGCTTCGTTTCCGCTGATGGAATAATAAGCTTCTCCTCCAGTAATGGTTGGGGGGCAGTTTCTTTTTCTGTGGAGTAGTTGGGGATTGAGAGGTCAGAGCTAAGGGAGAGATCTCTTGAATTCACACCCTGCAGATGGGAGCACACAGGCAGCAGGCTCTGTCAGAGAGTTATAGCCAGCTGTGAGAGGACAGTCTCCTTTTTCAATGAGCTTAAATCATAGTAGTGAAGGAAACACAAAGACACACCTATATGTTGAAATGATTCCCCCAGCCCCCGCAACAAAAATAAAGGCATTTCTTAGTGTGTAATTGAATAATGGTCCCCCAAAAACATCCGCATGATAATTCCTAGGATCTGTGAATGTTATTTTACATGACAAAAGAAACTTTGCAACTGTGATTAAATAAGGATGTTGAGATGAGAAGATTATCCTACAGTATTCATCCCAAAGAAATCACAAGGCTCTCCGTAAGAGGGAGGCAGGAGGGTCAGAGCTAGAGAAGATTCAGCAACCAAAGTAGAAGTTAGGGCAATTTGACCAAGAGTCCAGAATGTGGCTTCTAGAAAGTGAAAAAGACAAGGGACAGAGTTTCCCATAGAGCCTCCAGAAAGAACAAATTCTTATTTTAGTTTCATAAGACTCATTTCACACTTCTGACTTCCAGAACTGTAAGATAATCAATTTGTGTTGTTTTTAAGCCACCAAATTTGTGGTAATTTGTTATAGCAGAAATAGGAAACTAATATATAGAGACTGTTTTAAAAAATGGTTCAGAGCGTGAGCTTCAAGGTCAGACAGAGATGAGTTTGAATTTTGGGCGAGCCAATCCCTCACTGTGAGTGTTGGCTCAATATATACAACCTCTCTACTCCTCACATTCCTCACTGGTAAAAGCAGGGCAACGTTAACAGCCACTTATAAAGGTTGTTGTGAGATTAAATCAAATGTTTTTTGTTTGGCCCACAGTACAGCCTCAGAGCATGTTAAATACAAATGTAAACTCACATGCATTACTGCCTGGGATGCTGCAACATGTATAGTTATACCAATAACGCTTTATACATGCATAGAAATTTCCATCTTCCAGAGCATTTGACTTACGCAGATTTTATGTAATCCTTAGTTAAACTTCATGAGAGAAATCAGAACTAGCGAAGGGGCAACAGGAAAGGAGTCAGGCTGGTTGGAGACAGGCATGACTGGCATGGCTAGTGCAGACAGCTTCATGGAGCTCAAGTGACACCTGAGCAGAGATTGATGGAAGATATTATTTTCAGTTCAAAAATATCTACTGAATACAAAACGTGTATTTTGTATATATCATGTGGTCCACACTGTGTCAGGCTCTGGAATGAAGGTTGTAGGTGTTGTCAAAGAAAAGCAAAGTGTATGCGGATCAGGAGAATGGCCTTTGCTTGATTGACATAGTGTCCTGCCCACTGCTCAGTGCACATCACTTCTAGCAGCTAATGCCTTGAACCTTTAGAATGTTGTCTCCTGTAGGATAATGGTTTTGCAATTTCAGTGCAAACTATCATTGTGTTCTCCCAAATTTAAATACATTGTGGCTACGGGGAATTAAGGACAGTTCACATGAAACTGAGAGGCGTGGAGTTTGAAAATTTACACTCATGGTTAATTGTGTGACTTTGCTATGAGAAAGATCAGGGTTCAAGCTCCAGCTACTGTTTTAATGTTATTAACCTAAGTTCCCTCTGTGTGAAGTAGGACCAAAATAGTACCTACTCTCTATATCTTTTTTACAGTTATAGTAAGCACTGTAATTTTTACTCATTATAAAATTATTCTAAGCCAGAACTTTAAAAAAGATGTCAGTTGATTAAAATAACGAAAATAGCAAATACTAAGGTAACATTTCCTGAGAGCAACTTACAAGGAGAGAGTTTTCTATTCCCTTGTCCTGTTTTGAAAAACGTTCTCCAAACACATTTTCTCTCTCATATATTTCTCTAATATATATATTTGTTTCTTTATTTGGGGAAAAAGTCAAGAAAGTAAAAGACCTACCCTTTCATTTCAGAGATAAAATTTTAAAAAATCAACAAAGTCAAAGGGTCTTGAACAATTTGTTGTTGTTATGCTTTGTTTTAATTGGCTTTTATTAGAAATAACCTTAAAATCTCTTTTCTGAAACTACTCCACCACCTTTTTTTATTTCTGATTTTTCAGTCTCCAGATTGGAAGTACTTTATATCTGTCTCCTAATTGGGACTCCAAAACTTCCCACTCCTGGCTCCCAAACACTTGCTAAACTTTTAATTGCTAAAAATCCCTCTTCAAATGTGAGGACATCTGTGGGCATGGATTTATTTGGCTTTCTTCTCTCCCACTTTTGCTGCATTTTATGTAAACATTTTCAAGCTGCCTCACACAGATTCCTGTATGGTTCCCCCTAGCAACTTGTTTTGAGCCTGAACACTTTCCATTTATGACTGCTCCGTGTTTCCTACCCCTTGGCCAAGTTAGACCCAATGCCCTAGTGTTCTTTCCAATCAGTGAGCTGGGTGACAGCTGACAGGAGGTGAGTAACAGATGGGCAGTTCACCTCACACCATACTTTTGTTTGCAACACTGAGAGTGATGATCTTGCAAAAGAAAAAGATAAGAAAGAGCATTTGTGGGGTCCTTCTTATTTCTTATTTTCCTGGACCTTCTTCTGGGCAATGAAAATACTTCCAGGAGGCCGAGGCAGCTGACACAGTGACTTCTCTATATGCTATTTCATAAGCTGAGTTTTCTCTGCCTGCTTCTTTTCTTCCCCACCCCCACCTTATTGATGTATAATTGACAAAAATTTCACATATTTAGGGAGCACAATGTGATTATTTGGTATACGTATACCTTGTAAAATGATGACCACATCATTAACACATTCATCACCTCATATAATTAGGTTTTTTGCGGTGAGAAAAAAATAAGGTCTACTCTCTTAGCAAATTTCAAGTGTGCAATAGAGTCTTACGAACTGTAGTCGCCATGCTGCACATTAGATCCCCAGACCTTATTCATCTTATAATTAAAAGTTTGTACTTTTGGATCAACATTCCTGCTTTTCCCCCAACCTTTAGCCCCTGGCAATGACTGTCCTACTCTCCGCTTCTGGATTCAACTTTTTTAGATTCCACCTATCAATGAGATTATTCAGTATTTGTCTTTCTATGCATGGCTTATTTCGCTTAGCCTGATGTCCTCAAGGTTTATCCATGTTGTCACAAATAGCAGGATTTCTTTCTTCTTAAGGCTAAAGAGTGTTCTACTGTATATACCACATTTTCTTTATTCACTGATCAAAGGACACTTAGATTGTTTACATATCCTGGCTATTGCGAATAATGCAGCAGTAAACATGGGAGTGCTAACATCTATTTGAGATCTTGATTTTAATTCTTTTGGATATATATCCAGAAGTGGGGTTGCTGGATCAAATCGTAGTTCTATTTTTAATTTTTTGAGGAAGCTTCATACTGTTTTCATGTCTATAAGGCTTTTTCTAACAGAAAAGCAGAGACCAGACACTGCTCACTGCTCTGCCAGGCTCTTTTTGAGTGTAAGTGTGCACGTCTATGTGTTTGTCTCCATGTGATTGAAAAAGGGTTAAAAAAACAATCAGAACCTTAATGGACACTGGGCAAAACTTGGTTTTGGGATGTACAAAGGGGTCAGAGATGCCTCATTTTCTGCTTTCGAGGCTTCATAGTTTTGCCTCTGAAGAGTCTCCTCCACAAAGTGTTTCATACGGAGTTTTGGAGAGACTGCCACGTCTTAATGCCTATGCTGAGGCTGTGTTCCACATCTCCGTAAAGCACTCCCCCTCAAACCTGTGTGGTTGGGACTCACACTCCGTCTAACCCTCCTGGCAGGCAAAATGTTTGAGAAGACTCACTTTAGAATTGCCCATGGGAAAATATGAAAGTAGTCAATGGTTTTATGATAAAAAATTAGCTATATTTCAGTGGGCCATATTATATTTTTAATTAGCTAAACTCCAAAATAAATATCAGCTCAAGAAAAATATAAGTAATTATCTCATTTAGGCCATATATTTCTTTTATAGTTTAGAAAACTATAAAGGATTCCCACATTTCAAAAATAAAACCACTTGGGCTGTGAGTTCATTGCTAACTGTAGAGTCAACTGTTGAGTTTGATTCTTGGGGAAATAGTATGAGTAGAGACAAACTTGGCTAATATATCTCGTAGAAAATATATGGCTTGAGGTTTATTCAGAAATTAGGCAGGGTGAGAAACTACATGGCATTCCTGTTGCTTCTCCTTGCTCTTCACCCACAGAGGCCCTGCTAACCAAGCCCCACACATTGTGTGAGCATCTGTCTCAACACAGTGTTCCAGGGGACCAGCGAGGTCCCTGTGTTTCAACATAAGTCTGGATTGGTCAGCTAAAGGGTTAAGGTCATTGTCTCCACAGCAGTGACTAGAAGTTTGTTCAAAAGTGAATCTTTCTCAGGCCATTCTTTGCCTCCCATTTACAAAAACTAGAGCCCATTGGCTCTGGGGTGCTCTTTTAATTTCTCACATTTTTCTAATTTATCTTGATTGGGAGGGGAGAATTTGGCATCATTGAAAATAGAAAAAACATAAAATGTGTTCATGTTCAAGACTCTCAGAAAGTCCATTGAGAATTTTCAAATGTGGCTAAGTGTCTTTTAAAATATTCTTCCACTGTGTCACTCAGCACAGTACATTGGAATAAATGGTCAGCCTGTGTGTCTATCACACCTAGGCTGTATGGCCTTTGAAGGTAGGTAGAGTTGTACTGTTAATGAGGCCCAAACTTGAGCCTGAGCTGTGCTTTCCTTAGAAATCGGGCCTCCCTAGAGACTAACGGCATTAAGCTCTTCAGCTCTCTGTTGGCTTCAGTGACCAAGAATTCCCTCAGGAGAGAACTTGCTCTATGAGAAGAGGAAACTAAGATACACCGATTTCATGACAAGAATTGTGGATAATCCTGAACACTGTAATGGTACCACCAGACTTTCAGCCCCTCTAGGCTTTTGCTCAGAATAAAATTTGGCTTAAAAAATAAGAGCACTCTAAAACCAAAAAGGGTTGTTTTGCTGAAATCTTTTAAGGATATTGAGAGTCCCAGGTTTTGGTAATATGAGTGTGAGAATCTGCAGGTGCCTTCCCCAACACTGAGCACTGGCAGCCTCTGTCGAGGCCTTAGGCACAGATGGAGATAGAGAGCTCTAGCTCTGTGGTTTGGATCTGGAGAGAAGGAGAAGAGACATCGCATGGCAGCCCAGATGCTCAGTGCACAAAGCACATGCTAGGCACTCTTTAGGACTCCTAGAACAGTCTGGGAGGAGTTTGAGAGGGGTTTGGAGCTCCCACAAAACTGTTAGGGGTCAGCACCATGGAAATACTGTGTATAACTATTATTTCTCTGTTTTTATCCCTTAGCTAGGATGAAATGGCTTGGAAGACATATATGTGTGTGTGTGTGTGTGTGTGTATGTGTGTGTAGTTATATATTATATAATTAAATATGTAATTAATATTCATCTAATATATTACATATGTGTGGGTGTGAATTTTTGGTGTCAAGGATAGCATCTTGTACATAGAAATTTAGAGTTTTAATGAATTAATTATTGGCAATAGGCATCATTATGCAAAGAATTTTTTAGTAATTTCCATTTTGAATAAACCCAAATTATTTTAGATCCAGAATAATTTCTTTTAGGCTCTAGGCAAAGAGGCCTGGGATTGATTTGCATGAATATGAATTATATACACATTGGGAAGAAGTTTTGGGAGTCAAGACAGCATGATGACTCCACCAGAAATCCTATTTTCAGAAAGTATATTAAGACATTTTATAAGCCTTTACTGGTCACAAACAACAAATTCCTTGTGCACAATGTTGGCAAACAAAATCATTGTTTTCTGTAAACTAACTCTTTTAATACACAAAAATTTCTCTTCTTGGAACAATATCAAGTTATTTTTTAAGGATAAACTGCAGTAGAATGAGTTCTCTCACTTTCTTAAAGAGTTTGAGTTCTGAGGCTTTAAATATATATATGTATATATATATCTGATTGACTAAAAAGAATAGAGGAAGAGTCTTTATTATTATAAGACAAATGACAGAATTTTATGATGGGCTGTGGCTTCTCAGATCTGGCCAACTCTGAGATTCTGCTAAAGTTTACTATGTGAAAGGTCAGATGATTCATATCTTCTTCCAAAAGAAAGCATTCATTGCAAGGTACTGTCATTAAAGGAGTTATTTAATAATAACTCCTCAAATTGAAATAATACTTTATACTTTCAAATTTCTTTTACATACTCAATCTCAGTTTGTATGGATAAAATTATTCTTGCCATCTTGGCCCTCATCCACCTTGGCTGGGGTTCATTGGCTTTCCATGGACAGACACTTCAGATTTGAATAATGTTTTCTAAGATTCAATTACATTTACCTAATTGGTTTAAGCACACAAGTTATAAATGCTATACCTTGTATACTCATATTTATCATTATGCAGCAGGTTCTTAATTAGTCTATAAAAGTTTGCTGAATGAGGGCTATCTCACCAGCTATAGTCAAATTGAGTGACGTTATTATATTTTATTTCCCCCCCTAGATTCACATACACTCTGTACCTATAAAGGTCAATAAATTGAGTAGAATTTTTATATTGTCAGTTTTAGGCATGGGAAAAGCAGTGTAGAATAGATCCACAGTCAGATTCCCCCAGTACTTTATGATGTTTGCCATTGAAGATGGTAGTTTCTCTGAGGTTAAGATGTTAAAAAGAATAAGCTCCTCTAAATGAGGAAATATGCTCAATTATTGTAATTTTTGCTGAAATACAAGTGAAAATTTCAGCTGGCACTGTCCTTACACAATCATTCTGAAAATGAATCTGTTTGATTGCTATCTTTCAGTTATCAATTTAGATTTTTTTCAATTATCTTTCAATTTAATCACTGATTCCTAGAGAGGCTAAGATGACAAGGGAATTAGAATCATCTAGTCTAGAACCATCTGTTCTGAGGGTCATAATGTGACTCATTAAAGAGGCCCAGGATGATATATTAAAACCCACTGAGATAGTAATAAATTATTTTCTAAATCATGCCTGTAATATTATTGTGTGTATCTTCCTAAGGGCAGTTCGAATTCCTAAATGCAAGAGGTAGAAGTGTCTAATGGGATGTTAAATCTATTCATTCAAAGATACCTCCGGGTATGCAGAAAAATCCAGTTTAAAGCTTAGCCAAGATTCTTTCCTTTTCCACGCAAAGAAAAGATTTGAAAGATTTGTAAGCAAACACTTCATTTCTGGGACAAAGCTTGACTATAAAAAAAATTCAATTTTCTTCTTTCTCTTGTTTGTAGACAAGGTCTTACTCTTTTGCCCAAGCTGGAGTGCAGCGGTACCATTATAGCTTACTGCATCCTTGAATTCCTGGGTTCCAGAAATTCTCCTGCCTCAGCTTCCCAAGTAGCTAGGACACAGGTACAGGCCATCATGCCAGCTAACTTAAATTAAATGGAAAATGTGATCAAATCATCTTTCATTTTTAGTCTTCACTGGCTTCCTGTTCCCTGCAAGATAAAATTGAAACTCCTTTGTATATCATGTAAGATTTTTTATGATCTGTGACATGCACTGTACCAGGCCCATCATGAATAGTTCACGTCATTCCTCACTGAATTCTTACAAAATTATGTCAATTTCCCCAGTTTAGAGCTGAAAAAAACAGATACTCAGAAAAGTTGCCTGAAATTAGGTGGGCATAGCCAGAATATTTGATATCAAATATTGTCTAACCATGCTGTGCTAGCCTCCCAACTTCCTTGCAGAAACTGCATTAAAAATGCCCGGAAAAGTCACACACATCCCGACACGCACACACTTGCACGCACACACACACACACACACACTACACACATCCCCACAGGGACAGTGACACACAGAGAGAGTTTTTTTCCAATTCAAATGGAAATCTGAAGGAAGAAATAGCTTGAGAATATGATGGTGAAGATAGTGAAGATGGGCTAACTCACTGATTTTGGTTGTTTCATTCCGATGCCCCAGAGCGTGAGAATCTCTAGAGAAAAATTAAAATCCCTAGAGGAAATTTTATTTCTTTTTAGTTCACGACATGTGCTGTGATTAATGATCATTCCTCTTAGAGCAGCAGGTGCCATTAAAAAAAAATTCACAAACCCTGGGCAGCAATAACCTAGAGGAATGTGCTACTGACCCCAGAAAAGAGCTGACATCTAGGCCTGTGCCATCCAATACAGTAGCCACATAACATTGAGCACTAGAAATGTGGTTGTTTTGAACTGAGATGTGCTTTAGTGTAAAAGACGCTCTGGATTTCAAAGGCTTAGTATGAAAAGGTAAAAATTTCTCATTAATAATATATTGATTACACGTAGAAATGGTAATATTTTGAATGCACTGGGTTAAATATGTTATTAAAATTAATTTCACCTGTTCACTTTTTAAACGTTACTACTATGTTAAGACTGCATATGTGGCTTACTTTGCATTTGTTTTGGACAGCTCTAGTCAAGCCTAGGTAGAAGTGGGTCCTTTGCCGATTTCCTCCCCAGGAGGCGTCAACTTGAAAAAAAATGTGGAAGAGAGGAGTATTTTCTAAAAATGCAGAACAAATTTGCATTTGTTTTTCAATCTGAGGCCTACTGGGGACAGCATCTCTCCAACATATGTGGCCCAGGAACACAGCAGATCACAGCTGCCAAAGAACTGGCTATGGCCTCCAAGAGCTGTGATTTCCTAAAGAGGGCCAGCTGTGCATCCTAGAGGAGTTTTGACCACATTTTTCTATTTCTGTGTGTTCAAATCAGGCCTATATCCATAAGCACAAGAATATAGAAAGCAGCAACGAATGCTCCAAAGCCTTAAGTAACAATCTCCTGAGCTAGATCCCAGATGAGGTAGGATCACTCATCTGGATGAGAATAGAAATCCATAAAACTAGTTAGATATGTCATTGATAGTCTGCCTTCTGTACACTTCTAATTTCCAGTACTCATATCATACTTGACAGCTTAGTTTCTATATTTATCCGTCTGACATAAAACATACAGATGTAGCCACTACAAAAAATGGCTCAAATATGATAGAAGTTAATATTTCACTTAAGTGAAATAAAAAACAAGAGTTTTCAATTGATGGCTCTTTTTCAGATAGTGACTTGAGACCTTGGCTCTTTCCATCTTGTGACCTGTCCTACTTTAGCACATGACCTGCAAGGTCACAGTATTCATCTTTGTCATGCTGGAAGGGAACGTGCTTGACGGTCACAATTCCATTAATTAGAATTCAGTCGTAGCCTACCTGTGGGCCCTCAAAGAACAGGACCGTTTTGGCAGACACAAAGCAGTCTCTTACCTAGTCTGCTCTTCTGGTTCACCACACGCCAACTCAGATGGTGTTCTGCCAACTCACCCCACGAATGTCTAGTTCCATGTAGTCCCAGCCCACTTTTGTTTTATGCCTGTGGCTATTGGTAGCAAAAAATCAGTGGCTACACTAGCTGGAGACTGCCAAGGCGAGGCTGAGGAACCAAGAGCAGACTGGGATCTGGAGAGCACATGTGAGTGTGTATGTGTGGTGTGTGTGTGTGTGGTGTGTGTGAAAGAAAAGTTGGGTGAGAGTGAAAGTGTGCAAGCAAATGTGACTGAAAGTATTATACAATTTGTTAGTAAGAAGTTTGAATATAGTAATACTTAAGGCAGAGGATGAACAGGTGTGAATGATACAGAAGAAGGGACTTAAAGAGAAGCCAGTGGGATATGTAGTTGAATTAAGTTGAAAAAAGGAGAAAAATGTTTGTAGGAATGTAGTGGGGAAGGAAAAAATAGTATTAAAATATATGGAGATAAATATACAAACACGTGTGTGTGTGTGTATGTGTATGTATATATGTGTAAATTTTATAAAATTAAGTTATGAAAAATAGATTGCTTGTTCCAAAGCTTAATAAGTTAGGAGTCAGTTCAGGAAAAATCCTTACTGTTCTATATGCAACTCTCCTTTCCTAGAGGATAAACATAGCCCCAGTTAAACAATCTATATATAGAAAAGACCAGCACCCTTAAGAGAGGAAGGCTTGATTCATGAGTAACGATGGCCAGTGTCCATTCCAGGAAACCTAGCATCTGCTCTTAACCACAATCCCTTAAGGCTGGATGCCATAGCCATATATGGAGTGCTATAGGGAAAGGAAGGGAGTCTGTTTCTGAAGTCCCCACAGATGCTGTAAGTGGCATCCAGCCTATCTTCAAGTGAGCTCAAATTCAGAGGAAAGGGGTTCTGTTTTGATAGGGACCAAGTAGACCCAACAGAAGGAAACAGACACATGAGCACAGGCCAACCTTGCTGAAGGAACATTGCTTTGTTTCCTTTTTCTGCAGAAAGGAGCCAGTGTTCTGTGATGTGCTGCCTTGTGTGTCTCAGATGGGATGTTTTTTTCTGATCCTAACTCTATTATCATCCTGTTTGCACTTGGTGACTCATGGCAGATGCTCTGGCTTTCCCACAGCTGTGCCCTTATCACTGCAGGGTGAGCAGAGCAGCAGTCACATCTGCGTGGTCCTGACCTTACCCTCCTGGGGCTGCTCCTATGCCAGCCATTCCCAATTTAGAGGGGCTGCAATAGCGTTTCCATGGCAGTGAAGACAATTTACAGGAAAATAGTTTATTTGTATAGCAAATGCTTTGACCAGGTTCTGGACTGTGGAAAGCCCCTAGTACAGTGACAACATTAACCACACAAACAACAACTATTAGTACTATTACTATTATATTATTATTACTATACAGGGAAATGAACCAACACCACCATGAATCAAACATTTTCCTGGAATTTTAGCATCTGATTTGGAAACATATTTCTTAGTCGTTGACAAAAGACAAAGGAAAACTTCAGTAATATCTTTATAGCCTTATAAAAAATGAATGCAGAAATATGTCTGAATGTCCTGCTATCCGATTTTCCTCATGGTATGCAACAACGCCACTGTGGCATGTTAGAGGAGAGAAAGCACAAAGTAGCTCCAAGGCAAATTCCAGCCAAGGGCCATTTTATCATCTCTTTTTCTCTGTGTCACTTTGGGTTTTGGGAAATCTTTTAAGTTGTATATCCAAAAGAGATTTTGAAGGGTTAACAGTGTCATTGATTCATCACCCTTAATGTTCAATTGTCTCAAAATCCCAAGGCATCGTGAAACCCCTTGTAAGTAAAGAAATTGTCACTTTATTTTAAAGGTTTTATTTTGAGATAATTGGAGATTCACAAGCAATTGTAAGAAATAATTTAAAGAATTTCCACATTCCCTTTACCTAGTTTTCCCCACCTTGCAAAAGTTATCTGTGCAAAACCACAATTAAATATCAACCAGGATATTGGCATTGACACAACCCATTGACCTTATCTATATATTCAGACTTCCCTGGCTTACCTATACTCAAATTCATTTGTATATTTACTCCTATGTAATTCTATCACATGTATAGGTTTGTGTCTCTACCACCTGAGTCAAGATACAGGATAGTTCCTTTACCACAAGGATCTCTTTTATATTGCTCAAATCAAAAGAGCATTTCTCACTGCGTGGTGCAAGGGAATACCTGTAATTGAGGAATTACAAAAAGAGTGAGGAAAAAACTCACATCTTGACCTCGTAAATCAGTGATTATTATGCTTACATAGAACATTTAATCAAACAGTTCTTTTTCTTCACCTTTAATGCACTCAGCAATCATTTTGGAGGGAATGTGCTAGACATTAAAAAAAAATACTAACACATATGGTTCTGGCCAGGCATGGTGGTTCGTTCATGCCCATAATCCAGCACTTTGGGAGGTCAAGATGGAAAGATCCCTTGAGTCTCAGAATTTGAGAACAGCCTTGGCAACATAGTGAGACCCCCATCTCTACAGAAAATAAAAAAATTAGCTGAGCATGATGACACACACCTGTAGTCCTAGTTACTCGGGAAGCTGAGGTGGAAGGACTGCTTGAGCACAGGAGTTTGAGGCTGCAGTGAGCCACGATTGCACTACTACACTTCAGCCTGGGCAACAGAGTGAGACCTTGTCTTAAAAATAAATAAATAAATAAAGACACGTGGTCCTTCAAAGAGAGAGGTGTAAACAACCAATGGTATTTTGGTAAATAATAGAAGAATGTACAAAGAACCAGTAGAAACAATATTCTGTCAGTCAGCTAATATTTGTAAAAAGTTGGGACAGATTTATTCTAGCACGTTGCTTTTCTGGCAGGGAAAATGTTCCTTTCCCTCTCTACACAATTCTTATCAAAACTCAATGAGACCAAACACACACACACACAGAGGAATGTAAAAAGCTGGAAAAAGGTCACGAATATACCCCCAAACCTGTTTGGATTGAAATGATTTTCAAAGGGTGAAGACTATGAAATTGTTCAGCAAGGACCCCACTAATAAGTCTGTCACACTTAGAGAATTTTTGCATTTTTACCTCCAGCACTTTCACAAACCTATCAAATTAGTCAGAACACACATGGTTAGATACCATTGAATTAAAAGAATGAATGGTGCTTTTGCCTTGTCTTGAGGAAGTTTTCAATGTTTACACTAAAAATTAGTGAAGCCCAAATTATCTGGTATATATCTGAAAAATCTGACGTTCATGTTCCAGAGATAACAGTGTTTATGTGTGTTTGTTTCTTCCTTCAAAACTGTACTAATGACATATCTATTTGTGGGAGAGGGGGCTTCTTAGCTGTATAAAAGTAACATAAACATGATGCTGTACAGAGTAAGTGGAGAGTTGAGGTATTCAAATCAACCAGTTAAACAACAGTAAATGCAGTAGGTCATGAAGAGAGAGAGAAATGTGCATGGCTTATGATATGGGTGAATGAAGGTAGGACTTGAATCCAGCCCAGGTGTTGGATAGTGAGAGAGCAGGGAGGAAGTATGTCCCTTGAGAGAAAAATTACATAAGCAGGTGAGAAAATGAGAATTATATTCAAGAACAGTGAGAGTCCAGGTCAATTGAGAGTGTGGAATTCAAATCAGGAATCATGAGAGTGGTGGGCTGTAGGATCAGATGGCTCAGATTCAAATCCCAGATATACCACTTACTGGATGTATAAATTGGGGAATGAATTAACCTCTCTCTGCCTCAATGTTGTCACTTATAAATGGGGGATAATTGTACCCGTCTCATGGGATTATAGTGAGAATTAAAGAAGATAACTTGTAAAAATCACTTCTCAGATTGCCTTACATAGAAGTGCTTACTGTATTATGACTACTATTCTAACTATATTAATTATGAGATAATATTTGGTTAAGCCTTAAATGCTGTCTTAAAAACAGACAAAAACAACTGAAGATTTTAACTTGTAGGCAATAGTATGATCATTTTTAAATAGAGCAGTATGTAGAGAGATGTAAAAAGGTCTTTCCATAGAGACTGCATTAAAAGAGGGTGAGAATTGGGACAGGGAAAAGCTTTAGGAAGAAGGAAAATCATCACAGCATGAGAAAAGGAGAAACTGGTTTGGAATAGAAGGGAGAGACCTTAAAGGAAAACTGTGTGGAATTAGGGATTACTGGACACTATAGATGAGAAGAAAGAAACGTCTTTTTTTTTTCAAATTCTGGAAAAGATTGTATCATGAATTATATGAAAAAGGGAGTTGGTCTTGGTGTAGAATGAGGAAAAGGATAATGAGTTTATTCTGCATAATTGAAAGTGAGAGTAGAATATTTTATATCAGTTGGGGTTCAATCAGAGGAATAGAACTGGTAGGAGCTCTCTCTCTCTCTCTCTCAATATATCACATCTATATATCTTAACACTTACATATGTATGTATACATATGCATAAATATTTTATATTTTGTTTACATTATATAAACATACATATGGATTTACTTATTATGTAAGATTAGCTCACACAATTGTGAGGTCTGGCTAGGTACGTCTGAAGTCCACAGAGCAGGCATCAGGAAGAGATTATCACAAGAAGGCAGACCCCATGAGCTCCAGCTGATGCTTGAAGTCCACAAAAAGAAGGGAAGGTCCAGGGGCAAGGGGGAGCATACAGGCCTGTTGGTGTCTCTGATTTTCACGGAAGGCCTAGTCCCTCTCTAAATGGCTTCTGCCTAATTAAGTGAGGCACCCAAAGATAATCTCTCTTTTGATGAACTCAAAATCAACTGATTTGGGGCTTTATTTACACCTCTTCTTACTGGAGAATTCAAACTGTAGTTTGACTGAGTCACTGGTAGAAGGTGGATGTCTTCACCACTGCCTCCCTCCTGTACTCTCACTCTCGAAAGAGAATGTTTCTTCTAGCCTAATTCTAACTAGAAACGCACTAGAAAGGAAAGTCGGGGAAATGTGGTTCAGCCTAGCCAAGCTGACACATCCCAAAGCCATCACACATTCCAATGGTGATGACATATATGTTATGAGGAAAATAGACTGAAAATGAGTAAAAGATACACATGGCCAGGCACGGTGGCTCATGCCTGTAATCTCAGCACTTTGGGAGGCCGACGTGGGCGGATCGCCTGAGGTCGGGAGTGCGAGACCAGCCCGACCAACATGGAGAAACCTGGTTTCTACTAAAAATACGAAATTAGCTGGGCATGGTGGCATGTGCCTGTAATCCCAGCTACTCAAGAAGCTGAGGTAGGAGAATCGCTTGAACCCAGGAGGCGGAGGTCATGATGAGCCGAGATCTCGCCACTGAACTCCAGCCTGGGCAATAAGAGCAAGACTCCATCTCAGAAAAAAAAAAAAAAAAAAAAAAAAAAAAAAAAAGATGCAGACAGATGATAAGGATTTGAGTTAATAACAGAGAGCTGATGGGTAGATTAGGAAGCAGGAATTATTCATCAGGAGAAAGAGAGAAAGAAGTACGAGTAAACCTTGGGCAGTACCCACAATGAGGCTACATCAGGAGGAACATGAGTAGTAAAGGAGCAGTGAAGCCAGCATGGTAGGAGAGAGCCACTAAAGGTTAGGAATGCAGAAGGCAAGAGTGCATATACTGTCAATTACTCTCCTGCTTAGAACACCTAATGAATCCATGTCACCTGTCAAATATCAACAGTATACACTGAAACTGGTATCCAAGGCCCCTCATACAGTGACTCCACCTAGTTTTCTATCTTCACCCTCAGCCACTATTCCATACTCATGACCCCCTGCTCTAACCTTACTGGAATTCTAGCTACTTTCCAGCCACAACTTTGATGCTTGACATCTTCTCTTGGAATGTCCTTCCTCCTTACCTAGCAATCACCTATTTATTATATGTCGTCTAGTTCAAATACTGCCTTCTGTCTTTTGCCTTCTCCAATCCTCATCCTCCATACTATTCAGAAATTAGAATTTCATGTCTTCTTCTGCTAAACCACTTAAGCTATAAACATTAAATTACCTGACTCCTTCACTCAGTTTTAAATTTTCTCAAAGATACAACTATATGATATTTGCATTTGATCCCTAGCCTGTAGCACGATGCCTGGAAAATAGTAGTTTTTTTTTTTCAAATGAATGAATAAAATAATGATTGAATGAGTAAATCTATTAAATATTGAATAGAGGCCCTTTGGAAACAATGTTCTGCCCTCCCCCTTGTTATATAACTCAGAGACTTGAGGAATTGTATTCTTGGCTGCCTATGAGAAAGCAAGTCATCATTTATTCATTCGCCATTGATTCATTTTGTTTTTAATATAAGCTTATCTTTTTGAGAAACATATAGGAAAGGTATCTGAGGGAAGGTTTGACTTCACATTGTCCCTCAGTTAACCTTAACAGTCACCTTAACAGTCAAGAAAGACTACTTGTTAGATATAAATAAAACCCTAGCTGCTTTTCAAGTTCCCATATTAGGTGGCTGAATCTAAATGTGAGGAAGGTGTGGACCATATTCAGGTGGGGGAGTTCAGGTGATCTGAAAGCACAGGCCACAGACCTACTCATGAGGTCTTGATGCCTCTAGTTTTTGAAGCAGATCAAAAGGACATGTATAGCAAGCTCTGGAAATGTCCAGAAACAATTCTGATTTTATAACCTCCTTTTATCTTTATGACTAAAATTAGCAAGTAGGACCAAGGTTTATGCTGATGACCTCAGCATAAATCCTCAAAGCTTGCCACAATCAGAAGAAAACATTTCTAGGTTGACAATTGTCCTGTGTACCTTATCCCTTCCTGTGGCACTTTCTTGTGCCCAGTCATAGTTTGTTCTAACTGCTGCTAATTCCTCATAATTCTATAAAGTTTTTCTTCAGCAGTAGACTGTTAGACCCTGGTCACCATGCCCCTATGCTGTCATTGTCCAAATACTGTCAAAATTGCAAAGGAGAAACGAGATGCCCTGTGGATCATCCAAGTGCCAAATGTATCTCCCCTGACTCCACTGTGGTAGAGCACCACCATCTCCTCCTTGTGATCAAGTTCATTTACCCTACTAGGGTGGTGATTACTTTTTTGCCTGCTGGTCCCTTGGCTAAGGAACCTGAGTGACTGGGTGAGAACCATACCTTAAGGTTTCACAAAACTCTTGCTATGTCTGTTCCCTGGTAGAAATGTTCCTCCTCTGGGAAACAAGACCCCCAACATTGATCCAGCTTCACAGGTTTTACTGAACTTTATTCTTAGCAAGGTTCACACAAATATATAACAAAAATTGGGTCAGGCTATTTTTAAATCGAAAGTCTAATAAAACCAGAAAATGACAATCTCAACAAAGAAAACTCTAGAATCTAGGTAGTGGGGCATAGGTGATTTGAGAAGAAGAACCCAGAGATGTGGGTTCAAATCCTAGCCCTGTGGCCTACTATCAGTGTGAGGGTGGACAAGTTACTAAACCTTAGCTTAGTCTACTCATCATTCAGAGTCAATACTTTCTACTTGACAGGATTTTTGTGAGAACTAAATTAGAGGGTTGCATGGAAGAACTTATACTAAGTAGACTTCAATTGAGCAATGCCAGGGCCTTCCACTTTGCTTTCTAAGATTATGCAGGGGGTTCTCAGCAGGAAGATGATGTACTTGCCATTCTACTTCATCTATGCTTCCCAACCCCCTCTTGTTTCTCACTTAATTACAATCCAGAATGACCTCTGGAAAAGATAACCTAGGAAACCACAAAACAAATATAGAAGTGTTTAAATTTTCTCAGCAACAAAAATAGCCGGGGTGACTGGTCTTTCTCAAGACTCCTTGATGCATGACTAAGAGAATTTTGAAATGTCTTTTAAGTTTTCCTACTAGGGATACTGGTATTTCCCCACCCCCGCCCCACTTCTGTTATCCAAAGAGTTGTGCCATTTCTCAGAGAAGTTTTCAAACCTTCTTTATGCAGCTATGTTTGGAAATGAACTAATCTTTTTAGAGTGCTGAAACATGATATGTATGAGTTTTAGAGTCCCTTGATGACAGTGAATATGTAAATGTATGGATACACGCATCATATAAGGGATTATATACTGGAAGCAAGAATGAAGGTGAGAGTGAGAAAGTGAGAGAGCTAGAGAGAGAGAGAGAGGTGGTGAAGAGCTTTCTATGATGATACATGGTTTAAGCTGGAGGTGGGGGTGAAGTGGCCTAGTGGTTAAAGCTTTGGCCTTGAGTTTATATCCCAGCTCTGCTCCTTACTCTCTGTATGTCCTTGGCACACCTCTGAAACTGTCTAGGCCTTGTCTCATCTGTAAAATGGAAATAATATTACTAACTACTGGCTTCATAGAGTCATGGAGATGTGGTAGATGTGATTATGAATATTAAATGCTTTGTATGGTGCCAAGCATAAAGTAAGCACTCACAGAATTTACTGTTATCTGTTCATGGGACTTTCTTTTGTCTTCCAAAAAAGCCATCCCAATACTAAACTTAATTTTTGCAAAGGAAAGGACCACCCCATTTGAAGTTTCTCACTGTTGGCACATTTGCTGGATAAGGTTTATTTCACTCAACATCCATTTCTACCATTTATTTTACCTATTTGTATCTGGAAGACTAAAAATGACATTTCACAGACTAATGTGCAACTAGGCTCCAGATGTGATATAGCTCTACCAACGAAATGGGCATTCTACCAATGTAGGGACTGCCCAAGGGAGCTGGGTCTCCTGCCGCTATAGGGGCTAGTGGGCAAGGTCAGGAGAGGGAGAACATTTTCGGAGGTGGAAATCCACATTCCAGAGCCAGGTGGCCAACCTGCAGGTGTCACACAGTTGGGGCAGTGGCCACAGTGGAAGCAGCACAGCAGCTCTTTCCAGTCTCAGCCCTGTAACTATGGTGATGCTACCTTGAAGAAAGTGACTTCTCCTCCTCCAGCCCTTCCAAAGATTGTGCAAGCACCGTTGTGTGAAATCTGTCTTCTTACATATCTGGAGCCATTTCCAGTTCAGTTACCTGAACTCTGAGTGACATAGCACCTATCTGAGCTCTTTCAGTGCCCTTTACCTTGTTGCTGTGGTAGCTGAGACTTTGGATAAAATGGCCGGTGTCCTATCTATTGACTGCTAGGTGTAGGCATATGATGGGCATTGTGATTAAAAAAAGAAGAAGAAAAGAAAAGAAACAAGCAAAAACAAAACCCCAAGCACCCAAATCCAATCCTTTCCTTCACAACACTTTGCAGAAATAAGGCATCAGACTTGTTAAAGACTTTTGCGCTTTTACTGAACCACTTGAATTCTTCATTAGCCTGTGGGGACCGTTAAAAAATTTGAGTCAGCAATAGGCCAATCCTAACGAATGTGATTCATCCAAGTTTGGAATGAGAGTGCGTACTACTAGTGAGAGGGTCATTGTCAGCATGTTTTAGATTGTCCTACTCTTTTGTTTGGGAAAACCTGTATACTTGGATATGTGGACTCACCACGTACTGTTTACTCATCCACCATTTTATACATTTATTCAGTAATTCAGTAGCTATTTGCTGAATGCCTACTAACATAAATAGTTCAGTCTAGGTATGAGGGACACAGCAGTGGACAGAACAGGAAAAATGGAAAAATCCTTGTTTACATGGATGTTACTTTATAATGGGGGAAGAAAGACAAAAGACTCTTCAATCAAGCAATTAATAAGAGAATATGAGGTAGTGGTAAAGGCTATGCAGAAAAACAAAATAGGTAGGCACAGAGTGTACTTTTGTTAGAATAAACAAAGGAGACCCCTCTGATAAAGGTGGAAGCTAGCCAAAGACCTGAATAAAGAGAGGTGGCAAACCATTTGTGTATTGGAGGAAGCACACTCCAGGCAGAGAGAATGGCAGCACCCATGCCCTGAGCTGGGAGACTGCTTGACAAGGGTGGGTCAGCCGGAAGGCCAGAGAGTGGAGTGAGGAAGGAGAAGAGCAGGTGGAGAGGAGGCAGGTGCTTGTGAGTCCTGGGAGGGACCTTTGATTTTAAGAGTGATGGGAAACCATGATGTGGAGTGACATTACCTAGCTTACATTTGAGGATCAGCCTGGCTGCTGAGTGGAGTAAAGGTTTTGTATTCGATGGGAAATAGACTTTGTGAGAGAGATTTGAGTGCAGGTGGTTGTGAGGTATGTTTGGGAACAGATTGTATAAGGGAGTCAAGGAGGCAGGAATGGGCAGAGGAAGAATTCACAGATTGAGTTGATGTCTCAACTGGAGGCAAGGTGGGGGCGGGTGGTCAGGCCTTTGTAACCCCTCATCAAATAATCATTAGACATTGGCTGCCCCTGGAAAGGAGGTGAAGCTTGAGTGAGGCAGCTCCCTTTGATGAAGGTGGATTCCTGAGAAGGGACTAAGTTGTGAGCCATCAGGAAGTGACACTTCTAGCAACTGGGGGAATGAGTGGCTCAAACCTAAAGGGGCATTTGGGTATCAACAACAATCAACCTCTGTGCCATCTGCATCCAGCTGCTTCCTGTTTCTTCATCCCATCTGGCAGTAGCTACTCTAAGATTCTTACTAGTCTGCTTTTCCAGGGGAAAAAAACTGGTCTCTTGACTATAACCAAAACTTACCTTCTTTACTACCCATTTTAGATTCTCTGCATTTGGCTCACTCTTCTCCTGGCCCAGTAGCTTATGTAATGGAGAGACTCAGACACTCACTCCTAAGGGGTCTGAGCTCTGATCACCATGCCCTTCTGGTTGCCCATGTACTGTCAAATGGGTCAGAGGATAACCAAGAGATTCCCTGTGGATCACTGGGTGCCACATGTGTTCTTCCCTGACTCCACTATGATAGAGCAGCCCTGCCTCCTTGTCTGTTGCTCTCTTGGCCAAGAAGCTCAAGGTGACTGGGTGGTAGTTGGACTATAAGGTTTAATAAAACTCATATGTTCCTTGGTGGAAGTGTTCCTTCTCTGGGAAACACAGACCCACAAAACCTAGAGTGGTGGTGATGGGAAGCACACATTCCCCAAGTGGGTCACTGGGAGTGAAGGTAAGCAGAGTTACTCTTATTTCTACTATGCAGTTCCCACATCCGTGTATTTCTTCCTTTTTGATAATACAGCATCATGTAATGGTCATTGATTTAAGGTACATACTTCATCTGCAAGCTGCTACCAGAGTTGCACCTTCACAAGGACAGTCCACAGCACTGTCAGGCCAGAAGTCTCTGGGTACTGTAGTATGTGATAGCTCCAGTGGATCTCATGGCCACTGCTGAACCTCTGATGCTGTAAAGTGGATTCTGCAATTATGTATATTGCAATATATATCTGCAATTATGCAATAGTATGTTATGTTGGCTCTCATGTTGTTGGATCACACTCTCTCTAAGCCTTTGAATAACAGTGCTGGCTTAGGCCCTGCAGGGAGGAAAGGCAAAGCTATTAGCTGGAATATGGATTAAGTCTAATCAAGCAAAGCAAACCTCTTTCAGGATGAAAGCGATCCAATGTAGTTAATTCACCAGCATGTGAGTGATTTGTCTCACTTAGGGGTGCTACCAAACTGGGGACTCAGGTTTGGTCTTTATGGCTGGAATATTAAAAACTTAGTGGCTCTGGAGTTCAAGACCAGCCTGGCCAACACGGCAAAACCCGGTCTTTACTAAAAATACAAAAATTAGCCAGGTGTGGTGGTGCACGCCTATCGTCTCAGCCAGTCAGGAGGCTGAGACGAGAGAATTGCTTGAGCCCAAGAGGTGGAGGTTGCTGAGATCACACCACTGCACTCCAGCCTGGGCAACAGAGCAAGACTCCATCTAAAACAAAACAAAACAAACAAAACAAAACAAAAAACAAAAACAACCAAACAGAAAACAACTTAGTGGCAGTGATAACCAGATGAGCTTTGGTAAGTGAAATCTCATACTCATGGGCCCAAGCATAGGCTCCACTCTTGTGACCACGGCTATTCTGTTAATACACCTGTTGCGCCAGCTCTAGGGTGGACACTGACAGAATGGCTGATGTCTTCTGGTCAGTACTTCTGTTGCGGTCATATGGAATGTGTACTTTAGTTCTAAAGGGAGACATCCGGGCAGTGCAGAACAGCATCAGTTACACCAGGTAAGGGATCATAATTGTTTCATGGATTGCATAGCGAGTATGAGAAAAGGGAGGAGGCAAGGATGACTCCTAGGTTTTCCACCTAATTATCATGGTGAATAATGGAGCCACTCATTAGGTGGAAAGTCTGGAGAAGTACAATTTTGGAAATGGGTGAAAGGGTAAATGGATGGAATTCCAAGAAATTGGTGTAGTGCACATTCAGTTTAGTACACATTTAGTACACAAACATCTTGTGGTCATTTTGCCACTTTTCTGAAGGAGGTAGCATCTTAAAGATCAGTGTCCTAATGGGCGTTTCTTTTCTCCCAGTCTGGAAGAATTGAGACTGGTTGATTTTATTTTAAGCCTTTGTGTAGCTCTTTGTGAAGATAACTTAGTACAAATGCTAAACAAGAGAGCATCACCCATTTGTTTGACCTTTTCAAAATTTACATCCATCTAACTTGATCCAAACAAGCAACTTCTCTTTACCAGGAACCCCATAACTTGCTCACTTGGCACGGAAGGACCTCCTGTAGCCCACAACTGAGTTATTGCCACCACAGAAGGAGGAAGGGTAGGCTTGTTGTTCACTGTAGTGAGTTGGCCTGCTGCATGATTTCAGAGGCTGGGATTCAGCACACAAAGGTTACCTACTGTATTTAATGAGTGAGTGACTCATCAGGACGAGAATGTGGGTAAAGGGCCTCTCAAATGGTGACATTCTGCAGTTCTGCTCTTGTCTCTACAGCTATAGGCTGCAGTTGAAAGAATAAAGGTGGCTCTCATTGGACTAAAATAGGGGCCTGCATCACTTATATTCTCTGTTCACCCAGGCAGTGGCACATGACTTTGTAGGAGTGAAATGCACATTTTCCCAATCTAATTGTTTTCCAGAATTATTCTGTGTGTGTGAAATAAACCTCATCCTCCTGGCCTTGGAATTCTTAACATACTATTTGCTATCCTAGGAGTTTTCGTAGTTCCCCAAACTAATTGCTTGAATGACTTAGTCTGAATGACTAAGGACAATTTAATGATAAAATTTCCTGAACTCTAACGCAGGAATTGCTGACTCATGAGGCCTGGAGAAAAAAACCCAGAAACATATACTTTTGAAGGTAAACTTGTTTTTTTTAAAGTATAACACACAGAAATGTTCACAGAATGACATGTGTGAGTTCAAATAATTGTCATGAAATGTGCATTCTCATTTAATGCTTTTTGTTTCCTATTTTGTAAATACATGTCTATTTCAAGGTCATATTTTCTTTAGAATCTATAATTTTAAAGATCTCTATGATTCTGCTGCATTAGAGGTTTAAGAAAATCCAGTTTTGAGTATTTGAAATCTGTTAAATAATGTTATATACCAGAAGAAGTATCTCAGGTCTGAGTTAATAATAGTGAGGTTTGGTCCAATGTCAAGAATGTCTTTCCTAAAGCACTAAGTGAAAGGCAGGGGAATTAAAAACCAAGGTCTGATATCATGGTCTGTTGGGGATGGATGGCGTAGGTGTAGGGCAAATGAAGAGTAAGTAACGCTGGATTGCTATGTCAAGAACCAAAACTGAGGAAACAGCCAAGCAGCTTTCCAGTTTTGGGTTCACAGGGTAAAAGGGGATAGAGCAGAATTCCAGAAAGAGAAGAGACTTGGGCCTTATGGCCTAGGGTATATCTGGGAGTGTCCTCCCTTGACATGGCTCATCAGGATTAACCCCTCTGCATCCTCCTTGCCTGCTTTGAGAAAGTGAATTTACACCACTGGTAGTCTATCTGCATTCTTACCATATTTTGGAAAGTTATTCCATTGTTCTATTACAGAGAAATCTTTGGCTAGAATTCAGTGGGATGGGCAGTAAAACATGTTCTTGCTTAGGAATGAAAAAAGAACAACAAAACTAGTTTTCCATCCCAGCTTGACCACTTATATTTTTCAATAAATTCCTAATTTTATCCTTTTAAACATAAGTAATGTTACCTTTGGTGTGGTCCTAAGACCCAAGCTCTGGAGTCAGACTAATAGGGTTCAAATTCTTGCCTGTGATTTTGGGCAAATTGCTTAATATGTTCCTTCATCTCTTAATTAGGAAAAATAATAGGGCCAGGCGTGGTGGCTCATGCCTGTAATCCCAGCACTTTGGGAGGCCGAGGCAGGCGGATCACCTGAGGTCAGGAGTTCGAGGCTAGCCTGGCTAACATGATGAAACCACATCTCTACTAAAAATAAAAAAAATTAGCTGGGCGTGGTGGTGGGTGCCTGTAATCCCAGCTACATGAGAGGCTGAGGCAGGAGAATCACTTGAACCGGGAGGTGGAGGTTGCAGTGAGCCGAGATTGCACCATTGCACTCTAGCCTGGGAAACAAGAGTGAAACTCCGTCAAAAAAAAGAAAAAAAAGAAAGAAAGAAAAATAATATCTATTTATTAGGATTGCCATGTGGATGTAGAATTGTTTGAAGCTCCTGGCACATAGGAAACACTCAATAAATCCTAGCTACCATGGAGCTATACTCCTTGCCTTAATAACATCTGCAATATATTTTGAGTTCCTTTTAAGTAAAAACTATATAAATACATGATTAAGGTATTATATTTCAAGGCAACATAAGTCATAAAATCAGAATTTCTTAAATATTGCCCACATCCATTTTTGGAATAATTTAACCTTCACCACTTCTTCACTGCCAGAGAGAACTACGAATATTATCCAGTGACTATTACCTAAGACTTACAGGCCTGAAAGAATGTTGCTGGAACCTAACAGACATTATTATCGGGGAAAGTCATTCCTAACTACAAATGACAGTGTGATGCTCCATATTAGCATTAAAGAACAGTAGTTGCATCCTTGTTCTTCTTCAGGTAATGAATGAGACATCTCCACATTTTGGTAAAGTAGGTCATTCACTTGCAGGAAACTGTAAGACTAAATTCTGATTCCTCAAAAACCAGGAAGGCCCACCACACAAAACCACAACTGCTCCCCCTGATGGCTGGTGCCTAGAATTTCACGCATACATCTTAGAAAATCCCATCGGGCCAAAACAACTTTCCTATGAACATCAATAATGTGTCAGTCATTAACACTCTCCTATATTTTATAGAGAAGCCTTAGAATAAAGGCATCTCAAAATGGAAGTTGAAGGGAAATTATAAAGCTGGAAAATACATTCAGAATGGGAGACACACTGAAGGTCAGCTTTGCTGATTTCATAGTTCTATGTGAATCCAGCACTGGTTACCTGTATACATTGACAATAATCATATGCTTACCCTAATATCTAGAATGGAGAAAAGACTATTTGGGGGGCTGGGAAACCCACTGTTTGTCAAACTAAAGGATGTTTGATTATCTTTCGTGACTCCTCATTCCATCTGGTGAGTATTAATGAGCTCCTTCTACTTCATTGATTCCAACATTTGATATTTAAAAGTGGTAATAAAGACCTTCGTTACCGCCAGTTAACTTGGATCTGACTATGAACTGTATACAAAATCCCAGTTTTCAAAGGGAAATTCTTTTAGGAGAATGCTAGGCAAATGACAGCCCATGTTGAGAGAATAAATTGACTGTGTAGTCAGCGAAGTGATCATTTTTGTAATGAAGCCCACAGCAAAACCCTTTGCAGCACTCAGAAGTCATCAACAGAGCTTGTTCTTGGCAAACCAGAGCATTCTCTGCTTCAGAGAATTACTTTCTAATTGCTAAAAACATGATACAGAAGGAACAAATGTTGGCTCCAACCAAGTGTATAATTGGTGGAAAAGTTCAGTGTAACTGTTCAGCGAAACTGTAAAGAAGTAGAGTCTACGAGACTGTTGCTGGGAACATAGGAGTCGGTGGGAGCCAGGTTTTTCTTCTCTTTGTGGGATTTGGGAGTTAGGTTATATGTCCTGTCTTTGGAAATTAAGAACTGTTGATATTCAAGGATAATCAAGGAAAAGCACTTCCAGGAATGGGAAGGCACATAGGCTAATTGTATCAGTACGGCCTATTGCCCTGTGAGCTTTGGCTGCCGCGGCCATATGATCTAACTAAGATGTTAAAATAGCAGATGAACATTTGCTAGATGAAATAAGTTTGTCCTGATGGCTAGTTCCACTCTTCACTCTCCTGATTGAAAAAAATGTTGGCTTTCTTTCACTGGGGTGTTCACCAGATAGAAACTAAAACCGGCTCTGTGAAGTGAGTGGGAGGGTGCGAAAGGAAAAACAGTCCAACTAAAGCAGCTGAAGTAGGAAAGGGTCATGTGAGGAAGTGGAAGAGGTGAATGCCCTGGAAAAGATGGATGGAGGCATTTTTCTCAGCCATTTCGTGGTTGGATTTGGAGACACTGAATTTGGAAAAGCAGTCAGACAGAAGCGTTCCGGATAGCCAAGCTGTTGGCGTACCACCGAGTGCCAATTCTCAGGGTGTTACCCAGTCATTCTTGGGGTTTGTTTAAACATGGCAAGAGTTCCTGGGAAAAACGCGAGGCCACATTACTTGGCCATTTGAACTGCGAGTCCAAAGTCATTTTTTAGCAATTACAGTAGCATATGTATTTGCAGAGCAAAGACGAGTCACCAAGTCAGAGGACGTCTGTTGTTCACAGTGTCAATATGAAACATCAGGATGCTCCTGTCTTAGTTATGGGAATTGTGGAGCCCTGGTCCATGCTCCAGCTCTGCCATCTCCAAAGTAGTATCACAAAGCTAAATTGTGTCCCTGGACTTCTTCCTGGATGTAATCTAGAACTTGTCCCTGGGGATGAAGGCAGAGTTATCCTTATTCCCACTTCTGCTTCTGCCATTCCACTTTCTGTGATTACTTCGATGTTTCTCTCCCTACCTCTCCCCAGCTCATTTTATTCAGCTCATTTCCTTTGACAAGTAACCATTCACTGACTAGCAAGTGCCTGATCCAAGGAATACAAGATGACCTATAGTAACTTATACTCTGGTAAATCTAGATGAGGTGACCGTAGAATGAAACTAAACATCAGGTACATCTCAAGCACCATCTTCAGTAAATCTCAAGTTTCTTGACTGCCCACATGGATCTCTTTTTTAGACTTCATTATTTTTGTTCCTGTCTCTGCCACTCAATAGCTGTATGACATTGGTCAAGTTACCTAACTTCCCTTTATCTCACTTTCTTCATCTTATGAGTATTATGAGGATTTAATGTAGTGTATGTAAGATCTTGTTACATAGTAAGTGCTCAATAAATATTATCTACTATTACGTTATCCTCTGTTTTCACTGCCCATTAAGAAGACTTTTTTTTTTTTTTTTTTTTTTGACGGAGTCTCGCACTGTCGCCCAGCCTGGAGTGCAGTGGCGCGATCTCGGCTCACTGCAAGCTCCACCTCCCGGGTTCACGCCATTCTCCTGCCTCAGCCTCCTGAGTAGCTGGGACTATTGGCACCTGCCACCATGCCCGGCTAATTTTTTTTTGTATTTTTAGTAGAGACAGGGTTTCACCATCTTAGCCAGGATGGTCTCGATCTCCTGACCTCGTGATCCACCTGCCTTGGCCTCCAAAAGTGCTGGGATTACAGGCGTGAGCCGCCGCGCCAGGCCTAGAAGACCCTGTTTTATATTAGATATCTTTCTCATTGCCTCTCATTTTATTTTCTACATGCACTTCATTATATGTTGCTTTTTTCTTTATTGTTACAGGTGTGGTATCTTAAAACAGCAGCAGATTTCATCAGTTTGGGGGAAAAGGATCACATCTTTTATTCTCTCCATATCCTACACACTACCTAACAGTGCTAGACATAAAAAGGGTACTTCAAAAACACTTGTTAATTGAATAAAGTATGAGTAAAAAGAAAGACTCTCTCTGAGTTATAACTCCATTGAAATTTCCTCAGCATAATGGTCCCCATACTTCATAGCTGCCTCTATGTCTTTACATAACAATCTCAGTTCTTTCTTTCTTAAATCATTTTCCTCCAACCTCTGAGCTTCTTTGCCCATTAGATGAGACCAGGATCAAGTAATATGCTGTACAACATTTGATACCATTTGGTGGCTTCCTGAGTAGTGGTCTGTTTAAAGCCATAAGCATACCTTCCTAATCTTGTAGAGCTTTCCTTTAATAGGCTAATCTTAATCAGACTATCTATGTAGCCACCCTTTATCTTTCCAGCCATATATTCCCACATGCTACTGCCCCAGCTCACACACTTTGGGAGGCTCTAGTAATAAGAATATACATGTAACCTTCATACAGAACTTACCCGGGGCTGTAAAAGTGTTAGAGGCAGATAGAGAATGGGCCTGAGGGTTTAAGAAATTTCATCAGAAATACAGAGCAAATAAGAGGTAGGCCTAGAACTCCCCCAGGTCCTGAAACTCTAAGTTTTCTTTCTCCCATGGTAGGCTGTTTCTTAAAAAATTGAAAAACTGAGATTGTAGTAAGTAGGGTGAAGTCAGGATGATGTGTATATAAAATGAAACTAAGCTCCAGGTACACATCTCCTACAAAGAGCCCCACCTGGAATACAATTTCTCTGCAAACTTTACCAGCCTCCGAAAAAAGTGTTTGGGATTCTCATAAAGTACCTCCTCAAACAGTATGTCAGAAAGTAGGATTTCTGAAATGGGAGTGAGAGGATGAAGTATTTGCCTTCTCTGGGGTCTGGAAGCAAAAGAATTATTCCTGAGAAGGAGATTCTTTCCTCATTAGTGGCAGCATGATGGATAGGGATGACCCATTACCCCCTCTCACAGGGTATAGCTGGGCATCTCTGTTTTAGCAAAGAGAATAATTCCTCTGCCATGAATGTCCATGGCTGAAGCACACAGAAAGACGAGTAGATCTAATCAAAGACCACATCCATATTCATGGGTAGAACCATGGGCCCAGAGTAGGATGCTCTACTGTACACGGTGAATGTACTTCCTGCCTCCCTGTCTCCATCTGCACAATTGCCTGGCTCTGTGCTGTTTGTATGACTGTAGAGTCAGGTTGTCACTGCCACCCTCACCCTACTAAATGTCAAGATGCCCCATGTGTGAGGCAAGCTGGTAGATAGACACTGCTATTGCACGCTGACCAAGCTGCTCTTCTGGGCTTTGGCTTCCTTGGCTTTTTCCTGCAGAACTTAAAGATGCTCCCTGAAAGTGCCCGGTATCTTGGAAGCAGACTGAAGTCCCTTAAAGGTGGAATAGACTTTTCTCTCTTCTGCCTCCTAGGCAGACTATTCTCAGAAAGTCCCTCTGCTAGAGCTGTTTAAATTCAAGCAATCAGTGATGCTTGTTACCAAGCAGTGACCAGCTTGCATAAGGACATCCTCACTGTTGCTCCTCTTTCCCCTGTGCTTCACTCTCCATTTCCCCCATGCTCCTTAATAATGGGATAGCACATGAGATTTTGCTTTAGGCTTTGTAGCTAGGAATATCAGCTAAGATAAGCATAGAGGCAGGAGAAAAGTTGAGATACTGAAATGAAATGATTCAACCTCATTCATTACAACCCAGTCTGCCTTCTACATCTACCACACCACCAATAATCTTTTTTTGTAGTTGCTTTTTTTTTTCCAATTTTATTTTAGATTCAGCGGGTATGTGTGCTGGTTTGCTACCTGGATATAGTGCAGGATGCTGAGGTTTGGAGTACACATGAGCACAGTATGGAGCATAGCATCCAACAGTTAGTTTTTCAACCTTTGCCCTCCCCTTTCCACCTCTAGTAGTACCCAGTGTCTATTGTTGTCATCTTTCTGTCCTTGAGTACCCAATGTTTAACTCCCACTTATAAGTGAGAACATGTGGTGATTGGTTTTCTGTTCCTGTGTTAATTTGCTTAGGATAATGGCTCCAGCTGCATCCATGTTGCTGCAAAGGGCATGATTTCATTATTTTTTATGGCTGCATATGCATAGTAGTCTATGGGGTGTATATCCCATGTTTTCTTTACCCAGTCTAGCACTGATGGACACCTACATTAATTCCATGTCTTTGCTATGCTGAATAGTGCTGTGATGAACATGCAAGTGCATGTGTCTTATTGGCAGAACAATTTGTTTTTGTGTGTATATATCCAGTAATGAGATTGCTAGGTTGAATGACATTTCGGTATTTATGTTCTTTTAGAAATCTCCAAACTGCTTTCCACAGTGGCTGAACTAATTTACATTCCCACCAACAGTGTTTCCTTTCTCCACAGCACCACCAATATCTGTTGTTTTTTGACTTCTTAATAATAGCTATTCTGACTGGTGTGAGATAGTATCTCATTGTGGTTTTGATTTGCATTGTTCTAATGATTAGTGATGTGGAGCATTTTTTTTCACATGTTTGTTGGCAGGTTATATGTCTTCTTCTGAGAAACGGCTGTTCATATTCTTTGCCCACTTTTCAATGGGGTTGTTTTTCTCTTGTACATTTGTTTAAGTTCCTTATAGATTCTGGATATTAGACCTTTGTCAGATGCATAGTTTGTAAATATCTTCTCGCATTCCATAGGTTGTCTGTTTACTCTGTTAATAGTTTCTTTTGCTATGCCAAAGCTCTTTAGTTTAATTAGGTCTCATTTGTCAATTTTTGTTTTTGTTGCAATTGCATTTCCAGACTTAGCCATAAATTCTATTCCAGGGACAATTTCCAGAATGGTGTTTCCTGGGCTTTCTTCTAGGATTCTTAGAGTTTGATGTCTTATATTTAAATCTTTAATCCATCTTGACTTAATTTTTGTATATGATGAAAGGTAGGGATCCAGTTTCATTCTTCTGCATATGGCTAGCCAGCTATCTCGGCACCATTTATTGAATAGGGACTCCTTTCCCCATTGCTTATTTTTGTCAACTTTGTCAAAGCTTAGATGGCTATAGGTGTGGGGCTTTATTTCTGGGTTCTCTATTCTGTTACATTGGTTTATGTGTCTGTTTTTGTATCAATACAGTGCTGTTTTGGTTACTCTAGCCTTATTGTATTGTTAAGATTGCTTAGGATTGCTTTGGCTATTTGGGATCTTTTTGTTCTGCATGAATTTTAAAATAGTTTTTTCGAATTCCATGAAAAATGACATTGGTAGTTTGATAGGAATAGCATTGAATCTGTCGATTGCAGTATGACAGTAGTGGCAGATTGCAGTAGTGGCAGTATGGCCACTTTAACTATATTGATTCTTCAAATCCATGAGTATAGAATGTTTTTCCATTTGTTTGTGTCATCTATTATTTCTTTTAGCAGTGTTTTGTAGTCCTCCTTGTAGACATCTTTCACCTCCATGATAAGATGTATTCCTAGGTATTTTGTTCTTGTTGTTGTTGTTGCTATTGTAACTGAAATTGCATTCTTAATTTGGCTCTCAGCTTGAATGTTATTGGTGTATAGAAATGTTACTGATTTTTGTATATTGATTTTGAATACCGAAACTTTACTGAAGTCATTTATCTGTTCTAAGAGCCTTTTTGGCAGAGTATTTAGAGTTTTCAGGTTATAGAATAATATTGTCCATGAAGAAAGATAGTTTGACTTCTCCTTTTCCTATGTGGACGTCTTTTATTTCTTTCTCTTGCCTGATTGCCCTGGCTAGGCTAGGAGTTTCAAGTACTATGCTGAATAGAAGTGGTGAGAGTGGGCATCCTTGTCTTATTCCAGTTCTCATGGGGAATGAGTCTAGCTTTTGCCTGTTCAGTATGATGTTGACTGTGTGTTTGTCATAGGTGACTCTTATTATTTTGAGGTATGTTTCTTTGATACCTAGATTCTTGAGAGTTTTAACAAGAAGGGATGTTGGATTTTATCAAAATATTTTTCTACATCTACTGAGATTATTATATAGTTTTTAAAATTCTATGTATGTGGTTAATCACATTTATTGATTTGTCTATGTTGAACTAAACTTGTATCCCAGGAATAAAGCCTACTTGATCATGGAGAATTAACTTTTTGATGTGCTGTTGGATTCAGTTTACTAGTGTTTTCTTCTGGATTTTTGTGTGTACATCAGGGATATTGGCCTGTAGTTTTGTTTTTTTTGTTCTGTCTTTGCCAGGTTTTATTGTGAGGGCGATGGTGACTTCATAAAATGAGTCAGGGAAAAACCGCTCCTCCTGAATTTTTTGGAATCCTTTCAGCAGTGTTTGTACCAGCTCTTCTTTGTATGTCTGGTAGAATTTGGCTGTGAATTCAACTGATCTGGGCCTTTTATGGTTAGTAGCCTTTTTATTACTCATTTAATTTTGGAATTTGATATTGGCCTGTTCAGTGTTTCCGTTTCTTCCTGATTCAAACTTGGAAGACTGTTTCCAGGAATTTATCCATTTCCTCTACAGTTTCTAGTTTGTGTGCACAGAGGTGTTCAAAATAGTCTCTGAGGATCCTTTGTATTTCTGTAGGATCAGTTGTACTGTCACACTTGTCATTTCTGATTGTTGCTTATTTGGATCTTCTTTTTTGTTAATCTAGCTAATCGTCTGTTGATCATTTTTATCCTTGCAAAGAGCAAATTTTTGTTTTTGTGGAATCTTTTTATAAATCTTTGGGTCTCAATTTCATTCAGTTCTGCTCAATTTTAGTTACTTCTTTTCTTCTGCTAGCTTTGGAGTTAGTTTGTTCTTGTTTTTCTAGTTCGTCTTGGTGTGGTGTTAGATCATTAAATTTGAGATCTAACTTTTTGAAGTAGGCATCTTATGCTATAAACATCTGCTTAACCTTGCCTTTGCTGCATCCCATAGATTTTGATATGTTGTGTCTCTGTTTTCATTTATTCAAACATTTTTTGAAATTTCTGCCTTGAATTCTTTGTTTACCCCAAAGTCATTCAGGAGCAAGTTGTTTAATTTCCATGTAATTGTGTGGGCTTAAAAGATCTTCTTGATATTGATTTCTATTTTTATTCCACTGTGGTTCAAAAGTGTGCTTCCAAATTTTTTGAATTTATTGAGACTTTATGGCTGAGCATGTGGTCAATCCTGGAGTATATTCTGTGTGCAACTGAGAAGAATTTATATTCTGTAGTTGATAGGTGGCATATTCTGTAGATGTCTATTGGGTTTCATTGATCAGGTGTCGAGTTTAAATGCAGAATTCCTTTGTTAGTTTTCTGCCTTGATGATCTGTCTAATGCTGTCAGTGGGGTGCTGAAGTTCCCCACTATTATTGTGTGACTATCTAAGTCTTTTCATAGGTGTAGAAGTACGTGTTTTATGAATTTCAATGCTCCAATGTTGGGTGCATATATATTTAGGATAGTTATGTCTTCTTGTTGAATTGAACCCTTTATCACTATGTAAGGTCCTTCTTTATCCTTTTTTTTAATGTTGTTGTTTTAAAGTCTCTGTTATCTAAGAATAGTGACCTCCTGCTCTCTTGTCTTTTCTGTTTATATAGTAGATCTTTCTCCAGCCCTTTACATTAAGCCTGTAAGTGTTGTTGCATGTGAGATAGCTCTCTTGAAGACAGTAGATGGATAGGTTTTCTTTCTTTATATAACTTGCCACTTTATGCCTTTTAAGTGGGGTATTTACACCATTTATATTCAAAGTTTATATTGATATGTGATGTTTTGATCCATCTTGAGGTTGTTAGCTGGTTACTTTGTAGTTTCTATTGTGCAGTTGCTTTACAGGGCCTGTGGGCTATGTGCTTACATATGTCTTTGAGGTAGCAGCTATTGTTCTTTTGTTTCCATGGCTGGAACTCCCTTAAGGATGTCTTGTAAGGCTGGTCTAATGGCAACAAATTCCTTTAATGCATGCTTATCTGGAAAAGATTTTATTTCTTTTTTGCTTATGAAGCTTGGTTTGGAGAGAGATGGAAATCTTGGCTAGAATTTGTTCTCTTTAAGAGTACTGAAAATAGGCCTTAAATCTCTCCTGGATTATAAGCTTTCTCCTGAGAAGTTTGCTGTTAGCCTGATGGAGTTCCCATTTTGTGTGATCTGCCCTTTTTCTCTTGCTGCCTTTAAGATTGTTTTCTTCAGTTTTGACCTTGGACAATCTGGTGACTATATACCTTGGTGATGTTTATTTTATATAGTATAAGAGTTCTCCGGATTTTTTGTATTTGAATTTCTACCTCTCTAGAAAGATTAGGGAAGTTTTCTTGAATTACTCCCTCAAATATGTTTTCAAAGTTGTTTACTTTCTCTGCTTCTCTCTTGAAAATGCCAATAATTCATAGGTTTTGTCACTTTACATCATCCTGTATTTCTCAAAGACTTGATCATTTTTTAAAATTCTTTTTTCTTTATCTTTGTCTGGCTGGTTTAGTTCAAAAGACAAGTCTTCAAATTCTGAAATTCTTTCTTCTGCTTGATCCAGTCTATTTATAAAGCTTTCAATTGTATTTTGAAATTCCTTAAGTGAGTTCTTCAATTGCAGACACTCTGACTGATTTCTTTTTAAGATGTTTATCTCTTCTTTCATTTCTTGGACTGCTTTATAAGTTTCCTTGTGTTTATTTTCAACCTTGTCTTGGATCTTGTTTAGCTTCCTTTTAATGTATGCTTTGAATTCTTATTCTGTCATTTCTGAGTTGTTGCTTTGATTAGGGACCATTGCAGGGGAGCTCATGCAATCTTTTGGTCATGTCACTACATTCAGATTTCTCATTGTGCCAGAATTCTTGCACTCATTTCTTTTCATCTGGAGACTCTGGCATTTTTAATTTTTGTAATTACGTTCATGTGAGTGGGTATTTTTCTTTATTTCTTTCCATATGTTATTATTTTCTGTTTTCCTTTTCACCTCTCCCTAGGGGGTATGATTATAGAGAATGCTGGATAGGGTCTTTTGGGTTGTTTCTATAGCCCTATGCATTTCTTTCAGCAGGTTTTATATTGAGCAGTGCAGTTTGACCCACAAGCCCACAGATGACATTTATTAGTAAGAGCTGGCTGCAGCCAATGTGGCTGGGTATATACTTGATTATTCCTTACTGGCAGAAGTTTTCTGTTGCCTCAGGCAGTGGGCTGATTCATGGAGTACCCAGTCATCTGAGCTCCCTGCCTAGCCCCGAGTGCAGGGCCCACTAAGTGTAGGACCAGACCAGGCAGGGCTGCCTACAGATCCCTCAATGGCAGGCACAAGCACCAGCACTGAGGGAGAATCCAGTGGGCAGCCATGAAGCACCCAGAGATGTGCCTACACATGGAGCTGGGAAACCTCCTTGGCCCCAAGTTCTCTGCACCCCTGGGTGGGGAATGGCCTAAACTTCTAATCCAGGAGAGTGGGTGCTCCAGTTACCTGGAGATCTGCCTAAGCATGAAGCAGAGAGGGTCCCCCCACACCAAGATCTTTGCACAGGAGGAGTGGGGTGACTCAGACTGCTGAACCAGGAAAGCACTTGCTCTGAGTGACAGGACATCTGCCTGAGCATGGAGTGGAGAGGACCCCCTCCTCCCCCACCCCTGCATCAGGATCTCTGCACAGGACAGTTAGGATAATTCAGACTGTTGAACCAAGTGAACAGTTCCTCTGAATGCCTGAAGATCTGCCTGGGTGGGAGGCAGAGAGGGCTCTTCTGCACCAGGCTATCTGCACAGGAGGGGTATGGTGACTCAGACCACTGATCCAGGAAAGCTGGTGCTCTGAATGCCTTGAAATCTGTTTGGGCATGCAGTAAAGAGAGACTCACCACACACGGTCTCTGCACAGGAGAGGTAGGGCTATTCAGGTTGTCACACTATACAAGTAGGTGCTCTGAATGCCTGGAGACCTGCCTACCCATGTGTGAGAGAGGACCCCTGCACCCCATACTACAATCTATGTCCAGGAAGGGTTGGGTGGCTCAGATTGCTGAACCAGGCAAATGGGTGCTCCAGATACTTGCATTTCTGCCTGCATGTGAAGCAGGGAAAGCCCCACTGCAGCATGATCTATTTTGAGGAAGGGTGGAGCAGCTCAAGCTGCTGAACTAGGAAAATGGGTGCTCTAAATGTCTGGAGATCTGCTTGGTCATGGAGCAGAGATAGCCTTGCTACACCACAATCTATGTACTTAAATGGTGGGGTGACTCAGGCTGTTGAAGCAGGTGAATGAGTACTCTGAATGCCTGCAGATCTGCTAGGTGTGGAGCAGAGAGAACCTGACTGCACCACCATCTATGTCCAGGAAAGGTGGGGTAGCTCAGGCTGCTGGTCCAGGCAAGCAGGTGCTCTGAATACCTGGTATTCTCTCTGGGGATGGAGAAGAGCGGACACCACTTTGCACCCCAATCTCAGGAAAGCAGGGTAGGTACACCAGCAGTGGCACATGCAGATCAGTTCCTGGTTGCCAAGCTGGGCTTTGCTGCAAGTCTTGCCACCCAAGAGAAACTGCAGCTGTAGCAGCTCTACTCCTGCCCCAGGCTTGGGATGGGGGATAGCATATTTCCAGGGTCTACTTCTGAGGCATTTCCCACAGTTGTAGCTGTGGATGTCCCATACCCTGCTCCAAAGCAGGTGCTCCAATTTCTGGCCTGAAACTAAAATGCTTGCGTAGCCAGGCTGCCAGGACACCAAGGAATGGCTGACTTTGTATGCACCTGGATTAAAAATGGCATCCTGCTTTGAATCTTGGGTCTAGAAAAATATCTGCAGCTTTTCCTGGTGTCTCTTCCTCACAGAGTCTTCAAGCCTCTCCCAAGTTAGCTGCAGGGCTTGGTAGAGAGAGTGGAAAGGTGAGCCTGAGTTGCTCCTATTCCTGATGGAAAGGTAATTCACAGAGGGAGGCTCTCTGCCTCTCTTGTGTACTGGGATTTCACTCACTTTTATCAGCTGATGCTGTCAATGTGGGCTGTTTGCTGGCATTCTCCTTTCCAGGACCTGCAGTGTCCTTCCCAATTCCAGTGGACTCCCATTTTCCTTCTTGAATTAAAGCTCACAGAATTTATCTTTTTGTACTATCTTGCTATTTCCAAGTGGCTGAGTCATGCTGAAAGCCTCTAATGTGCCATCTTGGGGGAAAAAACCCTTACTGTCACAAAATCTTCATCTTCTTTGATTTTTGAACAAATGACATGAGCTGTCTAAACATAAACAGGGACCTCTTGATCCTTTTAAAGTCATCCTACCCACTGGCTTCTAAGACACCAAATCCTCTGCTTTCTTCCTTTCCCTCTGACCCTTCCTTCTCAGGCTTCTTTCACCTTCTCAGGCTTCTCTGTCTCTTTCACCTCTGTTCTCTGAATGTCAGAGTAGCCTGGGGCTTAATCCCTCTACATGCTCTTCCTATGTGAATTCATCCACCAGTGTGGCTTTAAATAAATAACTTCTCCATGTTGATACCCCTGAATCTTTTCCTTTACTTTTTTCTTTGTGTTATAACCTCCTTGCAATCCCTACTTGGATATCCTAAAACAAATACATCTAAAACAGAGCACTTATTCTTCCCCAAACTTCTCACTTGATGTTCATTCCCCATTTCAATAAGTGGTACCTTTATTGACCCAGTTGCTCATGCAGAAGACCAGGAGTCATCATTTTGACCCCTCACACCAGCCACTAATAGATTAATAGATCATATCATTTTTGTTCTGAAATAGATTTTGAATCTGCCATTTTCACTGCCACTATCTCAGTCCAAGCCACCATCATGCCTCATGTAGATTTCTGCAAAACCAGCTAATTGGAGACCTTGTATCTATTTGCCCTGTGTCCAGTAATTTCTCCATTCAACCATCAGAGAGATTCTTAAAAATATACATATATCAAACTGTGATGCATTCCAGTAAAACCCTTCAGTGGCTTACCATTGCATTTAGAATAGAAATTTAAAATCCTTAACATGGCCTACATGACCTGCATGATCTGACCCTCACTCATCTCTTCAACTTCATACTGTTCTAACATTTTCTTTCAGTGCACTAGCCATAAGGACTTGCTGTCTGTTTCTCAAACATCTAAGCTATTTTTGATTCAGGGCCTTCAGATGTATTGTTCCCTGCCACCTGGAATAGCCTTCCCTTAGACTTTCCCTGTGGAACTACTAATTATCCTACAAGTTTCAGCTGAAATGTCATTTCCTCAGAGAAACATTCCTTAACTCTTGTGTTAGTCCATTTTCACACTGCTATAAAGAACTTCTCTGAGACCGGGTAATTTATGAAGGAAAGAGGTTTAATTGACTCACAGTTCCACATGGCTGGGAAAGCTTCAGGAAACTTACAATCATGGCAGAAGGCGAAGGGGAACCAGACACCTTCTTTACAAGGCAGCAGGACGGAGATGAGAAACTGCCACTTATAAAACCATCAAATCTCGTGAGAACTCACTGTCACGAAAACAGCATGGGGGAAACTGCCCTCATAATCTAATCACATCCCACCAGGTCCCTCTCCCAATACATGGGGACTACAATTCTGATAACAATTTGGGATGAGATTGGGGTGGGGACACAGTCCAGCCATATTAACCCCTAAATCAGTTAGATTGCTATTTGTGCATATTTTATGTATGTTTAATACCTACATATCTTCCTACTAATTTTTAAACATTTTGAGAATAAGTACTAGAAGACTGTAGGTCACACTCCTCGCTACATATTATATTTCACAGATAACATAGTACTTGGCACATAATAGGTAATGGTTTGGCTCTGTGTCCCCACCCAAATCTTATCTCAAGTTGTAATCCCCAGATGTCAAGGGAGGGACCTGGTGCAAGGTCACTGGATCATGGAGCCAGTTTCCCCTATGCTGTTCTTATGATAGTGAGGGAATTCTCACGAGATCAGATGGTTTAAAAGTGTTTGGCAGTTCCCCCCTCATGTGCTCTCTCTATCCTGCCACCTGATAAGATGTGCCTTGCTTTCCCTACAACTTCTGCATGATTGTAAGTTTCCTGATGCCTCCCCAGCCATGTGGAATTGTGAGTAAATTAAACCTCTTTTGTTGAGATATATATATATATGTGTGTGTGTGTGTGTGTGTGTGTGTGTGTGTGTTTTTGAGACAGAGTCTCACACTGTCACCTGGGCTGGAGTGCAATGGCACAATCTTTGCTCACTGCAACCTCCACCTCCCAGGTTCATGCCATTCTCCTGCTTCAGCCTCCCGAGCAGCTGGGATTACAGGTGCATACCACCACACCCCACTAATCTGCTTATTTTTTGTATTTTTTTTTTTTTTTTTGAGACAGAGTCTCGCTCTGTCGCCCAGGCTGGAGTGCAGTGGCACAATCTCGGCTTACTGCAAGCTCCGCCTCCTGGGTTCACGCCATTCTCCTGCCTCAGCCTCTCCGAGTAGCTGGGACTACAGGCGCCCGCCACCACGCCCGGCTAATTTTTTTGTATTTTTAGTAGAGACGGGGTTTCACCGTGGTCTCGATCTCCTGACCTCGTGATCCGCCCGCCTATTTTTTGTATTTTTAGTAGAGATGGGGTTTCACTATGTTGGCCAGACTGGTCTTGAACTCCTGACCTTGTGATCCACCCTCATTGGCCTCCCAAAGAGCTGGGATTACAGGCATGAGCCACCAAGTTTGGCTGGGTAATATCTTTATAGCAGTGTGAGAATGGGCTGATAGAGTGGGCACTCAGTGCATCTAAATGGATTGATTGACTAAGATTTGGAAGCTGTAGGGCCTCTACAGAAGACTGTCTGATTAAAATTATGGAAGGCAGCTATGAATTCCTCTACTCTTTTCTTCATTTTCAGTTCTATTATTGTCAGTTGCCAGGTGTTCTGTCTTCACAGTCTGTTTGGACTATAACAGTAAATCTTCTTATGAAATTCTTCAGACATAGAATCATAGGGTAGATGGAGCCTTCTTGAGTACCTAGTCAAATTATTATCTGATATGTACATTTCATCTTCAAAATACTCAGCATGTAACTACCCTTTCTCTGCCTGAAAACTGTACCTGCAGGGACATGGAATGTTTTATTTTCTTTGACAGCTGATTGCATCTTTGGACATCTCTAATTGTTATAATGTTGTTTTTAAGTAGTCATATCAAGTCAAAATCGATCTTCAATTCACCTAGAACTTCTTTCCGTTGATTTAATCATACTCTGCAGAGTCACAGCAAATAACTTTTTAGCTATAGTTGTCCTGACTCCATCAAAACTTCTGGTCTCCAAAAAATTAATTGCCAATTTCTGCAACTCTTTCTGAAATATTAATTTTTGGATCAATCTCAGAATACTATTCTTGTTTTTCTTGTTACAAAACAATTTTCCAAGGCACTAAAACTTGTGTGACTCAAAACTGACCACAGTAGTGGAGCCTTATGACAGGAGTAGAAAAAATCCTGCACCAAGTCACTTTTTTTCATGGTACCATTTCTTTAATTGGTAGCATGCGTGGGCATGTGAAGTGGGCACAGTGAGCCTGGTGGGCATTATTGCCTTCTGGATCTTTGGTTTGGATTTGGGATGGGATGTTGAGTGTTTGTAGTCTGTAATTTAAGTTATTCCTACAAGGAAATTATATGTTAATTTGACCCTTAAAAAGTAGTAATCACCTCAGTTCCATCTCAAGAGTTTATGGTCTTAGAAATCAGAGCAGGCAGCTGATATAAAGTGGAAAGAGATTAGGGCATGTGCTGTTTAAATGATCCACTGTAAGACAGTCTGGGTAGGAAGAGCATTTTTTTCTTTTGTGGTAAAAGGATAAGAAATGATGTGCTTTATATGCTGAAGGAAGGGGAGGTATGAGTAATTCTTTCCTATGCTTGGGGATGATGGTGGTGGACCTGCAGACAATAGACACAGAATGCCTTGAGCTTGAAATCACTGCTTGACATGGAACAGATAGATACCAGCCAGTCAAGAAAATTCTCCATTTTACGAAATTTAGAGATTTGATCTTGAGCCCTAAGCCCAGGAGAAGAGGTATATGAAGGTAGCAGACATGAAGGGGCCTTCACTCTCAGCATGAGATGCTTCCTTGATGAGGAGGCAGCAGGTCTGGTTTTTATTTAACTGCCTCCTGCTATCATAGCATATTAGAAATAAAATTACATTGACTTCCAATGTAGAGGAAACATACCTCTTCATCAGTGAGACTTGTCAGTCTGAGGTTTTGCATTTGAAGCAAGGTCTTTAGCAGTTACCACATAGGTTGCAACTGGTAGAAGAAGGTAGGGACCCTCTGACTAAATCTGATGGCATACGTAACCACAAATACGGAGAAGAGATGTATTAAAAATCTCCAACCTATAGTTTATTTTCTGACAATCTGGTAAGAAACATCTCCTAAATTTTCTAGAATAAGTGAAAATTCCGTGATTCCCATGGTAGTCTTAGGATCATTGCCAATAGTGTAGAAGTGTGGCCTGGTTTGACAAAGTAATCATCTCTCTTCCCAATACTCCTAGTACTGAGATGGAGACCTCACTCTGGCCTTCAGTCATCTATTCCACCTTTATACTGCTCTGTTAGAAAAATCTTCATGGAGTGGCAAAAGTTGTTTACCTGAAGCTCACAAGATGTATCCAGAAAAGATCACCAGGGATCAGATCAAGCCTGACCACCGTTTTGTAAGTCAACCTGTCAACTACTTGAACATGTTCTTCATGTTGCATAGGTAATGTAGTGGTGAGGTGTTTGGCTTTGGAGCCAGACTAGTGCATGTAAACATGGGGAACACTTCCTACAACATTGTAAATACACAATAAGAATAAACTTATTTTTATTCATATTCCTAATTTCCTCAACTTTTCTTTACAATATGATATGCAACTTCGAGCATACAGACCTTACTTCTCTATATATTCAAAGTACAAATCTTGTCCTCATAGTGAAATTAGGTGTCAGTATTTTTAGAGATAGGGTAGACTGAGACACTCAATCATCACCTACCCAGAACTTCTGACAGTTATGCTAGGGCTACGGAGAGAATTCTGGAGATGAGTCTCAAGTCTCCAAACACTATAGATATGAGGCTTTTATTATCTGGCTCCCATTTGCAGCCCGCCATTGGTGATAGGTCTATTGTAATATGCCCAGAGAATTGAAATCTTTAGTAAAGTTATTAAACTCATGGAAGGTTAGATAAGGTGGATTTTTGTTGAAAACCAGAGAAGAGTCTAATCTTCGTGCCTGAAATGATGCATACAAAGATTCTCATGCATGGAGCAGAAAGAAGCATGAGGAACGAGCCAATGCCCAGAGATCAGGTGAAGAGCTGTGGGCAGTTGCAGTTTGGTTCAAGTTTAATAAGATCTCCAAGGTGCAAGCATACCTCAACTAACATTCCTACCTTCAATTCAATTTATGCCCTGATTGAATGCACTTTGTCCTAGCTCTTCCTTGTTCTCTCATATCAACATAAGAACTGTGACATGTTCATCCACTATAGTAACTAAGGTCTACTCTCCACCTGCTTGTTCTGGGCCGGTCACTCTCAGGATTTCCTTCTCTTTCTTTTTTCTGTCTCTCTTATGTACTTCCGTGCTTTACCTCTCTTTCCCAAAGAGAATTACATCTAAGGAATTTGCAATGAAAAATTACTTCATGAAAAATGAATATAAGTCTCTTATGGCAGTTCTACAGAATGCTGAGTTAAACAGAAAAGACTTCGGAGTTTGCTTCACTGAAGGGCTTCCCTGTACCATTCAGTCTCAATTTGTTCAAACGTTCTCAAAGACCAGGAGCTCATGATTTTGGCTGGTTCCATCATTCTACCACTGGGCAACTCTGGTTGCTGAAAAGATGTTTCTTAACATCAGCAGAAATCAGCTTCCCTGTATTTCTTATTGTTGGGACTAATTCATCCACTTGCAGCTACACAGAAATACCCTGTTTCTACTCCCACATAACACAAAATACGTAAAGATAGTTTTAACATAGCAACTGTCCTGTCAACTCTTCAACCCCCTTTCTGCCTCCTGCCCCCGCATACATACATACACACACACACACACACACACACACACACACACACACACACACACACGCATACTCGACCAATTATTCTTTTCTCCAGGCAAAAATCAGCCAGTTATTTCATATATTCTTCATATGACTCAATGAACCACTGATATGTCACCATTCTGGTTACTCAATCCAAAAATGCTTGAGCCAGCCTCATTCCTATAGCCAATTTAGCAAAGAGGGTTAAGAGTGAGAGAGGAAAGTTGGGGCAACTCATATTTATGGAACACTTACCAGATTCTTCAGATATCTGGTTCAGTTCAAGTTTTAGTGGACCCCTCCACCCTTGGCCTTGTTGACAGAAATCAGTCACGCCTAGATACATAAAACCTTTCCTGCTTGATCCTGACTTGCTATTAGTTAATAACTCATGGCTCCTCCTGCCGTGATTTTGCTTCTCACTTTAACTTTTCAAAACTTACCATCATTCTTCTTCTGCAAGACAGATGGGTTAAGTTCCGTTCTTCCAACAGATAACATGAAGGCTGAATGTAAGAATTTTCTTCTTTAGCATTAAAGCCACAGAATGGAATTTATATCCTGGGCATTGAGTTGGCAAAGAGCTGCTGAATCCACCATGAGGAAATATTGGCAGGGAGGGGTAAACGGGAGAATATAGACAAAGAAGGAAAAATTTATCTGTACTGGTCCCATACTGGTCTTGGGGATAGGCATCAATAAAATATAGTCTCTGCCCTCATATAGAAATCTAGTTCGGAAATGTTAGGCCACCGATCCTCATGTAATCCTTCCATAAGAAAAGCAATATGGTATCATGAAAAGTGCTAAATTGGAAAGTAGAAAACTGTGAACGAAATCTCTAATAAGTTATCTCACTCTTCTTGGCCTCTTCCTGTTCCTCATATATAGACAAGGAAGATGGCACAAATTGAAAGCTCTGTAAGGACATTGGAATACTAAGGACTGGTGATTCTAAGGTTTTTAACACATAGGGATTGTAAAATAATAAGGTAAATTGGAAGAAAAACTCCAGGACTGAAATAGTTAATCCGTGACTTCACATTAAAAAGCATTCATTGAATATTTAACATTAAGTAGATATTAGCTGTTAATCTTTAGCCGGGCTGGTTTCAATATTTGACATTTAAATTAAATAATCATACCACATTTAATAATAAAGTCACTGTATGTTAAACAAATACTACTTAGTTATTGAAACCATATGTTAGTCTAACCACATTGTGAGGGATTCGCATGTTTTCAATAACCATCTGATCTTATTTCATGTAGAGCACAATGCACGTACTATACCATGAAAAGCAGAGAGGCTATTTATGTCAGCCCTGAATTATTTTAAAATAATTATATTGAGTTTTACTTTCCCACTGATCCCCCTACCTAATAACCTATCTACTCATTGTTCAGGTGCTGTCAGTGAAGTTTACTTGTAATAGACTGTCTTCCTGAGTTCTTATTGTATTGTACCTGCATTGCCCAAGTGAGTACCACTAATGCCAATCAACCCTTCCCTTTGTTCATATGGTGCCAATCCACTTCGTTGAGTTGATTGGCAGGAACTCAAACATTTCTATTTTTAATGTTTCTCTGGGATCATAAAAGACAGACATTGCCTTAAACAGAGTGTTTCCATTTCTATTCTTCTCTCATTTAAACAAATTCACAGTTACCAAATAGGAGAATGTGAATGAGTTCTTATTGGGTTATCGTACTCCATTTTCTCAGGTACTGGTAATTTGTGTTTTTGTTATGAGTGTATTGACAATGTCTTTGCAGCCCTAGTTTATACCAATGATGTACTAGTTGTGCCTAAAGCATCTGAGGTAAAGGAAAGAAGAGAAAGTGGTGGGGAAGGGTCAGAAGAACAACACAGCTCTCTTAAAATATTTTGGTGTGTTTCCCAGACTGCTTTTGAGGTAGATCTTTTTGGGGAAGGCTGCATGTTTGCTAGAGTCAACTACCTTGTTGAAGTCCTATACAAAGTCATATAATTTAATCAGTGACTTGGAAAAGACTCCCTTGGAATACTATGCTGCCATAAAAAATGAGATCACATTTTTTGCAGGAACATGGATGGAGCTGGAGGCCATTATCCTTAGCAAACTAACACAGGAACAGAAAGCCAAATAATGCATGTTCTCACTTATAAATGGGAGCTAAATAATAAGAACTCGTAAATGCAAAGAAGGGAACAACAGACACTGGGGTCTACTTGAGGGTGGAAGGTGGGAGAAAGGAGAGGAGCAGAAAAAAAATAACTATTGGATACTAGGCATAGTACCAGGGTGATGAAATAATATGCACAACAAACCCCCATGGCATGTGTTTAGCTATGTAACAAACCTTCACATATACCCCCAAGCCTAAAATAGAAGTTAAAAAAATAAAATTTCTAGGAAATATATGAGATCAAAGGATGAATATACATTTTATGTTGTATTTCATATTAGAAATGACAAGCACTGGAAAAAAAAAATCAGTGGAATGGAGCTTTAGAGACTAGTCCACATCTGCATTTTGTTTGTTTGTTTGTTTGTTTTGAAATAGAGTCTTGCTCCATCACCCAGGCTGGAGTGCAGTGGCATGATCTCGTCTCACTGCAACCTCCACCTCCTGGGTTCAAGCGAGTCTCCTGCCTCAGCCTCCTGAGTAGCTGGGACTACAGGCATGTGCCACCATGCCTAACTAATTTTTCTATTTTTTTAGTAGAGATGGGGTTTTGCAGTGTTGGCCAGGCTGGTCTCAAACTCTTCACCTCAGGTGATCCACCCACCTTGGCCCCCCAAAGTGCTGGGATTACGGGTGTGAGCCACCACCCCCGGCCCACATTTTAAAGATGATCAGCTATCTAGAACATTTAAAGATTTGCCCCACATCACACAGCTAGTTAGTGGTAGAGTTTGCAGTTAAATCCAGGACACATAATTCATTCCTTCCAATACATTACACGGCTGTCAAATTCTGCTTGTCTTTTCAAATCAGATTCCTATCCTTAATTTTTCCTTTTCTTAAATCAGCAGAATGGAAGTAGTTGTAGTCCTGGTCGTCTCATCCTGCTCCCACATGGCTGTGAACATTTTTTTTTTTTTTTTTTTTTTGTCTTACACAGTTGTCATCTGTTCTATCTCTTCCTTGAGTTCAGCCATCTGATCATGAGAACTTAGAGAGACAGGGAGGTCAGCATTGACCAAGGATTGTTTTCTCCTGTTATCTTCCTTAATCTCCTTTTTCTTTTAGGAGGTAAAGGAAGGAAGAGAAATGGATGGGAATGGGTCAGAGGAACAACACACACTTTTAGGAGAAAGGAGATTAAGTAATATCTGCTTCCTGTATTCCATTGTGGCCTGAATTTCTCATGAATGTGGGCCCGCTCACTGATTCTCTGCAGATGCTACGCATGAGTTATCCTGGGACCTAAGATAATTCCTAAAACTTAGGCTGAATCTATAAAATCAATGGATAAGTCCTTCTAGAACAGTTACAGCTGCAAATTTAGACCAAACTAGTCAGTAACAGTATCAACTTGGTGACATGATTGAAATGACTGGCACCATTAGGATTCTATGAATGGGGCTTCTGGGCAGAACAAAGCTAAAGTCAGAATTTGTATTGTAGCACTGCACCTGATTCCTTAAACTAATTTATATGACAGCATAATGGATGCCAGGACCTAATAGAACTTTCTCAGAGAGAATGGTTTTGATTGGGGGAAAACAAAACCAAACCGAAGAAACTACAAGATGATCAGGGGAATCTGAACTCTGACTAGATGTTTAATGACACTAAGGAACTATTGTTAAATGTTAAGTTTGTGGTAGGCTGAATAATGCCTCCTCCTCTCAAGGATGCCCATGTCCTAGTCTTTGGTACCTATAAATGTATTACCTTATATGGGCAAAAGGAATTTGGCAGATATAATTGAGTTAAGGATTATTCTGGCTTATCCAGGTAGGTCCTATATGTAATCGCAAGGTGTATTAGTTCATTTTCACACTGACATATAAAACTACATGAGACTGGGTAATTTATAAAGAAGAGAAGTTTAATTGACTCACAGTTCCACATGTCTTAGGAGGCCTCTGGAAACTTACAATCATGGTGGAAGTCAAAGGGGAAGCAAAGTGTATTAGTCTGTTCTCACCCTGCTATAAAGAAATACCCGAGATGGGGTAATTTAGAAAGCAAAGAAGTTTAAGCGACTCACAGTTCCACAGGGCTGGGAAGGCCTCAGTAAGCTTACAATAATGGCAGAAGGGGAAACAGTCACCTTCACAAGGTGGCAGGAGAGAGAAGAGTGAAGAGCAAAGGGGAAAGAGCCCCTTATAAAACCATCAGATCATGTGAGAACTCATTCGCTATCACGAGAACAGTATGGGGGAACCGCCCTCGTGATCCAATCACCTCCCACTGGTTTCCTCCATTTACATGTGCCAATTGTGGGGATTCCAATTTAAGATGAGATTTGAGTGGGGACACAGAGCCAAACCGTATCACAAGGCATGTCTTACATGGTGGCAGGAGAGAGAGAGAGAGCGTGAGCGCAAAGGGGGAGGTGCCGCTCACTTTTAAACAACCAGATTTCATGAGAACTCAGTCACTATCATGAGAAGAGCAAGTGGGAAGTCTACCCCCATGATTCAATCACCTCCCATCAGACCCCTCCTCCCACAGGTGGGGATTGCAATTCGAGATGAGATTTGGGTGGGTACACAGAGCCAACCCATATTACAAGGGTTCTTAGAAAAAGGAGCAACAAGGTCAATGAATAAAAGACCACACAGCCACAGAAGCAGAGGCTGAGTGATACAGCCAGCATCCAAGGAATGCCATTTGCAGGAAGAGGCAAGGAATTTATTCTCCCCTGTGGAGCCTTGAAAAGGAACCAGACCAGATAATGTCTTGATCCTTAAGACTCATTTCCAACTTCTGAGCTCCCGAACTATAAAATGATACATTTTTGTTGCTTTACGCTAGTAAATTTTTGGTAATTTGTTACAGGAACAATAGAGAAGTAATAAAATACAAGAAGTCTATTACTCTGTTTTAATAGTTCTTGTCTTTTACAAGTTCATAGTATAATATTTATATGTGAATAAAACCATGTCTTAGATTTCCTACAAAATAATCCAGTGTATATGGAGAAAAGAGTGTGTGTGGTGGGGAATATTGATGAAACAAGACTGCAGATGTTGATAATTTTGAAGGTGGATAATGGGTACATGTTTAAATTTCTTTGCTCTTGTTTATATCTGAATATTTCTAAATTTAAAATTTAAAAAAGTTAGGGGCATAATGACAAGTTTTTCCTACTTAACAAATCTTCCTAGAGCTGACTTGCCTGAGACGGTCATTTTGCCTTCCTTCATTCTTACTCTTTCCCCCATCCTCAATATTCTTGGCAAATAATGAAGGAGGAGTTCTGGTAAGATTTCTAGTGACCTGGCAGACCTGATCGGCAGGCAGGGTATGTAATTGCTACAGGAGAATCTGTTCTATTTGGATACAACATCAGATTGGATTTCAACAGTGCTGGGGAATCTTTCTTACCACTGGTCCCTATTTTTATACAAAACTGAAAGAGAAAAGGTAGAGAATACCACTGCTTCTGTTATTCATGGTGAATGTATTTAATTTGGCTTTTTTATAATCATATGACATACACTAGGACAAAAAATAGTTCCATTTTCTTGGTTTCTCCCTGATAAGAATTTTGAGCACATTATCAGAGAAGTGTCTGTCTACTCTTCAACTCTTTACATAGACAATTTTCATACAGTGGTTCTCAGTAGAGCTATGCATCAGAATTAACTGTAGATTTTTGAATTTTAGCATAATTTCCAAGGCTATACCCTAGACAAAAATCAGAAGCCCCAGAACAACAGGGAAACATTTTTGAAGTAAAGAAGTGGCATGATTAGATTTTGTTTTAGAAAGTCAATTTTGATAGCTGTGTGAAAGATAAGCTATAATGGTGAGACACAAAAGAGAATCCAATTAGGGGAGTATTTTAGTAATGCAAGTGAGATATGATGTGCAGGTGAAATAAGAAAATGTTATTGGAGATGGAAAAGAGAAGGTGGATTTGAAAGAGAAACAATACGTTTTGGTAACTTAAATGATGAGAGGAAATAAGTGGGATATACATATATAATGTATGTATAGGTGTATGCATATACACACATATATACACATATATAAAATGCATATATAGACACATATATAAAATGTGTATATAGACACATATAAAATGTGTATATAGACACATATATACCTACATATTTCTATATATACACATATATACATATATAATGGCATATGTATGTATGCATATAGGTATATATAACTATATACATATAGATATGTTATATATACCTATATATGTATGTATATATACCAGGATAATTCTTGGTCCTGTTGTGATAACCAGTAGAAACACAGAGATGGCTTTTCTCCACTGTCCCACCATCTTCATCCTTCCAACTATAAGGAAGAAAATTCCTTCTAAAACACGCTCTTGCCTCTTTTTCCAGAAGGTAGGGAGTGGGACAAGATTTCCACGGTCTTATGCAATTTGTAAAGAAGAAAGAAACAACTGGAGAGGTTCCTGGGAAGAAACACAAGGTGTGGAAGTGTGCCTACACCAGGTCGCAGGATCCCTCATTCTTAATTTCCTCCTAGTGGTGATTCCAAACGCACATCACTCTCTTCATGTCCATTTCTCCTTTGCTCACTATCAATGGCACCTTCCCAGTCATTCTGGTTTCTGGCTAACCTGGAAGATTGCCAGCAGCCGTGCACTTTCTGGACCAAGACTTTGTCCTTGGTTCCTACCACTGAGAAACATATCCCCAAGAGGAAAACCAACTGTCTGAGTCTTTTCTTTCTCCTACATAAATCACTATTCTGTGCATAAAAAAATTAGAGTGAAAACATGTATATTTTATTCCTATATAAGTCATAGCTAAAGAATGTCTCTAAACAGAGAGTTACTATTCACAGCCTAGTAACTCCCTCTCTAAACAGGGAGTTACTATTCACAGAACTCTAATTAACTAGAGTTCTGTGTATTCTTTTACTGTCAAATGTAATATCTGAGTTTTCCTTAGTTTACTACAGCCAGGACATCCCGTCAGGAAGAAATGCTGCACTTGAAATTCATGAGTACATGTGTGCTGGATGAATATTCTAGCAGAAGCCTACCATTTGTCAGCATTTTCATAAAAAAGAAGCTCTCATGACAATATATGGTGATACTTAAGCTAATAATTGCCTATCCTTCCTATTGATGAGGGGACTTGGATAGATTATTTTAGTAAAATTCGGTCTTAACATGGGTTTCTTCATCTAGGGAGTTACTCCAAGCTGTAGTAATACCACAGTTACCACTCTCTTGCCAAAATTTGATGGGAATGCCCTCAAGGTGGGAGAGACTCACCAGAGCTGGATGGACACCTTGGGAGTGAGTGAAGGACAGGGAAATACTGCATAGCAATGTCTTGGACCATTGTTTTTGATAGAGGAAAAGAACACAGTGGAACATATTGTTATCATTAGCCGTCAGGCTGTGGCTGTTCCACGGTTACTAGTCAGAAGGCAAGATGGCCAGCTTTGTTAAATATAGCAAGAAGTTCTTTCCACACGTGTTAGGAGAGGGAAAGTGGAGTAGGTAACAACATTTGTCAGACTACTTCGTTGTCAGCTTCTCTGATGTGATAAAAATTGTCTAAATCCTTCCTGGCTTGCCTTTTCCCCACTTTGAAGGACAAATATTTTAAAGACAGGATTTCTTAGGATTCTTTGCACAATGGCAGGGCCTTTAGAAAATGCCATATTGCCAAGTTGTGTTTAAATCTCCAGTAGCCCTCAAATTCTTCACAAAGAGCCCCAGAAACCTCCTCACTAGAATGGCTTTGTTGTGAAGACTGGCCTGACTCACTCTGTTTGTCTATAAAGGCTTTGTGCACTGGTGCTTCCGGACAGTTATAGAAGAAATTTTACAGCGAGACCCCTCTCCAGCACTTTATGTTGGTGATTCTAAAAACAAGCCATTCTTTGCCTTTACTTTGCTGACCCATTACTAGACAGTTTTCTCTTATAATATCAATGATGTTGCCACTCTTGAAGAATAACCCATTTTTTTCCCATTGTAGTCCTCAAAATACCATGAGTATAACACCAAGATTAGTGTAATTAATTAATTAGCTATCCCAGCACCATTTATTGAATAGGAAATCTTTTCCCCATTGTGTTGTTTCTTCTTTCCTGTTACTAAATCTTTTGATTTATTCATTGGGAGAAGGTTCCTGTCCATTGTGTGACGTAAAAATATGAATGAATTCTCAAGTTTAAGCAAAATTCAAGAATATAGAAATACCTGGAGTCTGGTCTCATCTTGGGCTAGTTTTGAAAGTTTGACAAAATTACAGTAGTTAATTGTGACTTGTGACTGTAGTCACAAGTACCTTTGTACTAAGTGATTGCTGTTACCCATTCTTGTACCTAACAGCTAATACTGTTTTGACTTTTACTGATAACATCAAATAACAGAATATAAAAATGTTACAGCCTTTACTTGTTGATGCTTGTAATCCAATTCAATTGTTTTGTAAGGAGTCTGAGTAGGCAAAGCAATCCTAAGCATAAAGAACAATGATGGAGGCATCACATTACCTGACCTCAAACTAACTATAAGATTACGTTAACCAAAATAGTATGGTACTGGCAAACAAACAAACAAAAAACAGACACATAGACCAATGGAACAGAATAGAGAACCCAGCAATAAAGTTGCAAACCTATAGCTGCTAATCTTGGACAAAGTCAACAAAAACACCAAAGGGGAAAGTATTTCCTATTCAATAAATGGTGCCAGGATAGCTGGCTAGCCATGTGCAGAAGAATGAAACTGGATCCCTACTCTTCCTCATATACAAAAATTAAATAAAGATTGATTAAATATTTAAATGTAAGACCTCAATCTATGAGAATCCTAGAAGAAAACCTAGGAAGCACCATTCTGGATATTGGCCTTGGGAAAGAATTTATAACTAAGTCCTAAAAAGCAATTGCAACAAAAACAAAAATTGACAAATTTGGACCTAATTAAACTAAAGAGCCTCTGCATAGCAAAATAAACTGTCTACAGGGTAAACAGACAACCTACAGAATAGGAGAAAATATTTGCAAAGAATGCATCCAACAAAGATCTAATATTCAGAATCTACAAGGACCTTGAACAATTGAAAAAGCAAAAAGCAAATAACCTTATTAAAAATATGCAAAAGGCATGAACAGACATTTCTCAAAAGAAGATATACAAGCCACCAACAAACATATGAAAGAATGCTCAATATCACTAATCATTCTACCAAAAAGACACATGCACTTGTACGTTCATCACAGCACTAATTCACCATAGCAAAGACATGGAATCAACCTAGATTCCCAGCAGTGCTGGATTGGATAAGAAAATATGGCACATATATACCATGGAATACTATACAGCCATTAAAATAATGAAATCATGTCCTTTGCAGCAACATGGATGCACCTGGAGGCCATTATCCTAAGTGAATTAATGCAGGAACAAAACTAAATGCTGCATATTCTCACTTATATGTGGGAGTTAAACACTGGGTACTCGTGGACACAAAGATGGCAACAATAGACACTGGATACTAGGAGGGGAGGGCGGGAGAGAGTCAGGCAAGGGTTGAAAAACTGTTGGGTACCATGCTCAATACCTGGGTGATGGGACCATTCATATCCCAAACCTCAGTATCACGTAATATAGCTGGGTAACAAACCTGTACATGTTCTCCCTCAATCTAAAACAAATATATTTTTTTTCAGTTGTTTGGTGTTGTTTCTTCTTTCCTATTACTAAATTCTTTGATTTATTCATTGGGAGAAGATTCTTGTCCATTGTCTAGCATAAAAATATGAATGAGTTCTTAAGTTTAAGCAAAATTCAAGAGTATAGAAATACCTGGAGTCTGGTCTCATCTTGGGCTAATTCTGAAAGTTTGACAAAATTACAGCACTTATTGTATAATAATACTGAATTTTAGGTGATATGTAATCAGCTGTTGCTGTTCAAAGACTAACATCACTGCAGCCAATTTTAGAAAAAATTTAGTCCATATTTTTGCTAGTTGTACTCACACCTAATATTACTTCTAATGACACATCTTTTAACCTCCATAATGTTAATTATTGTCAAAGTTATTTCACTGATCACAATGTGTCAGGCATAGTGCCAAGAAACTGGTATTTATTATCTTCCTTAATCATCACTATTACCCTAACAAGTAGGTTCTATTATTATTTTCATCTTACAGATGAAAAAGTCTTAGCAAAGTTAAGCAATTTTACCAAGTTTACATCATTAGATTCAACTGTGCTTGATGCTGAACCCTATGCTTGCTACACTAATGTTTTACTGCGTAATTGTGCAACTAGAAAGTCATTGTCTCACTAGGGTGAACCATAGCAGCCCTGACTCCTTAGGAGTGCTAAAGTGTCTCATTGCTAACCATTCTTGATAGAACTCAGTGCGTTTAAGCCTAAGATTATTGGTACACAGAGCAGAAGGTATGTTGCAGTAAAGGGCCCTGAGTTTCAGAATCAACCTGCCCATCCCATCCCTTCTATTGTTAAACATAAATTCATTATCAAACCCGTGACTGCTCCCTTCTTCTAAAGGAGCTGGAGTTGTGAAGGCAGCCTATAGTTTTGGAAGAACAGACTAGGCTTATGCCATGGCTTATGTCATTACTTGAAGTGAGTACCAAGTAGCCACTAGGTTCTTTCTAACCCAATGTCATCTATTTCAGATTCATCTGAACTGAACAACAGCTGAGTGCCCAGAAATTTGCTGGGCGTTATAGGCTACGTTTTCACATTTAATGCTCATGATTACTCTATCTCTACCTTAAAGAAGAAAAAATTGAACCTTAGTAGTAAAATGACTTGCCCATGATCAGAACAAGTGGATAGCTAAGCCAAACTATGAATTTCAAGTCTAGTACGTGTCTGTTTCCTACACTGCTTCCTAGGACATAGGTAAATCCCTCTGAAACCTAATATGAACACTGCATATTCTCATTGTTTTGAAGTTTATTGACCTCTTTCTGGGTATTTGAAATTTTGCTAATTTTCTTGACTTTTTTTTTTTTTTTTTTAAACATAAGAAAACTCTTTTCCAGTACTTCCACAGAGTAGTATTTTTAGAACTTTCAGTGTCCTGGGTCCTTAAAAGTTGAAGAAACCCTTAGGAGTTTTACAGTGGTCACATGTTGAGAGCAGGAATCTCATCTACCATTTGCCCTCATGGTACTGACTGGGCCATAGACCCAAAGTTCAGGGCATTAGGGTCTTCGTTACTGCTTTCTATTGGCTGTCCTGTAAAATTGGGCTAAGCTGCTGGTCTGCCTCATGCTTTGCATATTTGTGAGTCAGTAGGATTTGTTTTCTGTTAAACCGCTCAATCACAGGGAGGGATAGGGGGTAGCAAATTCACCTTCTATTTACTGGTTTGACCAGTTTAAAGTGAATAGGAGCCCAGAGAGATTTCTCACTTTCCATATCCCGCTGTCAAAGTAAGCAGTGGATCAGGGGTGTGTTTGGAAATGGCAGCTGTCTGGTGCCTCCAGGGCAGCTGAGTGGGAACAGTGAAAGAAAATCTGGCATGGAGAGACCCACGAGTGTTCCATTTCATCCTGAATCCGGGTTGGTCTGTTCAAGGTCGTGCACAAAAGCTGAACCAGTGACCCACAATTTGATTCCTCTAGTTTGGATATTCAGATTTGAAAAGACTTTGCATTCTTAGCTCTCTGCTTCTCCCTAAACCTCCCCAGGCCTCTCTACTCTCATTCATTCACACAACACCCCATTCTTTGAGCTGTAAGAATAGCTTCAGTTTCAAGAGCCTCAGGATGCCCAGGTGAATGCATCTTCTTTGGGGATTATTGTTCCTTTTCTGATTAACATCTCCGGACAGTTAAAACCATTTTGTATCACCAGAAATATCTTTAATCATTCTCAGCTTTAATCATTCTTAAATGGCTGCTGTAGAGTTTACTTTTTTTTAAGCAATGATATTAATGAGATGACTAAGCTGGGCAAGGGAGAACTTTCTGGAAAGAAGCACAATAAAAATATTTTCTCCTTTATAGAGGTGTTGCTGGCTCAAATAACACAGGCGAGGGAAAAGAAAAGCAGTAACAAACTGTAAACAAAGGAAAATCCACTCTGAGCTCGCCTTACCTTGCATAGCTGCAAAAGGCAGTGCTGAAAACTCAGAGTATACACAGACACTAACTCTGATCCATGGTTTGTCTGATTTATATTATATTCCACTCCTCCAAGCCAGCATGATCTTTCAACCTTAGTCCTGACTGATACTCATTTTACTTGTGTATTTGTTTTGCTTTTTAATCTAAGTTACTTTTTAAATCTGGTATTATATGTAACATTCTGTTAATTATTTTATGTTCCTTTTAGAATAAGGTTGAAATGCAAATAAAATATATACTATATGTATGTACATAAATTATAAGTATAAATTATACATTTACATAAATATAAAATAGATGAACAAATTAATAGTATTGTATTTTTAACTACCAGTAGTGGCCTTTTTATTTCTAGGTTATATTAATGCAGTTGTTTTCTGCCTGCCTATAATTCAGAACACTTAGGGAGATTTCAAATATACAGTTCTGCAGCCCAGACCTACTAAATCAGAATTTAGTTAGTTAATATCCACAGGGAAAGAAATGCCAGGTGACTCCTTATTAGCAGTGGTTAGAGAAGAATCATTGCTTCCTGCTCTTTTATTCACTCATCATTTAGTTATCCATTCAACTGCACATGAATTCATGCATTCAAGGATATAGAGACCAAGTAAACACTTTTCTTCTTCTTGAAGAGCTCATTACTTTATGACTCTGCCGAGTCTTCAGAAGATATAGCAGAAGTAATGCCAGTTGATCCTGTAAGAAAAATTCCTAGCCTCATACACTTAAAGGAATTCTGTTATAGTTAATGAACATGGTAAGCAATACCCCATGACTAAAGTCCTGAGACTTCATTCATAACGTGAACAATTCACTGGGATTAGTTCCACATTTCTTATTAAATGAGGAAATATTAATAATTCCCGTTAAATAAACAGATGGTAAACATAAAGAAAATTTAGACTATAATCTTGTCTCCTAAGTGTTTATCTTAGTCTAGGAGATATTCTATTTGTATTACTATTAGTACATACACTTTCATGAGAAAATCAAGTTTCTCCCACTTAAAAGAGATTGAACCATTGATCTTCATCACATTCGTAGTTTTACAATTTGTTGGGGGTCACAAGTGAGTGGCAGCAACTCAGATGAGGAAACGTGAACATCTGAACTATACAGACCCATTGTCAGAAATGAAGGGGAGTGATAGTTACAATGCAAGAAATGAGATCATTGAAACTGTTTGATGCGGACTTTACTAATTCCTCCCCTGGAATGCTTCTTCATAATCAGTGCAAATTCTTACCTTCATTGATCCGGGGAAGAAATTCACACAAAGGAAGAGAGCTCAGAGGAGCTATTTTTAATTGCCTGGCATATGTTGTGTTCTTTTATGATATTTTTCATTTTAAAACCCATTTTAAACACCCTGGCAAACTGTCCAGTACATGCTGTTGCATAAATGCCGTAGAGTCCGATGGCTAAGTCCCTGATCTTGGGAGTGCACCAGTGCTGGGTTCAACTTGCTGCATCCGTTATTATTGAGGGACCCCATGACTAAGTTCTCTCCAAGCCTCAATTTCCCTATTTGTAAAATTCACACAATAATAAGTACTCTGCCTCTGTGGTTGTTGTAAGGATTAAATGTAAAGCAGTTAGCATTCTGCCTGGCACATCATGACGCTCAATTCATTTTATCGATAATATTATTGTTATTTCTGTTGTTGTTTTATTAATATATGTGGCTTGACCAAGATAATATGGCGGCAAACCAATAATTTGTGTACATTTGGAATACTTCATGAATTTCTCTGCATCCACCTTTTCCATACCTAGTGTATATCACGGGAACAGTTATGATTCTGTATTGATGTAAATGGGGGGCCATCTGGAGTGGCTGCTGCCATTGTGCTGGCTGCAACAGGGAGGTGCTGGCTGCAACAGAGAGGCACAGCTGGGCTACATGCCCTGCCCCTTCTAAGTTGGGGTGGCAGTTCCCCAGGTGCCACTCCAGCTGCCCAAGCCATGGCTGCAGACCCCGGCATCCCTGTGCTCTCTGGGCCAGGAGTAGGCAGGAGCTCCACCCTCCTGGGTGCAGCTGTAGCCACCCAAACCACTGCTGCAGACCCAGGGACCTCCTGCTCCACAGGGTAGGCAGCTGCTCTCTCCCCACCACTGCTGCACACCTGCAGCACCTAAACCATGGCTGCAGATTCAGGCACCTCTGCACTCTTAGGGGCTTGGGAAGGTACCCCCTGCCCTTGAAGGCTCGGAAGTGCCTGCTCCCACTGCCTGGCTTCTCCCTGCTGTCAGCAACTGCTCTGATCTCAGAGCAAAGTCAAGCCTGAGCCTGGGCACTGTCACAGCCTGGCTGGGTGTGCACATGCTCAAGACAGTGCTGACATGTCAGCCTCCTGCCGCCTTGGCCCCCTCCAGACTTTGGGCACTGAGGAGCATGGGAGGGAAGCCAAGGGGGCTGAGGGCAGCTTGGCACTGGCCTGCAGGCACCCCTTTGCACCTACAGCTTGGGGGCCATGAAGGGCAGCAGGAGGCAGACAAGTTCCTGGGCAGAAGTGGGTGGCTTCCCAGTGAGACCCCGGCTTCAGGCCAGGGAGGGTCTGAAGGCTGGAGGTTGGGCTGCCACTCATGCAGACTGGAGTGGGAACTTGTGGTGCCTTTTCTGGGCCTGCTCATGGCCACCCATGGACCAATCAGCATGCACTTCCTCCCCTCTTAGGCCCACAAAAGCCCGTAAAATCCAGGCTCAGCCAGAGCTGAGATGACCTCGGGAGGACCAGCTGCAGAGAGGAGGCACCCACTCTAGGGCCTCCTCTCTGCTGAGTGCTGCACAGAAGATGGCATGACCAGCTGCAGAGAGGAACTACCTCTCTGCTAGGAGTTGAACGCTCATTGGGACACCTTAGTGGTGGAAAGGAGCTTCCCCCTATGGAAGACTGAGCTTTTCTATGGTTCAATAAAGCTCCTCTTCGTCTGGCTCACCGTTCACTTGTCTGTGCACCTCATTCTTCCTGATCACAGGACAGGAACTCAGGACCCACCAAATGGTGAGGCTAAAAGATCTGTAATACACACAGGGTTGAGACATGCCGTTTGCTCACCACGTTGTGGGTGAAGAGAAGGAGAGAAGAGCTGCGGCCCTTTGGGGAGCCCAGACCTGGGCGCTCCCCAAGCCAGGGTTATGACTCCCTCTTTAGGGTCCTGTGGTTCCTGGTGTCCCAAGCTTCCAGGGACCATCACATTCCCTGGTGCCAGCTGTGGAAGCTGCTTGTGGTGTGCTTAGTCCAGCTGCAGCCTCACAGAGAGCCAGCTACCATGCCAGTACCTGCAGCTGCCTTCCCTGAGGCAGCAGCTGGCATGTCTGACTGTGCGGTGGCCAGACCCCACACTCATTCACACCCCCGACCCCCCACCCGCTGCTCCACACCTGACTTGCAGTCTCCCTTGGAGGTGTGGGATCCAGGCCAGTAGTGTGAGCTGAACACAGGCTGCCAGGCTGAGTGGGTGGAACAAACCCAGTGGGCCCAAGCAAAACTTGGGCAAAGGCATCACCAGCCACAGGTTTCCAGCCAGAAAAGCGACACCCCAAAGATCCCATAACAGTGTTATGTATGCTATTTGATCTATTTTAAAAGGCTTTTCAAGGAGATCCTTGAGGTTGTCCACACGATACGTATTAAGCATGCAGCAGTGTACACACCACAGAAACCATGGCATCTGTCACTCAAACTACCTAAGAAGACATGTCTACTCAGCAACCGGATCCAGGGTAATAGTCTTAGGTTGCCATCCAAGGAGATACTGAGATGTAGATATGTTTTGTAGATACTAAGATGTAGATATATTTTGTTTTATCTTAATTCTTTGATAATCTTCATTCCTTGCCTCCATTACCTTTTTTTTTTTTTTTTTTTTTTTTGAGACAGAGTCTTGCTCTGTCAGGTAGGCTGGAGTGCAGTGGCACAATCTCAGCTCACTGCAAACTCCATCTCCTGGGTTCAAGCAATTCTTCTGCCTCAGCCTCCTGAGTAGCTTGGATTACAGGCATGTGCAACCATGCATGGCTAATTTTTGCAGTTTTAGTAGAGAGAGGGTTTCACCATGTTGCCCAATTTAGTCTCGAACTCTTGGCCTCAAGCAATCCACCTGCCTCGGCCTCCCAAAGTGCTGGGATTGCAGGCATGAGCCACCCTGCCCAGCCACCTCCATGACCTTTTGTGAAGCCAATTGACATTGCAGATGACAGCATCTAATTTTTGTATTTTCTCCCACACAAAGTCAACATATAGTTTTTTTCACCACTGATTTTTTGCTTGAGACAGCTAGGAGAGTAATTGTGTTCTTTTCTGTAACAGCATTCCAATTCTGCAGAAATAACGGCTCTACCCTTGACGATTTACATGCCACTTTTCCATCAGAGCTCTGGCTATCAACTCATTGTCTTAGTTGTGTGGTGGTGATTGGGGAACAAAGATTCATCGACAACTAGATTTCAAGGATGAGATAGGGTGGATTAAATCAAGACATTAACAACCAGGAGATACTTTAAACTGGAACCAGTATCTGCTTATACATATAGTAATCCTATTGAAGTAACTTTTGTGAAAAACAGCAACTCTCCCCTAGTTTAAGTAACAGATGATAGATGATTGAAGAAGGAGGAGGAGGAGGAGGAGGGAGAAATAAGAAAAAATGAAAAGAAAACTTACATATTTTTGAGGTAGAGAGTTTGCCAAATTCTAAAATTTAGACTAAAACCCCCAACAACTGAATGACTAACAGATAACCTTCCTAAAACATCGGCCTATCCCGGTGAGCTGTCCTCACATAATCTGAGATCTCATTGGCTCAGGAGATTAGCTTCCAATTTAGTCCTTCAAGAATGCCTGATAATTCAATGAAAGGCATTACTTCTGTATTACATTCTAATACAGTACAATAACTCAAAACAAGTTAAATATATTAGTATAGTCCCCAGAAAACTCAGGGACTATATCTGTGGCATGTATACTGTCATGTAAGAGTATTTTCCAGAAAAAATCCATGGATTTCATGGGTCCACATATCAAAGTCATGGCTGTCAAAATAGCAGGAGAATTTTCTAACTCCCAGAAAACATTAAGGTCTCTGTCATTTTTGTAATGCTACATTCTATCAATTGTATTGTTTTAAACAATGACTATACTAATGTCTTATCTCGTTTTAGTTATTGTACTGTATTAAAATTTAATACAGAAATAAAACCTTTCATTGAATTATACATCTATTATAAGAGATCAAAATAAGCCACCTAGAAATATACTACTTTGGCATATTGATTGTTGATATTTGCTAACTCAAAATATTGATTATTTTGAGTTAAAGACTCTTGAAAACAGCAGATTCAAGGTCACTCTAACCTTCCTCATTTTTCCTGAAAGCAGGAAATAAAAGCCCCATGTGAAAAGTTCCCTCCCTGTGCCAGGAGGAAGAAAGACATTCTTACATTCTTATCACCAGAGACGGGGAATCAAGATCAAGAGGAATCTGTAGAAGCAAACCAAACTAACCTTTATGTTTTTAGTGTCTTTTCCACAATTAACTTCTCTCCCCAAACTCCTTTGTCATTTCATATTTTCAGCATTTACTACTCTTCATCTAACCTAGTATATAATCGTTCAACCCTAACTGCTGTCTTTGGGTTTTCATTTCTTTTGTAAAGGCTCCTACGTACATGTAAAAATTCCTACCTACAATTTGTATGCTTTTCTCCTGTTAATCTGTCTAATGTCCGTTTAATTCTTAGGCCCAGCTGGAGGTCCTAAGGGTGTGGAGGAGAAATTTTACCTCCCCTGCACCACCATATATCCCACTTTAAGGTATTGCCTTTCTCAATCCCATTCCTATTTCAAACCATATTTTTGACACAGCATGAAGTTGCTCCCAAACGCTGGCTTGCCTTTCAGTGTAGAACTTTCCCAATGTCCTGCACTTCTCGTCCCATCATTGTCAAAGGATCTGTGGCCAGCTGACTCTTTTCTATTCTTTACCACTTTGGTTTTCTAAGGAACACCTTTTTTTTTCTCTCCCTCTCTTCAGTTTTCTTCCTTATTGCACTCATCTCCTCCTCCCAACCTCACAACTCTGCTCCCTCCTGCTTTTGTGCTAGAGCTGTGTGTCTTTCAAAGACAACAGCTATTAGCAATTGGGTGATCTTTTTCTTTCTTTGTGATCAGTACTAATATAATGACCAACAACATCATCTCATTTTGTTTCTAATACTTGGCTCATGAACTATTTTCATCATAAGGGCTGACCAATGGCTTTAAATAATAATAATGTTTTAAAACCTTCAGTATTTGGATGTCGGAGTTTACCAAAAATTAGTATTACATGTAACCAAGAGAAACAATATAAAATAATATTAAGAAAAATTTCCGGCCAGGTGTGGTGGCTCACGCCTGTAATCCCAGCACTTTGGGAGGCCGAGGCAGACGGATCACGAGATCAGGAGATCGAGACCATCCTGGCTAACACGATGAAACTCCATCTCTACTAAAAATACAAAAAATTAACCGGGCACAGTGGCGGGTGCCTGTAGTCCCAGCTACTGGGGAGGCTGAGGCAGGAGAATGGGATGAACCTGGGAGGCGGAGCTTGCAGTGAGCCAAGATTGCACCACCGCACTCCAGTCTGGGCGACAGAGTGAGACTCCGTCTCAAAAAAAAGAAAGAAAAATTTCCAAATTAACTGTAATACTGTGGACCATGCTATCTGGCTTTCATATTACAAATAATATTTTTCTCTTTTGGGCTTCCTAATGCCAAATCTAAGGCTTTTCTTTCCTCATTACTTTATCTCTGTCTCACACACACACATACTCCAATGCAGAGACCTACTTGAAGAATGATAGATTGAGGAGAAAAAATAATGACTGGAAACTATCTAGATATGAAGCAAGAGAGGGACTAAGCAGGTGCGTTACTCAATTATGAATTATTTGGCAAAATATCCCTCAGAGACATCACAATTCATTCTAAAATGTGTGCATAACTGCAGGCTGCTACATTGCCTGAACTCACTATTGGCCACCATCTGCTTTCCTATGAATTTGTTTTCTGTGCAATTGGTTTTGACAGTCTTACTGTTTAGAAATTCATTTTCTTCATTTTCATGGTTCTCTGAAGACTTCCATGATAATGATTGGTTCTATAATTAAGACATTGTATACATAAATGCCTATGGAATGGGTGTGATGGCTTTAAAAACATTTTTTAATATCCAGCTTGCCTTGAAACGAATCCTCTAAATGGATTTTTTTTTAATATTCAAAGATACTTAAACTACCTTGAAAGGCCACTGGGAGGAGAGACAAATAGAACTTAAAAGTAATAAGTAGATGCTTAGTAAAAATAAAACACCAGTTGGTGGAGTAAGTGCTGGATAGAGCTTCATCTATTTAGCATTGTCTCTGCTTATGTAAAATCATCATCAGTTGTAGTATACAGTTGGTCAAGAATCTTTACAATGGCTTACAATAAATATCTAAGCCACTTTAGAAACACAGGCCTGGAGAAGAATATCATAACCAAGAGAAAAGCTCTGAAATAAGAAATTTTTGATCATCTAAATATTAAAATATGACCCTACTGGTTATGTAATATCAGTTTTTTACTGCATACAGCTATATTTATAGATAAAGTCTCTATTTAGATAAGTTTGGCCAAATAGATTAGACTTCAACAATCACAGTTTTGGGGAAACAGTAAAATAAATATTTCCAAATAACTTCTATGTATTTTTCACTTGTCAGATTCTTTGTTGTATAATCAATGTTTTCCAAATCTAGCATCAGTGTAACCTGGGGAGATCTTAAAAATACAGATTCCCCATATGAGCCCTAACTCTACTGACTCTGAACCTTCAGGTGGGACCTGGACATACCTATTTTAATGTGTCTCCAGAGAGAATTCTTATGGAATGATCCAAATGCCAGTCCAAAGAGTTTAGGAATTAATGAGTGGACCCTGAAGAACATGTGCTGAAATGCTATCAAGAAAAATCAGATTGGCTTCTCTGTCCATACGTGTATCCCCACCAACATAGGCACGTGCATACACACACACACACACACACACACACACACACACACACACACACACACATATCATGCAAAATAAATACATGTGATGGTTATGCATGCCTGAGAAGAGGGGAATTGAGCTCGAATACCCATGTTTGATCTGCTCCAGTTACAGAAATAGCTGCACATAAATAGTCTGCCCTAAATGTGACTGACCTGCCAAAGCTCAGTTTACCTTTGCAGTTGAAGTCCTCAAGGGGCACTGTGCCTTGGCAAGTTTCCTTTGCATTCAGAGTCCCTGGACTTTGGGCAATATTAGGGTCCTTCTGTCCCAGGGATATTTCCAGGGCGTGGCTCTTCTCACAGCATTTTGACCTCTTTGTGTTGCTTACCTCCTAGCTCCTTTTTTAGCACCATTCCAGAATCCTGGACTGAGAAATATATGCTCTACTCAGGAACACAGCCCCCATTTGTTCGTAGCCTCACTGGGATGCAATCTCTATGAATCCACTTTAGCATGAACACGAGGAAGAACATGAGTGTGTGTTTCCAGTCTTTTCTAACCAACCAAATTACTTGGTTCCTTTTCCCGAGGAAGATTTAAGAAACAAACAGACTGTGTAGTTCATGACTTCAATTTGACATTTTGATTTGGTGTAAACAGGAGAGAAAGGTGAACAAGAGAGTAACAAGCTGCAGTTAGCTTGGAGATCCTCCCCTCTTTGGTTTTCATTGGTCAAGCACCTTGTCTAATAGCTGGGGCTATCAGCCTCTGTGTTGCCTTTCCCTTCCAAACAGACACTATTCCAAACTTCACTGAGTTTTTGTCTCCAAGGCCTTTGTTCACTCTACTGAGGAAAAGTGTTAGAACAAATATCACTAATAATAAAATTTAGTTCCAAATCAATTCTGCTTTTCTTTAGATGCAAACGTTTTAGTGGCAGCTTAATATATTACAACTTATTGGGAAAGAGATGCTATGAAGGACAGGCAATGAGGCATGTTTTCCTGGAAAAGGGCTGCTCCAGGTCACACAGGCTGCTGTCTGCAGATCAATGGACAGGCAGGAGGCAGGCAGTCTCTAGCCAGGGGATCGGCCTCTTGGAGGCAAGCCCATGAAGACCCGCTCACAGTTGTCCTGCTGGCCGTTAGAGGGAAACAGAGGCTTATTTGGCCCAGTTGAAAGTCAACCTGTAGATGGGTCTCTGAAGTCTAATCGTATCACTTTGAATAGATCTGATATTTGCTCCCATCTCTGATTTCTCATTTTAGACACGTGGGAACATATTTAATTGGCCATATGTCAATTTCAGGCCTCTTAAGTGCAAACATAGCTGCTTTTGCATTCAATATTTATTCTACCTGCAGACTTGCACCCTCATTTCTAGATGCTGGGGAAGGAATAGCCATTATGCTATAAGTTATCAGGGGACTGGAGCTAAGTCACATGCCCTAGATTTTTCTCATGTCTTCTTATAAATGTAAACTGAGAGGGTCTCTGTTCTTCACACTGGCTTAGCTAATGTAGAAACAAAAGGTAAGTCTTTGCTACATGTTGATTGCTCTAAATCAGAAGCTGTTTCTAAATGTTCCTAAACTTTCATCTGAAAAAAGAAAATATTTAGTTGTTCATATGAGCTGTCTGTTGCATATAAGTGGAAAGAAACCCACACCCCTGCTCTTCTAAATTTACTTTTAAAAATTTGTTCTGTCCTATTAGTATGTGTGTGTAGACACGGTATTACTGCATTTCAAAGTGTGCGTTCTGTGTATGAACTTGAATTTACACCGTGGGTGTTTATCTCTCCTGGTAACCTGTGCAAAGAACTTCCCCATTTCTCAGTCCACCAGTGTTTGAGTAATTCAGCACTCTTTTCCATTGGATTTGTTAACAATCTATAGGTCAGATTCTATTCACCTCTCTGATGATCTCATGTGAAAGCACACATAACACTTTCTCTTCTCTGACCCACGTCCTGGAAGTGGGCCACCCTCATCAGCTACTGGCATGTCCTCTCACAGGATTCAGAATGCACTGGGCCCAGCCATGGATAAGCATTTAATTGCAGACCAACCATCTGTTTAATATAAACTACATTTGCCAGCAGCCTCTTGGCAGTCTGAGGAATGAATTTTCTAAAGGAAAATGAGAATTGCTCATCAAATGGCAGCCGGGAAACGCTCTTCTTAAAGCTTTCCCACTTTGACACCCTCAGGTCTAGGCCAAGGCCATGCTCGGAAAATAACATCAGTGTTACTCGACTTCACAATTCAAAGAGAGTTAAATAGTCCCCAGAAACTTAAATCAAGCTGGTGTGGATTATTCAGGCATTTTTTTTTTTTCCTACTAACTCAGGCTTTGAAGACAGTAAGCTAAACAAATGACCTAAGGGACAAGAGCTGACCAAATGTGGGCGTGATTTCCCCAGCAATAATCTGATCATAATCTCATAGTTTGGAATCAGCATCATATTGCAAAAGGTTATCATATTGCAAAATACCTAGTTCTGGATCATAAGGTTGTTAAGGTAGAAAAAATAGTAAAGTGTAAGACAATGGGGGTTGACCATCCTTATTTCTTTTTTTAATTAATTTTAAAATTAATTAATTTTTTAGAGACAGAGTCTCACTCTGTGACCCCGTCTGGAGTGCAGCGGCGTTATGTTGCCTCACTGCAAGCTCCACCTTTCGGGTTCAAGCGAGTCTCCTGCCTCAGCCTCCCAAGTAGCTGGGATTACAGGCATGTGCTATCATGCCTGGCTAATTTTTGTATTTTTAGTAGAGACAGGATCTTGCCCTGTTAGCCAGGCTGGTCTCGAAGTTCTGACCTCAGGTGATCCGCCCACCTCAGCCTCCCAAAGTGTTGGGATTACGGGTGTGAGCCACCATGCCCAGCTTACCATCCTTATTTCTTAATGACATTTGGCAAGTCGATTCTTACCTGTTCTTACAATCTTTTAGGGGGAGCTGCTGAGCTACAGTCTTGGTGGAGGTTCCAGCCCAGGCCACCGTGTTTAGTACTATTCAGCCTCAGGATACAATGAGATCTAACTGGACCAGGGATGAGTGTTGATGCTGGCAGCCCCAGGCTGGCCAGCATCTTTTGATCTGGTTGGTGTAGAAGAAGAGTGGCCCTCATCAGCTGCTGCCCAAATTAGGAATCATTCTGCTTCCTTTATTCTAAGAGGCACATTTCCCTTGTGGTAATTATACACCTGAAATCAAGATGTCACACACGCTACATAGGCATTTAGTGTGACTGTTTTATTCTCCCCCTACTAGGTCTTATTAAAATGATGGTACATTAGATCATCAATGACATTTGAATGACAGTGGGAATTGAAGCCTACAGAGTAGGAGAAGTTTCTTGGGATAGTCAAGACCACCACGGAGAACAAGCCAAAAACTGAGCGAGAAGTTATGAGTAAACAGAGGAAGCCAGTCAGTGCCCAAAGGAGGATGAATATGCAGAGAGACATTGGGCACAGTGGCCTGAGAGGAAACAGAGGCGATAATATCAGGTCTCCAGAGTCTTCTCAACAGCCTTGGCCTTGAGGTTCCTCAACAAGAATATGAAGAAAGGAAACTTAACTAAGTCTCTCTTACTTCGTAGCAAGATTCTGAGACTTAACATTCTCAAAAGACTTTTGGGATATTTGAGAATTCTAAGCTTCTATGCCTAGCCAAGCCTTTCATTATCCAAAGTAATTCAAAGCTGGTGGTTCTCAGAGTAGTCTGATAACAAGAGCATAAAGTTGAGGTTCACACCTAGACTCAGTCCCAGCAAAAAACAAAAACCCAACATGAGAGAACAGTTTCCACCAGTGTGGTTGGCCAGTGCTGGCTAGGGTGGAAGATGGGCTTTTAGGTGATGTTAATATGTATGATGACAGAATCTTTTGGCCTCGGTAAGCTGTTTGATAATTACCTTCCTGTGATGAAACACTGTGGCTAACTCAGTGAGGTAATTCAAGTTGAATCATATGTTGATATTCACAAGTTTCTTTAGACAATGGCTTAAATAGTCTTTTGCTAATTACTGTATTGCAGCACTGTATTTATTGCTTTAAAACATTTACCAAGAGGTGTTTTTATCTTATTTTTCTACTTGGATATTGTCTCTCATTAAAATATCTATCTCATTCACCAATATATTTTAAGTATTAAGTGACACATAGTAATACTTAATATATATTTCTTAGGGAAATGATAGGAAAGATAAATGTAACTAGTTTATTGAACATGTTAGGCTTGGTAGGGAACAAGCAGAAGGTAATTTTATGAATTAATATGTAAATTTTCTTGAACACAGTAAACAATGTGTTGACTAACCAAATAATAACTACTATTATTTCTCATTGCTGACAGCAACTACCCTCTCAACTTTCTTGTCTTCCTCACCAGATAAAACCTTGGACAAGTTCCTTGGATTTTCTGGTTACTCTTGTTTTGGCAAATGTCCAAGGCTGACTCATTGAATGTTTTCATGGATTTTATAGAGACCCTGCGTCATTACTGGGGCTCTCTAGCCTGAAGTCCCATTTATTTAAGCAATGCCTCCTCTAAAGTATCCTTATAACCTGCTCTTCATTACTGGTTCCTGACCATGTCCTCCTCTATTGGGGTCACTTCAGCATGCAGGCAAGCTTCTTGGGCTCACTCTTAATATGACTCAGTTTTGCTCCCTTTTTTGGAATCCATATCTGGTACATGGAGAATATCAAAATAGGAGGGCAGGCTATTCCCATGACAGCCACTTCTACTACCATGCCAGAATAGTCACAGCCCCAGCCTCTCACTTTTAGATTCCCCCAAGTTGGAATTGGATGCAGGTACTATGTTCTCAAACTCCAAGGGGTGCATGTCAAGCTCTACATCTGTATCACTTCAAGCTTCTCTTCAGTTGACTTGAGATGAGGGATAACCCCTTTCCTCATCCTCCAGGAGAGAGTTGACATCATATAAGCTGTCCATGACATTCTTCTCCACTGATCTCTTCAACCTCTCTCATGTAGCTAAGAGGTGGGTGAGGGGCTAATGTTGACAGAACTGATTTTAGAACCTTTCAGCTTGCTCTGCGTAGGTATCCTAGCACCACATTCTAAGACCAGGGAGGTGGAGGGTCATACCTGGCACTTTTTTTTTTTTTTTTTTTTTTTTGTCATTATTGGCCTTCATATCATCCAAAAAGCTCTGAAACCAAGAATTCTATTTTAACATCCTATTACCAGAATATAGGTAAAAATGACAACTCTGATAAAGTCTTATTACAAAGTTAGACTAATCCTAATTAATAAGGGATTATCAAAGAACTTATTTGATAAATTCTAAACAGTTCTCTATTCCAAACCCCAACCCTAGGAGTGGCCATGATTTAAGAGGGTGGAAATCTAAGGTATAGAATTAGGATTTCTTTGCAACTGAAATTAGTAAAAGTCACTCAAATTTAAAGGATGAGATTTGCTGTCCTGGTTTGTAAATCATGAATGATGGAGATCTGAAAACTCAAATTGAAATAGTATGAATAAAGGCTGCTATAATTTATTGATGGTGGCCATTCAGATTATGTCATTCTTCACTTGGGCCACTCACCGATAATTATTCTAAAAGTTTGACTGCCTAAGTACCTTTTTCTGTTGAAAGAGAGGGAGAGAGGGAAAGAGACAGAGAAAGAGAAGATAGTAAAAAAAAGAGAGAAAGAGATAATGCTAACTTGGTAGTACTTTCTCCTTATAAATTAATAAATTGAAAATGTGGCATTTAATGCTCATGTCTCTCCCTAGGTTTAACAACACGAATTAAACTTGAGTATAAGAAGAATTAACCCTGGCTTAGCCTAAAGAATATTGGCCGGGTGTGGTGGCTCATGCCTATAATCCTAGCACTTTGGGAGGCCGAGGCAGGTGGATCACCTGAGGTCAGAAGTTTGATACCAGCCTGACTAGCATGGTGAAACCCCATCTCTACTAAAAATACAAAATTAGCCGGGTGTGGTGGCACATGCCTGTAATCTCAGCTACTTGGGAGACTGAGGCAGAAGAGTAGCTTGAATCCGGGAGACAGAGGTTGTAGTGAGCCAAGATTGTGCCATTGCACTCCAGCCTGGGTAACAAGAGCAAAACTGTGAAACACACACACACCATATATATGTTTTGTGGTATGTCTGATTAGGACGTGGGGTTGTTGGCTCTGAATTGGGTTTTGATTTATTTTGGCTAAAGTACCCACAAGAAGTTCTGTGCACAGACACGGGAGGCAAGGGAGAGAGAGCAGGGGGAAAGGGCTATTCTGGTACCACATAGCGCCTTGTGACCAGTTTTTGAGCACCCACTGAGAGCAACGGCCGAATGGAATACAGGCCTCTGCTGTTGCTTTGAGCAGTGGGAAAAGCTCAAAGGAGTGGTAGCATTCTTTGGAGGGTGTGGAGATGGTGGGGGTCCCGAGGGCTCACTGGATGCACCCATTGCTCAGGTGAGTCGGGACAGCATGAGCCAAGGCCCTGTGGGAGTAGCATGGGCAGGCCTGCTTGAACACACCTGAGACATGTGTGGGGAGCTCTGAAGTACCTGGAGGAGACTTCTCAAGTGGCCAAGGTCCTCCCGTTATACGTGGTCCTGATATACATGGTCTTCCTGATACACATGAAGGCAGCAAGCCTACAGTCTTTGAGTAATAACACCAATGTAAATGTGTTTGTGCTCACAGGCTGGGGGCATTCAGGTTGTGTGAAACTCTGGACTCACAATGTAGAGGACCAGGCCGTAACATGGTGTCTACTACTTGGCCAGTCCTTGCTTAAAAAATCTGTTGCCAGCTGGGCGCAGTGGCTCATGCCTGAAATCCCAGCACTTTGGGAGGCCGAGGCAGGCAGATCATGAGGTCAGGAGTTCGAGACCAGCCTGGCCTACATGGTGAAACCCCGTCTCTACTAAAAATATAAAAATTAGCCAGATGTGGTGGCGGATGCCTGTAATCCCAGCTACTCGGGAGGCTGAGGCAGGAGAACTGCTTGAACCCAGGAGGCGGAGGTTACAGTGAGCCCAGATCCCACCACTGCACTCCAGCCTGAGTGATAGAGCAAGACTCCATCTTGGGGGAAAAAAAAAATCTATTGCCCTCACTCTGATCTCAGCAAGGTCAAATTTGAAGAAAATCAATTATCTGGTTTTTTTTTTTTTTTTTTTTTTGAAAAAACCTATTTTGCAATTCTTGAAAATCCTAGCTAAGGTCTCAATTGATCATTAATATTTGTTCTTGAATAGAAGTTTCAAAAGACAGAAGAGTCCTCAGATCACTAAAGCCATAAATAACAGTGAAAGGGAAGCATCTCCACGCTTTCCCTGAGAGGATAACATGTAAGAAATTCCCATATATGGGAGCCAGGAAGAAGGAGGAAGTTTGGGCAAACGTCCAGGGCTGTCTGTGGAATAAGTAAAATGGGCTTTAGTAAATTCCCAGCACAGAGGTGCTGACGGCCACCTAACTTAGTCATGCACTGGTGCATCATCGAAGATAAACTGTTACAAAATGAATCAAAATTCTTAAGCCACTGAGGTAAAAGAGCAGTTTCAGAGCTATTACTCTGTCTAGGCAAGCTTTTAGTTTTTTCTTGGATGGATTCCACCCTCATCTGCCTGCTTTAGGTGGCAGACTACACAACTGTCGGCAGAGACTGGCACATTGAAGGGAGATCCTGGAAGGGGTTCCTGTGCTGGGGGAAGAGTTTCCTTCTCCCAGCTTGACTGGGAGGAATGGCAAATCCTAGCAACAGAGAAACGCCTTGCTGCCTCCTTTCCTCTGACAGCCTGCTTCTTGACCTAGGGGTTAGGCCCGCGGATGGCATGGGCATTGGCTAATCATCGATCTGATTGCAGAGTCCTGCCCCCAACAGCCTTGTTAAACTCTTCTGCTGCCAGGCTTTCCAAAGATACTTTTAAAAAATATATACAACAGCGTTTTTGAAGTATGATTCACATACCATAAAATTCACTCATTGGCAATTCAGTGTTTTTTAGTGTATTCACAAAGTTGTACGACCATTACCCCAGTCAATTTTGGAACATTCTATCACCCCAGAAAGAAACCCCATGCCCGTTAAGCAGTCACTCCCCATTTCTTTGAAACACCTTCAGCCCCTGACAACCATTTATCTACTTTCTTTATGGATTTGCCTATTCTGGACATTTTATCCAATGGAATCATGCAATATGTGGCCTTTTGTGACTTGCTTCTTTCACCAGCATAATGCTTTCAAGGTTTATCCATGTTGTAGCACGTGTGGGTATTTTCATTCTTTGTTATGACTGAATAATTTCATTGTCTGCATATGGCACATTTTATCTCTTCATCAGTTGACAAGACATTGGGATTGTTTCCACTTGTCGGATATTATGAACAATGTGGCTATGAGCATTTGTGTCTAATTTTTATGTAGACATATGCTTTCTTTTCTCTTGGCTATATACCTAGGAGTGGAATTATTAGGTGATATGGTAACTTTGTGTTTCATCTTTTGAAGAATTGCCAGACAGTTTTCCAAAGCAGCTGCACCACTTTACATTTCTACCAGCAGCGAATGAGAGTTAGATTTTTTCACATCATGACTAACATTTGTTACTAGCTGCTTTTTGGCTTATAGTTGTTCTAGCAGGTGTGAAGTGGTATCTTACTGTGGCTTTTGTTTGCATTTCCCTAATGGATAATGATGTTAGGCATCCTCTTTTGTACTTATTGGTTATTTGTACATTAGAAAACTGTCCATCCAGAACCTTCCAAAGATGCTCTTAAAACCCTGAAAATGCTTCTGAGGGAGCTGGACCTTAGGCTTGGCCATGATAGGGAAGCGTCACACAACAGATGCCAGGGGCAGGATCCAAAATTTATTTCTCATGGTTCTGAAAGCTGGGGAGTTCAAGATCAAGGCCTATGGCAAGGCTGAAATGAGATGAGCAGAAGAGTGTCCTGGGCTAGACTCCAGAGCCTGGGAAGTAACTTCTGGAATGCTGCAGTGGTCAGTTTTAGGTGTCACCTTGGCTAGGCTATAATCCCCACACTATGATCTGAATGTTTCTGGGCCCCTCAAATTCACATGTTAAAATCTTCACCCCCAAGGTGATGGTATTAGGAGTGGGAACTTTGGGAGGTGACTAGGTCATGAAGGCTTTGACTAGGTCATAAGAGATTAGTGCCCTTATAAAAGAATCCCCAGAGTCACCCTTCACCCCTTCCATCATGTGAGGTTGTATTGGAAAGATGGCCATCTAGGAAAGGGACCCTTACCAGACACCTAATCTGCCAGGGCCTTGATTTTGAACTTCGCAGCTTGTAGAACTGTGAAAAATAAATTTCTGTGACTTGTGACCTACCCAGCTTGTAGTATTTTGTTATAGCAGCCCGAATGGACTAAGATACCCCCATGATTCAATCAAACACTAACTGAGGTGTGACTGTGAAGATATTTTGTACATGTGATTCACTTGAAAAATCATTTCAGGGAGAAGTAAATGTTATCCTAAAGAACCTGGTGAGCCTGATCCCATCAGCTGGAAGACCTTGACACAGAGCCGGGGTTTCTCGGAGGAGGAACTCCTGGCTGTGTACTGAAGCTTCGGCTTCTGTTTAAGAGTTTCAGCTGCTGTTCAGACTGCCTGCCCTGTGGAATTAGCCAATTACATCAACAGGGAAGCCCCTTCCTTGTTTTATATTTATGTGAGATATATATGTATATACAGATGTTCTACTGGTTACTGAGGAGTTTCTGAGACATATGAAAGGACTTATTTTCCTGGTATATGAAGATGTAGGAAGCATGAGTGATGACAAAGTACTGTCTGTAAGCAGGCCTAATCCCATAAAAGTATTGTGAAATTGGTCATACCTCCCTTTGATGTCCTCACCTCTGAGACCGCAGGTCCTCCTCTACCATCTCTACCTGCCTCTACCCTCCGGCCCTTTCTAGCAGCAATGGTTCTCAACCGGGGGAAGTTTTGCCACCCTGGGGATATTTGGCACTTCCTGGACACATTTCTGGTTGCCCTGACTAGGTGAGGTGCCATTAGCATCTAGTGGGTAGAGGCCAGGGGTTCTGCTGAACATCCTACATGCACAAGACCGTCCCTACAACAAAATGTCAGTAACGCTGAGGTTGAGAGACCTGGCTCCACAGGTTTACCTGAATGTCTCCTGGCTCCTACTTTACCTAGGAATAGCTAAAGGAAACATCTCGAATGCCTCTAAGGGGTATCTCCACTTTTTAAAAGACTGCAGAGGTCAGAAAGACTTCAGGTTTCCAAAAATTGAAACTATAAAATGGAGTTTCAGATCTTCTCAAGGGAGGTTATTTACTTAGAACGAAGTTTATCTATTGTTTAAAGGGGTAGACCAGGTGGTAGATCTGCATAGATAGAAACTCATTCCCAGGAAGGCTGTTATACAAAGACACCTGTAATAGCTAAATCCCTTCCTGAGGAATGAATCTCTTGTTATTAAACATTAAAAGTGGTCTGCTTTATCTTCATTTATTCATGATAGAATATTAATGTAGCAAGGAATTACAGAGGTTGTTAAATACATCTGCCAATTTATTTGAATGTAATATAATATATACTATAAAATAACACAGGATCTGTGTTATTCCTTTTAGGTTGTCCCTGAGCCTCAGTTCCAGAGCTGGAACACTCACTGCCTTCTGAAACAACTTGCCCACTGCCCCACTAAAAACAACTCTGGTTGCTAGAAATTCTTAATATTGAAATGAAATCTTCTTTGACTATGAAATCTTTAACTGTGTTAAACTCATAACTCCTAACTTGAAATTATGACTTCTGAAGGTGGAATGATCAATTTATGCACATTGATTCACAAAGGGTTATGCGACTTCACAAATGTTAAGAGTTAAGAATTTGCTCATGATCACTCTACTACTGGAGAAGTGTTTTTGGAACAGTTTTTTTTTTTTTTTTTTTTTTTAATGAAGCTACTGAAGAAAGCAGGGTATGGTGGTGGATGATGTTGAAGCTACAATGTCTCTGGGAAGCAGTCGGGGAAGGCACAAAGGCTGGGTGGCTTCTGGCAGGTTCCTAATGAGACTTTCCTTAATCTTTTCATATCTTCAAAGTCTTGTTCCAGATATCTTGGCTTTGGCGAAGTGTGGTTTGCTCTTAAATTTTCAGCTCGCCTGGCTTTGAAAGGAAGCATTTTCTGTCGGGGAAGGAGATGTTTCTGATCCCCTTACACTTACATCATCAAAGCGTGTTTTTACTCTGCCTATTTGATGTCTGAGAGGCCTCATTAGGAGCTCACTTTATTAGCCCTGTTAAAAGAATTTCTTTCCTGTAGAAACAGGAAGTTATATTTTATGGCGTGTAACCCCCTAAAGTCTCTAAAGGATCTAGACAAATTTGTAGTTCTAGTCTCAAAGGCTCCAAATCCAGACAAAATTCTTCCCTGATGTACTCCCCAGTGCTCTTAAGAAATCAGTTCACACCTGGGGGCCAGCATCTTGGCATGCCTACTTTATAGGCTCTGCCTTTCATGAGATCTGGAGAGTGATTCCATTTGTGGTATTTATAATCTGTGCTGTTGGTAACCTTGATTTCTCTGTCAGCTTTTAAAGGGCTCTAAAAAAAGATTGCATTTTAATAGGTCATTGGACCAACTCAATAACTTCCTGGCAGGTCTGGCTCCTTCTTCAGAAAGGAGAAATGTTGGGAAACCACAGACATTGAAATCTTCATGCCTTTCCATTTATAAAATGGGAAAGATGGGGACTAGCCAACTTTTCAGAACCTAGGATCAAAGTGGTCAGCAATGCTAAGGATTCTTTTTCTTCTGCTCATTTAAACCTGGTTCCCAGATACCTCACGTTCCCCTAGGTACCTAACAGGAACTGGGTCACCTTGATACCATGAGTATCCTCCTACAGCTATCTATTTATTTATTTATGTATTTATTTATTTATGTATTTATTTATTTTGAGATGGAGTCTCGCTCTGCCACCCAGTCTGGAGTGCAATGGTGCGATCTCAGCTCACTGCAACCTCCACATCCCAGGTTCAAGTGATTCTCTCGCCTCAGCCTCCTGAGTAGCTGGGATTACAGGTGCACATCACCACGCCCAGCTAATTTTTGTATTTTTAGTAGAGACGAGATTTCACCACATTGGTCAGGCTGGTCTCAAACTCATGACCTTGTGAGCCACCCGCCTCAGCCTCCCAAAGTGCTGGGATTACAGGCATGAGCCACTGTGCCCAGCCCCTCCTGTATCTTTATCCACTTTCTGTGTTTTTTTTTTTTTTTTTTTTTCCTCCCTTAGGATCGCTTTTGTGGGGGTTTCCTCATTGTATCCATAGCTCCACTCTCTAGCACATCATAGCTGGTAGCTGAATCACACAAATGCATATTTATGTGTGTATCTATATCTTTATGTACATTCACCAAACCTTCGTGTTACCACTCAAGATGAAAAAAATAAACTCCGCCAGAATACACTTCAATATTTAAAAAGAAAATAACTAAAGCAGTTTATCTTCCCACCTTAACTCACCCAATAGCTCACATGTTTGCTTCACTTCCTGGCAGAGCATAAACTTGTCCTACAGTGCGATCTTTTGTTCTGAGTGGGTCAAAAATTCTTTCCACAGATAAACTTTCCAAATATTATTATATCCCTTCCAGGGCATGATCATTTTATGAATAAACTGTGGAATGCTTTTGTTAGCTTCAACCAACAGAAATGGTTTTACCTATATTAGGTGATAATATAATCAATTCATGTTTTTCAAGTCTTTTCCCAATTTTTCTTTCTTAGATTTATTTCTGTCTCCCAATACAAAAAGCTCCCAAAAGTAAAAATATGACTTTTGCCCCCCTAAAAAAGCTTACACATTTATAGGAATGTTATGTGTCAATTTATACCAAAAAGAAAAAAAAAGTTAATATGTCTGAGGCTCTCCTTCACATCTTCACTATACTAACATTTCTATTTGTCCAATGGATACACATCCTTTTATGATGTTATAAAGCAATGAGGAGATGTCATTGTAGAAGATACTTATTGGTCTGTAGGTAGTTGTTTGTATAAATCATCTTAGCAATCATTTATTAAATGACCCTTATGTTTCCAGAGAAGAAAAATAAACAGAAACCAAAGCTTTATATATTGAGAATGCATTAATATATGGAGTTGATTTTCTGTGCTCCCTTTTCTAAAAGTTCGTTTCTTTGCTCCATGTAATGTGTTCAGACTTTTAATTAAAATGGTAACAATCACCAAGTATTGGTAGCCTCATCAGCCATGATTGATCCTACACTAATATGGAGTCTTCTTCACCCACTCCCGGTGGTTAACAAAATCAGATATCAAGCTATTGCCAACAATCTGGGCTTTGCTAGACAGTGACGTTTCTCTCACATGATACAGTGGAAAAGAAATTTTCTACATGAAAACAAAAGACTGTAATTCAGCACAAATGTTATTGTAAGTTCTGCTTTTTTATTTTATGGAGATTTAAACAATTTGATTATTTTTATTAAAATGAGGGAAAATATCAAAATCTCCTCTCCATAAAAGGCCTAATAGTGTGACCACTAAAAGCCCTAATGCTTCTTCAGCATTTGATTTTCTAACTTAGGTTTGAGAGATGTTTAAGACCATTTTCTTTGTTTGTAAAATAGGAATAATAATTTATGCACTAGAATGACCTAGGTGGTTTGACCACTGGGCATCCCAGATTATACTAAAATGTGTGGTGCAGCTAATCAGTACTATGGAAGAATGAGCAGGGGCTGACATAGTAGTGGCCAAGAGGTTTCAAGGAGGGGGAGGTACCTGAGTATCACTGAAGAATGGTAAGATGTGACACTGACATGTTAGGGAGAAACATTCTGAAACCATAAAATAACAATCACCCATAGATGTAGAAGTGTTGAACGTACAACAGATTCCTTCACTAGGGGTGAAATTATTGTTTTGGTGAGAAACATTTTATATCTGAGAGAAGCATTTTATATTTGGTGAGAAACATTTAATATCTGGGAAGCTGAAATTAACTCTGCCTCTACTGGTTTCCTTGGAACATATCAAATATTTCTCCCCAAATTCCATCAGATCAAAGACTATATCAGATATTTCCTTTGAGGCCCGCTGAATTGATTGTTTTTTGTTTCTTTGTTTGTTTTTGTTTTTTGATACGGAGTCTTGCTCTCTCGCCAGGCTGGCGTGCGGTATGTTGGCTCACTGTAAACTCCACCTCCTGGGTTTAAGCGATTGTCCTGCCTTAGCCTCCTGAGTAGCTGGGATTACAGGCATCCGCCACCACACCCAGCTAATTTTTGTATTTTTAGTAGAGATGGGTTTTCACCATGCTGGCCAGGCTGGTCTCAATCTCTTGACCTCGTGATCCTCCTGCCTCGTCGTCCTCCCACAGTGCTGGGATTACAGTAGTGAGCCACCACGCCCAGCCTGAATTGATTTTTAATGGATTCTTATTGGAAAATCAAAGACAAAGATGACTTACAAAGTTGACTAATGGACAAGGCGAAATCCTTGTAGATTCTATTGTTTATAATAAATATGAGAACTACTGAATTCTTATATAGATAATCTGTATGTTGTCTTAAAAAAGAAAATAGAAGGCCTCGCTGTTTCCCAGGAAGAAAAAAGATAGAAATGAAGAAAAAAGACATTTTTGCTTCACCCCTTAGCCTGCATTCACTCACTCTGTTGAAAGTTATGTCATCTGATATTCCTTGGCCCATTCATGGAAATCCTTATAAAGTTTGTTTGTTGGGAACAGAACTTAAGAGAAGTGGCAGGATTGAAATAAGTTGCTATTTTTCTTCTCATGTAGTCACCTGATTCTACCATGTATAAAATGCAAATTTTACGATAAGTACTTTCATCTTTGTTTATATCTTACATCCTTAGAGCCTTGCTAGGACTTTATTCAGCAAAAAGGGCTTTGTATTAGACGAGACTAAGTATGATTAAATTGTATTGTTACTTGAGAGGAATCTGAAACAATTTCATATTTTTCACAATGCGCATCTTTCAAGGGCATGCAATAGGCCATCCATAAGAGCCCTTTCAACATGCTTGCTCCCCAGTGCAGCTTTTTTTATGGGAGAAGCAACAGCAAACACCTAGATGTATTGTCAGTTTTATCCAAAGGAATTAAAATTTTGCTCCATTTGATGCTTAATATAGAAAATAAAGTATGAAATTGGATGCTCAAACCTGCAGTAATGCTATTTTGAGACCCGAGTTAAACCACAAGAGGAAATTCTCAAGTCCTTTTCCTAACCCAAGTCCCTTTCCCAGCTGATACTAATTGGTTTTCATTTTCCATGGTTCATAGAGGAAGCAATTTAATATGCTAAGGAGTAACTTAAATGTCCCATGCAAATCCATGTTGCATTTGAAACCATGAGCTAAGATTCTGGCTCTTCTGAACATTGCCTCACTGGGAAGATTGTTTTTTTTTTTTTTTTTAAATTTTCTTTTCTTTATTTTACCTTTTTCAGACATCTTCTGTAACCAGAAGCAGTCCAAGAACAACACTTTCATTCATGGACTTAACAACTACATTAGATCATACCAGCCTGTCACTTCAAAGTCACCAGTGTCAAGGTAAAGAAACTGTCTGCCAATTGCAGTTGAAATCCATCAGCTTATGGAATTCTAATGCCAAATTAACTCTCACTATTTATTTTGTCTAGAATATCACAAGCTACTTATGTAAGTCCTACTGTTTCTTCAAAGCCCACCTCAAGTCTCACCTTCTCCCAGTCTTTATTCCAGCCCAGAAACCTTTGATGTTTCTCTTAAACTTATTATTATATTATATTATATTATTATTATATTATTACATTGACATATAGTCTACTATGTATTTGTTAAATATTTTAATATATGTTCCTTATTTCTCATTATTTCTAAAATATTAATTGACTATAAATTGATCACTGTCTCTATCTCATGGACCTCATAGTCTGGTAAGACTTGTAGGTCAGAAATGACCCATAGCAAGGAAGGGAGGTAAGGGCTTGTGTAGGGAGCTGTGGTAACCCGGGAGAGGGGCATTCACAATGGAATGGGGAAGTGAAGCCTTCTGGGAGACATCAACAGTCTGGAAGAAATAGGAGGGAGCCAAATAAACACGGGAAGGAGGAAGGGCATTTAAAAAGCTAGAACAGAACTAACAGGGGCCTGGAGATGTTTAAAAGTCCAGTGCACATTCAGAGAATGGAAGGCTGTTCGATATGACCACAGTCCAATTAGAAGATGGGGAAATAGTGGTACATGAAGATGGCCAAGCCATTCTAAGGGGTTTGAATCTTTGGGTAATTGAGAGCCCTTGAAGGATTCCAAGCAGGGAAATATTCTATCATAGTTAGATTTTAGAAATCTGGTGACAATTGCAGCATTATGGGATGGTTTAGAGAGCAGTTAGATTGATGGAAGACTACCCAAAGCAGGTAAGACAAAGTTGCTAAGGACTTGATCTAGGAAGATAGTGGATTCAGGGCAGTTTCAAATAATAAAACAAACAGGGCTTGCTAAAACATTGGCAATAAGCAGGAAGTGGGGGATAGGGATTCTTGGATGACTCAGGTTTTTGACTTTTGTAATTTGTCATTGGATCAAAAATGATGCATGAAAATATATAGGAAATAAAGGATGAGGGGTAGAAGGAAAAGTAAAGTAGAATAATAAAGAATAGAAAGGGAGTTTAAAAATGAGTTTAGTTTTGAGTATGTATTTTTGACATTAGTTGTTGATATCTAATAAGACATTAAAAGTCACTCTAAAGAGAGAGGTCTGATTGTAGCTTTATGTGTGTGAGCTGAGAAGTGGAGTTTAAAACTATGAGATTGGATAAGATTACCGAGGGAATGTACAGTGAGAAAATCCAAGGACAGAATTCTGAGGAGTGCCATAATTTAAGCTGTGTGTAGAGGAAGAGGAACGGCAGAAGAAAGTGAGGGGTGGCTAGAAAGGTAGGTGGGAAGTTGGATGAAAGCAGAGTCCCAAAATCCAGAGGAGGGAGACTCCAACCAGATGATTGTGTTAGTTTCCCAGGGCCGTCGTAAGTTATCACACACTTAAAACCACAGAAATTTATTCTTTAAGAATCCTGGAGACTTGAAGTCCAAAATCAAGTTATGGGCAGGATCAACCTCCCTCTACAGGCTCTAGGAAAGACTCCTTCCTTGTCTTTTCCTAGCTTTGCTGGTGGCCCCTGGGAACCCTTGGTGCTTCTTATAGTTGCATCTCTACAATCTTTGTCTCTGTTTTCACATGGCCTTATTCTGTGCGTGGGCTCTACATTTTTTTTTTTTTTTTTTTTACAAAGATATCAGTCTTTGGTCTTAGGATCTACCTTAATTCCAGTATGATCTCATCTTCATCCTTAATTGATTACCTCTACAAATACCTTATTTCCAAATAAGGTCACATTCTGAGTTTCCAGGTGGATATGAATCTTGTGGGGACGCTATTCAACCTCTTTGAGAGTTAAGGATTATATCTTATGTCCTTCACAGACCTGTAAGATCTTTCAGCCTCATCAGAAACCATGACATTTCTCTGGGAATTTCTCAGACCTATCAAAGAGAAAATGAATTTATCGAGGAGGGCAGGGGCTCTAAAGGAGACAGCAGAGTCAAAGGATATCCTTTACCAGTTTTATTCCCTAGGACACATTTAGATGCTCCCCCTTTCTGTACTCCACAGGATATGCATTGGACAGTTGTCCTAATATGTTGCTAAGACCTCCCACACTAATGGAAGTAGGCCCAAGAAGGCAAATCAGACATTGGCCCTTGCAGACTGATTTAGCAAGACAGAGTCAAGAGAATTGTATGGTTTTTGACTTGGGGCCCTACTGTTCAGATTCCCAAATGATTTCTTCTGAGATTTGGTATCTAGATTATCCTTTTAAAGTAAGTTGCTTTGTGGTTTGCCTTCTGATTATTACATCTGTATATCTATCACTGATTCAGCCAAAACACAGAAGTTTTTTCCCGGTAATATTAAAGTAAGGTCGAATGTATAACTGCCTATACAATCAAAGATGAACTGGTCTCTGAACTGGTAACTCATAAAAGACAAATCCCACAGTACGTAGGTAAACATGCACATCCAATCCCAAGTCAAAAAGTGCAGACTTTAAAACTGCCTATATTCTTCAGTTAGGTACTAGGTGAGGATTTGATTTGTAACACATATTGGAAGAAAAGAGAATGAAGAAACTGAACAGTTACATTTTAGCAGAAAGAGCAGAAAAGTGACAGATTTTTGCCACTTAGATATTCAGACTAAGAATCTTTCTTTACCAGCTCATTTGCCACTATCCAATTAAAATCCAACACCAAATATCAGTAGAATGGATCCTAAACAATGATTGAAATCAAGCCATGCTTTCTCTGCATCTGCTCTTCATTAGATGGGCAAAGAGCGATGGTGACCAAAGTATGTGAGCAAACATGAATTTCATGGCTATTGCTCATGTCTGGGCTGGACCTTAAAGACAGCTTTGACTTGATGGTACTGTTACAAAGTTTTTCTTGATGTTTTATCTAAAGGGAGTTTACCTGACAAAGGATCATCATCAATATTGTCACTTATCCTCTCCATCCCACCCTTCTCTTGAAAAAAAGTTGCATTGATGTTGTTTATTATAAATAGAGTGGAAAAGCCCATTATGGACCAAACAAATATGAATTTAGCTATTAAATTCCCAGAGGGAATCATTACATGTCAGTTTCAAAGGCAACACAGCTTTAGCAAACGTAGACTGCACTATATGAACAAAATTATGACACATGTTTAACTACACTATTTAGAACAGAGATTTCAAAGTTTGTCAAGTAATCTCTCCCTCCCCATACTCAGATACTGCTGACAGCACTTTTCCTAACGAGCATGACATAGGCTCAGAATACTTAGGGTGGCAGCCACAGAAAGTCAGAGCTGACGTGTTAGATTTGCCATTCCTACTATAGGAACTTACGTAAGATTGGCCCTGTTCATAGGGAGAATAGAGTGTTTACAATAGTGTTGTCAGTAGTAGGGAAGACACCATGATCCAAACCTTCATTTCCCTTACCTGCCACCAGAATGAAATTCAGTAACCAGGGACACAATGTTTTAGATACAGCAGTGCCGTTGGATGGTATTATCCATTATCTTCCTAGCAAATTTGACTTGTCACAGCACTGCTGGTTGAGAACACATAGGGACCCAAGGGATGAGTTACCCAGGGTAATGAAGTTCAGATAATTCTGAAAGGAAAGAAATCCAAAGATAGGCACTGTTTGTGCAGGGCAGAAACAGCCAGGGTGCTGTGCAGTGTGGTTCCATGTACAAGACAAGAGCCTGAGACAAGAAGGACCCATGAGAAGGTAGAATGTTAAGCCTGCCAGTGAAACAAATCTTCAGTCAAACCTGCTGTTGAGCTTTCAGTTGTTGACAAGTCAGTTTATATGAAAATGAGTTGTTTGCCTAATTGTGTGGGCAACATGTTAGCATAACCTGACAGTGTCCCTGAACCTCTGAGGGATCTGCTTAGTGCAAGCCAGCAGTTCAAAAACAGCTAATAATATTTAAAATATAATATCTGGTACCAGCTGCCATCTGTCAGTTAAACTTCAGAACACACATACCATAGGGATGAAGATAAGAAAGGAATGATTGTGACTCTGGATCAAAATGCTCCCACTTCCTGAAGGTGCATGATTTAACCGTGAATGCCAACTGAGATCCTAACATCCTATACAACCAAAGATGAACTAGTCTCTGAACTGGTAGCTCATAAAAGACAAATCCCACAGTACATAGGTAAATATGCAGATCCAATCCAGTTATGTACTATATCAGGATTTGGTTTGTTAAATCTCATGCTATAGAATTGTCTCTTTTATGGTATCATTCATATATAATGAATAAAGGAGTTAGTTTTTAAATCAATCATGGAATACCATGACATGGTAGTTCCCACTTATGATTCAGAAACGCCCAACCATTTGAAAAGATGTTCCAGGAGATTTGCCTTTTTAATAATGGCACCACTTTCGATTTTTATCTCAATAAATAATATAATTATTTTGGCATTTTTTAATATTGTAGCTTAGGAGGTCTGACTGTGTATTGTGTATGGGCAATAGTCAATAGTGATCAGGAAAGAGAGCTTTATAACTCATTCACAGCTCAAACTGTTTATTGCTTTTCTCAGCTTATTAGCCCTTGATGGTTTTAAACGTTATGACTGTTAGTCATAAAGCATGAGTAAATACAGGAAAGCAAATGGAATTATGATGTTCAAATATAGTTAATGAATAAAGTGGAAAAATGATAACTATGAACATCTATACACATTTCTATTCACCAAGGTTGTAGTTTTTATTTCTCTGCTAAAAAAAAAATCCCTATATAGCACATCTGGAATTTCAAAATAAAATCCTGGATAAAAAACAATTACAGCAATAATGAAAAACACTGATTTCTTACTAGTAATAAAGACTATCTGTTCCTGTACGAATTAGCTACTAAGAATTACCTACAAATGTCATCTTGAAATCTTGAAAGGCCTTTATCTTAACATTTGAAAGGAAAATTGTATGTATGTTAGTATGTATGTATGTATGTGTGTGTGTTTATGTGTTCTCTTAACATTTGAAAGGAAGATTGTATGAGTATGTACATATATAAACACACATATCTACCTATCTATATATGTATCAATTGGATTTTCAAAGTGTAAAATGCAAACAATTTAAAGAAGAAACACGAAATTATTTCCCCCAATTTTGATCCTTTAACACATTGTTAAATTTCAATATATATTTACATGTACTTTCACCCTAAATTCAAATAAACTATTATATGTCATTTGTAAAAAATATAATATCAAATCACATTTTATATTACAAAATTTATTTAAAGAATATGTATTGTTAATTTAAAAATCTACATATTATCTCTATCACTAAGCAGTTATTAAAATGAGATTTATAATACAACAGTTTGCTAACTATAAAAATAAAATGTTTACTTAAAATTACATCACGTACCACACAAAAATAACAAACTAATTTTTTAGATTCTTTGGATTATTTTCATTATTATATATTAGTAGTAGAGGAATTTCCAACTCAGATCATTTGGAAACACCATCATAGATTATGTATATAGAGAAAAAAACAAAACATTTCATGGAGTAATAGTTGCCCTAAATGACAATGAAAACATTTTCTATTAACAGCAATTCACTCAAGGAGCACTTACTGATTCTATTAGGGTGCACTAAAATATTTAAAGAAGAATAAATAATACATGATCAACCATTCAACATTCACAAAGCATCTATTTTTGTGATAGTCACTCCGTTGGGCTCTGAAGGTATAATATTGAGAAAGGTGGACAACACGCTCACTTTCGTTAGATGTATAATTCAGCAAGAGAGACAAATCAACAAAAAATTAAAAATTGTGAAGAAAGCTATGGAAGAAACTAAATTCATAATAATATAAATATAGTTTCTGAATGTTCTGCATTAGGACTGACCTTCGACATGCCATGGAAGGTTTAACTATACTTATGGACAGCACACTAGTAGTTCTGATTTGGGCAATATAAATGTAAAGGTACAGACAATGAAGGTTGTAAGATGAAAGGGAGAGGAGAGGTGAGACGAAATGAAGACAGCAAATCTTTTCATCCAACAAAATCATGGTTAAGAGACATTTGTAGCTACACTGCCCAGTGCAGCTACTATTAGCCACGTGTGGCTACTTAAATTTAAATTAATTAAAATTAAGTACAATTTCAAATTCTGTTGTTCCTAAGTCACACTAGCCAAATTCCAAGTGCTACATATTCACCTGGAGGTAGTAGCTACCATATTGAAAAGAGGGGATACGCACATTTCCATTATTACAGAGAGTTCTACTGGACAGTGCTGGCCTACAGTGAACAGATAAAGCAGCAAGGATTGAAGAATGCCATTTGGTGGAAGTGGGATTAGTGATGTTACCAGAATGAGAGAAGAGACAGGAAGGTGGCTCAACCTTCAATCAAGGCAAAATGTAATAGTGAAATGATAATGCTCAGTTGAATTATGTTTTTATGAAGCACTATATTTAGAGTCATTGAAATAACCACCATAAGCATTAAAGATAGAAATTGTTTCTGTAGAGAAGTCTTCAGGGGAGAGGTGCAGTGGGGCTAGGGAATACTGCCTTTCATTGTATATCTTTCAGTACCATTTCATTTTTAATCATCTGCACATATCACTGCATTTAAATACATTTTTGAATTTTTGTAAAAAAATTTAAAAATATTTGAGAAAACAAATTGACTTAAGTAGGCAGACTATTTCTGGGGATTTTGTAGTAGTTCATGGGAGAAATAAATAATGGTTTTTCTCTACAATCAGTAGACAGCCAAATGATCAGTTTAAACAAAGTAGGTGGGAGGACAATAATGAAAGAGAAGAAAGAATAGGAACAGGATTTTTATGGGGCAAAGGGCTTTGATGTAGCCACAGGTTGATATATAAATTCAAGGTATTGTCCTACTTGTGTCTAACAATGATTTGAGGAAAAGATGTGTGGTTTTTCTCAGGGCCTTAATTTCAGCCCAAGGAATAGAAAGCTGTTCAGGGGAAGCCCTCGTCTGACCCATACGCTACCCCTGGTGCACACGCTTACCCAGCTAATGAGTAGGACATGACAGACACAGCTGGAGGGTGTGCAACCTCACCAGAGAGTTCTTAGAAAGGACAAGTTAAACCGTCCCATTTGTATGCTAGAGGAAAAAACAGTGATGTTCCTATGCAGTGTTCCAGTTTCTTCAAAGACATGCAATTAGGAACAAGCAGTAAATATTACATTATCATGTTAGTGTTCCAATTGGCAGGCTCCAGAGATAATAGGATCTCCCAGAGTATATGTACGAATGGAACACAATGTCCTAGAGAAAAATATTAAATACTCAAGTTATCAGATCACTTTTAGGGCCAGCTTCATACTTACTGCTCTACTTGTTTCCTACTGGCTATTGTTTCCCTTTTCCTGCTTATTCTTTGTAATTTCCTCAAAACAATATTTAGATAGGCGAGGAAGGTAGTGTGCAGCCTTTAAGGAAGGCAGGGGTATAAAGCAATTAATGAAATGCTAGATTTTTTTTCAGAAAAATTAAACAGTATAAACTTGTAGCCAAATTTTCTACAGTAAATTAGAAACATAATGCATCTCCTCCACTCCAAACACACAACAATAATATATAAATAGCCAACAAAAACAATATGAATAAACTCAGAAACAAGAGAGGACTCTGGGGACCAGAAACAGAACTGAAACCTAAAATCCATGTATAAGGCTGAAGTCTCAGGTGTGCTGGGCTCTGAGTCTGCAGCAAGTAATTATAGTAGGACCTTAGCTCCTGCAGGATACACAAGATTAAAATTGTTTCGTGCAGATCAGGGAAACACTGACCCTTGAAGATGCTTGAAGTCATTCTGTACTCAGAAGACAGAAGTAATACTAGACCAGCATGAGTCTGCAGCTTTGAGCAAGCTACAGGCCTATTATTACTGGAAGACAAGAGCAGAGCATAACAAACCAGACAGTGATTAGTAAATGGGACACCGAATCCCACTGCTTAGTGACTAGATCTGTGATATCATCATAATCCACACAATGGAGATAGTCTCACAACGGCCCCAAAATGCCATTATGGCAAACCCACATGATGAGTGGAAATAACTGCACAATCTCTAACCAGGGATAGTGATATCCTCAACACAAACTTATCGTCTTTGTCTAGTCTAGAGTTTAACTAGAAGACAGAAAGTGAAAAGACACATACAAAATGTCCTCCCCAAATTACACAAACAGCAAAATTCCAAAATACATTAAAACATCTAATGTTAAGAAAAACAAACAAATGTAACCATAAGAATATTTCATTTTGGGTGAAATTAATTTTGTGTAGCAGTTTGACAAAGACTTTAATACACAGAGAACTCTGAGAATTAGGTGAAAGAAATATTCTAAGATGATCAAAAGTTCATGAATCAAAAAGCGAAATTTTAGAAGATGAGATGAATATGGGAAGATCTAATTAGAAATCGGGATGAAATAGTATATAGTTATTGATTTAAAAGTACTTGATAAGTTGGTTAAACTATGTTGCATACATAAGAGTAAGTTAGTATTGAAGACATCACTAAAAATGAAGATGAGGAAACAAAAAGATGAAAAATAGGGATAAGGAATAAAGAGGAAACAAGGGTGGATTAAGAGGCTACAGCATACATCCAATAGGAATTCCAGAAGAAAATAATAAAATAAACGGAGGTGAGTAACACCCAAACAGATAATAGCTACAATTTTTCCATAATTAAAGAGAACTAGAAAATATTAACCTTCATAGCAAAAGTACACGTTAAGTACCAATATGAATAAAAATAAATCCACATCAAGTTACATTCTTGTGAAACTATAGGAAAGCAGTGGCAGGGAGAATTCTTTAAAAGTTGCCAGACAGGAAAAGACAGATTACTAATAAAGGGATAACCTTCACACATGAAACAGGTTTTTTATTGGCAATGATAGATGCCAAAATATAATAAGATAATAGCTCCAAAGTGCAGAAGAAAAATAACTGGCAATGTAGAATTGTATATACAAATGAACTATCATTAAAGAGCAAAGGCTAAATAATGGCATAAAATAAAAACATACTATATATACAAATGCTGGGTCCATCCCGCAGACTCTGGTCCAGCGATGGATGAAAGGAGTACGCAGACACAGGTGTTTTACCTGACAGCATGGCTAGGGGACTGCACCGCTTAGCACCACCGATGAGAGTGCAGCCACAATAAGCCGGAGCCGTTTTTATTTATTTAGTACAGATTTAATGACAAAGGCTTGGAGCAAACACAGTTTGTGGGCAATTAACATTGTCCACCTCCTGAGTAGAGAGCAGTCCTACACGTGAATGATCAAAGGTTGGTTTCCGGAGACATAAGTAAATCAATTTATCTAGATAAGTTTCTTTACATTCCCTTGTTATCTACCCTTTGCTGTTAAGAGAATTTAACTGCCTTCAGCTAAATTCTCTTTTGAAGCTTTTGCAAAACCTCCTGGCCTTCCAAGAAGGTTTTTGTCTTTCCCTATAATTTTTCCCACCACCCTGACCAATCTCCTACATAGAAACACAATAACTTACCATCCATAGCCCTCACTAAAAGTACTATTAAAAGACAAAGTTAAGCCAGAAGGAATGTGAAACCAGGGAAACTACATGATAAAAAACAATAGGCAGAAATTGATAAAACAAGTAATTCTAATTAACACACTGTTTCTAAAAAGTGAATTTTTGTAATATGAAGAGAAAAGCTAAAATGTGTTGCTGCAGGGAGGGACATTGAGTTTTAAATATGTAGTTTTAGTATGTAAAGCTCTCTATTGTGATTAGTAGAAAAAGACAAAGGCTGATTAATTGTAGGCCCTGTTACACAGATTTATATTGAAGTAAATCTGTTTAAATATTGAAAAGTAACTACTAAAATAATAGAAAACAATTTCATTGCATTGAAAACAATTTCAAATTGCACTGAAAAAATGCTGCTACTTTTCACCTTCTGCTGGTTTGGAGGCAATGGAATTTTTAGCTATTATTTTAGCAACTGGAAATATACACAATGTAAATAAGTGAACAACATGCAAAATGGAGACAAAAGAGGCAAATAAAAAAGGCATCTAAAAGTGTAATATGATGGGATAAATAATTGCAAATATATTAAAAATCCAATAAATAAAAGTGGATAAATCTCAATATTATAAGAAAATAAAAGATCAGATTGAATTTCCAGCTACATTCTGTTTACAAAACAACATAGAGCAAAATAAATACATAAATTAAAAAAAAACATGGTCTCGTGAACAGCCCACAGTGAGTGTTTCATCAGTGGCAGCACTTCTTTCAGTGGTGATTCAGGAACCTAAGCTTTTTTTATCTTGAGTCTCCTTCATCTTCAATACATTACTCCCAATTTCATTTTGCTTTGGTTCACCGAGTGAGTAGGAAAGAAAGAATGGAGAATTGGGCATGAGAATATTTTTGCTTGTGGACCTGGAAGTCGCATGCATTACTGTCGATCACATTCCATTGGCTAGAACTCACTTAAGAGTCCTAAGTCAACGACATTAGAAAGGAAGCTATTAAGAAAGGTAGCCTACTGGATACCTAGGAAATAGAGGAAAGGGAAACACTCTGTTTTTCTATTCTCAACATTTCACATCTGACACCCAAGTGTCTGGGTTTTTCCCTCCCATTAAGCAATTCCTCAATTCTCTGTCACACCAACTGGGTGTCCCACAATCTAATTCAATTCAATTCTAACACTGTCCACCTAGAGTTAGCATCAGATCCATCACAAGTTAGAAAGCTCAGTCTCACACAGCTGCCCACCGCTTCAGATGCCAGTTGTAAGTCCTAGGTTGTAACCTGTATTTTTGACCAACTGGCTATAAATCAGGGCTTCCTACAACCCCCTCCTTGGGTTTGGTAATTTGCTAGCTGGTCTCACCCCCTCTCTGGGGTGCCACCCTTCCAGCAACCTGGAACCCCTTCCATTAGGGTTTTTACTGTAGGCTTCATGACTTGGGAATGATTTGTTAAATCATTGGCCAATGGTGATTAACTCGGCCTCCAGCTTCTCTCTTCCCTGGAGGTCCGGGGGTGGGGCTGAAAGTTGCAGCCCTCTGATCACATGGGTGGTGGTAAACTGGCAACCAGCCCCTCATCCTTAGGAGCTTTCCAAAAGTTACCTCACTAATATAAACTCAGATGTGGTTGAAAGGAACTTGTTATGAGTAACAAAAGATGCTTCTGTCACCGTTATAGCTCCAGAGCTATTTCAGGAGCTGAAGAGTTTGTTATGATTATTGTGGGAATGGTTGACTAAGCCAAAAATTGGTAAAAGAGGTAGGGCATAAGCACTGGGAACTGGCAGTTAAAAAACTGCTATATAATGGTGATAAATGGCAATCTGTGTTAGAGTAGACAACATTTAATGAAAGTATTGTTTGCTATTAATGTAATGAAGTTCAAGGTTTTAAGGCAGAATATTGCAGTGGTAAGCTGACTGCTGCCAGCTCTCTTTAATGAGATATTATAAGGGAGCTGAAAATTAATTGGCTGAGGTGCAAACTGAATTTATGAAGGATTGAGAGAATCAAAAAAGCACTTGAAGGGTTGGAATGGGAAACAATTTTCAAGTCAATGGTGTGACCATTATGACATAGACTCAAGGAAAAGACCAAACCCAGGACACTATCAGTAAGACATGGCCTCAAGGTAAAGGACTAAGATTTTGGCTACTAAAATCCCTTGTGATGACTTCTGAAAAAGTTCTGCTCTGCCAAAGTGTTCCTAGAAAGATTAAGGGTATGTCCCGCAGAAGCTTGATATGCCCAAACTCTCTGTAATTAGCTCTCAAGAGAAGGTGCAAGTCTAAATAGTATTGTAGACGTAGCTTTTGGCACGAGATTGAAGAGAACAAAACAAAATAATATGAGATATTTATCCTGGCAAAAGTGTCATCATCAGCCTGAGTAAAAGGAGACTAATAGTAACTAAGATGTAAAAAAAAAAAAAAAAAAAATACATATATATATATATACCCCTAGACCTCAACTTTCTGCAGGCAGGAAGTAGGCTGATAAAACTGCTAAGTTGCTAAGAATGAAATACACTCAATGCCTACTTCAGAAGTGATTTAAAAAGATGGAAAAAAAAAAAAGAGAGGGCACAACCAAGAACCACAGGGAAAAAATGGGCTGGAGAGCCATTCCAGTTTCAAACTGGAACCTAGTGAAGATATATTCCCTAGCCTCAAAAAAAAAAAAAAAAAAAAGGTACTTGGCCATGTTTGTTCAGTAGTATTCAAAATCGCTATGAGCCAGTGACTGGTATGTGTTATTTTCTTTTTGTGAATGGGAGAGTTCATTGCGGTTACTCTTCCCATGTTTCATCATTGCTGGGTGTGTGGGAGGCAGATGACTTGTCTTTTTAGTTCTGGAGTTGCATCCAGACCCAACATCAAAAATTAGGTCCTTGCTTTAGAGCCTAATGCTTTGAATGAGTCTTTTGGGCGTATGATAGAAAGGGATTGAGTGAACTTTGTATAAAATGTTATTGTAACTAAGAGCATAGCCTGTGGTAAATTTCATTATTGCTCCCAATATTTCACCCCTCCCTGCAACCACACCCATTGATAATAGGACATGGCACTTCTTCCTACTAGAGGCAGAACATATTTCCCCGTTCCACTGATTCTGAGCTTGTCCAGGTGTCCTGTTTTGGCCATTAGAATGTCAGCAGATGTCACATAATCAAGACTTGAAGTGTTCTAATGAGTTTGGACTTGCTCTCTTTCATTTATTCCTTTGTCCTGGGTAGCCTACTGCTGCCAGAATTATGGCAAATGTGTGAAGCCAACTTCACACAAAGTCTGTATACAAACTCAGCTGAGCACAGCCAACATCAGCCAAACTCTAGTCAAACAAAAGATGTTTAAAATATAAATAATTCTTTTTTGTTACAACCCACTGATGTTGTGGATTGTCTTAAGCAGTATTATTGTGACAACACTTCATTAAAAGACTTTATTTTTTCCTACACAGAAAAATTAATGCTAGACAGTTTATTTTTATTTCAACAGTTTTTGGGGAACAGGTGGTTTTTAGTTACATGGATAAGTTCTTTAGTGGTGATTACTGAGATGTTGGTGCACCTGTCACCCAAGCAGTATACACTGTAATCAATGTGTAGTCTTTTATTCCTCACCCCTCTCCCACCCTTCCCCCTGAGTACCCAAAGTCCATTATATCATTCTTATGCCTTTGCATCCTCATAACTTAGCTCCCACTTGTAAGTAAAAACATACAATATTTAGTTTTCCATTCCTGAGTTACTTCCCTTAGAATAATGGTTTCCAACTCCATCTAGATTGCTGCAGATGCCATTATTTCATTCCCTTTTATGCTGAGTAGTATTCAATGGTGTATAGATACCACATTTTCTTTATCCACTCATTGGTTGATGGGCACTCAGGTTGATTCCACAGTTTTGCAGTTGTGAAATGTGCTTCTATAAATATGCATGTGCAAGTGTCTTTTTCATATAATGACTTATTTCCCTTAGGTAGATACCCAGTCATGGGATTGCTGGATTGAACGGTAGTTCTACTTTTAGTTTTTTAGGGAACTCCATGCTGTTTTCCATAATGGTTGTACTAGTTTACATTCCCACCAGCAGCGTAAAAGTGTTCCCTTTTCATCACATTCACGCCAACATCTATTACTTTTTAATTTTTAAATTATGGCCATTCTTGTGGAGTAAGGTGGTATCTCATTGTGGCTTTAATTTGCATTTCCCTAACAATTACTGATGTTGGGCATATTTTCATATGTTTGTTGGCCATTTGTATATCTTCTTTTGAGAATTGTCTATTCATGTCCTTTGCCCACTTTTTGATGGGGTTGTTTTATTTTCTGCTGATTTGAGTTTCTTGTAGATTCTGGATATTAGTCCTTTGTCAGGTGCGTAATTTGCTGATATTTTCTCCCACTCTGTGGTTTCTCTGTTTACTCTGCTGATTATTTCTGTTGCTCTGCATAAGGTGGACAGTTTAAAGATGTAAATATGGAACAAAAATTTTTAACATATATGAATAAAAATAGATAAAAAACATTTTTAAGAATTTCTGAAATAAACCAAAAGCACAAAACATAAAAATGATTAATTTTCCTACATTTAACATTAAAACTTTAACAAAAGACATCAAATATTAAGATAAATTATGAAGGCCAGATTGAAATATTTGCTTATGTTTACCAAAATAGTACCAAAATATGCAGAATATATAGAACTAAAATAAGAAAAACAGAACTAGACAAACTAGAAACTAAAGCTAAACAAACTAGAAAAATAGTCAAAGGATATGAACAGTCCATTTACCAAAGAAATAACTCAAATGACCAATAAACACATGGAAAAATAAAAAATCTCACTAGTAATCAAAGAAATATGAAATAAAATGATGAGATATGGTATTATTTTATACTTTCAGAATGGCAAAATTTTTAAAAAGACGATACTAAATCTTGATGAGGACATGGTTAATTACGGTGGGATTTTTAAATGGGCACAACCGCTTTGGAGAATATTTGGCATTGCATAGTGAGAACCAAATCCAACCTGATTCCCTCTTTTCAGTCCTTGTATTAGACAAATCTGAGATCAGACATACTTTTCTGCCTCTTTGTGAAACAATACTTAGCTACTTGCTCTAGGAAATATTTGCTCCTGGAATATAAGGTTGTGAGGCTACAAAATTACTTATCAAGACTAATAGCTTGCTCATCAAGGCTTGCTTCAAGAACCTCACCTCACTGTGCCCACCAATCCAAAGCTTTTATGTCATAAAGGCTACTTAATCCCCTGACATAGAAATTCTATCTTAAAATCACCTAACCCAGGTCATAAAACTCTATAAATAGCTTCTTCTTGATTCATTGTCTTGAGGCACTATTAAGACTTGGCCATGAGAATGTTTTTTCTTATTGCAATGGGCCTAGTAAACTGAGATTTGTTTATCAACAGTAGTTTTTGTTTTTGTCTTCTCTTTGTGCGTAGTGTTTTTGTTTTCTTTTCTGGGGATATTTGGGGAAGCAATAGAAGTGAAGGCGAAGATCCATACACTATTCAATTCAGGAATTCATCTTTGAGTATGAAAGCTAAAGCAATATAACTCAAACAATGAGTTTAGACTCATTAGTGAAATGGGAAATTAGTTTGATGAGTCACAACCTACATCTTATTTTTAGAATAAGATAGAATGAACAAGAATTAAATGAAAACAGTAAATGAATAGAAAATAATAAAAATAGCAAAACACTAAGAAGTTGTTTTATAAATGTTTGGTTTCAGTATATGTCTAAGTGTGTATGTGCATGAGTACACATGTATATTAAGCCACTGCCTTAAAAACTACATATGTACACAAGAAAACCTGTATATATTCAATGCAGAAGATCTATAATAATAAACTAGAAAAACCCCAATGTTCATCAAACAGAATAGATAATACATATTTATGCAGTGAATACTATACAGCAGCTAAAACGAATAAAGTGCAGTTATGTAAAGAAAAAGTAGATGAATCTCAAAAACATATGGTGTGAAAAAGGAAATTAAACAATGATACATATACATATTTATAAATAAGGAAAACTACACTAAATATTTGTTGGGAATTCTATAAGCTAGAATGATATGATGCAAACATATAGAAGCTACAATAACGCAAAACCAGGGCAGTAGTTTTCTCTGCAGAAGGTGGAAATGAAAATGAGAAAGCAAGGGACAAGTTGGAGCAGTGAGAGGAGGGAGAAAAGGAAGAAGGGGAAAGATCAAGGAGGGACAAACAGGGGCTTCAAGTGTCTTGGTATTTTGGTTTCTTTAAAAAATCTGAGGCAATAATGGCAAAATGTTAAAACATAATGAAACATGAGGTGGGAATAGCAAAACACAATAACTGTTGTCTATAGCCTAGCCCTTTACAAATTTCATTTGCAAAGTTATTCGTTAAATATTTTCCCTTTACTTTTCTGTACATTTGAACCACTTCACAATTTAAAAAATAAAACCAGGGGCAAAATGATAACATTAAATGTAAATGGTGGATATATCGATGTTCGTTGTAATTTTCTGTATGGCTAAAATCTTTCATTACAAAGACACATTTAAAGAAATCAGTTGTTATGACAGGACTGGTAATTAATTCTTAATCTGTGACCTTAAAATATAGGCAGTACGTAAAAGTGTTTATGATGTTCTAGGCATGGATCTCTAGTATTCTCTTTCTTAGCAGAGTTCCATTAAAATGTTTGCTGTTGTTTTGTAAAGGATCTGACTGGTCATCCATAGAGATTACAGGGTGTGGCTCTTTTCTATAGATGCACAGAAAGTTGCATGAAAGCCATACTTGTCTTAGCCCTATGCCATCTAGGATTAATTGTCTCCATTTTCCCCCCTTCTCCTCCAAATAACTGAAAGGCATATTCAGAAATGACGACAGAAAAGGGCCAAAGTTCCCACACCCTGTTTGAAAAAAAGGCCGGATCTGAAGAAAACAGAAATCAATAACATCACACTGGGTGGGCTGTGGGAAAGAAAAGAATGATCTAGTGTGAAGCTTCATTTGAACAGCCTTTTTTTGTGGCCTTTATGTCTGCAATTTCTTCACCAATCTAAGGCTGAGATCTCAACTGGTTTTATTATGAGATGAAAACAGTCAACATCAAAATCGTTCATAAACTTCAAATGAGTTATAACTCAATGACCAGCTCTCTGAGTGGGATGTGCAGCTTCTCTTTGAGTTGGTTGTTTGTGTTGGCTTTCCAGGTGGCTTGGCTCCGCCAAAGATGATCCTTCAGTTGGACCATTATTTCACAGCATTGACCAGTTGTTTGATAAAACTGGCTGAACTAACCTCTTGTTTTGATATCACGTAAGTACCGCCCAGCTCCCTTCCCAGCTCTGTGCCTTCTCTTCTGGAAGAACTTGGCTAACAGCTCAGTTTTAGATACAAAACTGAAGATTCCGATCCAACTCTTTCAGATTCAAATCAACACCACATCCTTCTGTGTCTTTCTCTTAAATGAGTAAGAATTTTCTTTAAAATAAAAATAATAAGTTTTTGGACATAGTTTTGAAGCACATACTTGAAAGTATAAGTAGAACTGAAGTCAATATAAATCTGAAATATTTAATGATAAAAGTAACAATACTCATAGTTATACAAAAGAGCATCGTACTGGTTATGGTATGCCATGTCTTCTTCCAAACATTTTACAGATACAAACTCATCCTTCCAACAACTCTATGAAATAGGTGATTATTACTCCCATTTTATAGCTGAGGATATTGAGGCTTGAATAAATTAAATAATTTGCCCAGGACCATAAGGTCAATGATAGATCTTAGTGGAAACTTAGAAATTGTATGGTTCAACTCCTCCTCTTAAACATGAGGGAGCTGGCAGTACTAACAGGCTGCATTGTTAACATGAGGAAGTCCACTTGCTTCCAGGGATATTACACTTTTCTCTTGGGAGAGAGAGAAGGATACTCGCCTAGGCCCCCAACCCAGTTATATCAACACTGGGTTCACACCCTTGCCTCCCAGTGAGGACATTTAGGACCAGAGAGGCTAAATAACTTGCTCGTGGTCAGGCATTTAGTAAATAGCAGGGCTAAGACATAACAGCTCAAGTCTCTAGAGTATTGACCTGGTTCTCTTGACTGTGAATTTGGCTTTCTCTGTCAATTCTTTTTTTCTCAGAATGATTTTAATTTCCTTTATTCTCCATATTTTAAATTTTTTATTAGAAATGGGTTTGTCTTCCCATTCAGTCTCCAGGGTAAATTCTTTTCAGAATTCCAATTCAAATAAGGTTTCCTTGATCATTTCACCATAAAGAACTCATCAAAACAAACCTCTAATTTGATTGGGGGTTGGAGATTTCTCACCGATTTGGGAGTCTTCTTGCTTTTTTGTTTAGTTTTGGGCAACATTCATTAGTTGCCTTTCCCCAGACCTTGTAATGAATAGCATACTGAAACCTGGGTGATGCAAGCCCTTTGACCTTTCCTATGGGTGTATGACACCATATCCCTTGACTCCTCTTATTCATTTGTCCCCTTTAGAACAGAACTTGGTTTGAAAAGGTAGCTGGAGAAGATCCAGAGATTGTCCCTTTAAGAATTTATATTGTGCTGATAAATATTAAACAACAGAAAACAGATACCAAAACTACTCAAGACACTCTCCACACTGTCCCCTCCCCTCAAGAATTTACTGGAAAATTGCAACAACAACAAAAAAATCAGCTAACTTCTCCCCTCTCTCCAACTAATATTTGGGCACAACAGTGGTCACATCTTATCCTAAGGTGTTTCTTTTTAAGAGATCTTTTCTAAAAAGTCCATGTTTGGGAAAATTCATATACCAAACTAGACAGAAAATAGAAGGACCAAGACATTTGATCATGAGAACTGGTTTACTCAGAGTCAGCCAAATATGAAAGGAATACAACCTGGCATTACTTGAATTTTTTCAACCCAATGTTAATGTAAACATAAAAGCTGGGGCATTGTCCACAATGTAATGATGCTAGTATTTCTCTAGTACATAAATACGTACTGAATGGCACTTTAGGAAAAATCTTCTGGCTCTTCTGGAAAGTTCAAAGTTTCCTAAGTAATGAGAGAGGTGAATATAGCATGTATTCAATTTCCCTTTCACGTATTCCTCTCTCCTTTGGCATGGCCTGGAGTCCATCTGCCTGCACCATCTGCCTTGCCCTTAATTGCCAGAATTGATTTGTCTGATATGAATGCATAACTAGTAACAGGGGACTTGAAAAAGCATTGCTTTAATTGAATTCTTTACTAATAATATTATTAGGGTAGTCTGAATAATGTATTCTGCTGAAAAAGCCATCTTGGAAAGTTGAATTTGTTGACCCTAGAAATAAGGTAGTGATTAGGAGAAAATATTTTATTGGATACCTATAATTTTCCATGATTTTTAAAGACCTCTATGCTAGTAAAGCACAAAACCGCCACTGGCATCTCATTCAGAAAGCACACAGATCTTCAAAGAGGGTATCTGTCTAAAAGCGATGTCACTGTGAGACAAGAGAAAAAAAGTGGTCAAAAGAAAGCACTGTGTAGTGACTATGCGTTTTAAATCCCAACTCCTTCAAGCAGTGGGGCATCTTGGAGCAATGTTGCTCAGCTCTGGCTACACAGAATCATCAAGAGATGTTTTCAAAATACTATTGGTGACCACATGATCCTTTTCAGGTGCAGTTAGATTCAGTTTGTTAGTATTTTGTTGAGGATTTTTGCGTCTGTATTAATCAGGGATATTAGCAGGTAGTTTTCTTTTCTTGCAGTGTCTTTGTCTGGCTTTGGTGTAAGGATAATGGCCTCATATAATGAGTTTGGAAGTATTCCCTTCTCATTTTCAGTTTTTTGGAAGAGTTTTAGAAAGATTGGCATTGATTCTTTAAATGCTTGGTAGAATTTACTTGTGAGGCGATCTGGTACTGGGCTTTTCTTTGTTGAGAGGTATTGAATTCCTGATTCAATCTCCATACTAGTTATAGGCCTGTTCAGGCTTTCTAATTATTTATTATTTAGGTTTGGCAGTTTGTATGTTTCCGGGAATTTTTCCATTTCTTTTAGGTTATCTAGTTTTTAGTATGTAATTGTTCATTGAAATTTCATATAATCCCTTTTATTTCTGTGGCATCACTTGTAATATCTCATTCATTTATAATTTTGAGTCTTCTTGTTTTTCCCTAAATTTAACTAAGGGCTTGTCAATTGTTTATCTTTTCAAAAAACCAACTCTTAATTTTGTTGATTTTTTTTTTCTATTCCATTTATTTCTGCTCTAATCTTTGTTATTGCCTTCATTCTGCTAACTTTGAGCTTATTTGTTCTTCATTTTCTGGTTCCTAGAGGTATAAAGTTTGGTTGCTTATTTGAGATCCCTCTTCCTTTTAATGTGTGATTTATCACTATGAACCATCTTAGTGCTGTTTCTGATGGATATCATAAATTTTATGCTGTATTTTCATTTGTTGTAAGATATTTTCTAATTTCCTTTTTTATTTCTTCTTGACTCAATGCTTGTTCAAGGGTGTATGTTTAATTTTCATTTTTTGTGAAGTTTCCAGTTTTCCTTTTGCTATTGATTTCTAGTTTCATTCTATTATGATCAGAAGAAATATTTGATATGATTTCAGTCTACTTAAATGTGCTGGGACTTGTTTTATATCTAACATGTGATGTATTCTGAGGTAAAATCCATAGGCACTTGAGAAAAAATGTGTATTCTGCTATTGTTGAGTGGAATGTTTTGTACACATATGTTAGAGCCATTTGGTCTGTAGTGTTGTTCAAGTCTTCTGTTAACTTACCAATATGCTGTTTGGATGTTCTATTCAGTATTAAAAGTGTTATTATTATTACCATTACTGTATTGCTGTCTATTTCTCCCTTCAGATTTGTCAATGTTTGTTTTATATATTTAAGTGCTCTGATGTTGGGTGCATATGGATTTATAATTGTTAAATCTTCCTAGAAAATTGATCCTTTTGTCATTATATGATATCATTATTTCTCTCTTGTGATGGTTTTTACTTATAGAGTATTTTATCTGATAAGTATAGTCATCCGTGCTCTCATTTGGTTGCTATCTGCATGAAATAGCGTTTTTCATTCCTTTATTTTCAGCTTATGTGTGTCCTTAAATCTAAAGTGGGTTTCTTGTAGGCAGCATATAGTTAGGTCATTAAAAAATTCATGTAGCTCCTTCATATATTTTATTGAGAAATTTAACCAATTTATATTTAAAGTAATTATTGATAGAGAAGGATTTACTATTGCCATTTGTTAGTTGCTTCATGGTAGTCCTGTAATTCCTTTGCCTTTTTCCTCTTGTGCTGCCTTCCTTTGGGTTTTGAAAGTTTTTTGTGTGTATTGATACTCTTTGATTCCTATCAGCTTTTCTTTTACATAAATTCAATAGGGTTTTTTATGGGTACCTCGGGGCTTACATAAGATATCTTATAACAATCTATTTTAAGTTGGTAACAACTTAAGCTCAATCACATACAAAAACTCAACATGAACTCTCCCCTCCTGATTTTACATTATTGTTGTCATGATTTACATGGTTCAAATTGTATATCTTTAAACATATTTTTTAAAGTTGTTTTTAATACTTTTGTCTTTGAAATTTTACATTTGAATTAAAAATAATACCTACCACCATTATAGCAATGCAGTATTCTGGATTTGCTTACATATTTACCAACATGTTTCATTTTTATGCTATTATGTTACTGTTTAGCTTCCTTTTGTTTCAACTTGAAGAATTCCCTTTAGTATTTATTGTAAGCCATGTCTAATGGTGATACACTTTCTCAGTTTTTGTTTATCTAGTAAAGTTTATCTCTCCTTCATTTCTGAAGGCTAGCCTTGCTGGGTATAACATTCTTGGTTGTCAGGGGGTTTTGTTTGTTTCTTTCTTTCAACATTTGTCTCATTCCTTTCTGTCTTGTTAGGCTTCAGGTTCCCTTATACATGATTAATTGCTTTCTCTTGCTGCTTTTAAAATTCTCTCTTTGCCTTTGACTTTTGACAATTTGTTTAATGTCTCTCAGCATAAATTTTTGTGTGCTATTTCAGCTTCTTGGATCGATATCTGCTTTTTTATCCAGATTTGGGGACTTTTTAGCTATTATTTCTGTGAAATTTCTTTCTACTATTTCTTTCTCTCTCTTCTCCTTCTAAAACTTCCATGATGTATATATTATTCTGCTTGATGGTGTCCCACCAATCTCCTAAGCTTTTTCCACTTTTTTCATTCTTTTTGATCCTCTGACTAAATTACTTTCAATGACTGGCCTTCACATTTGCTGATCCTTTATTCTGCTTGATCTAGTATTCTGTTGAATCCCTCTAGTAAATTTTTTTTGGTCCAATTATTGTGTTTTTTAGCTCCCTAATTTCTCTTCAATTTTTGTTTTAAATTCTCAATCTTTATTGAAATTCTCAGTTTGTTCATGCATTGTTCTCTTTACTGCAGTAAGTAGCTTTATAACAGCTAGTTTGAATTAACTGTCAGGTAAATCATATAATTCCATTTTGGTAAGGTCAGTTCTGAAGATTTCTCTTGTTCCTTTATTTAGAACATCTTTTCTTCACTTTTCTTAACTCTTTGTGGTGTTATCTGTGCATTAGGCAAAGTAGACGCCTATTCATATCTTCTTTGGCTGGTTTCATTGTACTGATTCTTAACTTGAACTTCCCTCAAGCCAGACCCAAGACAAGAACTTGGTTACAGATAATATACTTTAAAAGATCATTTCAGGAAACACAACTAAGGAAATGTGGATATTGAGAAACAGAAATGTGAAAAACATGTAGGAGTATTAATAAACTGCAATAAATGAGTCTCATCCCACTTGGGGTCTCTTTGAAGAGGTATGTAGAACGTGTCCTAAATTGTCCAATCAAGGGACTGAAAAAAATGATATATTCATCCACAAATTGTATCCCTCATTCATTTGGGACTGCCTATGGGAACAGTAAATACCCAACACTTCTAGTGCCTCTATCACCTTAAGGTAAGCAGATGTGGACAATGCTTGAGAAAGCCCACAGGACAAAGTAGGTGTCTGAGATGTAAAGCCGTCGTATTTCTTAACACTGTTATTGCATCTGTGGGTAAACTCAAAGGTAGATGGAAAGTTATGTTGCAGACTATCTTGATAGTCATTTGCTTTGGTCATTTTGCCCATCATGCAGCCAAAGCCAAAAGCTTTAGAAAATCATTTCCATTAAGCAATGACTTAGGAACTCCAGCATTATGAAAATCTTTTTTTCTGTTCTTTAGAGCCTGTAATATTTCTAAATGTCACCTTTAAATCAGTTGGACTCTGTATCTCTCTATTATTCTATTATCACCCCAACTCAGAGTAATAACTATAGGAAGAAGACAACTATTATGCTAATAAATCCGTTTGAAGACGATATGGCAAAGGAATAGCTTCTTGCTTTCTTTTTAAATTAATATTATAATCAAGTTATGTAGTCTAGTTTAAAATTTAGAAATAAAAGAGAACCATTCTAAAATATTAAAAATGCTAATGAAATCATCTCTCTTTCAAAAATTAAAAAGAATCAGAAAAATAGGACAGCTCTTCAGAATGTGATAAAATTATTTAATCTAAAAAGAAGTATAGCATTTTATTTTTATTATAAGAGAATTTGTTTTCTATAGGAGAAAATATGTGACAATAAAACATAAAAATTATACATAATCTTACTACCCATTGGTGTCATTTTTACTTTGATGTGTCCTTACATGTTTTTTTACTTTTTTCTATGTAACTTATCCATATTACTATTAATATTACTATTAATTGGCCATAGTTTTTGTAGATTTCTTAGCTCTCAAATTTATTCCATAAATTTCCTCCCACACCCTTTTTCTCTTTTACAAATTTTGCTGATTTCCTACTGTCATGTTTGTGTTTTATTATTTATTTTTAAGGTTTTTCAAAAATAGGGGCTATTATCTCTTTGATAAACTATTGAAATTATGGGCTTTTTTGTTTGTTTTGTTTTGTTTTATTTTGTTTTTATTGTTGAGACAGAGTCTTACTCTGTTGCCCAGGCTGGAGTGCAGTGGTGCAATCTCTGCTCATTGCAACCTCTGTTTTCCGGGTTCAAGCAATTCTCACGTCTCAGCCTCCCGAGTAGCTGGGACTACAAGCATGTGCCACCATTCTCAGCTAATTTTTGTATTGTTTTGTGGAGATGGGGTTTTGCCATGCTGCCCAAGCTGATCTTGAACTCCTGGCCTCAAGCGATCCTTCCACCTTGGCCTCCTAAAGCACAGAGATGACAGGCGTGAGCCACCATGCCCCACCTGAAATTACGTTTTAAGTCTGAGATTAAATTCTGCTTATGGTGTTATTGCATAGTTTTTTATGTCATCATATCTACATTTTATGTAATCAAATCTGTCCGTCATTTCTTTACATTTTCTGTCTTTGGCTTCAAGTTTATAAAGATGCTGACTCCTAGGTTATATAAATAATTGATAAATCTTTTTGGTGCATTTAAAAATCCAGATTTTACTTTTAAATATAAAATCCAAATAGAAATTGTTTAACCAGTTATAGTGTAATAGAAAAGTAATTTTGATTTTCTGAACTCATGTGATTTTTTTTAACTCCAAATTCACCCACTTTGCTTTAAAATGGCATGTGCATTATATCATTTTTTCTTTATATTTAATTCTATCTTTTGATGCTTCAAATCCTTTCAAGTTATTTTTATTTTGTATTATTTTTCCGTAAGTTATTGGGGTACAGGTGGTATTTGGTTACATGAGTAAGTTCTTAACTGGAGATTTGTAAGATCCTGGTGCACCCATCACCCAAGCAGTATATGCTGCACCATATTTGTTGCCTTTTATCCCTCACCCACGCCCCCACTACTCTTCTCCTCAAGTCCCCAAAGTCCATTGTATCATTCTTATGCTTTTGCATCCTCATAGCTTAGCTCCCACATATCAGTGAGAACATACAATGTTTGGATTTCCATTCTTGAGTTACTTCACTTAGAATAATAGTCTCCAGTCTCATCTAGATCATTGCAAATGCATTAATTCATTCCTTTTTATGACTGTGTAGTATTCCATTGTGCGCATATATATATATATATATATATATGCACAATTTCTTTATCCACTCATTGATTGATGGGCATTTGTGTTGGTTCCACGATTTTTGCAATTGTGAATTGTGCTGCTATAAACATGTGTGTGCAAGTATCTTTTTTCAATAATGACTTCTTTTCCTTTGGGTAGATACCCAGTAGTAGGATTGATGGATCAAATGGTAGTTCTACTTTTAGTCCTTTAAGGAATCTCCACACTGTTTTCCATAGCAGCTGTACTAGTTTACATTCCCACCAGCAGTGTAGAAGTGTTTATTGATCACCACATCCACACCAACATCTACTGTTTTTGATTTTGTTATTAAGGCCATTCATGCAGGAGTAAGTTGGTACCGCACTGTGGTTTTGATTTGCATTTCCCTGATCATTAGTGATGTTGAGCATTTTTTCATATTTTTGTTGGCCATTTGTATATCTTCTTTTGAGAATTATCTATTCGTGTCCTTAGCCCACTTTTTGATGGGATTTTTTTTTTTATTTTTTACTGCTTTGTTTGAATTCATTATAGATTCTGGATATTAGTCCTCTGTCAGATGTATAGATTGTGAAGATTTTCTCTCACTCTGTAGGTTGTCTGTTTACTCTGCTGACTGTTCCTTTTGCCATGCAAAAGCTCTTTGGTTTAATTAGGTTCCAGCTATTTATCTTTGTTTTTATTGCATTTGCTTTTGAGTTTTCGGTTATGAAATCCTTGCCTAGGTCAATAATTAGAAGGGTTTTTCTAATGTTATCTTCTATAATTTTTATAGTTTTGGGTCTTAGGTTGAAGTCCTTAATCCATCTTGAGTTGATTTTTGTATAAGCAAGAGATGAGGATCCAGTTTCATTCTCCTGCATGTGGCTAGCCAATTATCCCAGCACCATTTGTTGAAAAGGTATCCTTTCCCTATTTTGTTTATCTTTGCTTTGTTGAAGACCAGTTGGCTGTCTAAGTATCAACTTATTTTTATTTCTATTCACAGTAATTTATTGTGTAACTTTATAATATTTGTTAATATTTGGTGGTAGAAAGTTCTCCTCATTACTCTCCTTTATTCCAGATTTTACAGATTATTCTTCTGTGTATATTCTAGTTGAATTTAGTAATCAATTACTGAAATTCAAATAAAATGCTAAAAGTTTTGGTTTGAATCTTGTTAACGTTGGAGATTATAATATTTTTGTTAACGAGGCTTTCCAGTCAATAACACAATACATCCTTTAATTTATTCAAATTTTCTTTTATAAATCCTGGGAACACTAACTTTTATATGAGTGTTATGCGTTTAAGGTTATGATGGATAGTTTAAAATTTTGATTGCCAATTTGAATAGCTGTTTTCCATTGTAATTTATAAGCTTTGGAAAATAGTAAAGCTATTGATTTTTGTACATTTGTAACTAAACTTTAGGTCTCTTTTTTCAGATGGATATGTATCTTTTTGTCATATTTCCTTTAATTTTTCCTTTTAAATCAGAAATATATGTTAAATTTTATCAAATGACCTTTCAGCATCTGTCTAGAATCTGTGCTGTCAAATCCTGTAGTCAGTAGCTACTGAGCACTTGCAAATAGCTGGTCTGAATTGATGTATGCTGTAAGTTTAAAATAAACACTCATTTCAAAGACTTAGTTCCAAAAAAAAAAAATGTAAAGGGCATTTTCCACTAAGTCAACAAGATTCTACTTATTTCTCTTGTTCTGAATTATTTAATTATGAATCCACAGCTTTTCTTTTTGCTTACTCTCTTCCAAAAATCAATGTATAATGACTTTCTATAGTCACTAGATTGTCACCTAGAATGGACAAAGCTCGTAGATTAGAGATATAAGGGGCCTGATGCAATATAACTATATTACGGTGATTTGAATTAAGGATTAACACTACATTTTAAAAGCAATTGTGTAGTTGGCTTTTAAGCATATATAAAAGAAGGACTAGGGAGATATTTTTGTTTGGGGCATTCTAGTCACAAATATATAGCTACCATTGATAAGCTTGGGTAGTATACTCCCTAAATCCAGTTCAGTCTCTATGAGATTAGACTGTCCAGACCCTATATATCATAGTTACACAAGCTGACCCCATGGTATGGAAGGTCTGGAGGACATCTCAGCAGGACAGCCATAGAGGCCAGGATATCACCTTACCTGTGCTGCAACCTTCTGGGTCTTCCTAGAGAAGATGCTGCCCTGCTTTAGGTGAAGCAGCTTTCAGAGGAAATACCATCAACTTGTTCATTCCCAAGAGACTCCAGAATCCTAAGAGGGGGGCACATAAGCTGGCTTATATTTTTATCACCTGTCTGTGATCTTATAGATCTCAGCATAAAATTCTACTTAACTAGAAGAAGAACATAATGCGTTCTCCTCTAGAACTAGAAAATCTTTTTTCAGAATAATATGCCAGACTAGTCATTGATGCCTTTCTTTAATGCACCTCAGAAATGCAGTCCTGTTAGAAGGGCCAATAGACATATATTGTACAAATAGGGAAGTGGAAAAGGAAGCATTGATGGCAGACATCATTGTAAAGTCAGCTAGGGCCTCTCTCTTCTCTAGGGTCTTGGAAAGCAACGTGTAAACATGCAAGAGTGCAGGTGTTGCATATTTGGGAATATTTATAAATAGCTGAGAAAACAGCATCAGAAGGAAACTCTAGAAAGGCTTCAGAAGTACAGACATTCTGGTCTCTTCCCATGAAACAGAGAAATTCCCTCACGCTAATGAAGCCATCACCTAGCTCTATGCTTCTCTATTGTGGCTCCACGTTAGCATCACCTGGAGAGTTTCTAAAAGAGACTTATGCCCAGATCCTACCCTTACCCACACCAAATAACTCAGAATCTCCGAAGGTGGGTGTGGGCACTGATATTTTTGACAGTTTCCCAGGTAACTAGTACATGGCTGGACTTAAAAGCTGCTCCAACTGATGGAACCAGGATATAAAACATTAAAAAAAGGAACAATGAAAAAAATATGATAAAAGGAAATTTTGTTTGTTTGTTGTTTTCTTGAGATGGAGTTTCGCTCTCATTGCCCAGGCTGTAGTGAAATGGCCCATCTCAGCTCACCACAACTTCCACCTCCTGGGTTCAAGTGATTATCCTGCCTCAGCCTCCTGAGTAGCTGGGATTACAGGCATGCGCCACCATGCCCGACTAATTTTTGTATTTTTAGTAGAGATGGGGTTTCTCCATGTTGATCAGGCTGGTCTCGAACTCCCGACCTCAGGTGATCCGCCTGCTTCAGCCTCCCAAAGTGCTGGGATTACAGGTGTGAGCCAAAGCACCCAGCCGATAAAAAGGAAATGTTTAGTAGGCTAGTTGACATGTAAAGTACTTCCTTGCTTTGCCTTTTTTCCTCTTTTCTTGCATGTCCCTGCTAAAACATCATTTCCCTGTGTGTATCTTTTCCCAGAGCAGGCATTCTGTTGGTCTCTTCTGCATTCTTCCTCCCGGTAACAGGGTAAGTCAGTTCTCTGTCTTTCGGCTGGATGCTTTCATTCACTTTCAAGGAGTAAAAGGGAAACTGTAGGCTTGTGAAGCTGCATGGTCCTCTCCTTGCTGACCTCAGACTTAGGAATCGTGGAAAGAGTTAGAGAAGTAGCCACCTTGAGGGAAGGGATGAGGTTTCCTCTATTTTTTTTTTTAAGGTTGGCAAGCTTCCAGAACAGGTTTATGAGCTCTTCTCTTCGTTAATAATAAACATCTAGCTAACAGATATCTATATAGTAGCAGAGTTTGGCATGAGTCTCACTTTTCTTTTAAGAGGTAACCTTGCTAAACTCACATTTCTTTGGCAGCTACTATAAAGAACAAAAGAGTTGTGTATGGCCAGATCGGCTAGGTCAGGCCACAAGGCCAGACTTATGTCTGTACCTTTTGAGGTACAGTAATGTACCTTTTGAAACTTTCTGTGTTGCGTTTTTCTCCTGGATTGGGTCTACCTATAATGAATAAGATCCAATTGTGCCTGCAGTTGTGAGAGAAAACACTATTTCTCCTAGTCAACTGTTCCTTATGGGAAGAATAAATTATTTAAGGAATTTGAGATTACTCACCCCTCCAGCCTTTTCCCTCTGACCCTTTCATCTGTGTCACCTCAAAAACACTTGTAAATAAACAGCTGGGATGGGATGTTTGTGTTGAAAAATTATAATTGACAAGAAATTTCCAAATCCTGCTAACTCAGCATGGTACTTTATTGAAGCTGCTTCTATTCTTTCTGTTGGTTGATTCTGCACCTTGACTTGAATTTACTTTGAACTCCACTATGGGCTCAAGTTTATTGAAAGTTTGTGATATTCAAAGCATGAAAAAACTTTACCTGTGACGGTGGCACTTGCTTCCCTCCCCAAGTTGGGTTTTGTTTTTGTTTTTTTTTTTCCTACCACAGCATCACCTGTAGGTATTTGTGACCCACTAATCCTATTCTGGGTGAATTTTAGAAAACCAAGCACAATATATCTGGATTCTCATCATTCAGGAAGTACCCTGGACTTCAAATGAAACTTCTAAGAGTATGTCAGCAAAGTAGTTATTGTAATGGAACAGAATGAAAGTAGTAAACTTTTCTTTTCTCCCCAGTTCTTAAAAATCAAAAGCAGAAACATGTTAAATGTGCCTTGTGATGTGCTGTGAGTACTTACTGACTGCTTGCTTCTGTTTCTGTTCATGGTCTTTCTCTGGTTAAAATCATCATCCAGAGAGGCAAGCATACTGGGCAGGGAACCTACAGATGATCTTCTGTTGGTTATCTGGAGCATTGGGGTCCTATGTGATCCTTTTGCCACTACATGGATCTAAAGAGAGAGGTTGGCCTGGCTCTTCTCACTGTCTCGTTCTCAGGTGAGTGTAGGGCAACCTACGCATGAGGAAGAGGAATAAGGTACAGAATGCCTGGTGCAGTGCTAAGAGTGACAGTCTGGCTGGTCTTACCTGTGCATGGAGGAAGTAAACATCTGTGCTGTAGGATTGCAGGAGTATTGTGGCTCCTCACATAAATGACTGCTGAAACCAACCATCAGAGCTTTACTTCTTTTGCTTAAGATTATGACTACAGTTGCTCCTTGACTTACAGTGGGGTTATGTCCTGATAAGACCATTACGATATTTTCAATTTATAAATCTATCCAGAAGTAACCCCACTGTAAGTTGAGAAGCCTAGTGAATGGGTATGGCTTTTGCACTATGATGAAGCTGAAAAATCCCAAGTTGAGCCATAATAAGTTAGGGACTGTCTGTACTATGTAAATATCTCTGAGACAGGAAGAAAAGTAGGGGGTAGAGGGAACTAACATGTGAATGTTTACTTTGTGCGAGCACCTATTCTAAGCCTGTTAGAATTTTACTTGCTACTCATTTAATTCTCACCACTCTTTAGGGATATACTATCCCCCCTTCTAGAATGAAGATATTGAGTCTTGAAAATACTCAGTAGATGGTGGACTAAGGATTTTGAACTCCATATTCTCTGACTCTGGATGGAGTCCATGATATTTAGGAGAAATACACATAAAGCTGTTATCAGTTATTTATAGTTTTGCATTGATTTGGAGAGGAATTAGCAGCACTTCTGACTTGAAGAGTGTGAGAAGTAGGTTGTTATCTGATAAAAGAAATACCTAAAGAAGCTGAAAACAACTCTTGGCTCCCTTTTAGTCTTGCCCCAGAGCCTGGTGGGGCTTTCCACCCTGGGAGACTTTTACTTTCTTTACTTTCTGCTGCCTGATCCAAGTAGGTTTGTTCTAAGAGGAAAAGCTCATTATATGAAAATAGCAACATCAAGCAAGAGGCTCTCTTTCCTAGTATGCTCCTGAGTAACCTCGGTGGTATACAAGCACTTAGTAAATTAGGCATGAATTTGTGATAGAATAAACAGCCTACAGCCTGCCACTGTGTAATGAGGATTTGGCAGTCGAACCCACTAAATATTTTTAGATGAAGAGACCAGAAAGGTGTCAGAAGAGGCGTAGAAGGTGCCTCATGCATTTACTTATGTGTCACTCTTTGGGTATGTTTTGAAGTTTGGAATAACAGATGTGGTTGACCTCTTCAGTGGAGCAAACCCTGGACGTGGAAGGAGAAGACCAGTGTGAGAGGCCCAGCCCTGCAACCCATTAGAGCCACCACTTTCAAGGAGTGGCTAGAAAAGAGAACAGACGCAAATCTGGGTGCCACCACATACAAGAGCTGTAACCTCTGGGAAATTTTACCTAATCTCTTAGTTTCCCCATCTCTCATTCTCATAGGATAATTAGACTTTAAGGAGAGAATGAATGCAAATGTTTGACGACAGTTCCTAAAACACCTCAAGTACTCAGAAATGGTAGCCTGAGCCTCCATTTCCCTCCTGTGTAATATTAATCATAACAATTGGAATATACAGGTGAAAAATACCATACATGGTAAGGTAAATTTTATAATTCTTTCCAACTCTAAAATCCTATGAAACCACAGCCTTGCTTACAATTCTTACTCTCTAAACCGGGCTCTTGAGAGATGCTGAAGGCCATTCCTAAAAGGCTAGAGGTGAAAGCAAATTGGGCCTGGGGTGGCGGACCACTGGTCCCTTTACTCAAATCTAGCATAGCTTCAGACAAAGGACTTTATAATTCCAGACCAGCCTGGGGTGTCTATTTTCCATGAATAAAAATACCAGTGCATGACTTTTCTTGAAACTCTATCAACCAGTTGGGCCTTGGAATTCATCATGAACCACAGGAGGGAGAAGCTCAATGTAATGAGCAAGATTTATAGTGATCTGTTCTCCTCGTTTGGCCCCTGTATCTACTTTGCAATTTAAGGAAAATAACTGCTCTGGCAGCATATTTGGATCAAAATCCATTTAATGAAGATAGTGAAGAGGCCAGTGTTGAACAGCCAGGATTTAGGATGGGGCTGGCTCTGTATCTATGTGCCTAAGGATACAAGAACAGAGACTAGAAACAGCCCATGATTAGGATGCCCATGAGCCACTGGGTCTGCCCCAAAAGGTCCTGCAAACCATTTCAAAGCACAAGTGCAAATGAGAATTCTTAATACTAAATAAAAGCAGCCAAACTTTTCACCACCTCTGAATCCTGGTGGGAAAACTTAAGTCTGAAGGATACAATAGTACCTTTACATGTGATGGGTGCAGCTCTGAGAATTTGATGCTCTAGATCATCTACATTTGACGATAGACTGGACCAGCTAAAATGGCAAAGAAGCAGCTTGGCGAGCAGTTTAATCAGCTCTCATCTCTCCCCAATGCAGAGGTGGGGAGACGCAAGATGGTTATGCAAAGAAAATGGCTATCCTGAAGGCTTATGCAATTTTTGTTTTTTATTTTTGTTTTTTGAGATGGGGTCTTGCTATATCACCCAGGCTGCTTCAAACTCCTGGTCTCAAGCAATCTGCTTCAGTCTCCTGAGCAGCTGGGACTACAAGTGCGTGTTACCAGGCTCCACTCTAAAGGCTTGTGAATAACTGAGCCTCATCCTCATTGCATGGGGTATGAAGTTCAAGTGAATTACCCATTTCATAGGGCTCAGTATGGCAGAACATGCTAGGTGTTTTCCTGCACATTATTTCATTCTCACTAGTACCTGAAGTAGGCAGTAGGGGAGGCAGGGAGGACACTGTATATCTGAAAGCAATGAGTTCACCATTGTGGCTAAAACAAAGGTAGGAAAATAATTGTTTAAAGAGAGTGCTTTGGAGAAGATTAAAAATGATGCCAGATTAAGAATTTGTGCTTTTTCTGAATGAGAAGGCTTTGAAAAATTTTAGGATGTGAGAGTGGTTTTAAAGAGAGTGGTTTGAGAATAAAAATGATGCCAAGTTAAGAATTTGTTCTTTATCTGAATGAGAAGTCTTTGACAAATTTTAGGATGTGAACTGGAATGAAGAAAGGAGAGATATCTGACTCTGGCATATAAAGTGATTTAGAGTGGGGAGGAGGTTGAGGTTACGAAGACTAGCTAGGAAACAGTGCTGATAATCTAGCCATGTGGGCTGACAGCGGCTTTTTGAATGGAAAAGAAAATAAAGGGACATGGCATACTGAATGAGCAGGGGTGGGGCTTTCCTGGGTTCTTTTGTTTAGGTGAGAGACAGCAGACTGACAGATGAGACCAGCTTCCTCCCTCTATAGAAGAACCTGCAACAAAGACCATGGATTTCATATTCATCTGAGGAAGGCAGACAGCTGGCCAAGCTAAGCGCATCTCCTTTGAAACAGGGCAGAATTTCATGTCATGATTACTAGACACAGCCCTGAAGAGGTCAGTGGTTCTGCTAACACTGGCTGCCCTCAAGGTAACAAACACTGCCAGCCAGGACTACCTCATCCTGATGGGTGATTATTGGAGAAGACAATGAAAAATCTCCTATTCCCCATAGTACCATAACTCCTACGCCTAGAAAGGTCTAGTTTCCCAACATGCTACCTCCTTTGCTTCCAGACTTCTGGAGAGAAACTTCTTTCCATTTTACCACTTCCAGAAAACCCCAGTCTCAGAGAGACAACAGCTGGACTGTCACCAGGGCTCAGACAATTCATAGCACTGACAACAGGCAAATGAGTTAATAATCATATTAGGTTTCTGTGATTAGTGACAGTGTATAAAGATCTTTTAATGTCAAAGTAGTTTGTGGAACAGAGCAAATTTTCAAATAAACATTTGTTTTTTTTTCATGTAACTTTCTCACATTTAAAAGTAAAGTATGCCCTTGTAGTGAAGACATCCATTAATGAAATAAAAGCAGTAATGAGAAGAAAAAGAAAGTGCTTAGTATAATTCCTGCTTCATGGTAGAAAAAATGGTACCCATTGTTTTCATGATTTAGGGTGATTTAATGCAATCCGAGAGAAAAGGTCCAATTTCTGTTAGACAATAGGACTAAAGCTTGTGAGAGAATTTGGGGTTGAAATGATGATTTGAAAGTCACTTGCATGGGAGGGTTAGTAGAAATTTCAACGAAGGTTTCCATACTTGTGTGAAATTTGGATATTTGCTAAGAAAGCAGAGGACTCAATCCCACCTCTTTAGGATATGAAGGAAGCGGAGCAAGTAGATACAGGCCAGGAGCTGTAAGGAGAAAATAAAGACAAAGGCCTCGATGATGAGGAAGGAGAGTCTTGAGAGGCCACAGAGGAGAGCAGTTCTAAGAGGACCCTACCTACCGTTAATCATGTCTTTTCATGGCGGGCACTTGGAGCTATGGCCTGGCATGTGCAGTTAATGAATCCAGAGCTTCCAGCCCACAAGATTTCTGCCATTGCTTAATCTTGTGTTTCCCGGGCCCTAGATCTGAAACCATAAAATGTGCAGTATTTATTTAGCATTAGACCAGGTTCTGAGGATGCTTTTTCTGGAACTGTTTTGTGACCACAGAATTGAAAAAGGTTTTGAGATGAAATGCTAGCCCTGTATCCAGGTTGGCCTGTCATTCTTTCCATTTAAAGCCACTGGTAATATGGCTGCAAGATGTATTTTGCCCATTTTTCAAAAGCCATTTTCTACTTTCTACTTTCCAACCACCAAAGTATTTGGGAGTGTCATAATTGTTTTTCTCTTTGGAACTTTAGAAAAGATTGTTTTTTATGATAGAAATAGCATTTCTTTAATTTTTTTCTTTTTTTAATCGCCAGTGACTGCCATACCAAACCACGGGCTTGGCTCATTATATTTCCAATTCTAGCTTTTGCTCTCTGGCAAATGAGTGTCATAGGACTGCCCAAAATATTTCTGAGGAGGTTTATCTCAGAGGATAGTCAGATGAAAGACTAAGAAAATGAAAATGGACTTAAATGCATTGATTCAAGTAAAGCATTTAGAATAGGCTCTGGCACATAGCAAGCATATACAAGTACTGGTTATTATCACTGTGGCATTCTAAGATAATGTAGCATAAGAGACTGGAATAGAACAAGACCATTGTCCTTATGAAAGAATAAGTGTTTTATAAGAATTCAAAACAAATGATGATCAGAATTTAGAAGACTTCCATGAAGCTGTTAAAAAGTGACCACGGGTGATAGGCTAAGCATGTAAAGAGATCGACCAGTTGGCAGTTGGGTAAGCTTACCTACAAAATGTATTATGGAATGGGAGGTGGAGGAGTTTAAAGTTATTAAAACCTGGCTGTAGAATCCACGTACTTTGGACGTGGTTTAACAGTAACTGAAATATAGAGGTGACTGGAATTAGCACAGAAAGTAAGTATTGAGATCCTGAAAAAAGCATGGTGTTCAGGCATTTGGAAGTTGTCAACAATGTGGAAAGAGATAAATGAGTTTCTAACCAGGTTTCTATATTTTCCTTTTACTTAATTACTTTCAAGTTGCCCAAGTTCTCTTGCATTAGGGCAGTGTGATCAGAGCCCTTATGAACAAACAATCTCATTTCTGCAGATCAGTTAGTAAATATTTAAACACCTATTTGTGTAAACATTTGCTCTGAGACATGTGCAAATCACTACAATAGATGATTTGGGTATCAAACAAAAACTTCTATATTACTCAGATTATTGCCAAAGATATAAGGAATGCATCATAGGATATTAGATAAAGGAGGGAGGGGGATCCTCCCCACAAACTTACATGCTAACAATGTGCAATCTAACCAATGACATAATACGTCTAAGACTCTTTGAAGAGAATTGGGAGAACCAGACAAATGTTTAGTAAAGATTAAAGGAATAGGGGAAGAATATATGAGATGTTTTCAAGTTAGTGAAATTTCCTGAAGACTCACTGTAGAATAGGGCATTACTGTAGAATAGGGCATTACTAGGACACACATGTGCATGCACACACACACACAGACACACACACATTAGTGATGGGAAAATATATACAGCCTCCAGCCAATCTAGCCCACTTCCTACCAGGAACTCCAGAAGCCTCAAGAGCCCATTCCCAGGCTGAAATTCCACAAAAGAGACAGCCACTTCTGGTGGGGGAATGATCATAGCCCAACTCTTTGAAACAACCCCTACCCCATCATTCCTACCAGCCATCAGAAAGGATAGTAAAGATTTTATTTTAAAGGAGGGTTATAGACATATTTTCAGACCAGCTAACATAGAGGTGAGAATACCCAAATAACCTTTGGGACAGGACAAAGAAAGAACTGTTTAATGAAGAAGAATATTCATGTCAGGAATTTGGAAGATGAGGTTGCAAAAATAGGTCAGAACCTAATAATAGAGAACCTTTAAAGCTTAGAAAGGAAGGCTCAAAGTTTCTCTTGTTGGCATAGGAAGTGAGTAAAAGATTTATGAGCTAGAGAAGGGATCAAACATTAAAAGGTATATGTTTTATATATACTTTTTAAGGAGAAAGGTACTACTTTTCTGGTTGGTAATGATGGGATAGACTGCAGTGGAAGGACGACTTAAGACAAGAAGCAGAGAAAACAGGTTGTTGTGACTGCTATGAATCATGCACAAGGGCTGGTTATACCATAAGGCTAGAAATAAGAGATCTTCTTAAACTAAAATTGCATGAGTGTTTTAAAAAAGTACTTTTACTTTTCATTAGGAACAAGACTCAATCATACATAATAATAGAGAATATAATAGAATAACCTCCCAAATATCTAATACCCTAATTATCAATATTTTGTCCATTTTGTTTCATTTATCTCCCTCCCCCACCACTGTTTTTACATGTTTAATTTTTTATTTTGAAATAATTTCATGCTGAAAAGAATTGCAAAACTAATGCCAGAAATGTCCATACACCCTTCAACCAGATTCCTCACATGTTAACATTTTGCCACACTTGTTTTAATATTTTCTATCTTTCTTTCTCTGTTCTTCAGATTATTTCTCTGTGTGTCTCTCATTTTATTGCTCAAATTGTCCCAGATTTGGCCAGTGAGAGCCCCTGCAAATTGGCTCCTATATTCTTCCGACATTTCCCCATCATCCTTTCAGTTCTTCCTTATTTCTGACACAATACATTGTTCCAGGCTCATGTTATACTTTCCATGCCACAACCCTGGAATCAAACATTTCTCCAAGGACCTCTGGTTCTTTTTGAGGAATTATGTATAGAAACAAAAATATGGGCATTAAGTATACTGATTTTTGCTGCTAGGCTATCTTAATAAACATATCTAGAAAAAAATATATAGATACTATGTAGTTGTATCAATAACTATATGTATATATATTTCTATATATAAAATCAAAGAGTTCATACTGAGACCTTCAAGTCCAATCCAATACCATAGGATTTATTCTAGCCTTACTCCTTTCCTAATTTTAATCTCCTTTTCTAACAGTGAAAAACCTTACTGTTGTTATCCACAATACAGCTAAAATCACACTTCTAATGAATTATCTATAGAATTCACTGGTAGCTTTCTCTCTTTGACCTGGCTACACTTGGTTTCAGTAGAGAAGAGGAAGAAAAATGCCCACAGCGAACAACAGTTGACATATATTCCCCACATTTTCCAATACAAAGGCAAACATAGAGTGAAATGATGTTTCCAGGGCAGTTAAGGTCTAGTAACCTCACATGTGTCCTTAGAAGGGAGTTTATTTTCTCAGACTAGGTCTGGGCTTGACATTCCAGCTGCTTGCCCTTCCACTGCAGAGGGATATGAAGAAGTCTGCCACCAGCCGCTAATGGAGAAAGCAGCTGCCTCCGGAGAGAGGATGAGCCACCCTTTCCAGTCCCCAGCCTCCCCAAACTTCTCCCCATCACTGCAAACACATCATGCACAACCACACACAAATGAAGAGAAAGGACCCCTGTTTGTTGCTAGGAAATCCTACTGGAAGTGAGAAAAGTCTCCCTGTAAGCAAATTCTTTTTTAGCCATTTTTTCTTTTAAATGGCGATTTCATGAACAATAATTTGAGCCTGATGATTTTATTTGTGAGTGGTTGCCCATGTGGATTTGTGCAGTTTCCTGAGGAGGTGGGTGAGTGATCACATTATTTTAGGAAGTTTGTTTGCAGAGTCTTAATTCATTGACTAAACACATGGTTACTGAGAACACTTTGTGTGTCAGCTACTGTGTTAGACACGTGAAATATAGATATGGAACAGAGCCTCAAGAGCACATGGTATAGTCACCAGGAACAGAAGTAGGACCTCTTTTCCTTAGGGGATAGACCATTTCTGATGGCTTTAAAGCAACCACCTGATATGGTATGATGTAGGTAGTGCTTAGCAGCTTTCTCTAATTCTTAAGTATCTCCCTGGCACTTCTCATGATGTCTCAAGTTCCATCATTAGTACTTTTCGTGATTCCTTCCTAAAAGCTTTGTGAATTTCTTATAGCATTTTGTATTAGTATAAACACTTTGGCAGGATATTTGTCTTAAATCATGATGACAGATGACATATTATTGATATTATTTAGCAGTCAACTTAGGGCAAGTTCTTATGAGTAGAAACTCATAAGAAGGAAGGCAAGTCAATTGGAAGTTGAGGGCAGGGGATCCTAGCTAACACCATCAGCAATTTCTTAATCTTCTGTCTATAAAAACTGGTCAGCTGAGAACAGTTGATACCTGTTACAATATATAAGCCAAAATATGTGTTTTGTCATTCTATCCAAAAAGGAATATAAGGAGTGTCATCAGCTGCTGTGAAGCAAGAACAGATCCGAAACTTAGATGCAGGTCCTTTCCCCCACATAATTTAAAAGTGATTGCTTTTCATATATTTTCCCCAAAAACTGTACAATGAACCTATATCACTCTGCTTTCATAATGAGGTTAGGAGGGAGCACTCCAAAGGGAAGACCTAATACCACAGCATGTGTTGGTTAGGATTCTTGATGGCGGTGACATAAACACAGCTCAGCCAGCTTAAGGAAGATCAACTGAAAAGAATATAGCCACAGCTCTGATGGGAGACAATGCTTCGTGGTTCTCTCAGGTTTCTGAATTTTTTGTGAGTAGAGGCAATGACTGACTTTTTAAAAGGATGTTTGTATAGTGAACAGTCACTGGAACAGAGAAAGGCTTATAATGGACAGGGTTACTGCCCATTATAAAAATCTGGATTCCTAAACTTGGGGTTCCTCCTCAGTAATGCAACTCACTGTGAGTACAAGTGTCTCTTGGTCTTCTATACATCACCATGTGGGAAATGGGACTGGAGGCACTGGCACCCTGGCTACTGCTATTGTTGTGAGTAATAACATCCTTTGTCTCTGAAACAAGTTTCATGTCTTCAGCTAGCATCCATGAAACTGTGGCAAGTTCACTTGTTAGTTTGCAAGCAAAGTAAAATCTCAGACCCTTCCCAGAACTTGTCAACTCAAAGGATCAAAGTAGATACTAACTACCGAACCAGGGTCTCAAATTCATTTCCTTAAGGACTCTCTCTCACCATCCCTTATCCATTTCTGTCTATTCCTGTTTGGCTTTAGTCTGTAGACGGAAAAGAGAAATGGCTTTTGTCAATCCCAGATTTACAGTCTCTCAGCTCAGCAGCTGTCTGTGTATTGTTCCCAGAGAAGAACTCTGATTGACTTAATTTGGAGCATGGCCCCCAGGATTGATCTTTATTTGACAGGTATACCCATGACATATTCACTAAGAGCATATTTTTGGAACATGCTCTTGAACGTAAAAATTCTTGGGAATATAGCTTCTAAAAATATGAACAACTTAATGAAGAAGATATTAATGTCAATTACTTATATGCAAAACTTTACACTCATATGCCCTTCAATTTTACCTCCCTCTCTCCCCCTCATTATTCAGCTACAGCAGAGAGTTGGGAAAGAGAAATAAAGCATTCCAAAAATGGCAGTGAAGAAGGTAAAATAAAACTAACTATAAAAGTTAGAAGAAAAGTAAATTCTATTTACTTTTGAAATGGTCATTTGGAAAGTGGGTCATTCTGCAAGTTGGTTCTGGACAAACTCATATAGAACCCTCCTTTCCACTCCTGCTCTGACCCCTGCTAATATTAACTCCTCTTCCTTCACTCCCTTATTACTGCACATGTCTATTTCCCCAATAAGCTCTTGAGAGAATAGAGATTTCTCCTTATGTTTCACACAAAGTATTTTCTACAAATAAAACTTTTTTAATGTCCACAAAAAAGACTCTTACCAGGCTCTTCTTGTAAGTAAAAGGTCTTATAAAGCAGTGGTCCCAAAACTTTTTGGCACCAGAGACCAGTTTCACAGAAGACAATTTTTCCACACACCAGGGCAGCCAGGGATGGTTTCAGGATGATTCAAGCACATTAATGGTACACTTTATTTCTATTATTATTACGTTGTGATATATAATGACATAATTATACAACTCACCATAATGTAGGATCAGTGGGAGCCCTGAGCTTGGTTTCCTGCAACTAGATGGTCCCATGTAGGGGTGATGATAGTGACAGATCATCAGGCATTAGATTCTCATAAGGAACATGTAACCTAGATCCCTCGCACGCACAGTTCACAACAAGGTTCATGCTCCTATGAGACTCTAATGCTGCCACTGACCTGACAAGAGGCAGAGCTCAGGCAGTAATGTGAGTGATGTGGTGTGGCTGTAAATACAGGTGAAGGTTCGCTGACATGCCTGCCCTGTTGCTCCCTGCTGCTGTGCAGCCCGGTTCCTAACAGGCCACAGACCGGTAGGGCCTGGGGGTTAGAGATATCCATTATAAAGGAACACAGGAAGATGAAAGATCCCCCAAATGCTGATTTATATTGTTCTAAACAATTCTTTCCCTCTTAGTTTGAAAGAAAGAATTGCCTAAGTTCCAAAGACTTAAGCAGACTTCATTTTCTTGCTCATTAATTCTCAGTTTTAAGAAACTGTTAAAAAAACAGAGCTCAAACTAATTAGAATAAAATTTCCTGTTAAATTATGTGAAGATCATTGAGGTCATATTAAAATAAGCTCTGTAACTTCTATTTGAAAACACCTTTCTTTGCTCACGTACCTTCTCCCGCCAATTTTTCCCCAAATTGCTTAAATACTGAAATTTTTAATGAGTCTTTGTTTAATTTTGATATTAAAAGGATAGTTATAGCTTGGTGTTTTTTTTGTCTGACTCTTCATACTTATTGCTGCCTTTTACCTTGGTAAAGAGGCAAGAGAGGCCAAGGCCTTGAAATGAGGACTCTGGACAAAGATGAAGGAGCCAGTTTGGCTTTTGCGGGGTCAGTGAGTCATGGTACAGTCACAGATCCCCATGGGCTCAAGCCCATTGGCAGGCCAGCTGAGCCTCAGCTTCTGTAGCAGGTAGGCCAGCCAACTGGATGACAGTGGATTAATATTACTAGTCTTAGTCTGTTTTCCTTTAGTGGAGTGCTTTGAGTATATATATATAAATATATATATATATAAATATATAAATATATATATAAATATATATATAAATATATATATATATATTTCTTAAATCTGTTTTCAAATGATGACGTAGCTGATGGTGATTTTACAAACCGTTATCATACTTACTAGAATGGCCTTAGGCAATGTCTTTCACTTAAAGTATCTCCTGACTACTTCGAACCCCTGATTTCCCTGTAAATTAAATACTTAAATAATTCTAATTATGTGACCTTTTTCTAGGAGATCTATATCAGCCACATTTTAAAAAATAACATGGGACAATTATGGATTACATTAAGTCAGACCTATAGATGTAAGTTTCTGGAGCACTTGGAATTGATTCCAAGGATAACTCTTATAATTGACCCAACCATCTTTTCTTACAGTATATAGTCTAGTATCTGATGTGGTGGTGGGAAATCCCAAGAGATACCTTCTGCATCTGCAACACAGACATCTGAAATGCTTCCATAGATGACATACTTATCCATGGAAGTATATTGTTCTTACTGACAGAGAAAATAAAATTCTGTTTGGGCTGCAAGGCTTTTTATAATCACCTCAGTAAACAATAGCCAAGAAATCAGTGTGTCTCATCTTCATAGATTTACATTTAAGAGCTTTATTGATTTTGTGTGATGTTAAAATTCTGACGGCCTGAACAAAAGAGAGATCTTTTTTTTTTTTTTTAGCAGTGTAACCAGCCACTTAGAATATTTTGATGGTAGTAGAATCCAAATGCTTTGTTCTGGAATAAATAAATACCTATCTGAGAGTTCCACATTTTGGCTAATTCTTGATCAAAGCAAGCACAGTCTTTTCATTGACAGTGGAATAGAAATGTGTTAGCAAATATGAAATACATCAATTATCATAGTTTGCCATTCTTAGAGATAGCCAGATTTATAAAATATTCTAAAAATAAGCCTCACAGAATTTTTAAGAAGCAAATAGCAACAACAAAAATAACTGGTTGGGGAAAAATATGTAGTAAAGAGAAGAAACTTAAAAAGAGGAGGAACAATTCAGTACTCATGATGAACTATGAGAGATAGTTTTCAAACGCTCATTCAGTTAAATCAATATAAATTCAATAATTTTTGCAAACTAAGAAATCTTAACTAAAGGTAATTAGTAAAGGATGAGCCTAACCTAATAATAATCAAAAGTTTTGAGGAGTGGACACAAAAGAGAAAACTAGCATATTATATTACTCCTTTTTAAGACTGCATATAGAGTTCATGTATTCTTCACTGTCAAGATTAATCTGGACATCTGATGAATATTCTCAGTAAGTGTTGTTTAATAATAAAGAGGCAAGAAAAATATCTTTTGGCCAGATAATATAAGACTCAATTTGCTTAAATACTACTTAATAAACCATCAAAAGAAGCTAGGTGGGCTGGAATGAACCTTTGTTTTCCTGTATAAATTTGAGCTGAACTTTGATAAGATATTGATATTTTTATAGGCTTAATATTTGTGACTTTTTAAAAGTAGAGGTGGTTTCTTCCCTAATATGGATTATGACACAAATAAAGAGGAAATTAGTGAAGAATTCTTATCTGATTGTGTAGACTTGTTCCATGTAATGCATAATTACAGTTCATCACAATTGATACACATAAGTTAAATTTTATTTTTGCTTTTTCTTAAACTTGTTTTCATTATACTCTCTTTTCTTCTTCTAAAATCCACTTTTCTAGATACGTATCCTCATTCCTATACCCCCAAAGCATTTAGTTAGCCAGTGATTATACCTTTACATTGGGAGCACTCATTAAGGGAGGAGGTGAGGCCTCTGAATGACTGAAGAATCCATAGTATTTCCTTCCAAAGTAAAATCTCTTTGCTCCCTGATTGGACTTAAGATTCTGTGCCAATAAGCATCTGTAATAGGGAATTGCTGAAGCTCAATGGGTAGAATGACCCATGTATGTCAAAGCAAAAATGCTGAGGTCAGATGTGGCAGGCAGATAGTGTCAAATCCAGCAGGCCACTGGATAACCCTTTCCTTAGTGGCCTATGAAGAGAGGCCGATTTCCCTTCTGCTTTCTGCCCACAGACATACCATTCTGTCATCTTCCCTCATCTACTTTATAGAATACAGCTGCCCATCAGATAGCACTGCCCTGCTAAGCCAACTCAGTCTTCCCCAGTGGAAATTTTAGAGCCAGTGATCTTATTTTCCAATGAAAAGTAAGACCTTAAACTCTGAGTCAAATACAGGCCCTGGGTATGTTTTTCTGGGGCAGCATCTTCTGGGCGCATGTGTATGTACCTCTCACACCTGCACAGCCTTGCCTTTCCCAGTTCTAAGAAGAGGAAGCCAAACTCCACATGAACACTGGGCTGAGGAACAAGGCAGGGAGAACAGACAAGCCCTGGTGAGGTGTCTCTAACGCCAGGGCACACATGGTACCCTGGGCTGTCCAAGGGAGGTGTGACACTGTTTACCAGGGAGAGTGGCTGTGCAGCCTGGCTCCCTACGCCCTGTCTGGCCTATGAAATTTGATCTAAATCACAGAAGGCAAAAACATATTACTTTGACCACAATTCACATTCCGTAGGAGGAGACAGGATTAGAACATTTCTATTCTTGCCCAATGCTGCTAAATTTAAAGTCAATTTAACTGTTCACTGCAGTCTTCCTTGAAAAGACCAAAAGGAAGCCTCATTTTCTGGTGGCAAAATGCTCTGGAACATCATCATGAGCTGTGTTATTGCGCAAAGGAAGATGACAGGTCACAAAAAATCAGTCTTAAGCTCACAGCCAAGGCTGCTGCTAAACACCACCATTTATGCCTTCATCCTTACTCTCATCCATTTGTGTCTGAACGTTATGTATTTAAACAATAATTTCCTAAGCTTGCATTATATTAGAATATGAAGGTGAATGAGGCACAGTCTCAGCCCTTGAAAGGCAAACAGTCTAATAAAGACAGGCACACACATAAACAAATAGAGAAAATTCTCCATCAAATTAAATCTGGGGTGCTGATGGCTCCCCTCTCCTTTTCACTTCTGCATCCTTCCTCAGCTACTCTCTCGAGTCTTTCATTTCCTGTTTACTCAAGGACCGTCCTTATCATTTGAAAGGCAACTCAAAAGTAACTCTAGCCTTCCTCTGTCAGGAAACCCCTGTGGATTTACCAGGTGAGACACAGGAAACATTTTACTGTTGACTTCACAATTACTTTCTTCTTTTTCAGCCTTCCTCTCTAGGCTTGAATCTCCACTCTCCTCCCCTTTACAATTATTTAAACCAACCTTATTCTGTGACAAATAATTTCTTTAGGTTATATTTAACTTCTTGAAGATATCAGCATCTTGACTAGTTTTTCAACCTTCTCGTGCCATTCGGGATTTTCAAAGACTTCTATAGGCTATCAAGCTTCTGCGGACTCATTTACATTGACCTCGTCAGATCTCTGTGACAGGCATCTACTAGAAAAGCTCTTCTTCCTCCATGCAGCCTGAGATCAAAGATCCCTGGAGGGAAACATGGGCAGAATTGTGGTAGTTAAGGTCTTTGTTTGGAATTAAATTTTATTTCTGCTGGCTCACCAGGCTGAGGGTACTAAATCCTAAGGGTTATTTTCCTACCTCTACTTGAAATCATATTACATAGTATTATTTTATATAGGTGAAAAGGCCACACTCTAGGTCTAAGGAATGGCTCTGAGCTTGCTGCTCCACCTGTACCTGTATGATCAGTGCCATCAAATGAAGGAACTCAGGAGCCCTCTTCACTACCTCATTTCTCTAACCTTACCTTAGGGGACTGCTTGAAGACTAGTGAGCATTCCCTTTCTGTGACATCACATGCCTCCACCCCTCAGCTCCAGTGGCTGGAACAGGGGGCTAAGCATCTCTTGGGCATCTAGTATTTAAAGCTCTTTGCTCATTTCTGTATGTGTGTCCTCTCCCCAGAGGAAAAAGATGGCAAATCATCATGGAAGAGGGATGAGAGATTGAAGAACTAGAGTTAAAATTGGAGTTTGGGGAGGGTTACAGCTTAAGGAAACTTGAGAAATGACTTCTTAGAATAGAATCCTAGGATTGACTAAAAAGCATTTGCCCAGGGGGAAAAAAAAAAAAAAAAAACTAAGGGAAAGAATTTAAGTTACTTGGAGTTTTCAGCAAAGAATTTGATGATTCTAAACTGTGGTGATCTGTACCCAGGAAGGAACAAGTCGCTGGCCTGGTCTCCTGCATCCCGAGGCACCTGAAACAGGAGACTGAGATCCCAGCATATTGAAATTACATTAACTGAAATGTTATTTTCTTTCCATGGAAAAATTATAGCAAGGAGATTAGGGTATGATTAAGTGCATTTCAAAGGAAAATAAACATTTATTGCAATAAATAACCATAAAGTAGATTTAATGATACTCTAAAAATACTTTCATAAATTGGAAAAACAGTGAAACTTCTTTTTCACCATGCCTGTATTTTCACAGAGCATTATATCAATGATTAGAAATCTTCCACTAATTCAGGGGCTGTATTGATTCATGGCATGGCCCTCAGCTGACCACCTCACATCTCTATGAGTCCAGGTCTTTCTCTGCAAAATGAGATACTTCTTTTCTACTTTCTCAGCAAGCATATTCTGAAACAAGTAACACAATAAAAGGTTTTGTCTCTTAGAAAACGTGATGCTCACAGATACATTTTATTTTTATATACAACCTTTTTAGCCAACAATTCTAAGTATACCCTCATTGTAACTCCCTGATGCAACATGCACGCAGGCACGTATACAGACACACACACACACACACACACACACACACACACACACCACACAGAGCAAGAAGTTGCAACAGATCCAAATAAAGTTACAAAGAAAAAAAATATTGGAATGGGAGACCAGACTTAATATCAGTTCAATAGAACACAGTATATTTTAAACAACAGCACACTTCATTAAGTCAAGATAAACATAGGAGTTTCAAAATTTAGAGCAGGCAGCCACCAATATATTACCGCTCCACTCTATGGAGCCATCCTACTGTCCATGAGCCATCTCAAAATATATCCGCTTCCTTGGCAACATTCCCCACACCAAGTATGACCTCTCCTTTGCAATGCCCTTTCCATGGGTCTAATATACTGTACCATTATCACCTACTGTTCATTTATAAGCTGCCAGTCATCACTTCTGGCTGGAAGGTCAAAAGCTCTGTCTGGAGCGCTTTTGAAAGATATCTTTCCCACCATCCACCCCCAGAAATTCTAGTTTAATTGACCCTAAATGGGACAGAAGAAATCTGAGTTTACAAGGCTCACCAGGTGAATCTAATGTGCTTGGGATCAAACACTGTGGTTGAACAAGAGAGAAGCTTTCACTTATCCAAGTGGAGAGAGTGAAAAAAATGTATTGATGCCCCAAATATGTACCTCACTTAAGGAATCATTCTTATGCAAGACAGGCACAGCTGTGTCCCTGATGGCCCAGTGTGTCACTCATCATGTTACAAGTGAAATTCTGCATTTAATTCTGTGCTTTTGGGCAGGCTGACCATATAATTTATCCCTCAAACTAGGACACTTTTGAGAGTGAATTGCATAGGTAGAACCAGCCAAACTGGGGCACCCTAATTATAATAATGAGCCACCCTAATTATGGGAGATCTTTCTAATTGGGGAACATTTACAGACTTTTGGGATACAACTTATTGCCCCAGAACAAATTAGTTTTCTCATTTGTAGAATGGGAAGAATAATACTTATCTTACAAGTTGGATAGATTTTTAAATGGAGATATTTATATGAAATACCTTTGTGAACTTTAAAGAAGTGCTGTATATATAAACTTTGTATAATACTATTTGAGCAAAACAGTTGCCATCAGAGAGATGGCATGACTAGAAAGTGTCAATGTAGGAGAATTGACAATTATTATTCAGGACCCTCTTTGCTCCTTCAATCCCACTGCAAATTTGGAAGTCAAGTGAGCCAAAAGAAGAAATCCACAGATCCCTGTCAAAGGCACCCATTGTCCTGTCATAGGAGGTGTTACACATCTAACACGTTAGGTGCCTTTTGCCAAATATTCTGGCACATATTTCTTAGAACATCGAAGAGAATTTACAACTGCAGGATGATAGTTGCAAAAGTCTTCAGTAACTGTAACCATTACCAAACCTACTGTGCTTTACAGATTAAAAGACAATGTAATTTAGAGAAGGAAGGGCCTTCAGAGATGCTCACCACTGCCAGCTTTATTTCTTTGGTTGTTTCTTAACTTTTCTCATTCTCAGTTTCCTTACGCAAAAATAGAGAAAATGATGATCTCTTATCCTAAGGTTGTTTGAGGACTGAAGTGGAAATATTAGTGTCTAGCACATGGAAGGCACATAATAAATGACAGCTATTGCTACTATAATCATCACTATCAGTTCTTGATCTGTTCAGTAACCCATGAAGCAAACAGTGCAGAAATAGCTCTGACAAAAAGCAGAAGAGCAGCAAAGGAAGAGGCGAAAGAAAAGGATAGTCATTCTCATTTTGCAAATGTGGATGGATACTGAGGCTTGGGTTTATTAATACAAGTGACATGTCCTGTTGTATCCAGAGAGCATGCTTTACATAAGCCTGGCTGAAGGATCTCATCTGTCGTGGAGCTGCACACTGATGGCATAGCACAGCAGGTGTCACACAGAGCCACAGACCTATTTATGGTAACCATCACCTTCTTCTCTCCCGTGGCCCTGTCCTTTGAGGTTATTTTCTTAGCCTCCCTGGCCATGCACATTTTACATCCACATCATGCCATCCTTAGCATTTAACTATGAGGTGGAATGTATCCCAACAGGTTTAGATAATTTATTTTCAGTGCTAAAATATTTTTATAATCTAACCCAGATTAGATGGAGCCTTTTCTTCTTTTCCAATGCAAGAGAAGCAATTGAAAGAAGTGGATGTGTTATTGCGGGCACAATGGAGCCACTGAACTGCAGTGCAAAAATGCAGTAAGGGATACAGATGGAAGAAGAAGAATGTCAGGAAAAGACAGCAGAGGTTCCATAGCTAAGGTCAGAAGGGACAAGAAAAGAGTGCTCCTTCTCTGCCCTATCCCAGAGAGATGAGCCAGGTCAAAGGAGGGCCATCGAGTTGGAGCTTTATGCAATCTAGGGTTCTTTGCTTTGGGAGTGGATATATGCCTTGCAAAGAGGAGATATTCCTGCCTCTACTTCTTGGGAGGAGCTGGGTGAATGGATGTTGTTGCTAACACCCCATCTGCCTGGTTCATGGGTTTCTATATCTAAGTCTTAAAAGATTGGTAGGTTTAGCAACCAAAAGTTTGCTATCAAGGGCTTGAGAAGAACAAGTCACTAGGTCCTTGTAAAGAATCTTTCATTCTTAACTAAACTTGAAATCCCAAATCTCAAAATAAACATGAAACTAGGCTTCCTATGTAGCACAGTGCCCTATAATTTTCAGCTCACTAGGTTCTATAAATTCTAGCTTTTGAATTCACAGGCAACATTCAGATGGGTAAATGAGTTTACTTGCCCTGAGATCTGGCTGCAAGATTTGGTACCTGATATGAACCTAAATCTGAGGATAGTGTTGGGAGAAAGCTTCCTGACCCCAGTCTTCATTTCTCCTTTGCCTATTATTTTACTTGCATATGGTTATTTAAAACAGCACATATTGTGGAATGTGAATCTCACCATTTCTCATGGAGTATTCCTTTGATAAAGAAGTAGGGTAGGCAAAGCCAGTTAAACAGTCAGCTTAGCAGACTCCAGTAAAAGAGCTACTAACAAAATATTGAGATCCATGGAAAGATAAAGTCCATAGAGTTGAAGCACTGACCTCTACCCATTCATAATCAAAACATGAAGGTAGCAGAGTCTAGGATTTTTTTAATACTCTCCTATCCTCTTCTCTCCTTTTCTCTTATTTCCTTCCCCTTTCCTGCCCCCTTCACACCACAGACACACACACAAGACCTGGATGATAGCTTAATGGCAATTCCATACCCACTTTTAATCTACCCAAATTACCAGGTTCCCACTGCCATATGCCAAGGTGCCAGTGAGCTTTCTGGTGCCACCCAGCAATTCAGAGTGGTTACGATGGTAAGATGAGAGCTGTGCCTCTGCTACAGTTGGCCTCACAAACTCCCCTTGCTTATGGCTTCTTAACTTTGCAATAATAAGCCCCTTGGAGGAAATTAAAAAAAAAAAAAAAAAGCCAAGGAATGAAGAGGGATCCCAGACTAAATGTGAAAAGAAGAAAATAAAACACCCATTTTCAAATCATAAGACAGGAAAAAACAGGGGCAGGAACTGGTCATCAAAGATATTGTTTTTATAGGACTCGTGGCAACTAGAAATTCACTTTATGTGTAAAAGACAAGTACATGCATTGATTGGAAACTGCATAAAAATTACAGCTGGCATTTCTGTTTTCTTGTTTTAATTTTTAATTACAAATTCATTCTTGTCTTCATAACATTTTCTGTGATTTGGTCATTTTCTATTTTGACTAGGGAAAGATTCTCCTACAAACTCAGAGTATGGATTGGCTGAATTGTACAAGTGGAACAGAGGAAAAACTCTCCTTCACTCGCCCTTTTATATTTAGCCCTTTCTTTTACATGGCCCTAAGAGAGCTACCCAAATCCTGTCATTATCAAGTATAAGACCCTTCGCAGTTTCAAGGGTAGCCAATGTCCCACCACACTTTCAGACCCCATCTCAGTTTCTTCCTTGGTGTCCCTCTCATTTAACTTCCTTTGTTTCCATCTCCCATTCTTTCCCTTGGCAAATGTTGACGTGCTAGGAATATAGCAGTGAAGAAACAGAACAAAAATCTCAGCCCTTGTTTAAATAGGAGAGACAGGCAATAAGGAAAATAAATACTTACAATATATTTTGTTTCATGGTGATAGGTTAAGGAAAAAATGAAACAAAAAGCTGAATGGTTGTTGGGTTTGCCTGGGTAGATCGAGTCGTTAAGGACTTCCTCCTTGAGTAAAGCAAGCCCTGTCACTACTGGTGGTCGGAGGGCAAGTGGTGTCAGGATGCTTGTTCTTTTATTATGTCTCAACTGACACACAAGCAACTTCCAAACAGCTGCTTGACACCAGGTCAAGGAACAGTGATCTTATTTAATATGCTTTGTGTTCACGGGGGCAGGCATTGTGAGGGCAGTAAAAAAGTAACAGAAATAAAAGACAACTCTGTTTTTATTTTGAAATTCCAAATAGATTCCACTTTCTCAAGGGTAGAAATCAGCAGTATGAATCATTATATGCTTTGAAAACTTGACAGAAACCATGCTGTAGAAAAACTGTGCCACAAGTAGGACATCAGAAAAGGCTCCATCTAGTAGTTCGCTCATGATCTATGATCTGAGCTTTAAAACACGTGACATGGGTGACTGGATAAGGACATTGGAGGTGAGGGGAACAACAGGGCTCTGTAGTCCTGAATTCCTCAATGGAGTTTTAAAATAATCTATGAGCCAGTGCATTTGGAGCTCCAAGATAATTTCCAAACTTGTCTCCAACTCTCTCTGCCACTTTCACCCACCATACATTGTCTCCTTTCTTCATGCCTAATTTTCTCTTTGGTAGTTTGGATAATTATGAGTTCAGTACTCAGGATCATGTTCTTTTCAATGTTATTTTCCTAAGAACTTCATAGGCTACTGAAATGAGGGAAGCTCTGACCTGCCACTCAAGGAGCTGCTAAGCTGGTAAGTGAGCTAAGAACTATCCAATGATGGCATATAATGCTCACTCTTTCACAAAATCTGTTCTCCCTTGTTTTGTTTTCCCAGAAGAAGCTGCATTTCCAGTCTGCCTTGTAGGTATAGATAGCTTCAGTTCTGGCCAATGAGGCATATTCCAGAACTCTTCCCTAAAATTCATGTTTAGTTGATTTCTGCTTCTGGTACAAAACCAGCCTACTTAGCACAAATACTAGAAACTTAGGCAAAATATATAAAACAAATCTTTCAGACATTGAGAGAACAGACAGAGTGGGACTGTGATCACTGAGAAAAGGAAAACAGAGGTGAAGCCTACTATTGCCCTTGCTTTCTGCCTATAGACAATTTCTGGAAGATGGCAAAGGGAGGAAGAGCCCAAGAAATGCAGAAGAAATGTTGCTAAGCTGAAAAGCCAAATATTGAATTTGTGGGAGGATGAGACAGCCAGAATTTGCAGGGCAAATTATTGGAGAGGAACAATTTCTGCAGAGAAATATGCATAAAGGCCTCCTTAACTATGCATGGATACAACAAAACTCCACAAAGCTGCACAAATAGTAACTGCTGAGGAAAAATACTATGGGAACTGTAACCTGAACATCTCCTAGAGTTTAAGCAAGGTTAAGAGATACTCAAATCCCTTCCAGCCAGAGCTGAGAAACCCCACTGAGCCTCAAGGAGGCTTCCTTTACCTCAAGGAAGTCGGTAAAGAACCTAGAGAATCATGTGTTGGTAGATTCACTTAATTAGCCCTAGAGTTAGGGCTACTTTGGACAACCCTAACAAAGCTTAAAAACACGTTTTGAATGCATTAATATGATTTGCAAGTAACTTAATTGCCTAACAAGACAAACTTAAGCCCTCCTTAGAGAAAAATAATAATTAACATGCATTATTATAACATTCATAATATGTTTAATAAAAATTCACTAAACAAGCAAAGAAACACTATATTACCTCAAAACAGAAGAAAATAAGAAGCAGAATCAGAAGTGACAGAGATAATGGAATTATAAGAGAATAATTTTAAATCAACTATTATAAATGTAATCAATATTTCCTAAAGGACAAGATAGTCATAATAAATCAATAAGAATACTTCCAGAGATAAAAATACAAGATCTGAAATAAAACTTTTCTGAATAGGATTAATAGTAAATTGATACTGCAGAAGAAAACATCAGTAAAAATGAAGACACAGCAATAGAAAATAAATTGAAGCACAAGAAAAAAAGAAGAAAAAAAATAGAGACTCAGTGACCTGTGGGACAATATCAAACAACCAACACATGCAAGATTGTTTTCTGAAAGGAGTTGAAACAAAAGGTGCATAAAATTTTTTTGAGTAAATGCTGGGGTCTGATCCACAGACCCAGGCTGCACGGTGCATGAATAACATACTCAGACACCGATATAAAGTGAAAGACTGGCTAGGGAACCAGCCCACTCACAGAAAGAGTTGTAGCAGCTGCACAACCTGACTAGCTGGCCCTGTGGGCATTTATTCAGTGCAGATTTAATGACAAAGGCTTTGAGTCAACACACTTGTGGATAATTAATGTGGTTGCCTTCCCCAGAGAGAGCAGTCCTACAAATGATTGGTCTTAGGACCACATGAGTCAACAAGCTCTTTGGATAAACTCCCTTACATTCCTTTGTACCTACTCTAAGCTGTTAGCTCACGGTAAGAGGATTAGGCTGTTTTCAGCCATAACTCTCTTCCAAGGCTTTTACAAAACCTTCCTGCCTTCCAAGAAGGTTTGCTTCTCTTTCCTATAATTTCCTCTTACAATTTTTCCCACTGCCGTGACTGAACTCCTACATCTCTCCCTTTTGTTTTTAGCATCAGGTTTCGTTGGAGAGTACAGATGTGTGCAGCAGCAGGTCTGTCAGGCATGGTGGTCACTGCTTGTATTCCGGCTTTGCATCCTAGAATTAGTAAATAACATAAGACAAACATGAGTATAATTTGCAACATTCTTTTCCAATCAAGGAGTGACTCGTAGTGTTACTTGGCAATTTAGTTTGGTGAGTGCTGTGACTAAGGAACCCCATTGGGGGCATGTTAATCCCTCTCTGTTAAGCAGTTGCATTGTTAGAAGCTGGGAAGGGGGTGTTTGTCAAAGTAACGGGGCAGAAGAAACGTGGATTTAAGAGATAAGTCCAATAGAGTGTAGCAGGTACCAGTTGTAAGCAGAGTGAGAGAATAAAAAAGGAATAAATTATTTGGAGTGAATGGTGTGTTTAAAGCAGGATTTGCTTAGCCTTCTGAGTTTTCTTCTTCAGCATTCTGTCCGGGGCCCGTGTCATCCACAGAAGCCGCATTGTCTGGGGCTGCAGGTCCTGTAGGGTCATTTTCTTCATGTCTGGTACTGCGTTGGGTCCTAGCCATACCATAATATGGTTTGATGCATCGTGCTGGAATCCAAAGAGGACCTGAGGGGGTGTGAACACAAGCATATCCTCTTCCACTTGTTAGCAAATCATTTGGACCACACCATTCATTACTGTTTACATCTTTCCATAAAACTGCAGATTTTATGTCTTGAGAGGTTTTAGCAAAGTGCTTTTGTGACAGCTGATTGAAATTTATCATCTAAATTTAAAAAATTAAGCGGTGCTCTACATGTTCAGAGAAACTTCTCTAGAAACAAACTATAGAAATGATCCCTGAAAGTATAGTCTTTGGGTAAGTTGAAATTGTTATAGTTAAGTTTCTCCAATTTTGGTGGAAAAATTGATGCAATTGGGTGGCTTGGTCAAGCAGTGATGTCATAACCCAAAGGTCTGCTTGATCATTGCCGTAAGCCAGTGGGCCAGGCAGTGAGCTGTGGGCTCAATTATGTGTGATAAAAATAGGATGTGTACGTTGATCTAGCAATTGCTGACGTCGGAGAAAAAGAGCACATGGGGCTGGCTCCAGAGTGGACTTAATTAGTGCTGTCTCAAGGTTCTGCAATAAATAAACAGAGTAAGGCCAGGCGTGGTGGCTCACGCCTGTAAGGCCAGCACTTTGGGAGGCTGAGGCGGGTGGATCACGAGGTCAGGAGTTCAAGAGCAGCCTGGCCAAGATGGTGAAACTCCATCTCTACTAAAAATACAAAAACTAATGGGGCGCAGTGGCGGGCACCTGTAATCCCAGCTACTCAGGAGGCTGAGGCAGGAGAATCGCTTGAACCTGGGTGGCAGAGGTTGCAGTGAGCCGAGATTGCGCCACTGCACTCCAGCCTGGGCAATAGAATGAGACTCTGTCTCAAAATAAATAAATAAATAAACAAACAAACAAATGGAGTAAGCAGAGTCACTAACAATATTGATCGGCTGAGCAGAAAAAGTCTCCAAAGCCAGTATTAAGGCTCCAACCTCAGCTCTTTGAGTGCTAGTAAACCCAGATCAAGTGAGGGAATTACATGGTCTCCACCAGACGACAACTTTTCCATGTTTACCTGAGCATCAGTAAACAGTGTTAAAGCATTAGGTATGGGGGAGAGAACTACTTTTGTAGGCATAATTACAGGAGTACGAGATAAGAACTGAAGCAGTTTGTCAGCAGGGAGGGTATGTTCTAAATGGCCTGTGTCATCAGCAAGTGGTATCTGAAGATCTAAAGAGAGGGGCAGTACTGCTTCAAATTGCCTTTTACTCAAAGGAATTCTTACAACATCAGGGTTATAACCTAGCAACTGATTGCATCATCTGTGGCCTGAATAGATGACTTTACTAAGTAGCCAGATATAGGGAGAGGGTGTTTTAGTCCCAATATGTGAGCAAGAAACTCATTCTAAAAAGTGCAGTCCTGGGGTCATCTGTCCTATTAACCCCGTAGGGGAATGTTTAGTGGGGAAAATAAACAATTGGACAGAATATTGGGTTTCCATGCAATCCATTTGCCTTTGGGAAATAGCTTTCTCTATTTCTTCAATTTCCCTTTTTGCTGCAGTGGTCAAATACCTGGGAGAATCCAGGGCTATATTGCCCTTTAAGATAGAAAACAGGTTTTGCAACTTTTTGTAACTTATCAGTAGATATGCCCAAGATGGGGCAAAGTCAGTTAATATCACCCAATAATTTTTGATAATCGTTTAAGGTGCATAAGTTGCTAGTATTTAACCTTTTGAGTTCTTACTGACCGGGAAGTTAGTATGTACCCAAGTTATTTCCAAAGAGAAGACATCTGTACTTTTTCAGGTGTGATTAAACCTCTTAGGTATGTATTCTTTATGACAGAGGTATATAAATTTACAAGTACTGGCACCTTTGGGGCTGCTAATAAAATATCATCCATAAAATGAATAATCTTGCAATCAGGAAATTCTTTTCTACTGGGGAGCAAAGCTTGCTTTACATGATACTGACACATGGTAGGACTGTTTAACATCCCTTGAGGAAGCACTTTCCAATTAAATCAGCAAGGTGGCCTCTCATTATTGATAGCTGGTATTGTAAACGTGAATTTTTCTCCTGTTCTGCTAGGGGAATAGAATAAAAAGTCTTTTAAATGAATAATGATTATAGGCCATCTCAAGGTATCGCTGCCGAGCATGGAAGGCCCTGTTAAAGGGGCCCCATAGGTTGCAAATTAGCATTAATAGCACATAAGTCATGCAAAACTCTCCATTTACCACACTTTTTGGGAATGACAAAAATAAGCTAATTCCAAGGGCTGTTTGATGGTTCTATATGGCCGGCTTTTAATTGCTCCTCAACTAATTCATGGGCTCTTTAATTTCTCTCCCTTCAGAGGTTACTGTTTTACTTAAATTGGACTTGAAGAGGGTCACCTTAGGGGTAAGGGAGAAATAATAGTGGCCATTATTAGAAAAGGGTTTTTTAAATTCTTAAATTTTACTTAAATTTTAGCAGAGAATTATAATCTGGGACATCACTTGTATACAAGGAACACATGAAATTTTGCCATGGGCCACCTGCAGAGCACAGCGGTATGGGTCCCAGGGTGGCAGCTGCATTGTGCTCGCTTAGGCACGGCTTTGTGTCTGCGCCACTCTCTCCCACTGCCACCAGGTGGCTGCTGCCGGCCGGCCAGACCCTGTGGGACCAGGGCACTGCAAGCTTCCCTGCCCCTGAGCCTTTTCTTCCGCCCGCCCATAGCCCACTTGGCTGCATGGCTCTGGCCTCTAATGCCTTTTTAAAAATCTTTTTATAAGCATTAAGAGAAATGGGTTTATATACCTGACTGCCTGTTGATCTTGCATTACCGGGCAGGCTAAGAGCTCCCCTTCTAATGCCGCTTGCCTAAGACAGGGTCCCATAGCTGTAGTGTATCCCTTGTCTTTTATTCAATTTATTGGAGGAGGGGGCTCAGGCAAAACCTCCATTTCTTCTTTGTTATTTTTGCCTGGAAACAATGGAGCTGAGGGAGATGGAGGCGGGAAGGTAGGTGATGGTTCTTCCTCCTTCCCCTTTTTAGGCTCTTGGGTGTATAACGGGACCCGGGCCACCCTAACTAAAGTCCATAGCGTTAGAGATGATACTGGGACCCATTGCCCTTGTGCATGATGTTGTTTAAGATTTCTCCCCACTTGTTCCCAGAGCTCTACATCTAGTGTACCTTCTTCTGGGAAGCATGGGTTATGGAATACAACAGTTTGCATTACGTCCCTTAATTGAGCCTGTGAAACCAAGGCTCCACTAGCTTTAAGCAGTTGTTTCAATAATTCTATATACTGTTTAATGACAACATGTTTACCAATTACATTTTAATTTCTGATTTTGAATAGTATAGAGAAATATTTATTTCTATAGATTTATCTTTATCTTGCTGACTTCCTAAACCCAATTATTAGTTCTAGAAGCTATTTCTATAGATTCCAAAGTATTTTCTACAGAAATAATCATGGTGTCTGCAAATTACGATCATTTTATTCGTTTTCAATTTATTTGCATTTTAAGTCTTCTTTTTTGCCTTGTTATGCTGGCCAGAGCTGCCAATACAATAATGAACAAAAGTGGTGAGAATAAACACCCTTGACTTTTTCCTGATCATATAGGAAAAGTATTCAGTCTTACACCATTAAGTGTAATGCTAACTCCAGATTTTCTACAGATGCCCTTTATTAAGTTGAGGACATTTCGTTCTCTCCCTAGTTTGGTAAGAATTTCATTCAAAAAGAGCATTACATTTTGTCAAATTATTTGAAAATATATATTGAGATTATTTTATGTTTTCCCCTTATTTTGTCTATTAGTATGAGCTGTGGTTGGGAATAATTCACTGCAAAAGAACCAAAAGAGCTTTTCTGGATTCATGAGAATTTTCTGGGTCTTGATTATTGGTGGTCAGTATCTGTAATCGAATCGTGAATTTATAATGTGTGCATTTTCTTGTATGTTACACTTTTACATAGTTTATTTTAAAAATACATCTGGATTGCATTCTTGTCACCTTATTTTGTTATATCTTCCCCCATTCTGCTGCCTAAAATTTGTGCATAGTGATCAGAGCTCTAGCTGCCATCTTACACCTTATCATCTGATATGAGGATGAGAGCCATGGATGCAAGGAATCCTAGTCTCTGAGAGCTCTGAGAAACTAAGCTGCCATATCTATCTAGTCCTGCACTGACTACTTCTAGATTTTTACCTGAGAGAAAAATATACCTCAAAAATGTTAACCTACTGTTACTTTTTGGAAACCCTAATTTTAAATACTGAAATAACTGAGTGCAACATGGTACCATAAACATTTGATGCAGAGGAAGTACCAGGAACATTTAATAATGTTCATGTTGAGTTATAACTAGTTGGGTTTCAGTAAAAACGCTGGTGGCAGGTGGTGGGGGGTGGAGGAAGAGAGAGAGAGAAAGATTTGAAGTGGACCCTAGAAGTGAATATAATTTTAGTAGACAAATGTTGGGGAAACCAGCCCCACACTACCCAGTGGGTACCCCGAGTCCGGCAGAGACAAAGGAGTTAGGAAGAGACAGAATAAGCATTTAAAAGGCGGGTCCAGGGGACCGGAGTGTCGGAGGCTTGCTCACAGCCCAGAGCTCTTGGGCTCCACCCAGTTTATTGGTTTACAAGCTCTTTGTTCTTAGGGTAGATGGAAGGGTGAGGAAGGGATGAGGAAAAGGATTAATCAGTGAAGGAGAACTCATGAGTCATTCGATAAGACGTATAGCAGTGGCGGTTTCTGTGAATTTCCTTGAGCAAAGGCATGTGTCTAAACTACTTAAGATCTTTAACTTATGGGGACTGAAATGGGTGGGAGCAGGTTTCAGGAGGAGCCAAGATGTTTGATTATACTCCACTGCTTCAAAGGAGTGTTATCTCCCCGAACAACCTGTGGAATGCCGCTGAGTGGTTATGCTCTCAGGGCATAAAGACATGAAGACAACAAGGAGACTTCTCATCGGAGGCTGCTCATGTCTTCCCATGGGTGTCTCACACAGGGAGACCAATGCAACTGGCACCTCAGAAACTGTCTTTCCCACAACAAATGTGGTAGAAAAGCATTCCAGGAAAAAGACTGTCAGGGAAATAGGTGCATAGATGATGAGAGGTAGAAGCATTCAGGTGCTGTAGGGGACATGTAGGAAAATAAAAGGACAAAGGGCTGAGCAGTTATGCTGGAGTGCTCTGGAGAACCTGACTGGAGATCTGGGATTCATAAAGCTGTAAGAAGTCAAGAAAGGTTTCTGGGTAATAGGTAAAATTAATTAAGAAAGGTTTCTGAAGTAATAGGTAAAATTAACCCATGGCAGCCCAGAGAGAAGAAGCAGAATAAATGCAGGAAAAGCAGAAAGTATGCATAAAAAGCAAAACATTCAGTTTAGCTAAAACCTGGGATGTGTTGAGAGGAGTTGGGTATGGAATAGAATAATAACTGAATTATTGGCTTGGTGTGAACTTACCTCTTTAAAAAGCATAAGTGATTATTTCTGACTTAAAATCAATTTGCCTATAGAATGATATAGCAGTTATATATTAGAATTAGTAAGGCAGTGTGGATGAAAATACAAGATTTGAGTCTATTAACATAGTACAGACAAGAGAAAATAAGAATCAGGATCAAAAAAGAAGGTAGCAAAGTTTGTGTAGTAATGAAATCAGGACTTGGAGAATGATTACATGTGAGGGACCCTGGGTAAGAGATGAGTCAAGGCTGGCTTTGAGGGTGCAAGTCTGAGATAGTCACTCAACCAAGAATGATGCAACAGAGGTAGTGACTTTCAGGATATAATTCCTCCATCCCACCTTGGGTTGTGACACTCTTCTCTAAAGAAACTAAATTATTCTGCCTATGCTGATACATGGAAAGAAGGGGAGAAGTGTAAAATGCAGAAAATACTATGATAAATATGGGAGACACAGGGTAATTGGAGTTTCAAACAGAGAACAGATTTAAAAATAGAGCAATGTTTGAAGAGATAATCACTAATAATTTTCAAAGCAATGAAAGATACCAAGCAACAAATTTAGGTAGCTTTACAAATATCAAGCAGGTAAAAATTATACAAAGAAAACATCACATAAGTATATAATACAAAATAAAAACATTCAAAACAGAGGACAATTCAAGTCTGACAGCTGACTTATTAATAGAAAAGATGGGAGTCAGTAAGCAATGGGAGAATTTCTTCGAAGTGTTGAAAGAAAATAATCACCAGTGTAGAATACACTTCTATCCCAATTGAATACATGCTTTAAAAAGGAAGGCAATATAACCTTGCCGGACAAACAAAACCTGAGATAACCTATCATTAGTGAAATAGGCCTAAAGGAAATAATAAAGGGTCTTCTTCAGGCAAAAAGAAAGGATGCCAGATGGAAGAAGAATAATGAAACAATTAACAAAGAAGAATATAAACAACAAAAACATGAGCCAATGCTTTTCCCACTGCAACTTTCCCTCTCTGTACTTTACTAGTCCATATAATCAGCTCCACTGGTAACAGCATGCACATTGATTATCTCTACTTGCTCTATGAAGTGTCAACCTTGGTGAACCCTTACTCTAAACAGGTATGTTTTCCAGACTGTTAGGAATGTATCTTTTAAAATACTGAGATATTTTCATTGTAACCATTTGAAATTGACACTTCCAAACATATAGTATACATTTCTGTTTTTCATAAAAAGACATGGCAATTGTTTATTTTGGCATTATTTTATAAGATAAGGATGGGCCCATTGATGGGTATAGTGTGATTTTTCTCCCACATTAAGTAAACTAACACTTTCATTTATTGAGTCACCTGTCACTTTAGTCAATAAGCCTACCTTTAATAGCTTCTCAATCTATAATTTGATATTTCTAACCTGCTGTGGAATCAGAACACAAGTGATCAGGCTTATTATCTGCTTATTTATCAAACCTACAAATACTAGATGCAATATGAATTTTTTGGAGGGAGAAAAGTGGCAAGCTATTTCCAAATTTTTTTTTATAAATTAGGTTTAATCTTGATAACTAAACTTTTAATATCTATTATTCATGAATATTTATACAAAAATTATCAGTGAAACAGCCACTGGAATTAGAAAACACATTAGTAAAAAGAATTCAACATTATATTAAGAAAATAATACATTATGGCCAAGTAGGATTTATTCTAAGAATCCAGTGATAATCGAGTGTTATGAAATTCTTTAATTCAGCATAAAATAGATACAAAGAGGAGAAATATGTAATAATTTCCACAGATATTGACAAAGTGGCTGAAAGAATTCTCTAACCATGCTAACGAAGCATTAACATGATTAGAGAATTCTTTCGACCACTTTGTCAACATTTGTGGAAAAGGAAGCAATAAGAAGATCTTCCTTAACATGATTAGTCCTCAACTCAGCATCTCACTTACTTAATGGGGAAATACTGGAAACTTTCCACTAAAATCAGAAACAAGACAAGGATGACCACTATTCACTACTATTCAACATAGTAAAAGAGATATTTACCAACGTGATTTGGCAAAAGACGACAGAGAAATAGAATTGGAAAATAAACAAAATGACCTCTATTTTCAGATCATATGATAGCATATGTGTACAATTCAAGAAAATGATAAAAACACAAGAAAAATAGTAAAGTAACAGAAAATGTAACCAACATAAAAAATCACACTTACAAACAATAACCAGTTGGGAGGTATAATGGAAGGCAACCTCCTATTTACAACATCTATAAAAACAGAGCGTACTTAGGAAAGACAAACCTTTCTGAGGGAACCATGAAAACACACACCTGTGAAGAATGCAAGTAGACTTGAACAAATTTTTCTTTTTAATACTTTTAAATTTATTTTAAAATCTTTAGATATTTAAACATAATATTTAAAACATTTAAATACAATTACTAATTAAATATTAATATTTATATATAATAATTTTAGTAGTTTGAAATTTACTACAACAATTCTATACTTAAAATAATGTCACTGGCACATGAAAGACAGACCAAATAGAACAAAATTAAAAGTCCCTAAATAGTCCTAGGAACATGTAGAAATTTAGCATAATGCTATAAATTATATGTAATGAGTTTCTCTGAGTTTCTAAAATGATTCTAAAACAACTTTATTTGCATAAAAAGATCGAACAAAAGAATGAGTTCTTGCTGTGGGAAAAGAAAGTTAAAAATATAGAATCACAGTAGAAAAGGAAAAATTCTTCAGTGTTTGATTGGATTATAGAAAATATAGACACATAGATGTAGATAGATTAGATATAGCGGTAGATGTAGTTATTTCCCAGCTCTGTCAACTGCAAGGGACTAAAGGTAGTGATATCCATTAGAAAGAAGCATAGCTAGTATTTAGGTCCTGACATCTAAACACTATTTCATTTTTTTCTAAAAGGAACTAATGATTCTTGGAGAAATGCTAATTCTAGGATTAGAGCAAGAAAAGCTGGCAGTATTTTTGAACACAAAATTTTGGTGTTGTGCCAAAAATTAAAGGAGTGCTCAAAATCTGATGGGGCTATGTTGAGATGACACAGGAATCAGCTTAAAGGGCTTTTCACTGACCAAATTTAGATAATTTTGGGTACAAAAGTGAAATCTTTCAATAATATATTAAAAAAAGGTGAATTCATAAGTTGATACTTATCTAATAAATAAGAAAAAATGTACAAATGAATGAGTGGATATAAGAAATGGGAAAGAAAACCCTTATTTATAGAACAGTGCCAACTAATAATGATAATGGGTAAGACAGAATATGAAAATCTTCATTTTCCAATTATTGTAGTCATAATTGATATGTAAAGAATCATCAATGGAAGCTAAAATCATTGGTTAAAAGATTGTCAAGAAACAGGATATCCACTCAGTCTCAGATTATCAGTTATCAATTACACAGCAGGAAAGATAACGTTATAAGGAAGAATTTGTTTTTAATTTTTATTTTTAGTTCCAGGGCATATGTGCAGGATGTGCAGGTTACATAGGTAAACGTATGCCATGATGGTTTGCGGCACCTATCAACCCATCACCTAGGTATTATGCTCAGCATGCATTAGTTATTTTTCCTAATGTTCTCCCTCCCTGACCCCACCCCACCCCCTGACAGGTCCCAGTGTGTGTTGCTCCTCTCCCTGTGTCCATGTGTTCTCACTGTTCAGCTCCTACTTATAAGTGAGAACATGTGGTGTTTGGTTTTCTGTTCCTGTGTTTGTTAGTTTGCTGAGGATAACGGCTGCCAGCTTCATCGATGTGCCTGCAAAGGACATGATCTCATTCCTTTTCATGGCTGCATAGTATTCCATGGCGTATATGTACCACATTTTCTTTATCTAGTCTATTGCTGATGGGCATTTGGGTTGATTCCATGTCTTTGCTATTGTGAATAGTGCTGCAATGAACATATGTGTGCATGTATCTTTGGAACAGAATGATTTATATTCCTTTGGGTACATATCCAGTATGGGATTGCTGGGTCAAATGGTATTTCTGGTTTTAGATCTTTGAGGAATCACCACAGTGTCCTCCACAATGCTTGAAATAATTTACATTCCCATCAACAGTGTAAAAGCCTTCCTACTTCTCTGCAACCTTGCCAGCATCTGTTGTTTCTTGACTTTTTAATACTGGCCATTGTGACTGGCATGAGATGCTATCTCATTGTGGTTTTGTTTTGTGTTTCTCTAATGATCAGTGATGTTGAGCTTTTTTTCATGTTTGTTGGCCGCATAAATGTCTTCTTTTGAGAAGTGTCTGTTTATGTCATTTGCCCACTTTTTAATGTTTTTTTCTTGTAAATTTGTTTGAGTTCCTTGAAGATTCTGGGTATTAGACCTTTGTTGGATGGATAGATTGTAAAAAATTTTCTCCCACTCTGTAGGTTGCCTGTTCACTCAGATCAGGTTTTATTTTCTGTGCAGAAGCTCTTTAGTTTAATTAGACCTCATTTGTCAATTTTTGCTTTTGTTGCAATTGCTTTTGGCAATTTTATCACGAAATCTTTGCCTGTGCCAGTGTCCTGAATGGTATTGCCTATATTTTCTTCTAGGGTTTTTATAGTTTTGGGTTTTGCATTTCAGCCTTTAATCCACCTTGAGTTAATTTTTGTATAAAGTATGAGGAAGGGGTCCAGTTTCAATTTCCTGCAAATGAATAGCCAGTTCTCCCAGCACCGTTTATTAAATAGGGAATTCTTTCCCCATTGCTTTTCTCTAGTTTGTCAAAGATCAGATGGTTGCAGATGGGCAATCTTATTTCTGAGTTCTCTATTCTGTTCCATTGGTCTCTGTATGTTTTTGTACCAGTACCATGCTGTTTTGGTTATTGTAGCCTTATAACAAAAAGTCTGGTAGTGTGATGCCTTCAGCTTTGTCTTTTTCTTAAGATTGTCTTGGTTATATGAGCTTTTTTTGGTTCCATATGAGTTTTAAAACGTTTTTTTTTTCTAATTCTGTGAGTAGTTTAATGGTAATAGCATTGAATCTGTAAATTACTTTAGGCAATATGGCTATGTTCATATTAATTATTCCTATTTATGAGCATGGAATATTTTTCCATTTGTTTGTGTCCTCTCTGGTTTCCCTGAGCAGTGGTTTGTAGTTTTCCTTGAAGAGGTCAGGTTGATCACTTCCCTTGTTAGCTGTGTTCCTAGGTATTTTGTGGCAATTGTGAATGGGAGTTCATTCATGATTTGGCTCTCTGCTTGCCTCTTGTTGGTGTATAGGAATGCTCGTTACTTCTGCACATTGATTTTGTATCCTGAGACTTTGCTGAAATTGCTTATCATCAGTTTAAGAAGCTTTTATGCTGAGACAAAGGGGTTTTCTAGATACAGGATCATGTCATCTGCAAACAAAATCAATTTGACTTTTTTTCCTTCCTATTTGAATACCCTTTATTTCTTTCTCTTGCCTGATTGCCCTGGCCAGAACCCCCAATACTATGTTGAATAGGAGTGATGAGAGAGGGCATCCTTGTCTTGTGCCAGTTTCCAAGGAGAATGCTTCCAGCTTTTTCCCATTCAATATGATATTGGCTGTGGGTTTGTCATAAATGGCTATTATTTTAGGTATGTTCCTTCAATACCTACTTTATTGAGAGTTTTTAACATGAAGGAATGCTGAATTTTATCAAAGGCCTTTTCTGCATCTATTGAGATAATCACGTGGTTTTTGTCTTTAGATTTGTGTGATGAATTACATTTATTGATTTGCATATGTTGAACTAGCCTTGCATCCTGGGAATGAAGCCAACTTAATTATGGTGGTTAAGCTTTTTGATGTGCTGCTGGATTCAGTTTGCCAGTATTGAGAATTTTTACACCGATGTTCATCGGTGATATGGGCCTGAAGTTTTCTTTTTTCGTTGTATCTCTGTCAGGTTTTGGTATCAGGATGATGCCGGCCTCATAGAATGAGTTAGGGAGGAGTCCCTGCTTTTCAAGTGTTTGTAATAGTTTCAGAAGAAATGGTGTCAGCCCCTCTTTGTATTTCTGGTAGAGTTCAGCTGTAAATCCATCTGGTCCTGGCTTTTTTTTTGGTTGGTAGGCTATTTATCACTGTTACAATTTCAGAACTTGTTATTGGTCTATTTAGGGATTCAACTTCTGTCTGGTTCAGTCTTTGGAGGGTGGATGTGTCCAGGAATTTATCCATTTTTAGTAGACTTTCTAATTTATTTGCATAGAGCTGTTTACAGTATTCTCTGATAGTTGTATTTCTGTGAGGTCAGTGGTGATATCCCCTTTATTATTTTTTATAGTGTCTGTTTGATTCTTCTCTCTTTTTTTTTAGTCTAGCTAGTGGTGTATTTTATTTTTTCATTGATTCACTGATTTTTTGAAGGGTTTTCTGTGTCTCTAGCTCCTTCAGTTCCACTCTGATCTTGGTTTTTCCTTGTCTTCTACTAGCTTTGGGGTTTGTTTGCTATTGGCTCTCTAGTTCTTTTAGTCATAATGCTGTGTGTGTCAATTTGAGCTCTTTCTAGTTTTTTGATGTGGACATTTAGTGGTATAAATTTTCTTCTTAACACCGCTTTAGCTGTGTCCCAGGCATTCTGGTACATTGTCTCTTTGTTTTCACTGGTTTCAAATAACTTCTCAATTTCTGCCTTGATTTCATTATTTAACCAGGAGTCATTTAGGAGCAGGTTGTTCAATTTCCATGTAATTGTATGGTTTTGAGTCCTAATTTGATTGTGCTGTGGTCTGAGAGACTGTTCATTATTATTTCAGTTATTTTGCATTTGCTGAGGAGTGATTTATTTCCAATTATGTGATCAATTTTAAAGTGCCTTGTGGTGCCAAGAAAAATGTATATTCGATTGTTTTGGGGTGGAAAGATCTGTAGATATCTATTAGGTCCACTTGATCCAGAGCTGAGTTCAAGTCTTGAGTATCTTTGTTATATTTTCTGTCTTCATGATCTAATATTGACAGTGGGGTGTTAAAGTCTCCTAGTATTATTGTGTGGGAGTCTAAGTCTTTTGTAGGTCTCTAAGGACTTGTTTTATGAATCTAGGTGCTCCTGTCTTGAGTGCATATATATTAAGGATAGTTAGCTCTTCTCATTGAATTGACCCTTTTACCAATATATAATGCCTTTGTCTTTTTTGATCTTTGTTGGTTTTAAGTTTATTTTGTCAGAAACTAAAATTGCAACTCCTGCTTTTTTCTGTTTTTCATTTGCTTGCTAAATATTCCTCCATCCTTTTATTTTGAGTCTATGTGTGTCTTTGCATGTGAGATGGGTCTCTTCAATACAGCACACTGATGGATTTTGACTCTTTATCCAGTTTGCCACTCTATGTCTTTTAATTGGGGCATTTAGTTCATTTACATTTAAGGTTAACATTGTTATGTGTAAATTTAATCTTGACATCGTGATGCTAATCGGTTATTTTGCAGACTTGTTTATGTATTTGCTCCATGGTGTCATTGATCTGTGTATTTCAGTGTGTTTTTTGTAATGGCTGGTAACAGTTTTTCCTTTCCATATTCAGTGCTTCCTTCAGGAGCTCTTGCAAGGCAGGTCTGGTGGTGATGAATTCTCCCAGCATTTGCTTGTCTGAAAAAACATTTTATTTCTCTTTCACTTATGAAATTTAATTTGGCCAGATGTGAAATTCTAGGTTGGAAATTCTTTCAGACTGTTGAAAATTAGCCCCCAATCTCTTCTGGCTTTTAAGGTTTCTGCTGAGAGATCTGTTGTTTCTCTGATGGGCTTTCCTTTTTAGGTGACCTGGCCCTTTTCTCTGGCTGCCCTACACATTTTTTTTTTCCTTCATTTTGACTTTGGAGAATCTGACGATTATGTATCTTGGAGTTGATCTTCTCATGGAGTATCTTACTGGGGTTCTCTGGATTTCTTGAATTTGAATGTTGGCCTGTCTTGCTAGGTTGGGGAAGTTCTCCTGGATGATATCCTGAAGCATGTTTTCCAACTTGATTCTGTTCTCCCCATCTTTTTCAGGTACCCCTGTCAGTCTTAGGTTCAGCCTTGTAACATAATCCCATAGTTCTTGGAGGTTTTGTTTGTTCCTTTTCATTCCTTTTTCTCTAATCTTGTCTGCCTGTCTTATTTAGCAAGATTGTCTTCAAGCTCTGATATCCTTTCTTCTGCTTGGTCTATCTGGCTATTAATACTTGTGTTTGCATTATGAAATTCTCATGTGTTTTTCAGCTCCATTAGATCATTTATTTTCCTCTCTACACTGATAATTCTGGTTAATAGCTCCTGTAATGTTTTATCATGATTCTTAGCTTCTTTGTTGTGAGTTAGAACACAATCCTTTAGTTCAGCAAAGTTCGTTATTACCCGTCTCCTGAAGTCTACCTCTGTCAATTCATCCATCTCATCCTCAGCCCAGTTCTGTGCCCTTGCTAGAGATGTGCTGTGATGTTCTGGAGGAGAGGAGGCACTTTGACTTTTTGAGTTTTCAGCATTTTTATGTTTTTGCATTGATTCTTCCTCACCTTCATGGGTTTATCTACCTTTGATCTTTGAGGCTGCTGACTTTTGGATGGGGTTTTTGTGGTGTCTTTTTTGTGGATATTGTTGCTTTCTGTTTTTCTTTTAGCAGTCATGTCCCTCTTCTGTAGGGCTGCTGTGGTTTGCTTGGGGTCCACTCCAGTCCCAATTTATCTGGGTCTCTCGTCCCTGGAGATATCACCAGTGGAGGCTACAGACCAGCAAAGATGGCAGCCTGCCCCTTCCTCTGGGAGCTCTGTCCCAGAGGGGCACTGGCCTGATACTGGCCAGAATGTTCCTGTATGAGGTGTCTGGAGACTCCTGTCGGGAGGTCTCAGTCAGTCAGGGGGAGCAGGGTCAGAGACCTGCTTAAATAAGCAGTCTGTCTGCCCCTTGGGAGGGCAGGTGTGCTGTGCTGGGGGGAATCCCCCTTGTCTGGGCTGCCGTGACTCTCCAGAGGAGCAGGCAGAAAAGACTGAGATCACTGATCCAGGATACTGCAGCCACCCCTCCTCCTAGGAGCTCCTCTGGTGGTTATCAGTGTTCTGTCCATAAACTCCTGGCTGCAGATGCTGAGATTCCCACAGGGAGGCCCCGCCCAGTGAGGAGGACTGGATCCGGGTCCTGCCCCATCTAAGGGAAAGCGGCGACTGGAGCCGCAGTGATGGTGGCCGCCTATCCCCTGGGGAAATCGGTCTTCTTAGGCAGTTTCTATCCCACTGTGCTGATGGACAGTGATGCCAAGCCAGTGGGTTTTAGCTTGTGGAGTTCCATGGGAGCCATGCCGCCTGTCTCCCTGGCTTCAGCCCCCTCCCCACGAGAATGGATGGATCTCTTGCCTCATGGGAGTTCCCAGAGCTGCAGTATGTAAATACTCCTGTGTCAGTGCCTGCTCAAAGTGGCCACCCACAGGAACCGGAGCAGCTGCCATGATTCTTCACAGCCTTGTGCTTTGGACCCAAGGCTCTGGTAGTGTGGGCTCAGGAGGGGCCTCGTAATCCACAGGTTGCAAGGATCCTGGGAAAGCCCTGGTTTTCAGGGAGGGGAAGCACAATCCCTCACCATCTCCCTTGGCTGGAGGGAGGAAGTTGCCTTTGCTGCATGCAGCCCCCAGGTGGGGTCTTGTTTTACTCTGTTTTTGCTTGCTCTCCATGAGTCATGCCAACCACCTAGTCAGTTCCTATAAAAAGAACTTTGGTACCTCAATTGAAGATGCAGAGTTCACTCAGTTTTGTCCTTCTGTGTGGGAGCTGCAGGGTGGAGCTGCCTCTATTCAGCCATCTTGGTTCCACCCCAAGAAGACATTTCAAGTCTACCAACTTACCAAATGTTTTAACTTATTATTAGTAAAGGGACAATTAATATCATTTGCCTTATTTTAGAAATGACTGAGACTACATCATCATCTGTATAACATTTCCTCGTATTTATTCTAAATCTAGTCATGAGGAAACTATATAAATTCAAAATGTGGGATATTCTGATAAACAACTGGCCTGGACTCTTTGAATCAAGAGAGATTGATTGATCTATGTGAGAAGTGTATAGTTTTCTATTGAACTATTCTTAAAACTTTGCTCCTAGCGAGGAACATAACACAGAATAAATTGTCAAAAGAAAAAGCATCAATGGGCTCTGAGTAGAATGCCTAAAGTACATTCATATAAATCATATGCATGTTTCAGGTATGCTTAACCCCACATCGCCCCCATTTTTAGGAGTCCTTACTTTCTGATTTTCACTTGGGTTTCACATAGGAAATGTGTTGGACTGCTAAGCGAGAGTCTCTAATATGAGTAATAAAAATAGCCATGAAGAAAAATATAAGCATATATAAAATAACTGTATCATTAGTTGCATAGCAAAACAAGATTATGAAGTGTCCTTTATAATCTTGTTTTACTACAAAATATAAATTGTAAAGAATATTATCCTTGTTGTGGCCATCCAGCATCTTATGAACAACACTGCTATTAATGAAGAAATTCCCACCTTGTATATTCCTTCTCTCCAAGAAGAGCCAGACTCTCTCCCCTAGATTACCTTCTATGTGCATCACAAGGGATGTAGTAAATTGAGTTCTGCCAATCAGATACATTCATTCATGAAAGTATTTTGTAATTGATTCGTGTGAAAAGAGAGTATGCAGAGTCTGTCTTTCAGTAAGCAAGGCAGAAGAGGTACCAGCCTTTTGATGCAAAGAATGAAAAACTTTGTGTCTTGTAGTCACCAGCATCTTCACTGCAATCTGGAAGGTCTGGGCTGCAGCAGCCCTTGATGTGTGGTTTGGGTACGATTCCTAGTTGTATAGCCCCTACTTTGGTTCCCTGGCTAAGAAAACTGAGCATCCTAATTTCGTTTGGCAAAGTTCTTTTCTGTTTACACTAACTAGAGTAAATTCTGGTTTTGCTAATGAGAACCTTGTCAGGTATGACACTAACTGACTTCTGGATTTACCATTATCCATGGAATCTTAGAAAAGTATTACTCCGTTGGACACCCTCCCACCATTTTTACATCTGCATGTTCAATCTTACACCCAAACAATTATATATTATGAACGGTGATGACAGAATGTGTTATTAAACATAAAAACATGAGAACTATTATAATGTTTACAAGGTCATAACTTCATTTTTAGAGGTGGGCCAACCTGGTGGTTCTTGGATTATGAAAACATTTCCAAATACCTTTCAGTGATCTTTTAGTTTGTCAAAATCTCCATCACATCTGGTGACTTTGAGATATTTAATGCGTATGTTTCTAATTTACATTGAGTCAACTCATTCCAGTAAATCTCCAGGATGACAAAAGAGTGCTCAAGAAGGTAAAGAATCTGTTAATGAATTTTTTTGCTGGTCGTATATTCTTGACTAGAGCACTTCAGTCTGGGAGAGTTGGAAATAAGTTCAGAACTTGGCTCAATTATTTGTCTTTATCTCAATATGAATTTCATTTGAAACTGAATTGTGGCACTATACCCTATGCTACTTGTTTCCTTGGTAGTCTACCCGTTCTTCATTTTGTGCATAGCTGAAATACAATCTGGATGCTCTGATAACGAGTTGGATTCATTTTTCCTGGTTTAAAGTTTACATGACTGGAAAATGTCAGTGATTCAGGTCCACACTGATAGAGTACAAAGTAATTTTTTCCACCCCATCAACTCCATTTGCTTTGGATTTAAGCTGAGGGACACAGTTATGGATGAGGCCATAGCAAAAAGAGTGTTAAGATTTGTGTAGTTCCTGGCTAAACACTCCAGCTCCCTGCTACCAACTATCACCAACCAATCTGTCCCAATTAAACTCCATTGAATTAAGCTTCTTAATCCAATAGGCAAATTCACAACTCACTGGAAGTATTTTATTTCTGTTGCATAAAATTCAGTGTCCACATTAGTGTATGTCTATCCCAGGAGGCTGTGTGCCCTCTCCCCAGTAGTTTCTATTCTTGGAAGAGATGTTAGAATGACTGGGGATGAGATCATAACTTGGGGCACAAGTTAACCTCCTTAAAACCTTTTTAGGAACTTTATTCATTATCAACAGAAATGTATTGAACCCTAGTGTGCTGATGGGACTGGGCTAGCTACTGTAGTGGATGTCATATACCATTCTCCCCTTCTTCAGTATGCTCCAACCATATTTACGGTCTTTCAGTTCCACATCTCTGCAAGGTATTTCTTGCCTAAAATCCACATACACGCTGTTCACTCTGCCTGTGAACACATCCCCTCCTTGTTTATTCCCACAAATAGACACTTGTTATTCCCAGCTGACTCTTCCTTATCCTTAAGGCCTCAGATTAAATGTACCTTCTTCAGAGAGGTGGTCTCTCATCACCAAATGTAAGTTCTCCTTCCTGGCACCCACTGCCTTTATTGTACATCATAATCTGTGATTATTCATTCAGTTGTTTTCTTGTTTAATTTCTCTCTCCCACAAAACTATAAGTTTCACAAGGGCAAGGACCAAGTCTGTTCTGTTAACCACCATGCAACCAGGGTTTCTAGTGCAGGGTCTGGCATGTGGTTGACACCCCACATAACCCATTGAGAGGTAGTTTCCTGTTCTCATTTTAATCTGATGGAAAAAGTGTTTAATTAAACACGTAAATAGGTTAGTAGACAGTATGTTTATGTCCAAGAGATGAATTCAATAAATAAATACACAGCTATCATTCCCTATCAATCAGTAGTTTCTTCTGCAAATTAGTCTAAACAGAGATTTCCTGGCATTCTCTTCAGACATTGCTGTGAACTTGGGCCAAATAATAAAGGTCATAAAACTTTCTCCCACTCAATTCATTTGTGCTTATATTATGTCCGCTCCAAAGCTAGAGGAACGGAAGTGGCTTTTCATCATTGGGAAATGAAAAAATGCAATGAGTAACCATTGTTTTGATACCATTTTATATTAATCATCTGAATGCTTCATTTCTCTCATCCTTGCTGTTAACTATTCTTACCAGAAGTGAATAAGCTTCCAACATTTCTGTACATGAGCTAGGACAGAAGAAAAAAAAAGACTAGGCATGATTTCAAATTGTTCCAGTCATCTGTCCTGTTTGGGTGACCTGCATTCCTTCAGTCTACTAGTAAAATGCTAAGCATGCCTGACTGAGTGAAAATGGAAGACAAGCCTTCAAATTCCATGTTACTGAAAAGTGTTGAAACCAGTTTTAATGAAACGTGGGAAAACAATAGCCAACAAGGGGAAGTCTGGAATTTCATAGAATTAGAGACTTCATGTCTTCCCTGTTGATTCCTTGAAGTCATCTCCTAATGAAGGAACCCTTTCTCCAATGACCTGTAATTAGTATTGTTCGTGTCTCAACCTTTCTGCTCTGCTGCCTTCCGTACGATGGGAATTGGGAAAGCTGAGCAGCCACCTTGGGTGCTATGAAAGATCAAGCACATTGGAGGCCCTTCAGATATCTATAGCACAGTAGACATTGGAAACACAATGAGGAAAGGGCACATAGATGTCCCATAACCCATTCACCAAAACGCAGTATGGGTAAGAGACAGGAGAAGGGACAGGGATATCTGTTTCTGTCTTCACTGTCAACAAAGCTTCAGAATTGGCCCTCCATCCAAATAGTCTTTCATTTTTCACACCATAGTCAACCTCTCTCATGACCTAAAATGTCCCTGCCCCATGCAATATGCAATACAATCTATTTAGAGAACCCAATGCCCTAGTAAGTGCTGGGCCTTCTATTTCCCACTACAATCACGAAAAGAACAGCAGTGGCTTTTGCCCTTGGGAAGCTTGTTGTCCTGCAACTGTGGGTGAAAATGGGGATTGCTAAGGGGATCTGGAAATACTGTAATGTATTAAGTTCCATAATGAAAGTATATCAATATGCTGGGATAATATAGAGGAGAAGAGATTCCATGTGGAGTTTTGGGAATAGTGGGAAACCTTCTAGAGTGCAAGTTCCCCAAAGCCAGTCACGGGCCAACCTTGTAAGCTTTCTCTTTTTTGTGTGTGGATATCAGTCTCAGGCCTGCTACGTTAACTTCTTTCTGCACACCTGTTCATTTATTTGTATATACATGTAGTCATATAATTAGAAGAATAGCCATTGAATTTGTATTATAGTTTCAATTTATGTTAAAGAATGCTGGATCTTCCCTATAATATATAAAGTAAATTTAATACCTATTTTTACTGGTATGCTGGAGCTATTCTGTAACTGCATGTTAGAGCCAATTATTAAATCTCCAGGAATTTTGTGAGCTACTCACTTGCAATCACCTATAACAGGAATATTTACACCAAAGAAATTGGCAAGTTCTACAGATCAGGACTTCCCCGTCTCCAGGAAGAGCTGGTTATTAAACATTGGACAGCATACCTTTGCTGTTCAAAGGAAAGGGTGGGAAAGTAAAAAGAATAAACTTTCACACCTAATAAATAAAATCCCTATTCAGATTTAATTAATGTGAAATGCAGAAGAAGTTCTGCAGCTAAATTCACTGACTTTATGGAGCTTACAATCTAGTGGGAGAGACAGATAATAAACACAAACATAGTGGAGCAAAATACTCTCATCTGAGTCTGTAATTTCCTTCACTACCATAGAAGACTCAGAAGGAAGAGTAGTGTTTTTCTCCTCCAACTCTGAGAAGCTTTATCTGCGTTTGGGCTTTGCAATCTTTAATAAATACAGTGATGCAAGGTTTCCTGAAGCCAATCCCCCACCTCCAACAAATAAATGAATAGGCTTTTGTTTGGCAAGTAAACGACAAATGACAGAGGCTGCTACTGAGAGTGGAGAGGGAGTACTGGCCTTCCCAGAGGAAAAAGTGCTGGTGTGTGTGTTTGATCTGGGAGAGCTGAGTACTTTAGGGGAGTGGATAGGAAGGTGGCCATCAGCTATAGCATGACAGGATCGGTACCTTCTTCCTATTCCTATGGTGTACGTATGAAGTGCTTTGAGGGGTGACACGGGTTCCGAAGGAATGGCACATGGAAGCCCGGAGGGCAACACCAGGAGGAGCAGCTTTCAGAGCACAACTAAAGATGCTCAGACAGCAAAAGGCAGTGACATTGACAGGGCTCTTACAGTGTTCTGGACACTGTTGTAATCCTTGTGCATGCTTTAACACTGTTAATCCACACAACAGCCCTGTGAGAGGGGTACTGTTTTATACAAGAGGAAACTGAGGCACAGAGAGGCTGGGGAATTTTCCCGCACAGCTAGAAAGTGTCGATTTCATGCTTGGTTCGTTTGGCCACAGAAGCCATCCTCTTAACCAGTACATTATGTGACCTCATCAAATGAACATACCCACTCTAAATAGACCACGGGGTTTAGACAAAGACCATTTACATAGCAATCATCTTGTTTGGAGGGCTAAGAACTCTTTCTCTATTTTCAGAGCACTACTTAAGCCCCTAAATTTCAAGGCAGCTCTGGAAATGAAGGGCCGAACTGTGACTGATATTGGATTTCTTGCTTCCCTGGCAAATGGGGGCCTTAAATCAAATAGAACAAGTTCTCTGCTTCTCTGCCATGAAGGAGGCCCCAGTCCAGAGGACTCTGAGATAGGTAAATAAGCAAATCCAATCTCATCTAAAGGTGCTGCCAAAGGCATCCCCTAGGGACCTCTCACTTTTCTGACACCACCTTTGAGAGAGGTTTCTGCTCTCTAAAAGTCTGTAGTTAGAAAGCAAAGGTTCCAGCTGCTGATGGAGTGCTCAGCCTCTCCAGCCCCACATCTATGACAACATTTGGCTCGCCAGCCAGCCCTGCCCTCCTGCTCAGTTCTCTCTGTTCTGCAGACCTGGGAATGACTTTTCTCAATTGGTGAGCATGTCTTCATCAGAAAGTCTTCGTGACTCTGACAAGATATAAGGCATGAACCAAAGAAGAACATGATAGGGAGGGCAATTCAAGTAACGTGCAGAGAGGTCCCAGGCAGGCAGAAACACAGGGAAAGGGAGGGGTATCCTCAGTGGTAAAACTGGCAGCCATGGCCAAGGTTCACGTCCTTTCCTCTCTTACTGTTTGATTATTAGAGTTTTTCTCTTTCTCAAATGACACTCACGGCTCAGGCCAGCCCACCAACACACTAGTGCTCAGTGAAGCTTCAAGGAAGGCTATTGGGTACTGAGTTCTTTCATCAGTCTCTAGGCTTTCACTCTCCTTAGTAGTAACTGACTTCCCAAGTTCTGTCTGCCTTCAAAGACCAGAAAAAAAGCACTAACTCAGTCCTATCCCTTTCCCATTTTTCATAAGACACTGAAAGAACCACCATAATTTTTTATATACATAGATTAGATTTACTTTAAAATGGGCATTACTTATCATGCTGAGTGTTTCGCAAATATGTTGGAAACGTATTTAAGGCAGGGAAACTTAAGCCTTTCCATAGTTACTTACATGCCCTGTAAAAAGATAAAGTGTAAATGCCTTAACTGTCAGCTTAGCGTGATATAAATATATTTTGAGTTATTGTGAAATTGACCTCTCTCTCTGAAGGAAGCTTGGGAGTTTTGCCCTTGGGAATCTCATTGTTCCCCCTGAGTTTCTTTTTTGTCTTGCTTACTGCCTGTGAGCCTGCTGTAGGCCTTCAGTAGAAAAGGATGCTTTTGAGTCTATGTGCTCATGCAGTATGTCATTTTGAAGAAAGTCAGCTGCAGTCATAACTGCATTCGCTAGATTGATAAATTCTATGTGTGAGCTTTGTTCCTTTCCATACAATTCTTTCAGAGGTTCTCTCATCTGTCGGAGATTCTGGAGAGAAAGCTATGAATTCAAGAAATCTGTTTAAAAATATGTCCATTAAGAAAACTCCTCTTTGAAAGCTGAGTCTTCTAAAAACTCTTAATATCACTTGCTAAAATTAGTTTAATGCAAATACATTGTACAAATTGAGTTTAATAGTGAGACTAAGTAGAGAATATTTGCCTAAAATGGCCAAAAATGGATAGGAGAAGTTTATTCCTATATTACCTATTCTTTGCCCCCTTTTTTGCTTTTTTCCTCATCTTTTGGCCAAATAAATAAAGTACTGGAGAACCATTCGTTCAAGTCCCCTTTGCCAGAATATTTTTCTGGAATTTTCCCTTCCATTCCACAGTCCTACTAACAAAAATTTCATATTAGTGAGCAAATATTTCCCTCCTAAACTGAAATTCTGTTATTTTAGTTCCCACTTGCCAAAGGCAGTGTGATTTGAACATTCCTCTTCACTTAATATCAATCCCCATCAGATAATCATTAAATGAACAGAGGCTGCAGGTTAGAAGGAATGCTAACAATGCAGATAAAGTCCTCATAACTGGCAGCTATGAATTAATTCAGCCAGATCACAGCCCAAGAGGGAGACTGTCAAAGGGAGCAGAGGGGGCTGGGAGAGTTGGCTTCAGTGCCTATAACTTACAGCACCTTCCCCTAGGCCAAGCAGCCTGGCATTTCATATCTAAAGTCATCACAGGAATGAGATGAATTCCATTGTCCTATCTGGCAACTGCTCACCATGGCAAGGCAACCCCCTGTGACTGTTAGAAAGGGAAACAGTCACGTATTTTCACCCACAGGAATGAATTAAAGTGACTGACTGTGAGGGAGTGAGCAACTGACCCAACTAGGGGACATAAGAGGCAAAAGGTCAGTTGACTTCTGGAGCCATTCCATTTCCGGTTTAAGGCCCTGAGAGAATACATGAACAGAGCCTTGGGGAACCTGAGTTCTAATCTTACCCCCTGCTCCTCCTTTCATCTCTCTGAATAGCCTGCTTGTTGATTGGAGCTTACCTTCACCATCAGCAGGAACTGACTATTTTGAATTTCTGAGCTCCATGGCCAAGCTCCGCTCGCTTTGTGTCCTCAACTAGCCATTTCAGGCAGGGAAATGTTAGTGTATTCCTGAGTTTCACCAGTAGATGGAAGCATTTTTGACCGTGTGACACTTTTGGCTTCCTAGTCCTAGAAAAAAACAATCTTAGATTTCTAGGAAGAGGTGAGAAGCTGAGGCACCAGAACCTTTGTCTGACACGGTGCCTTTTCTGTGTATAAAATACCTTTCCATATTTAAAAAGTGTGAATATTTTGAGAAGAATCAGAAAAGAAGAAATTAGGAAATGGTCAGAGTTTACTTTCAATAGCAACAACTACCTACGTCTCTTAAATCCCTCACACTATTAATTAAGCAATGTAAAATGAAGATCATGATTTATAACAACTTTTAGTTTAGAATCAATATAGTTCTCCTTAAAGCCCAAGGTATTTTATAAACAAAACACTCCATCTTTAACCAAAGGCCAATGGGAGAAAACAGTTTAACATATGCACTCTGCTCAGCTCGCTGCTGGATTCTAGAGCAAATAATCTTATCATTGAGACCTTATTATAAAATCTCCTTGACCTATGTTTCCTAAGGTTGGTAGATTTTATTTAGAAACCATAGAATATATTTGACAGAAATGTCAAGGAGATTGGAGGTTATTGCTAATCATTGGTAGTAATTTAAATATAGAGCAATTATGTGTCTTGACATAGTTGATAACTAGATTGATATTGAAACTGAAATATAATCAGTTTCTTACTCTGTACCTCCTAAAGCTGAAACCCAAGGCATGTTCAAATAAAGCTTTGAATAACTTTTCTGCCACTGAAAGATATTAAATCTGTAGCCTACACTTTGAATCATATCAGAAGGAAGACTTGCAGCCCTTGATGGTATTATATGTCTTATACTAGGCCATTCTTCATTCAGCAAAAGCTCCAGTATTCTGTGATAGCTAGGGGTATCCCAGGGATACTTTAGGGTATCTGCACATGGATCAACCTAGAAACTTTGCTGATATATTCTTCTAAATATGTTCTCTTCAGAGTAGAAGGGCTAGATAGATAGGTCATCTACATATATATAGTTTCTATATTAACATATAGATATATGTGTGTGTATATATATGTGTGTGTGTTCATAAACACACAGAGAATGAAAGGCCACACAACCACACAAGAGAGAATGCATCAAGCCAATGTGGATTTACTCATTTAATCCTGTAATCCTAGAGCTAGCCCCAGCTAGTCCTGACCCTGAAATAGAGAGTATTATGACAAATAAGAGAAGGTACTGTATAGTATTTCCATCCTACCACTTATTTTCTTCTCCAGATACTACTGACGTAAGTCCTTTATTTCAGAGGCAAGTTTCTTGAAGGAGTTGTCTATCTCTATTCCTATTTCCTCACTTCCTACTCTTTCGTCAACCTACAGAAATCTAATATTTCCCCTTAACACCCTGACATTTCTTTCACAAAGGTGATCAGTGACTTAGACATCCTTAATCTAATGGAAACTGCATTGACTATTTTGACTGCCTAGCAGCATTGAACATTATTCCTTCTTTGTCAAAACAATCTATTCAGTTGCTTCTATAGCACACTCTCCTCTGGCATGAGCTTCCTCCATGCCATTTTCCCAGAACTACACTGTTGGCCTTCTACTCTTCTCACTTTACAGTCTCTCCCTAGCCCAGTTTGTCCGCTTACTACCTAGATACTGATTTTTAATCTATGCCTATACCTCAAACTCAGATATGTCTCCTATACGTAGACAGGTGCTTAAGAATACATACTACAGTGTTTTTCAAACTGCAGATCCCAACCCATCAGTGAATTTGAAAGCCGTTGTGTGAGTAGAAACAAGCATTTAAAAGTGAAATATGGTATGGAATAGCATAGCATAGCACAGCATAGCATAGCACAGCACAGCATAGCATAGCATAGCATAGCACAGCACAGCACAGCACAGCACAGCACAGCATAGCAAATATCCAGTGACTCACATGTAGGTAGAATAACTTTTTTTTCATGAAACTTTTTTTTATTTGTGTGGAAGTATGGGATTATGATTTTTTTACTCTAAATCATGGTCAAAAACATTGAAAAGACACTGGTCCACAACGACAAGATACTATAAATTAGGTAGCTCATAAACAACAGGATTTTTGTTCTAATTTTGGAGGCTAGAAAGTCTAAGATAAAGGCACTGGCAGATTTGTTGTCTAGGGAGGGCTTGATCTCTGGTTCATAGATGGTGCCTTTGAGCCGTGTCCTGACATGGTGGAAGGGTCAAACAAGCTTCCTTAGGCCTCTTTTATAGGGCAGTAATCCTATTGATGAGGGCTCTACCATCACGATCTGATAACTCTCCAAAGACCCTACCTTTTAATACCATCACCTTGGGTGATAAGATTTTATTATATGAACTTTGGGGGAAACTTTCCGACCACAGCACAGGGTAACGTAAAAGTTGGGCTGAATTCACAGACAGTACACCTTACCAGACTGCTGAGGGATTTGGACAACACACTTAATGTTTTAAGACTTAGCAACCAACACCCATCCCTAGATTTCACAGTCTGAGAAATGCCAAATAAAGTATTGACCATTTGGACTATTCAGCTGACTTAGAACGGTTTTTCTGAAGTTCAGAGGAGGATGAGAAACCAGTTACCTAAATTCTGATCTTATGTAGCAGCCATGAGAGTTGCTACAGAAAAGATTTCCAAGGATTTGATTAAATGATAATGATGCTATGAACCATTATTTTGGTAGCGCCCTGAAATTCATCTTTACTTCTCCTCAAGGGCTACTTTTCCAGGCTAAGGCTTACATAAATAAAGCAACATTTATCAGTGCATATACAATACACACCACCCTACTTTCTAATGTAAGATTTTACAGGCAGTTAATGGACTGAGACTTGATTTTATTTCTAGTAAGTGTATGAGTATGAGTGAAAATCCTGACTCAGACTCCAAACTAAGCTGGCCTATTCAGTTTTTGCTGCTCCTCCCCAACAATACAACCAGATTCTAATGTATGCAATAGTAAGAATGTACTTATTAGGAGGAAAATGAGGAAAGTCTTGCTAACAATTATCAGCAGTAATATCTAATTGAATCCATATATGGATCCATTTTGTGATCCAACCAGAGGAGCTACAAGTTTGCCTATGAGGCAATGAAACATTTTAGTTATTCCTGGGAATACCAGGGTCTAACCAGCTAAAGCTGGTGAATGCAAATCAGGCTTATTGTTTGTGGTCGCCTATCATAAATTTTGATTCAGCCTTGCAAGGGTTAGTGTTATTTCTGAAGTTAAGTTGACCTTACTTACCTAAACCACAAAGGAAATAAAAGGATGTCTAATGAATACATAGTCTTTCAGAGGGTTTCTTCGTTGAAGTCTGCAGTTCTTCTCAATTTCTATTGATCATAATTTCTATACATTTATGGAATGGAGAAAGTCTGCAGCTCTTCTCTTGAGGTTATCCAAGGCAATTGATTCATATAGAAATACCTACCTTCTTTGCCATACAGCCAGCTCTTCCTGAGACACTTTTAGTGGAAGAGATGGGAGCTTAGCCATTACTAGGGTTAGAGACGCCACTCTTCTCTCTCTTGGTGTGACACTTGTTCCAAGACCTTTTCTATCTGCAGGACAAACAGAAATGCTCTGTGAACAGTAAGTGAAGCTGGAGCTACAAAAGCATGAAGCCCTTGGAGGGAGGCATCGGGGGCTCAGGACATTCTGCAGAAAAAGTTAAAAATGAGTCAATATGTGAAAAATGTGGATGTGTTCTAAACCTTCTGAAGACATCAAAAGCCAAACATCGTAAGAAAAGGAATAAACAAAATAAAAACTGCCATTTTTACAGCCTTCCCAGGATCACCACTGATTCTATTTAACCTGAAAATATTTAGCTGGGTCAATGTTATTCATAACATAAAAACCAGAAAGACGTATTTTTAGCCAAAATAAAACAGAAACTTTGAGGAAAGAAATCTTTGATAACGAATATTTTAGAATTACTGTATGTCAAGTCATTTAACAATGTCTTTGCCTGGCAGTATGTCCAGGGATTCCCTGGACTGTCAGATGTGAGTCTCATCTCTGAGTATAGCTTGGTGTCTGCATCACGGCCTGAAGGTTTAGAGCAGGATACCTAATTTACCCAGAGCAATGGAAGTACAATTATGTTTAAGAGTTATACAAGTGTTGAAACATCCACTTTTTGAAATTAAAAGATTTCCAGAGATTTTTTTGGAAAGGCATTTTCGGGTGCTAGAACTTTCAAAAACAATAGCGTCGGTTGAACTTTTGATAACTCTCTCAAAACTTCCTAAAGTGTCCCGCTTTTCTCCCCATGCCAAATACTGTACAAATTTATATTAAAAGACTCTCTAAAAGAATTATATTTAATAATCTAGAGCTGCACAGCCCAATATGGTAGCCATTGGCCATGTGTGGCTGTTTAAATTTAAATTAATTAAAATTAATAAAGTTAAAGATGATGTTCCCCAATCATACTGGCCACATTTACCGTGCTCTGTGGCTGCATGTGGCTACTAGCTATCATACTGCATAGCACAGATATAAAACATTTCCAACACTGCAGAAAGTTTTGTTGGACAGCACTGATCTTAACTTTTCTTAGTGTATACTGCAGGTCACTAGCTTTAGGTTCTTAAAGGAGAAATGTACAGGGAGTTCTGTGTTAAGCATGTCTATTCTCTTTGTGTGTGTGTGTGTGTGTGTGTGTGGTGTGTGTGTGTGTTGGTGCCTTTATTATGCTAGTAAGAACTGTCAATCTTCAAAAGGACGCTCTAGGATACAGGGGATTCCCAAATCAGTTTAGATATCAAACTCTTCTTTGTGGAGTAACTTCCAAGACAGTGTTCCATGGAACAAACTATAGAAAATGGTGTATCTGTGGAGTAAGCAGCTTGACATTATGAAATGGTCCTTATCCACATCTGTCTCCCCTTCTGTGTGCAGAATAATGCTTCACACATAGTGGGTTGCACTGTTGGTTTAACTGAGGCAAGTGATACAGCCAAGTCAAAGACAAGTGGTAAACAGATATGGAGTGATGACCATTTAGTTCAGTTTTTGTACCCCTGAACCAATTGCCTCTGTACTGCAGCTACCACATGGATGAAACCACCACTCTTCGGCCTGGCGCCGTGGCTGACGCCTGTAATCCCAACACTTTGGGAGGCTGAGGCGGGTGGATCACGAGGTCAGAAGTTCGAGACCAGCCTGCCCAACATGGCGAAACCCAGTCTCTACTAAAAATACAAAAAAGTAGCTGGGTGTGGTGGCAGGCACCTGTAATCCCAGCTGCTCAGGAGGCTGTGGCTGGAGAATCACTTGAATCCAGGAGGAGGAGGTTGCAGTGAGCTGAGATCATGCCACTGCACTCCAGCCTGGGTGACAAGAGTGAAACTCCCTCTCAAAAATAAATAAAAATAAAACTGCCACTCTTCTATACCCAAGTACAAATACATTTTTAATTTCTACATTTAGATTCACTTCTCTGATGTACACTTTTCCATTTTTTTGAGAAAGCAGAACACATGCTAACAGATATATTATTCTGTATTATTATTTAGTTTAGTTTGCTAAATTAAGTTTCATTTGAATTTGTTTAAAACTCCAGTTTCTCTCAGTGCACTGGAAAGAAAAATCTACAGGCTACAAAAGCCCTCTATCTTCCTAGTATTGCAGTTTGGACATGTTCTAATTGGAAACTGATGCTTTAAAAACAACTTAAATTTTCTTTTTAGTGATCTATCTTACCAGAAGCTGGCTGGAACTTCTGGGAGGCAAGAGAATATTCCAGGGAAGCCACAGATCCTTCTTTTGAAAATCTCTTCAATGTATTATAGCTTAATTAATTTACTTTTTTTTTTTTTTGAGATGGAGTCTTGCTCTGTTGCCCAGGCTGGAGTGCAGTGGTGCAATCTAGGCTCACTGCAAGCTCCGCCTCCCAGGTTCATGCCATTCTCCTGCCTCAGCCTCCCGAGTAGCTGGGACTACAGGTGCCCGCCACCACGCCTGGCTAAGTTTTTTTGTGTGTTTTTAGTAGAGACGGGGTTTCACCATGTTAGCCAAGATGGTCTCGATCTCCTGACGTTGTGATCCACCTGTCTCGGCCTCCCAAAGTGCTGGGATTACAGGATTGAGCCACTGTGCCTGGCCAGCTTAATTTACTTTAATCTGAATCCTCCTTTAAAAATCTCAGCACCTTGATTGTCCTATCTCTGAAACAAGATACCCTTACTCAGGATAAATGCTCCAAGACCCTAGCAGACTGTAGAAAAATGAAGGTGGGAGGAAACTGCTTTGACCTCCCCAGAGGCCAGGTGTTAAGCAAACTCCCCATGGCCTTCCGGCTCCTGAGTCTTTGCCCTCTTCTCTTTTTCTCAGATATCTCACTCTTCTACATCCAAAGACCCATCTTCTCCTGGAGACTTTATTTCCCTTCTTCTGAATACCTATAATGGTCACTATTGCACCTCCTGCTTGGTTTGGCCCTGGGTTTTCCTTCTCTCAGTTGGCTACTGAGAGAAGGAAACATGTCACGTTTTGTCTCCCAGATGCGGTGGCTGGCTCTTTAAAACAGAGATCACAATTTATGTTTCTTGAGCACTTAGGACAGGTTCTGCAAGCACCAGGTGTTCAGTAAATGACAGTAAAAATATGATGTTGCAAATACATATTTTTAGGTGCATGCCAAGTAGTGAAAATACTACTACACACACACGTATGTTAGCATATGCGTGGATACACGCACCCTCACCCACTGCTTAGATTAGTTACTCATAACAGTAAAATTTCCTTTATATGAAGTTGTCTGACTTTAAATTTGTTATAAGACATATAATAGGGAAGAGCTTGGCAAATTACAGAATAGCAAATATATATATATACATATATATATATATATATACACACACACACACACATATATATTTATAAATTTAATCTACCTAAATAACAAATCATTTTAAGATCTTTAGAAATATCTAGTCACATAACAGCTATTGTGATAAGGCAGAAGTTAGATGAACTAGAATTTATTTACCTCTCTTTTTTGATAATATTTTTATTGAGATATACTAGATTTATTAAAGTTTGAATAAACTCAAAATTCACCATTTTAAAGTCTACATTCAGTAGTCTTTAGTGTATTTGCCATGTTGTGCAACCACTACCACTATCTATTTCCAGAAATGTTCTGTCTTCCTCCACAAGAAACTCCATACCTGTTAAAATTAGCTTCAGTATGCCCCCTTCTAGCATGCCCTGGATCAGCAGCCTAGCCACTTCACCTGTCTAATGTGTAGACTGTGGGGCACTGAGGCCCTCCCCACCCTACTCCCAGGCACGTCTCCAGGCATTCAGAGCACTTGCTTGCCTGAATTAGCTGCCCCACCCTTCCTGTGCACAGATTGTGGTGCAGCAAGGCCCTCTCCACCCCCTGTACAGGCGGATCTCCAGGCACTTGTAACACTGGTTAGGAGTTTAGGCCTCCCTTCCTCCCCATGCAGAGAACTTGGGGTTGAGGAGGTTTCCCAGGTCCATACCTAGGCAAACCTCTAGGTACCTGGTGGCCCACTGGATTCTCCCTCAGCACTGGCACTTGTGCCTACCATTGGGAGGATTCCTAGGAGGGCCTGCACATCTTGGTTCCCCACCCGCTGCCCCATCCAGGGCTGAACACAGAGCTCAGACCACTGTGCACTTCATAGATCAGCCCATTGCCTGAGCCAACAGAGAGCTTCTCCCAGTAAAAAAGGATCAAGTATATGCCCTTCCACATTGGCTGTAGCCGGCTCTAACCCGTAAGAGCCACCTATTGGCCTGGAGGTTGAACAACACAACGTAATAGGAAATCTGTCACAAGCACACAGCACTAGGGAACAAGATACACCTCCTGTGACCACAGCCACCCTAACCCCACGGGATGTAGTGAGCCTGCTCACATGCCCAGTACATTGCTACTGACACCAGCACTTGGATAAGCCATCCTACAGAGGCTATAACCAGGGAACTTTTCTTTCACCATAAAAAACACCCAGCACTGGAGATCTAACCCTCAGCATAGTCTGTTCCTAAGGGAGAGGGGAGTGCAGTCTGCCAAAGCCCCCCTTGTGTCCAAGGAAATGCAAGTACAGCACCAGCTGCTGAAGGCAGCACCACCATAACCCAGAAACAGATGTGAAGAGGCTGTCATCTCTCACCCCCTGGCCTCCTACTCTGTGCACTGTTGCAGGCTCAACAGTGGCTCTTATCAGAGCACAGGGAGTGTGGGTGAAAGAAAATGCTTCTTAGGCTTATACAGTGGCTTCAACCCCATTGAAGGTGAATGTACACTGGGGAAGGGTGTTTTCATGCTTCTCCATTCCCTTTGCCCTGCCCTTATTGGCTGGCTCTTACTCTTAACTGCCACCTAATGAACTGCAGTTTCAATTCAACAAAAAGACTTAACTATTTTAAATAAATATGCATCCAACACTGGAGCATCCAGATTTATTAAAAAATTACTTCTAAACTTAAGACTCTGGTAGCCACACAATAATAATTACTAAGCAAAATTACATCACTGCCACAAGTAACCATGGAGAAAGCCACGACATGAACTTGTCCACAACCAAGGAACCCCTACTACAAAGCCTTGGCACCCTGAAAGCATCCAGAAGCAAACCCAATAGACCATACACAAGATATACCACAGTCATACCCCAAAGGGAAAAAAGAATTAAAAAAATCAAAAAGCCCCATACAAACATTAGCATTTTTTTAAAAGGAAGAATCAGCTCTCTCAAATGAGATTTCTTCTCATTTGCACAAGAACTCTGGCAATACAAAAAGCTAGAGTGTTTTGTCGCCTCCGAAGGATCTCACTAGCTCCTAAGCAATAATGGAATCTAACCAGAATGAAATGTCTGAAATGACATGTATAGAATTCATAATATTGATGGCAAAGAAACTCAATGAGATCCAAGCAAAAGTTGAAATCTAACACAAAACAAAATGATCCAAGATTTGAAAGACAACATAGATATGTTAAAAATAAGATAAAAGGCCTAACAAAACTTCTGGAATTGAAAAATTCACTACAGGAGTGTCAAAATACAGCTGTAGCCTTAACAACAGACTAGACCAAGCCGAATAAAGAATTTCAGAGCTTGAAGACCGATTCTTCAAACCTGCCCAGTAGGCAAAAATAAGAAAAAAAGAATTAAAGCAAAATAAATAAAGCCTTTGAGAAATATCAAGTTATATAAAGCCACCAAATATATGATGTATTGGCATTCCTGAGAGAGAAGAACAGAAAGTAAGCAACTTGGAAAACATATTTGAGGATATAATTCAGGAAAATATCCCCAATCTTGCTAGAAAGGTTAGCATGTAGATACAAGAAATCCAGAGAACTCCTGTGAGATACTATACAAGATGATAATCTTCAAGGTACATGGTCATCAGACTATTCAAAGTCAACACAAAACAAAAATTTGTAAAGGCAGCTAGAGAAAAGGGTCATATTACCTAAAGAGAAGAAACCTATCAGACTAACAGTGGACTTTTCAGCAGAAATCTTACAAACCAGAAGACATTGGGGGCTTATTTTTAGCATTCTTAAAGAAATGAAATGCCACTCAAGAATTTCATATCCTGTCAAACTAAGCTTCATAAACAAAGAAGAAATAAAGTTCCAGATAAGCAATCAGCAAGGGTATTTTTCACAACCAGACCAGCCCCACAAGAGATACTTGAGTTCTAAACATGGAAATGAAAGAATAATTGCTACCACAAAAGCACACATAAGCACATACCTACAGAATCTACAGAGCAACTATACAACCAAGACTACAAAGCAAGCAGTTAACACTATGACAGGGATAAAACCTCACATGTCAAAATTAACATTGAATGTAAACAGCCTAAATGTCCCCTTAAAAGACATAGAGAGATAAATTGAATTAAAAAAAACAAAGCCCATACTTCTGCTATCTGCAAGAGACCCATCTCACATGTAAAAACACCCATACGGTCAAAAGAATGGAAGGTGGAGAAAGATTCATCAAGCAAATGGAAAACCAAAAAGAACAGGATTCGCTATTTTTGTATCAGATAAAATAGACTTTAAACCAACAACAGTAAAAAAGGACAAAAAGGACATTACATAGTGATAAAAGTTTCAATTCAACAAAAAGACTTAACTTTTTTAAATAAATATGCATTCAACATTGGAGCATCCAGATTTATTAAAAAATTACTTCTAAACTTAAGACTCTGGTAGCCACACAATAATAATGGGAGACATCCAGACAACACCGACAGCATTAAACACATCGTCAAGGCAGAAAACTAACAAACTCTGGACTCTAATACTTGACTAATCAAACCTAATAGACATCTACTGAATACTACATTCAAAAACCAGAATATACATTCTTCTCATCTGCACATGAAACATACTCAAACGTTCACCACATCCTTGGCCATACAGCAAGTCTGAATAAAATCAAATCAAAATTACACCAAGCATCTCCTCAGACCCCAATGGAATAAAAATAGGAATAAATACCAAGAGGAGCTCAAAACCACGTAAATATATGAAAATTAAACAGCTTACTCCTGAATGACTTTTGAGTAAACAATAAAATTAAGGCAGAAATCAAAAAGTTCTTTGAAACAAATGAAAATACAGACACAACATACCAAAACCTCTGGGATATTGGAAAATCAGTGTTAAGAGGAAAGTTTATAGCACTAAACACCTACATCAATAAGATAGAAATATGGTAAATTAACAATTTAATTTCACACCTAAAGAATCTAGACCAAAAAAAAAAAAACACCCAAAGCTAGCAGAGGACAGGAAATAACTAAAATCAGAGCAGAACTTTATGAAATTGAGACCCCAAAAACACAAACAAAAAGAATCAATAAAAGTTTTTCTTTGAAAGGACAAGATATATAGACCACTAGCTCAATTAACAACAACAACAAAAAGATCAAAATAAGCACAAAGTTAACAAAGGTGTCATCCAACCAATCTCACAAATATAGAAAAGATCCTCAGAGACCACTATGAGCATTTCTATGCACATAAAATAGGAAATCTAGAGAAAATGAATAAATTCCTGCAAACACACAGACTCCCAAGATTGAACCAGGAAGGAAGAGAAATCCTGCACAGACCAATAAGGAGTAAAAAAATTGAAACAGTAATTTAAAAAAAAAAAACAAAAAAACCTACTAATCAAAAAAGAAAAAAGCCCTGGAAGAGATGGGTCAGCCAAATTCTACAAAAGGAGCTGGTACCGATCCTAGTGGAACTATTACAAAAAATCTAGGAGAGACTTTTCCCCAACTCATTCTATGAAACCAGTGTCATCTTGATACAAAAATTCTGGCAAAGACACAACCGAAAATGAAAACTACAGGCCAGTATCCGTGATGAACAAAGATGCAAATATCCCCAACAAAATACTAGCAGACAGAATCTAGCAGCACATCAAAAAGATAATTCACTATGATCAAGTAGGCTTTATTCCTGGGATGCAAGGATGGTTAAATATATGCCAATCAATTAATGTGATATACCACATAAACAGAATTTTAAAAGCAAAATTATGTGATCATCTCAATAGATACAGAAAAAGCATTCAGTAAAATACAACATCCCTTCATGATAAAAATCCTTGACAAACTAGGCATTCAAGGAATATATCTCAAAATAATAAGAGCCATCTATGTCAAACCTACAGCCAACATCATACAGAATGAGCACAAGCTGGAAGTATTTCCCCTATGAACCGGAACAAGATAAAGATGTCCACTCTCACCACTCCTATTCACTATAGTACTGGAAATCCTAGCCAGAGCAATCAGGCAAGAGAAATAAATAAAAGGCATCCAAATAAAAAAATAAGTCAGATTATCTCTCTTCACTGATAATATGATCCTATACCTCGAAAACCCTAAAGATTCCTCCAAAAGACTGCTAGAGCTAGTTAATAACTTCAGCAAAGTCTCAGGATACAAAATAAATGTATAAAAATCAGTAGCATTTCTGTATATCAGTAACATTCTAGCTGACAGCCAAATCGAGAATGCAATCCCATTTACAATGTCCACAAAAATAAAATACCTAGTTATACACCTAATAAAGAAGATGAAGGATCTCCACAAGGAGTACTACAAAAGAATGCTTAAAGAATGTATAGATGACACAAATAAATGGAAAATCATTCCATGCTCATGGCTTAATAGAATCCATATTGTTAAAATGCCCATATTGCCCAAAGTGATCTATAGTTTCAACACACTTTCTATCAAATTGTGAACATCACTTTTTCACATAATTAGAAAAAGCTATTCTAAAATTCATATGGAACCAAAAAAGAGCACAAATTGCCAAGGCCAACCCTAGACAAAAACAACAAAGCTTCAGACCTCACATTACAGGTCTTCAAACTATACTATGAGGCTACAGTAACCAAAGCAGCATGGTACTGGTTCAAAAATAGACACATAGACCAATGAAACAGAATAGAAACCCCTGAAATAAAGCTGCATACCTACAAACAACTCATCTTCAACAAAGTTGACAAAAATAAACAATGGGGAAAGGACACCCTATTTAATGAATGGCACTGGGAAAACTGGCTAGCCATATGCAGAAGAATGAGAATGGCCCCCTACTTCTCATCATATACACAAATTAATTCAATATGGATTAAAAACTTAAATGTATGGTGTCAAACTATTACAATTATAGAAAAAGTCTAGGAAATACTCTTCTAGACATTGTCTTAGGCAAAGAATGTATGATGAAGATCGCAAAAGCAAATGCAACAAATCAAAAATAGACAAATGAGATTTAATTAAACTAAAGAGCTCCCACAAAGCAAAAGAAACTCTCAACGAGTAAACAGACATCCTACAGAATGGGAGAAAATATTTGCAATCTCTGCATCCAACAAATAACCCAGAATCTATAAGCAACTTAAATGAATCAACAAGAAAAAAACAATCCCGTTAAAAAGTAGGCAAAGGACATGAACAGAGACTTCCCAAAAGAAGACATACAAGCCGCTAACAAATACATGAAAAAGTACTCAACATCACTAATCATCAGAGAAATGCAAATTAAAACTCAACTGAGGTACTATCTCAAGCCACTCAGAATGGTGATTAGTGAAAAGTTAAAAATAACAGATACTGGCAAGGTTGTAGAGAAAAGGGAACACTTATATACTGTTTATGGGAATGTAAATTAGTTCAGCCACTGTGGAAAGCAGTTTGGAGAGCCCTTAAAGAACTAAAAATAGAACTACTATTTGACCCAGCAATTCCATCACTGAGTGTATACCCAAAGGAAAATAAATCATTCTTCCAAAAAGATAACATGCACTCCTATGTTCATTGCAGCACTATTTACAATAGCAAAGATGTGAAATCAACCTAGGTGCCCATCAATGATGGACTGGATAAAGAAAATGTGGTATACATAAACACCATGGAATACTACATGGCCACACAAAGAACAAAACCATGCCCTCTACAGCAACATGGGTGTGGCTGGAGGCAGTTATCCTATGTGAACTAATGCAGACACAGAAAAGCAAATACATGCTCTCACTTAAAAGTGGAAGCTAAATCTTGGATGCACACAGACATAAAGATGGGAACAATAGACAATGAGGACTTTGAAAGGAGGGAGAGAGGAAGGCAAAGGCTGAAAAAGTTTCTATTGGGCACTATGTTTACTACCTGGATGATGAGGTTAACAGAAGCCTAAACCTTAGCACCACGCAATATATCCTTTAACAAATCTGTACATGTTCTCCCAAATCTAAAATATAAATGGAAATTTTTAAAAGACAGTATGAAGATGCTGCTAGTTTTGGACTAAATATTAAATAAATGAGCTTGATCCTAGTAAATCCCATCTAGTTCATGAGCAAGGTGGCTAGGCTGCTTGGTAATAAAATTGAGCCATGGTTTGGTATGGACCTTTTTTGCTCAAATAGCTTTTACACATGTCATTAAGAGTTTCATGTTGGAGCCTCAGGTCCTATTTACATCTGATTTTCCCCACAAGACGTAAGTGAGAATTAAATCCACAAAGTGTATTCCTAGTCCAGCAACAAAATGCTCTTTTAAAATCTGAGAGAAATTCTTATCTCTATAGAAAATTATTTTTCTTCCCTGCAGAAAACCTAAACAAGCAAGATTGCCTCTAGATTTTATTTTGCTGCTTCTTCATTAGAAGCTGTGAGAAGCTGTCTCCCAAGAAACAGACCTGCTGCATGATAACCTATGAATACATAGATTTTAATATAAAAATGAAATGATCTACAACTGAGTTAAAACCACCAAGTTTTAAAACACGTGCCTAATGATAATTGTGATACAAAATAACTGGTCAAGCTTTGAAAATTATATTAAAAAATAAAAGCAATCGTTACTATTAAAAAAGATACATAAATAATGCTTAACTTATATAGAACTGAAAGTTCAAGAAGTTTATACCAAATAATGAATATAATAAAGTTCACTTGAATTATAAGAGACAGTTCTGAAAAATTATGAAACAACTTGAAATTACTACTTGAAATCACTACTTTAGAATTTAAGAAACTTATAGGTTGGTTTTTATTTTGACTTTTATTTGATGACTATATTTTAAGGTTATGTCAGTAATAGCTTAAAACCAGATTTTAATTAGGTATATTTTTGTGTTTTACTATTTCAGCTATTGCTTAAGAATTCTGGTTGCCTGGGCCAACTGCCATGTCTTTAAATTATGAGTTTTAAGTGCTTTAGTTTATTTATTAGAAAGACATGAATTCAGTAATCTATTTAGGACATAAATTAACAAAAGGATCAAAAGCACTTACATATAGTAAACTTCCTCACTTTAAATTATTTTAACAGCCTGGGCATGGTGACTCACACCTGTAATCCCAGCACTTTGGGAGGCTGAGGCAGGCAGATCACCTGAGGACAGGAGTTCAAGACCAGCCTGGCCAACATGACAAAACCCCGTCTCTAAAAATACGAAAAAATTAGCCAGGCATGGTGGCAGGCGCCTGTAATCCCAGCTACTTGGGAGGCTGAGGCATGAGAATCGCTTGAACTTGGGAGGCAGAGGTTGTAGTGAGCCGAGATTGTGCCACTGCACTCCAGCCTGGTGGATGGAGTAAGACTCTGTCTCAAAAAAAAAAAATTATTTTAACAATCCAACAATTTCATTCTTCAATATATGTACCCCCCCAAAAATGCATACATGTGCATTAAAAAATCGTGTTAAGAATGAGCATGACATCCTTCTTAATATTAACTCTAAATTGAAATGACCCAAATGTTCCTCAAAAATAAAACTGACCAATAAATTGTGGCATATTAATATGATGAAATACTCCACACAATGAAAATGTAAAAGCTAAAGTTACAAGCACAAACATGGAAGAATCTTATACATGCTTTTGAGCAAAAGCCTGGTAACATAATACATGTTGCATACTTCCATTTATATAAAGTTCCAATTACAGTAAGCATTAGAAGTCACCATAGAGCTGTTTAGTGAGTAGGAAATAGGTAACGGTTGGGAAGAGACACAGAGTGGGATCCTGAGCAGGAGGGATTATTTCATGATCCAGGTGGTCATTACATAGATTTATTCATTTTGTGTTAATTACTGAATGATTTGGACACTTTTCTGTATGCATATTGTGCTTTAATTAAACAGTTTTTTTTTTTTTTTTTTTACATATAACAGTGATAAATTTATTTAATCAACCTTGTCAACATATACTATATGAACACAAAACCACAAACATTGTAATTTTTTACTTCAATGGAAATGAGAGTTTTTTTGGTCTCAGATAAATATAATTTGAACACTGTCTGAATTGATAAATATATTGGGATTTTTGTGCCCAAATAACTGAACCGTTTATCTAGTAAGGCTTTCTTTTAATGGTTCTAAGATATTCAATAAATATTTTTTAAATGACATAAGTATATAATTTTACAGATAATTGAATGGATAACTCAGTTTTTTTTCTCTTAGAAAGAACTAATTGAGTAAGGAAATGTATTCAAGTTTACCATTTTAAAATTTACAGAATATTTATGAGAAAAGAAAAAAAAAATCAAATCCTGGGGTCACTGCTCCTATCCTGTCTTTCTTAGATTCCTCTGCCTCTGGAGTCACTACAGCTATTTGACTAAGGGGTGGGCAAAATAAATACCAGTCCATCATTTGGCACAGAATCTTTGGGGAAACATAGTTCCATGATGTGTAATAAGGTTTGTGTGCGATAGGTGAGTAGAGTTGCTCCTTAATTTACCATGGCAGAGAGAGGGAATCAAGGACAGGGAGGTGGTGGCTGGTATAAGGGACCTGGAAGGAAGAGTCCCTCCTTGAAGGTGGGCATGGCAATGAAACTGCTCATAGCCAAGTGGGTATTTCCCCACTAAGTAAGGCTAATGGCCAATTTGGGATGAGGAGATAAAAATGATCTATAAAGTGCCCCCAGGATGAAAATATATGGCCTATTCCCAAGCTTAAAAAAAACTTTTTCTTATAGGCCCATATAAATGATTTAGCAACGTTTTTCAGCCTACAGATATAAAATCATTTTATTCATCACAATCAGCATCATTTTTATCCCATGGAGTGGGATAATATAGAATAGTGCATTCCCAAGTAGCAAGGATAAGTATTGTTTTGTCAGTCTTAGTTGTGTGTCTGTGTGTGTGACACATGGACGTGTGCACAGAGACACAGAGAGTTTGACAATAATATAAAATGCATTTCTTACTCCAGTTACTCTCAGAAATGTTTGAAAGTCATGCCTCTATGGAAATCATCAGTTATTTTTTGTTTTCTGTTAGCCATGGCATTTGTAAACATTTCTGAAAATTTTCCTGGCTTACATGTAAATACCCTATTTGTTTCTAAAGCAGAGGTGAATTTCCATTTTGATCATTCTCTTGTAGCCAAAAGTTGTATAAGAGGCATTGTGATATGTTTTATGTGAAAGGCAAGATGCAGTGTGCTATGACATGTTGGAAAGAAAGATTTCTAAAATTCCTAAATGTTTTTTGAAAGAAAACAGAACTATCAATCTTTTCTATCCCCAGGAACATTTCACATGGGCTTAAAGCATTGCTTTGGAGGTGTGAATAATGAAGCCAAGGACGTTAGGAACATCATGAAAGCAGGTATGACCCAAAACATTCCAATGTTTTGTCTAGAAAACTCCAATCTGCCCTTTTCATTCATACGTTTCCAGACAAAGAAGTGGCCTCCCATCAGAAGTCTTAACATACATGTCTCTGAGCAAAGGGAAAATGTATAGGTCTCTTTTCGGTGACATGAAAAGGGCAGTAAAACGCATGAAACATTCATGAGCATTGCCATTAAGTTTTCTGTTGTATAAATGTCCACTTTCTGGAAACTCAATGAAGAAGAATCCAGTTGACCTCTGATAACACAAGTCCTTTCCAGTCTTAGTTATCACACCAGTTCACGTTGGACACAAATCTATATAAGCCATTAAGTCTTCACAATGGCTGAATAACCACATAAATGAACATTTCTCCAGTGAGGGCTCCAGTTGCATTTGCTCTGTGGCCAGTATTTCCAGGTTTTGATTCTTATCTCAAGCACTTCATTCAAGGCATTATTTTCCTCAAAGCACCATGTTACTTCCTTTTTTTTTTTTTTCCCCATCCTCACTCATAAAAATAGAAATGATCTTCATTCTTGACTTCTCACATATATTCCAAACTTCCAAATGCTCACAGGAGAATTTAAATTTGACATCTGGTTGTCCCATCAATTTCAACATTTCCGTCACCCAAACTCTTCATGTTTCTCAAGCTTTCAGTCAAGATCCTTCACAAGTACCCCCATTTTATATAGGGCTACCATTATTTCTTCAGGCAAGACATCCAAACATCACTTCAAAACTCTTCACTCACAATTTCCAATCTGGCAAAAGGATTTGTTATTTCTTTCCTTGAAATGTCCTTGAGATTTGCCCTTTTTATGTATTTATACTGAAACCACCATATTCATGGTTGTCATCAGCTTATGCCTGGATTACTGCCATATCCTTCTTATTCCTGGTTTAGCTGATGAGGAAATTATGGGCAGGAGGATAACTTAAAACTTGATTAAGAATGTGCTATGTGTCAGACACTATGCTAGTCACAGAATATACACCGCAAATAAATAAGACCCAACATCTGACATCAAGTCACTCAGAATCTCTTGGCTGCTACTGCTAAACTTATACCAGGCATTCTTAAACATTACTGCCATCATGTCACTTTCCTCTTTCAGAACTTGGAATGCTTCACATATTTGCTTAAGTACAAATGCTTTTGTCTGTTTTTTGTAGTTTTTGCTATTTGGAAAGCCTGCATCTGTCCTACCTTGTTTGCCTTTATTCCCTCACATGGCTCATTTTATGCATCAAGCATAAAATGCTACTTGCCACTACATGTTCCATACAGTCCCTTTCCTTGACTCCTGATCACCCTTCCTGGAGGCCTTCCTTTCTCCTTCTCCCACACAAACCTTATCTGTCCTTCAGGGCCCATTTGCCAGCTTCTCTTTTCCATAAAGCCTTCTGAAATTTTTGCAAACCAATTCTTCCCTTCCCAATGCCTATTGCTGGAGATAATTCTACCTTAGAATTGAGGGACAATTCTATAGTTAGGGGACAGTTCTACCTTAGAGCACTGAGTGTGCTATGAATTTACCATGTGTTTAAGGATGTTCCTACACACAGAAATAAACTTTTTGATCTTCTCTTAAATACTGGATGTCGGCCCCATACCACCTAGCACTGTGCCAAATCAATAGTGGATTTGGCCTTCACGAGGCACACTCTTCTGTCTCACCAATCTATTATGTCTCCTTATTCATCAAGTGTTCAGTGACTGACCACCTGTGTCTGGCCCAGGGTTAGACATTTGGGGTTAAACATATTGTATTAGTCTGCTCTCATGCTGCTGTGAAGAAATACTCAAGATTGGATAACTTATAAAGGAAAGAGGTTTAATAGACTCACAGTTCTGCATGGCTGGGGAGGCCTCAGGAAACTTACAATCATGGTGGAAGAGGAAGCCAACATGTCTGATATGATTTGGCTCTGTACCTACCCAGATCTCATCTTGAACTGTAGTTCCTATAATCCCCATGGGAGGGACCTGGTGGGAGGTAATTGAATCATGAGGGCAGGTTTTTCCCATCCTGTTCTTGTGATAGTGAGTAAGTCTCACAAAATCTGATGGTTCTATAAAGGGCAGTTCGGTTCCCTTGCACATGCTCTCTTGCTTGCCAGCATGTAAGACAGGTCTTTCCTACTCCTTCCTCTTCTGCCATGATTGTAAGGCCTCCCCAGCTATGTGGGAATCTGATTCCATCACATCTCCTTTTCTTTATAAATTACCCAGTCTCAGATGTGTCTTTATTAGCAGTGTGAGAACAGATATTTACAACATCCTTCTTCACAAGGCAGCAGGAGAGAGAATGAATGCCCAGCGGAGGGGGAAGCCCCTTATAAAACCGTCGGATCTCATGAGAACTCACTCACTATCAATCATAGGAGCAGCATGAGGGTAACCACTCCCATGATTTAATTACCTCCCACCTGGTCCCTCCCAGGACACATGGGGATTATGAAAACTACAATTCAAGATGAGATTTGGGTGGGGACAAAGCCAAGCCATATCACTTATGCAATCAAATAAATATTGATATCAGAAATAAATACATAGTACAGCAGAAGCCCAGGGGAGGAGAGCCTAACCCTGTCTTCAAGAGTAAAGGGGATCCTCCTAAAAAGGATGTTCTTTCCTGCCCGGAATAGCTTTCCTTTCTAGTTTAACTAGCAATTTCTCTCAATCCCTAAGGCTTAGTTCAAAGTTTACCCCTTCTCTGTAATTTTTCTGTCAACAACAACAACAAAATGGTGGTCTTAAAGTTATACCTAAAGAAGTAAAAGAAAGACCCAGAAAAGTGTGATGACTTGCCCAAATGATACATGCATTTTATTCATGTTCTCCATGAATATTTTTCTTTTTGATATTTGTTTGAAGCAATTATGCTTATAAATTACTTTTTTTAGATTTTGTGGTAACTAGATATAAAGGGCAATCTTGATGCAGGTGTGTTAGAGTTATTTGCAGAAATTATTTGCATTCTGTGACCCTCCTTGTCCTTCCTTTTTCTATTTCTGTACTTAATTTCTTGAAGGCCCTGAATGGACATAAAAGAGTCTATATAGGATGCTAGAACAAGCCCCAAACTGTATGGCTAATCTAGTGAGTATGTTTTGAAAAGGTCTCAATTTCCTTCCCTAGATCACAGGGAAGAAGTGTTTGATCTAACCCACCTGACTCTCATTTCCAACCAGTTGTGAAAACATGCCTCTAAAGAGTTCAGACTGCTGGAATAGAGAGGAGTAAATGATCAGGGGAAAGTGGCTAAACATAGATCAGGGTTTAGATTGATAAAACCTCAGCAAGCTGGTCTGACATCTCCTCCATGGAACTCCAACCAGAGCTGCTCTTGTCAGTAATGGACATCTCTTAACTTTGATTAACCATTTTAGTGCCAGAGCTCTTTATTTTTTCAATATTTCTAATAATGTAACTGTACTATCTTGCCATTTTTTAAAGTGTAAAAATTTATTATGTCCATTCAAATTAATTCAGTATTTTTTTTTTACTAATTCCTATGCCTCAGACATTGCAAAATGTCACTGAGGAACAAGGACTCAGCATAAAATATCAGCTTATAAAATCACTGGGAAATTTCCATTAACACAAACGAATGTATATAAGTTTATTTCTTCTTTTAAATTATTGTCATATAATACCTGTGTGGGAGAGAGTATGAAAAACACAAACGGTCTTACACTATTGGCAGGAATATAAAATGGCACTCTCAGGGTCTTTTGTTCCTAGCTATCAAAATATCAAATATTTCTTCTTTTGATCTATCAACTCCACTACCATAAATGTAGTCTACCGGTATATTTTTATTGCAGCATTGTCTATCTATTAATGGGGATGTTTAGATAAAATACAGTAAAGGCATTTTATGATATATAATGCAACTATTTTCTGAAAATGAAACAGATCCATATATACTGATATGGAAATGTTTCTAAAATGTGTTATTTTAAAAAAATTGGAGCAAACTTTTGGGATATCATTTATATTTTTCAAAATTCTTTTAAGAACTTCCATTTCGAATCATAAACATAAAAGTAACGGGTCAGACTTACTTTGTCTCAAATAACTAAAAAAGTAAACAAAATATTTTTAAGCAACTCTGTCTAGAATTTGACAATAGACAAGAGAGAGTTGTCTCTGATCTTTGAGAAAAGGGAAACACATGAATGAGCTTCAAATTTGCCACAGTTTTCTACTTCAAACAACCTTACAACTATGGTGCAGTAAAGTGCAGACCAAACAGACACCAACAATCTCTCTAAGTGAAAGAGAGATCAAAATTCAGGGCTTCTAGGGAAGGTGGAATTTGAAGGGCACAGTGCAGGAGAGAAGGAAGCTATACATGATATATCCCCTTGAATATTAAGCTGTGCATGTAAAGTGTGAAACCCTGAAAATAAATCTGGGATAACAGCTGCTGAAGGATTGTGAGCTGGAAGGAGATTCTGGAGATTATACAATGCTGAAATATGGTGGAGTTCCAACCAGTTAAGTGTAGAGACCTTTCTAAATACTCTGAGCATTTAGCTAAGACCTCAAAAACTACATACCATAGAAAAGTGCTACTGTATCCCAGTATAAAGGTAATCTCAGATTAGCCTCAGCAAAACTCCAAACCAACCTTTGCTTGGATTAAGCTGATTCTCCAATAGATCGACTACTTTCTAAAAACAAAGCACTGTTCAAAAGAAAAAAAAAAAAGCACTGTTCAAAAGAAAAAAAAAAGCACTGTTCAAAAGAAAAAAAAATGTGTTCAAGAAAAAAATATCATCCTTGGTCAAACAGTTCTATTTTTAGTTCTTTGAGATACCTCCATTCTGTTTTACCAAAGACGTTGAACTACTTCAAATTCTCACCAACAGTGTATAAACATTCCCTTTTCTCCACATCCATGCCAACATTGTGGTTTTTTGACTTTTTAATAATGGCCATTCTGACAGGTGTAACATGATATCTCAGTGTAGTTTTAATTTGTATTTATCTGATGACTAGTGATGTTGTATGTTTTAAGAAATATCTGTTCATGTCCTTTGCCCATTTTTTAATTTTTTTTTTTTTTTTTTACTTGTTGAGTTGTTTGAGTTCCTTGTAGATTCTGGATATTAGTTTTTTGATGAAGGTATAATTTGCAAATATTTTATCCCATTCTGCAGGTTGTCTGTTTATTTTTTTGATTATTTATTTTGCAGTGCAGAAGCTTTTTAATTTAATTAAGTCCTATTTGTCTATTTTTTATTTTGTTACATTTGCTTTTGGGATTTTCGTCATAAATGCTTTGCCTAGGCCAATGTTCAGGTTTCCTTTTAGGATTTTTACAGTTTCAGGTCTTTCTTACATTTAGGTCTTTAATCCATCTTGAGTTAATTTTTATATATAGTGAGAGATAGGGGTCTAGTTTTATTCTTCTGCATATGGCTAGCCAGTTTCCCTAGCACCATTTACTGAATAAGATATCCTATCTTCATTGTTTATTTTTGTTAATTTTATCAAAAACCATTCCACCCAGCAATTCTGCTGTTGGGTATCTACCCAAGGGAAAAGAAATCATTACATGAAAAGACACCTGCACTCACATGTTTATTACAGAACTATAGCTATCAAAATATCACAACAGCAAAGTCATGGAACCAACCTAAGTATCCACAAATGGTTGATTGGATAAAGAAAATGTAGTATATATATACTATGGTATACTATGCAACCATAAGGAATGAAATCGTGTTGTGCAGCAACATAGATGGAGTTGGAGGCCATTATCCTAAGTGAAATAACTCAGAGGCAGAAAATCAAATATCACCTATTCTCACTTACAGGTGGGAGCTGAATAATGGGTACACATGGGCATGAAGATGGAAATAATAGACACTGGGGATTTCAAAAGGGTGAAAGGGGCTTGGGGGTTGAAGAATTAGCTATTGGGTACAATGTACAATATTTTGGTGATGGGTACATTAGAAGCCCAATCCCCACCATTATGCAATATGCCCATGTAACCCATGTGACAAACCTGCACATGTACTAACTGAATCTAAAAGTTAAAATTACTTCAAAACATTAAAGACAAAATAAAGGCTGGGCACGGTGGCTCACGCCTGTAATCCCAGCACTTTGGGAGGCCGAGGCGGGCAGATCACGAGGTCAGGAGATTGAGACCACAGTGAAACCTCATCTCTACTAAAAATACAAAAAATTAGCCAGGCGTGGTGGCGGGCGCCTGTAGTCCCAGCTACTCGGGAGGCTGAGGCAGGAGACTGGCATGAACCTGGGAGGCGGAGCCTGCAGTGAGCTGAGATCACGCCACTGCACTCCAGCCTGGGCAACAGAGCAAGACTCCATCTCAAAAAAAAATTAAATAAATAAAATAAAAATAAATAAAAATAAAAATAATAAAATCCTTAATATCCAACATATGCTAAAATAAAATGTTAGGCATGTAAAAATGAAGGAAATATGATTTACAATGAAGAAAAAATAGTAAATGGAAACAGGCCCAATGATAATACAGGTGTATAATTTAGGAGAAAATGACTTTTCAAGGGAAAAGAAAGGAAAATATGGATCTAATGAGAGACTAGGTAGAAATCTCAGAAGAGAAAAGGTTATACCAAAAAATAAAAAAATCTAGGGCCGAAACATACAATATCTGAAATGAAAAGTACAGTAAATACAATAAAAAAAAGATTGAACACTCCAAAAGAAAGTAAAGCCTTTGAAAACTGTTGAATACCCAATATGCAACATAAAATACATGGAAGGAAGACTGAAAAAAATAATAGAGACACAGTGACCGTGAGACAATATTGAGCATTCAACATATGTGCAATTGGAGTCCAAGATGGAAAGGAGTGACAGATCAAAGCAAAGAAAACAAAAGTTTGAAAAATAATGACTAAAATGCTAGAGAAAATTTTAAGAGCAGCCAGGGAAATATAGAACACATACAGAAGAACAATAAGAATAAGCACTGTCTCTTCATCAGAAACGATGTAAGCTGGAAGAAAATGGAAAGGCATCTTTTAAGTTCTGGCAGTAAAAACAACTTTTCAACCAAGAATTTCATAGGCTAGAATTTTATAGCCTGAAAAATAAAAGAAGGTAAAATAAAAACATTTTTGATAAATAACTGAAAATATTCATAACTAGCTGATAAGGTTTGGCTGTGTCCCCACCCCAATCTCATCTTGAATTCCCACCTGTTGTGGGAGGGACCCAGTGGGAGTTAATTGAATCATGGAGGTAGGTCTTTCGTGTGTTCTTCTTGTGATAATGAGTAAGACTTAGCAGACCTGATGGTTATTATAAGGGGGAGTTTTCCTGCACAAGCTCTTTATGCCTACCGCCATCCACATAAGATGTGACTTGCTCCTCCTTGCCTTCTGCCATGATTGTGAGGCTTCCCCAGCCATGTGGAAACTGTGAGTTCTCCATTAAACCTCTTTCTTTTGTAAATTGCCCAGTCTCAAGTATGTCTTTATCAGCAGTGTGAGAATAGACTAATACAGTAAATTGATATCAGGAGTGGGTTGCTGTTGAAAAGATACCCAAAAATGTGGAAGTGACTTTGGAACTGGGTAACAGGCAGAGGTTGGAACAGTTTGGAGGGCTCAGAAGAAGACAGGAAAATGTGGGAAAGTTTGGAACTCCCTAGAGACTTGTTGAATGGCTTTGACCAAAATGCTGATAATAATATGAACAATGAAACCCAGGCTGAGGTGGTCTCAGATGGAGATGAGAAACTGAGAAACCCCATCTCTACTAAAAATACAAAAATTAGCTGGGCATGGTGGCACGTGCCTGTTGTCCCAGCTACTTGAGAGGCCCAGGCAGGAGAATCGCTTGAACCCAGGAGGCGGAGGCTGCAGTGAGCTAAGATCTCGTCATTGCACTCCAGCCTGGGCAACAGAGCAAGACTCTGTCTCCAAAAACAAACAAACAAAAAAAAGCAAGACCCAAACATATTAAAAAAGAGACATTTGAAAATACAAAAGTAGAAAGATATTTAGAATGTATATGAAAAGAGAAACATCAGAGAGATTATTTTTAAAACAAGGGATTATGAACTGTTTGTGACAATAACCAACCCTACACAAACTCTTTCAGAAAATAGTAGAGGAGGAAATACTTCCGAACTCATTTTGTGAGGTCAGTATTACCCTAATATCAAATCCAGAGAAAACATAGGAAAACTATAGAAAAATATTCTGCATGCAACAATCATGAAAATTCTTAATTAGATGTTAGGAAACTAAATTCAGTAGTATGTAAAAATCATAATGCACCATGACCAAGTGAGGTTTACCTGGAATGCAATATTGGTTTACTGTTTGAAAATCAATCAATGTAAACTACTATGCTAACAAAATAAAGGCCAAAAGAAACCACCATATGGTTATTTTAATAAATGCAGAACAATAATTTAATGAAATTCAACACTCATTCATGGTAAAAAAAAAATCCTCAGACAACTAGAAATAAAGGGAACTTCCTCAACCTGTTCAAGGTTAAGGAAGTTCAATCATCTATAAAAAGTCTACACCACAGCACAGAAGATGTTTAGGACAGTGAAACTGTCCTGTCTGATACTGTAATGGTGGATACATGACTTAGACATTTGTCAAAATCCCTACAACTGTACACATGGATAAACAGTGAACTCTCGTATAAATTTTGGACTTTAGTTAATAACAATGTGCTATGGTCTGAATGTTTGTCTCTCACCCAAAATTCGTAAGTTGAAATCTAATCCCCCATGAGATGGTACTTGGAGGAGGGGCCTTTGGAAGGGGATTAGGTTCTGAAGGTGAAGTCCTCGTGAATGGCATTAGTGCCCTTACAAAAGAGGCCCGAGAGGTCTTGTTTGACCCTTCTACCACGTGAGGACACAGCAAGAGGAAGCTATGATATGAACAGAAAATGCGCCCTCACCAGACACCGAATCTGCTGACACCTTGATCTTGGACTTCCCAGACTTCAGCACTGTGAGAAAGAATTTTTTTCTTCATTTAAAAGCTATCCAGCCTGTAGTATTATCTTACAGCCACCTGAATGGACCAAGACAATAACTGTTTCTCACTTGTAACAAATATTCCACACTATTGCAAGATATTAATCAAAGAAGAAATTGGGAGTGGGGAAAGGGTGCATATAGGAAACCTCTGTACTTGATGTTTAATTTTTCTGTAAACCTAAAATTGCTCAAAAAATTAAGTCTATTAATTTTGTAAAACCTATGGAAAATATCATATTAAATAGTAATGAACTGAGTACTTTCCGCCTAAAATGGGAAACAACACAAGCATATCCATTGTCACCACTTCTATTCCACATTGTGGTAGAGTTTCTGGCCAGCACAACCAGGCTAAATAACTAAGTACATAGTATGAAGACTGGGAAGTAAGAAAAAATATTATTTTCATTTGTAGACGATATAATGATTACACACACACACACACAAAAATCCTAAGGAAACTACAACAAAATTCCTAAACCCATTAAGTGATTTTAGCATGGTCACAGGAAGCAAGGTTAATATATAAAAATATATTGTATTTCAACAAGTGAGCAGTGAACAGTTGAAAAAAATAAAATAGTAACAATAGCATCTACAACAGAATCAGCAAGTACACAATACTCAGGCATAAATTTAACAATAAGTGTGCAAAAGCTGTAGAGTGGAAAGTATCCAGCAGGCTTTTTAAAAGAAATTTTGACAGACTGATTCTCAATATATACAGAATTTCAAAAGGCATTATAATAACAAAACAATCTTCAAAAAGAACAAAATTGGAGCATTGATACTACCTGATTTTAAGATTTACGGTAAAGTTACAGGGATCATGACAATGTGATATTAACTTAAGAATAAATGTACAAATCAATGGAATAAAATCAAAAGTCTAGAAGCAGAATGACAAGTATATGGTCACAATGTTTTTTAAATGGCACCAAAGCAAATTAAAGCAAAAGGAAAGTATTTTGAAAACGTCATGCTGGCACAACTGGATATCCGTATTTTTTAAATGAACCTTGACCACTATCTCATACCACATTTAAAACTTAATTTGAGATGAATCATAAACATAATTATAAAAGCTAAAACTTCTAGAAGAACACAGAGGAGACTATCCTTGCAATGTTTGAGGAGGCAAAGATTTTTAGGCAGGATAGAAAAAGCTCTTACTAGAAAAGAACAAAAAGATAAATTGTACTACATTTCCTTAAAAACGTCTGTTTAAAAAAAGATATTAAGAAAATCAAAAGGGAAGCCAAAGCCTTTGGGAAAATGTTAATAATACATACATCTGAAAAAATGATTTGTATCCAGAAAACATAAAGAGCTCCTACAACTTAATAATGAAAAGATAAATAGCCTGATTAAAAAGTTGGCAAAATATTTAAACAAGCACTTCACAAAATAATGTACATTTGTCTCTATCCACATAAAAAGTATGACCCAAATCATTAATCATAACGAAAATTCAAATTAAAACTAAAATGATGTATTACTTCATACACAGGAGGTCTATATGTTGAAGATGTGTAGCAGCTGGATTTCTCAGACACTGCAGGAGTGTAAAGTGGCTCAGGTATTTTAGAAAGCTGGTAGTTAAACTCATATCTATCCTATGACCCAGGGATTTCACTTCAAGGAGAAATAGAGACACACGCAAAAATACTTTTATATGAATGTTCACATTCATGTTATTCATAATAATTTAACTGGAAACAATTCAAATATCCATCAAGAAGAAAACAAATATTGGTATACTTATACTACGGAATAGTGAAAACGAATGAGTCACTGATGCATGCAAATAAAATGAGTGCATTTCAGGAACATTTTGCTAAGTAGATGACGCCAAACATAAGACACTGTATGATTCCATTTACATTAAATCCTGCAACAGGTAAGGATTTGGTATTAGAAAGCAGAAGAGTCTCATGGCCTGCGATGTGAGGTCGGAGCAGGGATTGACTGGGAAGGGGCATGAACGAACTTTCTGGAATGGAAATATTCCATAACTTGATTCATTCTGGGGGGGGGGGCATACAGATGCTTGTATTTATCATGACTCTTTAAATTTTGGTATGCAGATTTCACTACATGTAAATTAGATCTCAAAGGGAAAATGTTTTAAACACACACACACACACACACACACACACACACACACACACAGCCTAAGGAAAGAAGGAAGAATGAGAAAGATATTTTGTTCTTTTTATTTTCTTAATCCATCCCAAGAAACTGTAAGAGTGTCTGGCACATAATAGGTACTCAGTACTTACTCAGCTCAGTGAATGAAGTGACATGCATGAAAAATTTTGAATGAACAAGAAAGTATAAATAGTAGTTACCTTTGAAGGTCAGCCAAGTAGAAGACAGGAGGATGTTTACTTACAACTTTACATCTTTCTTTATAGTCCTCAGTACATACTACCTCCATACATGGCTGCGCACAAACACAAAAACTTTCAGAACATTATTATGTTATATTTATGTATGTTTTTTAAAATATAAATTTTGGTAAAAAATTAAATATAAGTGTCTGGCACCTAATAGAGCCTGATGTATTTTTGTTGAACAAATGAATAAATAGATAAACGATTGTTTTCCACACAATTTTAGGTGGTTGAGTTTTTAATGATGTTAAGCCATCTTTACATAATTTGTGCTTGTCAAAAGGTCAACTAAAAATTTCATAGTAGCTGCTAGCAATGAAATTAGCTATCATTCACAAAGAGCATCATGGAGATTAAGTGTTGCTAATCTTCCCAACAACTTTGCAAGGCTATTATTATTATCTCTACTTTACAAATGATAAAAGCTGAAAGCAGGGAGGCTAAAATGGTTTGTCAAGACTCATGGGGTAGAGATGGGCAAATTCAGCCTTCGTTGCTACATCTGACTCCTAAACTTATGCTTTTTACAATGCTTTCCTTTGCCTTTCCTGTATTAAAAACTGATAAAGAAGAAAGTAAAATAAAAAGTCACATTTTAAAAAGGCAAATTAAGTTTAGAATAAAGCAGTCAGACAACTGGCTTTTGGAAAAAGATAGTCACCAGAAAGAAGAGTTGCTAAATGCCAGATACAAAATCCGACGAGGGGTAGGCCATCTAGACTGTTACTTAAAGCACTGATACGGGGGCATTAAAATATCTGTAGAATACATTAGAAATGGGAGGCTTGCTGAGTCAGATTTTCTCAAGTGACTTTTTATGTAATGACAGAAATATAAATTGTCCAAGTTCAGCTCAAGCAGACAGTGCTTCAGATGGAAATGTAAAGAGTCCTCATCCACAAGGCCAGGCCTCTGTTGAATAATTTTGCAACACACACATGCAGTTGCGGTCAGCCAAAAGACAGCAGGAGCTGGCAGCTGAAACTCGGAGACCAAAAAATTGAGCAGCACAATGCTGTTCATGGAATTGAGGAATTTCTTTCATTATCTAAATCTTTAATACGCTTGCCAAGAAGGTGTCTGGTTTGGATAATCACAAAAGAACAGAGGAGAGAATAAGAGCTATAGGAAAGCAGGAAATGTTTGTCTGCTGTTTGTTTTTTTTTTTTTTTCAGACTTTTATCTTTTGGGCAGCAAAGTGAATACATAAATCTATTTCTATATACCTTTTTACTAATATAAAATCAGAGTATCCCTACATCTTTAAGTAAATGTTAAATAAGTATTTTAAAATTCATTTTGAAATGATACCAAATTATTAGTCTGGAGGCACCCACGTGTCTACGTCCAGCCTTGGCTGTGTTTAGTCTTTCTTTTTATTTCTTTTGTCATGGAATCATGGCACTCACACGCAAAAGCAAAGACCTCCCCTAAGATTAGGAGTCTCTGAGGGAAAACTGCAGTCTTAAAACACATTTTAAAAACAATCTATATCAGAAACAATTTTGAGTGGTATGCAATTGAACCCTAAGATGAGTGTGGAATGTAAACGTGTTTTTGAAATTCAGACATGAGAGTGGGCAATGGCCAAAAGCACAGACTTCACATTTGATGTAAGCCTTTTGCTGTACTTTAAAGTAGGATTTGGGACTGAGAATTAAATACCAGACACAGGTATAATGCCACTAAAAAACTATGATATCCTATTCTATTTCTTCTTCTTAGCCACTCCTTACTATCTCAACCATTTCCATAACTTGATGCCTCTCAGTATCACACACACACACATACACACATACATTACATGTACACATGTCCTCATGCTAAAGGAAGATTTTAATGAAAAGTGTGTGGCTGATTATAGTAGCTACTTATACAACAAAATTAATTCAGTAATTTGCAAGAGCTTCTCACAAATAATCGTCCTTACTGAGAAACAGAATTGCAAAAATAGTCCCAGTGAAGACAAATTTTATATCCCTTGGATTCTTCCACTAGCATAACTTCCCTTCAAACATCAACACAGGGTACAGTTACCAAAAAGTTCCCATCCAGCTTAGGACAAAATAACAATGCTGTTCATTTGGCGCCAGTTTGAAATGGAAGATGCTAATAGCTCTCTTTTGAAAGAGACTTCTGTAAACAACAAGAACTTGGCCTGCTTCTAATTCTTCGACATCATTTGTAGTATTAAAGGTAAAAATACCAGCATCACTCATTAGCTAAGAGGTAATGTTTTCTGTTGTTTCTTCAGCATTGAATTAGATGTTCACATGACTTTGTGTTTCTCTCTTTGGTCACCAATGGAGAAGTTTTCTTTGGAAATATTAGCATATAGAGAGGAACCCCTTCGTGGCAAAGAGAAAATAAATTGGAGGGTATTATTTTTGAGGTATTTTTGTATTGTAATAGGTTATTTTTGCAAAAGATTATAGGGATAAACCACTCTCTTACTTTTAAAATAATAAATCACATTAAAAATCTGCTTTCTTAACTCAAATTGAAAATACGTAAGTACAGAAATGTTATCCTACTTTTTCACAATGGATCAGAAATCACTTCCAACCCTAAAGTTACTTCAAGCAATATGGAGGAGAGAAAATAAGTAGAAATAATTCCCGATCTTCTTTCCATAATTAAGAAGAAAGTAAAATCACATTCTGATAGACGTGTCAATCATGCAAATGTTTTCTATCTATCTTCACTGGTGAAAGGAAGCATTGAGAACTCTAGAAAATAATTCTACCAGTATTTTACAACATATAAACAGTGATATGAAAATACATACCTGCTATTTTATACCTACTCTAACTTCTATATTGCTCTGTTCTTGTAGGCATTCTAATTTTTATGATGATTATAAATGAGATAAGTAAATGATTCACAGGAAAGTTACAAGAAAAAATGTATCACAAGGAAATGAATTAAAATATGATTTTTGATTCAGAATAAAACTACAAATAAATTTCAATCTTCTTTTAAAGAAAACTTCAAATCAGCATCAGTTACATAGCTACTTAGAAGAAACAAAAGTTCAGGAAAAAAATACGGTGTGTTTTGTAAGCTTAAAAAAGAATAAATTAAAATGTTGGAGAAGGTGTTTGTTTCTGATCATAGTAAAAAAAGTCTTAAAACCTTACAATTATAGATAATGTTTAATATAGGTTTTCTGCAGATAACCTGTCTCAGATTAAGGATGTTTCCTCCTATTCCTAGTTTGCTAATAGCGTTTTATCATAAATGGATGTTGAATTATATCAAACACTTTTCCTATATTTATTGAAAGAAGGTAGAAAGTTATATATATATATGAGATATATATTGTATATATGTATTACATAATATATATGCTGAAAGAATTCATATGAGATTAGTATTATATATTCCATAAAATTTGGTAGAAATCACTGATGAATACAGAATTTTCTTTGTCAGAAAGTTTTTAGTTAGGATTTTTAAATTACTTTAATTAATAAAAATCTACTCACATTTCTTTTTGTGTCAATTTTGACAATTTGTGATTTTCTAGGAAGTTATCAATTTCACTTACATTTTTATATTTATTAGAAAAAATGTCTTATTTAACATCTGTAGAATTATTGTGGTAAATAATTCTACATGATGGTAAATGTATTAATAACAAGCAGCATATAATGTATCCATTTATGTATGTATAAGTTTATTATAAATTATACTGATATAAAGCATCTATAACATGTAATTTACAAATAAGAATGAAATAAACTACATAATAATCTTTATTGTAAATCTTTATCACAAATTTAACATTTGATTTCACTGAATTTTTTTTATTTTTGCCATTTTTTTTTTGTTTTGTTTTTGAGACAGAGTTTCACTCTTGTTGCCCAGGCTGGAGTGCAATGGCATGATCTTGGCTCACTGCAACCTCTGCCTCCTGGGTTCAAGCGATTCTCCTGCCTCAGCCTCCTGAGTAGCTGGGATTACAGGCATCTGCCACCACATTAGGCTAATTTTTTTTTGTATTTTTAGTAGAGACGGGGTTTCACCATGTTGGCCAGGCTGGTTGTGAACTCCTGACCTCAGGTCATCCGCCTGCCTTGGCCTCCCAAAGTGCTGGGATTACAGGCATGAGCCACCGGGCCCTGCCCATTATTTTTGCCAAATTCTTTTATCTATAGCCAATCCATAGTTGCATAGCAACCTTATTTTGACAATGGAGGTGCATCCTAATGTGCTATATTGCTTCCAAAAAAAAAGTTTTATTAAATCTAATACATTGTCTACTATTAATTTCTCACCTTTTCATTGAATTTTTAAAATGAATCATTAATGAATTTAATTTAATGAATCATTAATGAATGTTCATTAAAGTGAAATGTTCTTTCAGCCTCACTATTATGCATATAATAGTGGATAATGCATATATACATATATAAAGTAGGAACTTCACTTGTCCTTCATGACATGAAAAACTTTTTTGCTGAATTGGATATTAATTTTCAAATATTTGAAGACTATTTCTTCAAATTTGTGTGCTATTAACAATGTAAATGGCTAGACTTGACACACTTAAGACTACTATGCATTAACATTTTATATATTTTTCATAATCTAGACAGTCAAGAAAACAATAAATCAAGCCCAGATTTTGAGGCATTTGCTGACTTCCATAGTGTAAACACTCCCACTGTGGCCAGTTTCAAGGTACCAATAGGATATTACTAAACAGAATTGGTAAGAGATGTGCGGTAGCACTCCATTGTATAGTATTTCCACCATACAGATGCAATCGAGGTAAATACCCACAAGAACATAGATACTACAAACTGTGGTAATTAGAAAGTAGCTTTGTTCTTATTTAATTGAAACTGTATACAGTTTAATTTTAATAATGACTGTGTTTAAAAATTGGCTTGCGAATTCCTGAAAACTTAGCAATCAGCTCTCATGAAGCATAGTAAGCGTGGTACAGCATACCACCAGATTATTGTAATGTCTCCTTTTTCATTCCTGATGTTGGTAATTAACATGCATGCTCCCTTTTCATTTTTTTAAATCAATTTCACGGCCGGGCGCGGTGGCTCACGTCTGTAATCCCAGCATTTTGGAAGGCCAAGACGGGCGGATCACGAGGTCAGGAGATCGAGGCCATCTTGGCTAACACTTAGCCGGGCATTGTGGCGGGCGCCTGTAGTCCCAGCTACTCGGGAGGCTGAGGCAGGAGAATGGCGTGAACCCAGGAGGCGGAGCTTGCAGTGAGCTGAGATCGCGCCACTGCACTCCAGCCTGGGGGACACAGCAAGACTCTCTCTCAAAAAAAAAAAAAAAAAAAAAAAAAAAGATCAATTTCACCATGAGTTTATCAGTTTTACAAGGTTTTGTAAGATAAATATTTTTCCTTTGTTGATAGTCTCTATTGTGTGTAATTCATTAATTTCTGTTCATCTTTATTTCTTTTCTTCCACATTTAGTTTGTTTTTAATTTGCTGTTCTTTAAGTTCTTGAGATGAAGGCTTAGGTCACTAAAATTTAGCATTTTCTTTTATAATATTTGTATTAAAGCCTATAAATTACCTTCTAAGACTGTGTTAGTTGTATTTCACTTGAAAAAGCTACTTTTTCAAGGTTTTATAACGTCTTTAATGTTTAAAACTTTATTTGGGGCATACTTTACATATAATAAACTGTACATTTTAACAAGTAAAAGGTGATACATTTTGACATATTATACGCCTGTGAAACTATCACAGTCATGTACAAGCTTTTTGTGGACCATTGCTCGAGTAATTTCCTAGGAGTGAAATAACCAGGTCATATGACAACTGTATGCTTAACTTTTTAAGAAACTGCCAAACTCTTTGCCAACATAGTTTTACTATTTTATGATCTAACCAGTATTTTATTTGGTTCTCAGTCTCATCAAAATTTCATATGGTCAGTCTTTAATTTTAGCAATTTCAATAGATATTTAATAGCATTTTATTTAGACTTAATTTGCATTTTCCAATATTTTATTCTTTTTTATTGCTGAGTAGCACTCTATCATATGCATATGCCACTGTTCATTTATCCATCACCCGCTGAAGGACATTTGATTTGTGTCCAGTTTAAAGCAATTATGTATAATTTTCTGTAATTGCTATAAACATTTACTTATAATTTTTGTGAACCTAAGTTTTTATTTTTCTTGGATAAATACCTAGGAGTGCAATTAAAGGGTCATATGGTAATGTACATTTAACATTATAATAAATTACCAAACTATTTTCAGAGTGGCTATAACATTTTTTATTCCAGTAGCCTATGTAGCCTACTACATTTATAGTAGGTTTCTTACACGCAACAAATGGTTGCGTCTTTTTTTTTTTTTTTTTTTCACTCCAGCGTGACAGTTGCTGCCTTTCCATGGGGGTGTTTAAACCATTTGCATTTAATGTCATTATTGAGAAAGTTGGGTTTAATTTACCATCTTGCTGTTGTTTTCTGTCTTCTTTTAGATTAATTGAATAGTTTTATAACTTTCCACTGTTGGCTTTGGCTACAACTTTTATTTTGGCCATTGCTTTAGGGGTTATAGTACACATCTTTAACTTATCTCAGTCTACATTATACAATTTCATGCATAATGTAAGAACCTACAACACTATATGTTTCATATAGTGCATAAGGGTGCACCAGGTTAATTTCTGTGCCATAGGATTTCCCACAGTGTTGTTCAATGGCTATGTCAGTACAATTTCACTCTTTTGTAAAAATTATTTTTTGTGGCCGGGCGCGGTGGCTCACGCCTGTAATCCCAGCACTTTGGGAGGCCGAGGCGGGCGGATCACGAGGTCAGGAGATCGAGACCACGGTGAAACCCCGTGTCTACTAAAAATACAAAAAAATTAGCCGGGCGTGGTGGCAGGCGCCTGTAGTCCCAGCTACTCGGAGAGGCTGAGGCAGGAGAATGGCGGGAACCCGGGAGGTGGAGCTTGCAGTGAGCCGAGATTGCGCCACTGCACTCCAGCCTGGGTGACAGAGCAAGACTCCGTCTCAAAAAAAAAAAAATTATTTTTTGTAGAGACAGGGTCTTGCTATTTTGCCAGGGCTGGTCTCAAACTCCTGGCCTCAAGGGATCCTCTCTCCTTGGCTACCCAGAGTGCTGGGATTACAGGCGTGAGCTATCATGACTTGCCGAATTTCACCCTTAAATTATGTTTGTTTGAGTTTAATTTATAATACAAATTTTGATTATGTTTAACATTACTTTCCCTAATACCAGTTTGAAGTCTACCTAAGTTAGACAGCCCTACCATAAAGCAACTGGCATCAAGTTTCTCTCTCCTGAACTAGGAGAAAACATGAGAAGAACTCTAAAAAGTAAATGATAAAAAAGGTAACTAGCTGATATCAGGTTAAAATTTAAGTTATAATATTTTACAAGTAATAAAACAGGATTTTCTCTTTTCCAGTGTAGAATGGTAAGGAAGCCTTTACTATGTAATCTCAGAGAGTTTATAAAAAGAGTTTATAGTTTTCTATAAAATGTATGTATATATTTATATAACTTTATTAGTTGGGAAGTATTTTAAAAATAAGAATCTTAGCTACACTGCCAAGAACAATGGCAAATAGATTAAACAAATATTTACTGAATGGCTATTCTATGCTAGGCATTGCTTGGCTCTTGGGTACATTCTTAAAAAAATTTTATTTTCCTTAATTATTCCAAAACAACAGACTATTTCAAAACAGCAGACTATTTTATGCTCTTAGTTTTGGATGGTTTAATTTCACATTCTACATATATTTAAAACTTTTAAAATAATTTATTCAATGCAGTAACAGATATTTTTATTTTTGGTTGATGTATAATCATTTTGTATATTTAAGGGACAGAGTGTGATATTTTGCTACACGTATACAATGTGTAATGATTAAATCAAAGTAGTTAGCATATTCACGATCTCAAACATGTATTCTTTATTATTGTGAATATTCAAAATCCTCTATTCTAGCTTTTTGAAAATATACAATAAATAATGGTTAACCATATTTATCCTGCAGTGCTATAGAACACTAGTATTTATTTCTCTCATCTAGCTGTAATTTGTATCCATTTACCAACCTCTCCCTATCCGGTCCTCCCTCCTATCCTTCCCAGCCTCCAGTAACCAAAATCCTACTGTCTACTTCTATGAGCTCCATTTTTTAAAGTTTCTACATATGAGTAAGAACATATGGTATTTCTCTTTGTATGCCTGACTTATTTCACTAAACATAATGTCCTCCAGGCTCGAGTGATAGACTTTTTTCTATCATCCTAACTGTTCAGCATGAAGTTTTTTAAAAAGCGATGGATTCTGACAGGATTCCTGACTTCCAGCCAATTTTAATGCTACATAGATATTACGAGAACAAAAATACATGAATAATAAATGTAAAAACATTTTTTTGGAATTTGTAAGCCAAATTTACAAAGCTACCTACTGTAATTGAACCTGAAATAGAACCCCATTTATAAATACTATCATGTGTATAATTGTTCAGTTGTAATAACGTGAGTGGAGTTTTTCTGCTTCGTTTCAAATTAAACCCAAAGTATTTATTTTGTCTACTGAATATATTTTATTTGTGTTTTCAAATATTTCTTTTTATTGCTGAGTAGCATTGTATCATATGGATATACCACTGTTCATTTATTCATCACCTATTGAAGGACATTTGATTTATCATTAAATATAATACTGAATTTCCTCTCTATACTGAACTAGGTATAGTTTTGAGAAACGTTCCAGAAATGCTTATTTCTGAAAGGGAAATATTGTGAGACAAAATAAAATTTTTAGGCAAGTGCAGTAAATGCCATGTAGTAAAATTTCCATCAAAATATTTTCATGGGTACTGAAGGAAATATTATGAGCCAGTTCTTAAGCATATTTTTGGGGAAGTGCTTAAAAGGTCTGAGAATGCTAAGGATGCTCCAGAAAGTACAAGTCTATTTTTCTGTGTTTTAGGTACAAACCAACTGTCAAAACTACCTTGACTTTTAAGAGTTGAGAAAAACACATTTTAATAATCCTTAAAGCAAGTCATTTCTTGCAAAATTATTATTGCTTTTAAAAAGTTTTTTTTTTTTTTTTTTTTTTTTTTTTTTGAGACAGGGTCTTGCTCTGTCACCCAGGCTGAAGTGCACTGGTGTGATCATAGCTCACTTTAACCTTCAACTCCTGGGCTTAAACAGTCCTCCCACCTCAGCCTCCCAAGTAGCTCCCATTTACCACCATGTCTGGCTATTTTTTTTTTTTTTTTTTTTTTTTTGGAGAGACAGACATGGCATTTACTAACACTTGCCTAAAATTCTTATTTTGTCTCATAATAGATCCCTTTCAGAAATAGGCATTTCTGGAGAATTATAGAGAGAAAACTTAGTATTATATTTAATGACAAATCAAATGTCCTTCAGTGGGTGATGAATAAATGAACAGTGGTATATCCATATGATAGAATGCTACTTAGAAATAAAAAGAAACAAAATATTGGAAAATGAAATTAAATATATTGAGTAGGCAAAATAAATACTTTGGGCATACTACATTGCCCAGGCGGGTCTTGAAATCCTAGTTTCAAGCAATCTCCTGCCTCAGCTTCCCAAAGTGCAGGGATTACAGGCATGAGTCACCACGCCCAGCCAAAATGTTGATTTTTTTAAATTAATTTTTTTCTTTTTTTTGAGATGGAGTCTCACTCTGTCACCCAGGCTAGAGTGCAGTGGTGACATCTTGGCTCACTGCAACCTTTGCCTCCTGGGTTCAAGCGATTCTCATGCCTCAGCCTCCTGAGTAGCTGGGATTACAAGCATGTGCTACCATGCCTGGCTAATTTTTGTACTTTTTTTTTTTTTTTTTTTTAGTAGAGATGGGGTTTCACCATGTAGGCCAGGCTGGTCTCAAACTCCTGAGCTCAGGTGATCCACCTGCTCAGCCTCCCAAAGTGCTGGGATTACAGGTGTGAGCCACTGCGCCTGGCCAAAAGTTGATATTTTTAACATAGAACTTCGTTATTCACACTAGAGATTGTTCTAAAGGGTTTTGATAACAGAGTTTGATAAGTGAACCCTCAAAAATTGTACCCGGATTTGTTTTAAAGGAAACATAATTAACCAAAGAAGTTAGACTGTAGCTGGGAAGTTCTACAACTTACATATCTGAAACAGGTTGAAAACAAATGGGAAGGTGTAAAACATTCTCGCCAAAGGGTTAAGATCAATCATAAATATCACACCAGACCAAAGAATAATGGAATCATGTATTGTCTGCAGACATGCCTCTCTGTGCAGTAAGAGCTTGATCCTAAGGTTATTAGTAAGTTAAGATTTAGCCCCTGAAATGGACTCCAGATAAGCTGGTTCATGATTATTCATTTAACATGCCAAATCAGTGACTAAACTACACAATAATTTGATTGATAAGTGCTGTGACCAAGACGAGTAACAAAGGTATGCTTAGTTCAATGTACACCAAGTTAAGACTGAGTCTCTCACCATAGGATTATGAAACATCAGGCCAGACCCTGCTTAGTGAGCTGGTCTACTCTACCTTTCAGAGGTAGATTACCTTTTCCAAGCTGTCAGAATCCATTTCCAAATGCCATCTGCTGGGATGCCAAAGGAAGTAGAAAAATCAGTCCCTTGCTCTTAAAGTGATTGATTAAAATCTGAGAGACAGAAGCTATGCAATAAGACCTATGTGATTTTTATCAAGAGCATTAAAATGTTTATAACTTATGATGCAATAAATCTAGGAGTATCTATGCTGGTGAAGTAATCAGAGATAGTGACAAATATTCATACAAAAAACTCCTTTTCTGCATTATTACGGAGAAAAAGAAATAGTGTAAAGGAAAATGATTATTAAAAAGAAATGTTACTTAGCCATGTACACGTTAAAAAAACATAGACATGAGGAAATGTTCATAATCTAATATTAAAAAAAGCATGTGTGTGTGTGTGTGTGTGTGTGTGTATGTAATAGAATACACACATACACACACACACCCTACACGCTCTTTGTGTGTAGCATACTGGCATAGCATTACTGTTTCTCATTTTAAAGGTTGTTAGTTACCTGTACAGTGAAATAGCACATGGATAAAATTTAATTTTAAAAAAAATTATGGCATGTTTATATAATGCATTTGGTGAATCTTTGTAACATGTTTTCATCAAATATTTTCATAAAGTCAATACTGAATTACCTTACACTTTTTTCTAAGGCCTAATGTGAGATTAGTTGTACGTAGTTGCCACTCTTTGGAAACACCAGGGGAGAGAAAGAAAAAAAGAGGAGAAACAATACTGGATTGTTAGTTTTATTAGTCTGTGATACTGCTCTGCCCAATGGCAATCTCATTGTTGCACTGCTCCCTAACCTCTCTAGGATTAAGAGCCTGGGGAATAATTGCTTCCTTTTTGTCAAAATAAAAATGTGAAAACTTACTTTGTAAACTGAGCAAAAAAAAACTTAAATGAGATAATAAAGAGTAACCTCAGAACATATCCATCTAAATATGGAAAGATAATAAGGTGAAAAATGAGAGAATGTATGCATCCATTGCCTGGGAAAAAATGAGCATCAAAATAACTACTATTCCCAGAGGTCAGACAACTTCATGCCTTTGAGGTTATAGGGTCTAGGCTCTATTCCCAGCTCTGTGACTTACCAACGGTGTTGTTTGGGACAAACTGCTTTATGATTTTTTTTTTTTTGAGACAGAGTCTTGCTCTGTCTCCCAGGCTGGAGTGCGGTGGCATGACCTCGGCTCACTACAAACTACACCTCCTGGGTTTAAGTGATTGTCCTGCCTCAGCCTCCTGAATAGCTGGGACTACATGCGCATGCCACCACACCCAGCTAGGTTTTGTATTATTAGTAGACACGGGGTTTCACCATGTTAAGCCAGGATGGTCTTGATCTCCTGGCCTCGTGATCTGCCCGCCTCAGCCTCCCAAAGTGCTGGGATTACAGGCATGGGCTACTGTGCCTGGCCTGCTTTATGCTTTTTAAGCTTATTTTTATTTTGCAGGATTCTGCTTAGCTCTGGAGGCTGTGGTAGTATTCAATGAGATTATATATACTGTATAAAGCATTTACTTTCCCAGCAAATCAAAACAATTAGAGGAAAGGGGGAAAGGTATTGATGCTGATAGTAGAAATGGTGATGGTGTCTGTGATCATTGAGGTGAATGATTTATATTCAGACATGTAAAATGACTTCTCCTTTATGTCTCATCTATGGCACACTTTTAATTATCGGTTTGTCTTAAACAGCAAAAATTGACCAGAGAACAGGATTATAATGAAGACATAATCAAGGTATAAAATGTTTTATGGGAAAATATTATTTCATCGTAGAGAAAAATACAAGTATTATTTTAGAAACTGAAATTTATAAATTTTCACCCTTCATTAATAAAGTGGCATTGTATATCAAAAGTGTTAATATCATATTTAAAAATTAAATATGGAGCTGAATTTAAATAATTTAACTTGGTTAAATTAGTAGAGTCTAATTGATGGAGTCTAATATTCATAGGGAGAGACAAGGTAAGGAGAGAAGAGGTTAGGAAACATTCCAAAAATTATGTCTTTCTGGGTTATGGAGGAGATAGCTTCTTTCATTTTTCACATTTCTTTTTGTTATATTTGATATTTTCAATAACATATCTATGACTATGCATTGCTATGGCAATCAGAAAAAAATTAAAATTATCTCATGTTTTAGTGTGTTTCCACATAAGGTATGTTTCTATAGGCCTCAGAAGGTAGCTGCCAGATGAACCAAATATACTTTAGCTGTCACCAGACACATGAACTCAGTCCCCTTCACCAACGCTGATCCCAAACCATCACTTTCAAATCCTCTCTGCACCATAATTTTCCTTGTAAGGAAGGAAACCAGGAACATTAAGTGAGTTGTTGGGCTGCATTGTGAGCGGAATTGCACCCTCTCCTCCTTCCTCCTCTCCCTGCAAAATGTCCACATCTCACCTACTGGAAGCCATGAATATGACCTTATTTGGAAAAGGGATCTTTGCAGATGTGATTAAGTTAAAGATCTCAAGATGAGATCATCCTGGATTACCTGGCCCACCTAAATTCAATAGCAAGCATCCTTATTGTCTTTATAAGCCACAAAAGAGAAGCCACAGGGGAGGAAAAGAAAGTCACGTGAAGGGGGGACAGAGGTCAGAGTGATTAGGCACAATCCAAGGAATTCCAAGAGCAACCAGAAGCTGGAAGATGCAAGGAAGAATTTTCTCCTGGAGTCTTTAGAGCGAGAGCAATTTTGCCTCCATCTTATTTTCAGACTTCTGGCCTCTAGAACTGAACTATGACAGAAATCATTTTGTTTTAAGCCACACAATTTGTGATAATTTTTTACAGCAGCCCCAGAAAACTCACACAGACAATGGGGAAGTTAACCCCCTATGAAATAACTTCTCTAAGTCAGCACCAAGTGAGCCCACTGCACCCTTTCCTTTGTAGAGCTACTATCTCCTCAGAGCTCCTGCTTTCCAGGGCAGCCTGCAAATCAGCACCTCCTTTTTCCATACACTTCTTCCCTTCTTTCCTGATCTTGGAAACAGTGTTTCTCAGCCTGAGGTCATGGATGCCTAGGGATAGAATGCTATGGCAGCCATGTGTCTCTAGACTCTTTCTAGGCACTCTTCCATCTCCAGTGTATGAGTTAGAGTTTTGGCAATATTTGTAGATGAAGTTAGTGAAATAAAATGCTTATTTCAAATGGTTCTCAAGTTTGGGTGGAAATGTATTTTCTCAAGAGATGTTAAACAAGTGTTATCTTAAGGGAAATGGGGTACCCAAAACTTTTTGACAAAAGAGGTCTTTACATTTATTTATTTATTTATTTATTTATTTATTTATTTATTTATTTATTTTCTTGAGATGGAGTCTCGCTCTGTCGCCCAGGCTGGAGTGCAGTGGCGCAATCTCAGCTCACTGCAAGCTCCGCCTCCCGGGTTCACGCCATTCTCCTGCCTCAGCCTCTCCGAGTAGCTGGGACTACAGGCGCCCGCCACCACGCCCGGCTAATTTTTTGTATTTTTAGTAGAGATGGGGTTTCACCGTGGTCTCGATCTCCTGACCTCGTGATCCGCCCGCCTCGGCCTCCCAAAGTGCTGGGATTACAAGCGTGAGCCACCGCGCCCGGCCAGTCTTTACATTTAAAAGATTGAGGCCACTGCTTTAAAATGAACAGCAACATCATTTATCCAGTGTAGAAAGAACCATTCTCTCTTCTGTACCAACGTAGCAACTACTGCACGTTGGTATTCAAATTTGCCATTAATTCTAGCATTGAAGGGTATGTGGATAAATGAATGACTTTCAAAACCCTGTGATTCTTTTAAGAGACTGTCATTTGTGTATTAGGTCCCAGAGAATACAAAAATGAGTGTGCAATTGAATGGATTAAACATTTTAAAAAGTTGATCAATTAAGGAGACAATAGTATCACTGGATGTATCTTGGATCACTTTTTAGCTTTGGGAATCTTGGGTGAGCTTCCTAAACTGTAAAGTGAGCTCTTCCATGGAGCTGTAGAGAAGACTAAGTGAGAGTGTGAAGTGAATGGCCCATGAGGGGGCCCGACGCACAATAGATACAGTAACTTGGCAGCCTGCCCCTTTGCTCTCTATATGGGCTGCATCCATGAGTTAGTGACTTTGCCATCACTAGAGTAACTCTAGGGAGAAATACTAACTCTCCCAACCCAGACATGAGTTATTTGGTTGTGTTTGGTACTCTACAACTGGCAATTTACCTGAAAGGTGGTTGTTTCCTTATTGGTTTTTAGGAGAATGCCCAGAATTATATTAAAGTTATTGGCTCATATATGATTAAAAAGAAATCTCTGACTTTCTGTAAACAGACCTTTTGTTTCTCTAGTAATTGAAAATTACTATATTGTTTTATAAATAAACCTATGTATTCAAATTTACACAAGCATCTTGGTTTCAGAGGTAAAATAACTGACTAAATATAAAGCCAATGGGAAGATGGGATGGAGTGAGGCATTTTCTAATGCAATCTGTTGAACCTGAGGGTGGGTTATGTGCTTACGGTCTTTCTTCAGTGAGACAATCCTGGTCTGTTTATTAGGTTTATTTAAGTAATTAGTTGTAAAATGCAGTTGGAATTTTTTAAGCCTATGGTAGTTATTCTTTATGGGTCTGGGCCCTGAACAAAAATATTTCTTTAAGTTTTTTATTTGAAAATTGCTTTCTTCAGGTGAGCTCTGGCAAACACTGTAAAAATGTATAAATCTGGAACACTAGGAAGTATAGAAAAGGGAAGGAAATTACCTCACCTTGGCTGGAGGCACAATGTTACTTTCTTTAAATAAAATGCATCCTCTGTCCTGAATCACTCAACACAGCCCAATTGAGCATTTCATTGTATTCTGTCACTTAGCCTTGCCAGCCAGAGAAGGGAGCTGACACTGTGTACCTGAGGGCACAAAGAGCCTATGTGTCCCCACTCTGGTTTTCACATTCCTTAGAGGGCTCGAGGGGAGAGCTGCTTTGTTATTTTTCTCAAGTCCTGTCACAAATGGTCTTTGACAGAGATGCCCAGAAGGCCTGAGCTAGTACTGCTGGGGCTGGTGGGCACCAGTGGTACCACACGCCCATGATGCAGGAGGTGGAAAGGGGCTCTTTCTGAAGGCACCAGTGATTGTCCCTGGCTCCGGCAAAGAAAAGCCATTTGTCAGGGGAAAAGCAAACATCCGTGACTGAATGGAAGGGAAGTTCTGACAGAAAGGACCAGGATTAGGAGAATACAAGGACAGGTCATGGAAGTCACTTGCCACCTCTGGCCAAGGGCTACAACAGTTTCCATAACTTTCCAGTCAGCCAGATGGTAGATTTTGTAAAGAGAGAACATTTTCCCCAAGCCTTTTTCCATGCATTTTCTCTGTGATTCCAAACAAGCCTGTGTCTCAGTGAGTACAGTGGTAAGGAATGTCATCCCTACATTAGTGCCACACTTGGTATATGCAGCACATCTTCCTTAGCAAAGATTCCAATGATGATAATTCTGTACCCTTGCATTTCTACACATCATGACTAGCACAATTCGTTGTGGCATTTTGATAGTTAAGAATTAAGCTATTAAATATCAACTGTAAATATATGCCACAATCAGGCACCTGTAATCCTAGCTACTTGGGAGGCTGAGGCACAAGAATCGCTTGAACCCAGGAGGCGGAGGTTGCAGTGAGCCGAGATTGCACCACTGCACTCCAGCCTGGGTGACAGAGTGAGACTTTGTCTCAAAAAAAAAAAAAAAACAGAAATTATATATATGTGTGTGTGTGTGTGTGTGTGCCACAATTATTAGAGACCAGGTTTAGCATGATTGATTTTTAATACAGCAAGTGACCCTGATGTTTCTTGAACTCTCCGTTTTAGCCCTAGAAGATTGTTAAGAGAAGCCAAATTTATTGCAGCCTTTGATAATGTGACTCAAAGAGCATCCATTTCACCAGTTATTCTCATATCAGCCTCCGTGGCCACCAGTCTTTTCTCATCTGAGTGTCACTGGCACATGGCAAGGACAACTAAAGGTCATATGCATCCAGGCTAAGGCACACTTCAGAGAAACACAAGCAATTCTCTCCCTTATGAGGAAATGTGTATCATTTGTGTGAGTCTCTTCATAGGAATGAAGATCTCAAGATGGTAAAACATGATTTCCTTATTGCTATTGAAGACTTCAGGGTCTTAAGAAATATTTCAAGGAAGGAGTTGTGATTAGAAAAGTTTCTAATGAGAGTCCCTCTGAATTTGACAAAAGGAAGTGATATTTGACAGTAAAGGTGATTAATGGAGCTGTGGAACAGAGGCCAATGAAATTCATTTCTTCCCTTTCCCCTGGAGAGTTAGTAATGAGGCCAGTGACTTTTTCCAGCTTCTCAAACTGAAATTTTACTCTGTCAATCATTGACTTCTCTCCTAGCAAAAACAAAATAGAATACAGCTATTCAAATTCTTGTTACAAATATTCCATCAGGTCTTACAAGGGATTCGGAGCTGGATAATATATACGCCCCCTATATAATAGCAGAGTCATGAGAGCAGAATAGCTAGTCTACAAACAGACCTTCTCTCACTTATTTTAAAAATCTGCTTTATAACACTTACCTTAGTGAAATTTGATACGAGGTAAAGAATACAGAGATTATGTGTGAATTCATGTGAATGAATTATGAAACAGAGTAGTTGGAATGTTTAAGTGAAATTTTGAGTTAGTGATGATGAGGAGGGAAATATAGAAATGGAAACAACAACAAATCTTTAAACAAATATCTAAGATGGAAAAGTATGAGGATCATTTGATCCAGAGCATCCAATATATACGGAATAGAGTATAAAAGCATGAAATACAAGTAGATTGGAGCATATTGTAGATGATCTTGCATGTCTAAGGGTGAGTCAATTAATTACTCAGTAGGCAATAGGAAATTACGAAAAGTTTTAAAAACAAAATGCCCTTTTGGAGTTTTACCACTTTAGCAGCCATGGTTTGGATTGGGGGAGGAAAGGCAATAGTCAGACATCCCATTTGAGGATTTTGGAAATAATCTGAGTGAGCTATGATTAGGACTTAAATTAAGATGGCCACAATGGTAATAAAAAGGTAGGGACATGGGTGTGAGTGGTTGTAGAATAATTGTCTCCTCTAATCTATGTCTTCCTTCACCCCTCTATATCTAAACATAACTGTAGTCTAAAGATAGAGAAACCAAGGGATCCGTTGATGGGTCTTTAAAAATAAATATGAAAAGAGAGACGTGGAGGAAGCTAATTTCAATAGAAAATGCATAAGACGTTAATAAAAATGTTAATCACTCAGATCCAGCTTGTCTTGAGCAATTGTGTATAATGTTTCCTTTGTAGACAATTTTGTTTAAGTAAAAAGTTGAGTCCATTTAAAGAAAAATCTTTAATAAATTAAACAATATGTCAAAAACATCAAGTTGCTTAACAAATGACTAAAGTTTGAACAACACTGATTAGATGAACAGGACTGACTTTGCTATGCCCTAAAATTATATTGAGTTTTCCTGCACTGACTTGTGCAATGACCCACCTGACATCATTTGCCCACATCTTCATATCTAACATGAGGCTGGCCAGGTATAGGAGGGTCTGTTACCAATTGCTTAAAAGAAAAAACAGCAAAAACAAAAAACCTGAAATGGTAGAGTAGCCAACACCAGCACTGTATAATTCAAATAAGCATAAATTATATTTTTTGCTTTCATTATTCATATGATTAAGTTGTGCCACCCTAACAAAATCATCATCTCCCTAAGGCTAAGATAGCTGGAAACTATTGTGGATAAAGCATGGGTTCAGAATTGAGCCCTGGCTTCAAATCCGGGTTCTGTCACTTAGCATCTGTGTGAACTCCAGCAAATCCTCTGGCCACTTTGAGCCCTAAGGAGGATCATAATGCTGGCTCCAGAGGGTAGCTTCCCTTAGAGGTTGACAGTGACCATATCTGGTCCTGCCTCCAAGCACTCGTGGGAGGCATGGCTCCTGCTTGCTCTCCAGTCCCATCTCCTCTGCCAGGCTGCTTTCTTACTGTGATCTCACTGTGATCCTTCCTCCCTGCTCTTCTCCCTGTCCCTCAAGGTCCCCTTTTCATCCCACCTTGGGACCTTGGTATCTAGTTCTCTTCTGCCTGGAATTCTCTTATTTCAGGTGTCTTGCTTCCTCACGTCAAATAATCTTCAGCTTAAACATAATCTCTCCAGGGGTGATTTGCCAGATGCCTTATCAAAAACCACTGCCATCACCACCAATAACCCTCTTTATCTCCTCTCCCATTTAAATTTTATATATCATTTCCCAATTGCCATCTGAAATTGCATCAGGATTGCTATCGGAAATTGCCTTGCATTTGCTTTCTCATTGTCTGTTCTCCCATAGAAGGGAAGGATTTTGTCTCTCTAGTTCAGCACTCTATCATCAACACCTGGAACAGCATCTAATGCCTATTGGTTACTTGGTAAATACTTACTAAATATCATTATTATTAATAAATGAATAAAATGAAATAATTCTGAAGAAATTTTGAAAAACCAATGTAGAATTTACTGAGTACTTACTAAGCACTAAGTGGAGAGAGATTCAAAGCCAATGTAAAACAATAGTTTGCCCTAGGTGGGTCGTATAAGCATAAAAAATTCCCATTTGCTATTTTTCTTCCTTGTTTTCTGATTGGAAGTTATTAGTAGATCACTGTAGACTGTAATTACAGGGGAGAGCACAGAAGACATTAAGCAGGTAGAGAAGTCTGGGAAGGCTTCAGCAAGAAGAAAGTGGAAAGGCACTGGAGGCTGGGCCCCAAGCTGGCAGTCAGTGGGTCTAAGACACTGTTCAAGGTCCTCATGACAGATCCCATCAGAGCCACATGTGCCACATCTCTGCTCACTGCCCGGTGCTAGCACATCCCCAGGTGAGAGGATGGGACATAAGTCTTTTGTGCCTTCTGTTTTCCCCATGTCTCCAGTCAGGCTCTTTGGGAGAATGCGTGTGAGCATGTGTGTTTCTTTTCCTTGGCTCCCAAGTCAAATCAGTCCACTCCTGGTACTTGGCAACCCAGCACGCTTCCTCCCACTAACGACAAGCCTGTCTGCAAAACAGAACAACATCTTTGAGATGGGGTGTTTATCTGGGTAGCACACAGCCTCTGCAGCCCACAGGGGCCCCTCCTTCAAAGGCATTGCTGAACAGGGCTCACCTGATGAAAGCCTGAACTGTGCATGCTTGACTTGATTTACGGGCAGTGGCCAGCTCATTAGGCGCACTGGCCTGAGGAAGGCAGCCGGCTGTGGGGACAAATGTTTTTGGAGCTCTGTGGTGCCCACAGGGCTGCTTGCAGCTTGGGGACAAGAGTACAATGGGGACAGTGATAAGGAGCTCTGGAATCCACGCTTGGCTCAGGGAGCGTTAACTACCCACGAGATTGATATCTAGAGTGCAAAGGCTATAAAAATTAGATTAACTTAGCTCAGCTGTGCTCACTGAAGGATTGGGTTGCAGCTGGTGCTGAAACATTAGCAATCAGACCTCAGAGATGGGGATAAGTGTCATGTTGGAAGGAAGGGAGTAAGATGAATCACCTCTCAGCATGCCTGCTCCCCAGGAAAATGATAGCTTATAAAGGTAGTCTTGCATTACAGATAATCCTGTAGAACACCAGCAAGGAAGCAAGTTATGTGTTCCTTGAGATATGGCATTAGAAAGTGGGAGCACATCTTCTAATCCTGGGAAAGTCACCTGGGACAAACTGCTTTAAAAGCATTCCCAACTTCCTCCATGAAATAAGACCAAACACTAAAAAATATTTCAGATAACCTGAAAAGCAAGTCAACTCTGAATTCTAATATTTTAAGATATTAGTTCCAATATTCCCAATTGTCCATTGATGATTTTTCTGTGGCCCTGGACCTTGGTCTCCCGAGCTCATCTCCTTAGAAAATGTCTTCACCTGGAAGATTTTCTACAAATTTCCTCACATTCCCAGTTTGCTGCTTAGGTGTACAGTCTAGTAGATGTCACATTCCACATCACATACAGTACAAGAAGGACAACACGTTTCTCACCAGAAGCCCATTGCTTCGTGTTAAGTTTGAAAGGAACAGCTCTTAAGCATACTCTTCAGTAAACTGTCAGCTCTTTTCACCTCTTTTGATAAAGCTTCTTCTAAAAGTTACCATTAACTGAACACTTACTGTGTGCCAGGCACTGTGCTAATGCTTTATGTAATGAGGGGAATCATTATCCAAATTTATATGTGTTGTTCAAGAGTAATTATTAGTAAAGCTACTTACTTTCTCAAAAGCATCTAGGTTTGGATTATAAATGCTTATGCTCAGCATATATATAATTAATTCACAGATTAGATGTATGTGTGTGTTATTATTAACTAGGTGCTCAACCAGTGGTGATATAGTGAACAATAATAAAAGTTCTGACTATAAAACTGAACATGGAAAATAGAAGAAGCAAAGCCTAGATCAATAAAAGCCCACTTCTCACAATGTTTCTTATTCAGAATGTGAATGCCATTTGAGAGTTAGGTTAAAGCTGGCACAAAAGAGATCACTGGCTTTTTAAACTGAGAATTGTAGAGGGTTTACCTCAAGGAAGGCAGTTTGCTGGGGAGTGACACCTTGCATGATGGAATAAGGACTCACAGAAAATAGATGACCGAGTTATCAGCCCTCATCGTGTCATGGACCAGTCCCATGATCCAAGGGAAATCATTTCATTTTTCTTTCAAGGTGCATATGTTGTTCTGTTCATTTTTTGCATGAGGAAACACTGGAAGTTTAAAAAGGAACTGAAAGAAAAAGGTTATCTATGGAGTATTTTGGAATGAAGTGGAGGGGAAAGGGAATTATGTGAGATTTAGAAATCAATGTATGCCTATTTATTTTTTATTTTTTGTTTACTTTTTATGTATATCTTTTTTATTTATTTCAATAGGTCTTTGGGGAACAGGTGGTGTTTGGTTACATTCGTAAGTCTTGAGTGGTGATTTCTGAGATTTTGATGCACCCATCATCCGAGCAGTGTACGCTGTATCCAATGTGTAGTCTTTTGTTCTCAAACCCCTCCCACTTTTTCCCCAAGTCCCCAAAGTCCACTGGATCATTCTTATGCCTTTCCTCCTCATAGCTTAGCTCCCACTTATGAATGAGTACATACAATGTTTGGTTTTCCATTCCTGAGTTACTTCACTTAAAATAATGGTGTCCAGTTCCATCCAGGTTGCTGTGAATGCCATCATTCTTTACTTTTTATGGATGAGTAGTATTCTATGGGGTGTGTGTGTGTGTGTGTGTATATATATATACACACACACATACATATATATGCCATATTTTCTTTATCCACTTGTTGTTTGATGGGCATTTGGGCTAGTTCCATATTTTTGCAATTGCAAATTATGCTGCTATAAATGTGTGTGCAAGTATCTTTTTCATATAATGACTTCCTCTCCTCTGGGTAGATACCCAGGAGATCAAATGGTAGACCTACTGTTAGTTGTTTAAGGAATCTCCATGCTGTTTTCCATAGTGGTTGTACTAGTTTACATTCCCACCAATAGTCCAGGTGTGGTGGCTCATGTCTGTAATCCCTACACTTTGGGAGTCCAAGACAGGTGGATCATTTGAGGCCAGGAGTTCAAGACTAGCCTGGCCAACATGGTGAAACCTTATCTCTACTAAAAATACAAAAAAAAAAAATTAGATGGTCATGGTGGTGCATGCCTCTAATCCCAGCTACTCGGGAGGCTAAGGCACGAGAATCGCTTGAACCCAGGAGGCGGAGGTTGCAGTGAGCCAAGATTGCACCACTGCACTCCAGCCTGAGTGATGGAGTGAGACTCTGTCTCAAAAAATATTAATAAAAATAACAATAACAACATTCCCACCAACAGTGTAAAAGTGTTCCCTTTTCCCCACTTCCGCGCCAACATTTATTATTTTTTGATTTTTTGATTATGGCTATTCTTCCAGGAGTAAAAGCGTATCACATTGTGGGTTTGATCTGCATTTCCCTGGTAGGGATGTTGAACATTTTTTCATATGTTTGTTGGCCATTTATATATCTTCTTTTGAGAATTGTCTATTTACGTCCTTAGCTGACTTTTGGATGGGATTGTTTGATATTTTTTTTCTTGCTGATTTGAGTTCCTTGTAGATTCTGGATATTAGTTCTTTGTTGGATGTATAGATTGCGAGGATTTTCTCCCACTCTGTGGGTTGTCTTGTTTACTCTGATTATTTCTTTTGCTGTGCAGAAGCTTTTTGGTTTAATTAAGTTTCATCTATTTATCTTTGTTTTTGTTGCATTTGCTTTTGGGTTCTTGGTCATGAAGGCTTTGACTAAGCCAGTATCTACAAGGATTTTTCCAACGTTATCTTCTAGAATTTTTATGGGTTCAAGTCTTAGATTTAAGTCTTTGATCCATCATGAGTTGATTTTTATATAAGGTGAGAAATGAGGATCCAGTTTCATTCCTCTACATGTGGCTTGCCAATTATCCCAAAACCATTTGTTGAATGGGGTATCCTTCCCCCACTTTTATGTTTTTGTCTGCTTTGTGAAAGATGGATTGACTGTAAGTATTTGCTCCATTGGTCTATATGCCTATTTTTATACCAGTACCATGCTGTTTTGGTGACTATGGCCTTAGAGTATAATTTGAAGTCAGGCAATGCGATGCATCCAGATTTGTTCTTTTTGCTTAGTCTTGATTTGGCTATGCAGACTCTTTTTTGGCTCCATATGAATTTTAGAATTGTTTTTTCTGGTTCTATGTATAATGATGGTGGCATTTTGATGCACATTGCATTGAATTTGTAGACTTCTTTCGACAGAATGGTCATTTTCACAATATCGATTCTACCCAAGCATGAGCATGGGATGTGTTTTCACTTGTTTGTGTCATCAATGATTTCTTTCAGCAGTGTTTTGTAGTTTTCCTCATAGAGGTCTTTCACCTCCTTGGTTAGGTGTATATATATATATATATATATATATATTTTACAGCTATTGTAAAAGGGGTTGAGGTATTGATTTGATTATCAGCTTGGTCGCTGTTGGTGTATAGCAGAGTTAGTGATTTGTGTACATTATTTTTGTATGCTGAAACTTTGTTGAATTCATTTATCACCTGTAGGAGCCAGGAGTCTTTAGGGTTTTCTAGGTATATGATTATGTCATCAGCAAACAGCAACAGTTGGACTTCCTCTTTACTGATTTGGCTGCTCTTTATTTCTCTTTTCTGATTGCTCTGGCTAGAACTTCCAGTACCATGGTGAATAGAAGTGGTGAAAGCGGGCATTATGTGTCTTATATTCTAGTTCTCAAGGGGAATGCTTTCAACTTTTCCCTGTTCATTATAATGTTGGCCATCAGTTTGTCATAAATGACTTTTATTACCTTAAGGTATATCCCTTCTGTGCTGTTTTGCTGAGGGTTTTAGTCATATGGGATGCTAGATTTTGTCAAATGCTTTTTTCTGCGTCTTTTGAGATGATCATGTGATTTTTGTTTATAATTCTCTTTATATGGTGTATCACATTTATTGACTTGCATATGTTAAACCATTCCTACATCCCTGGTAAAAAACTCACTTGATCATGGTGGATTATCTTTTTGATATGCTGTTGGATTCAGTTAGCTAGTATTTTGTTGAGGATTTTTGTATCTATGTTCATCAGGGATATTTGTCTGTAGTTTTCTTTTTTTGTTATGTCCTTTCCTTTCCTGGTTTTCTTTCAGAACATTCCTCATTTGTAAAACATCAGCATCAAATTAGATAATGTACAGAAAATTACACTGAAAATTATAAAAGCTTAAAATCATGAAGAAAGTCTACATCTCAGAAAGGTTGTGATATTTCCCAACTCACACGTCTACTAAGTAGTAAAGGAGAAAACCAACACTCATGCCTCCCAGTCTCTACCTCAGTGCCTCTGTCACACACTCCACATTCTTGTAAGGACTGGTAAAAAAGTGCAGGTCCTTGATAGAATGAAAAGTAATATCAAGGAATAGCCACAAACCACTATTTAAACAGAGCCACAAAATCAACCATTTACAAATGGCAAAATTAACATTCTTGGATCAAGTTCAAAGGCAAGCAAAATGGTGTACAACCAGAACTGCTTCAACATAGAAATTCATGGGGTGATGGTCCCAGGGTCATACTGCCTGTCAGAGAACAGGACTGTCATTTAAGTAACCCTAAATTCAACCAGCACAGAAATATAAGAAGACTTAACTTCTGCAAAAAGACCACTCATAATAGCAAGAAGAAGCTGTTATTAACTTCTAAGAAAGCTGCACCAGTACAGTGGTAATGCAGAAATCAGACTCTGGGACAGGAGTTTTAAATCAAAATGCCTGCAAGGGTGAGAAATTGCATAAATGAATGAAGTAAGCTGGGGATAAAAGTTCAGAGCATTGAGACTGTGGCAAATACAAAAGCAGATGCTATATCATTACTCAGCTTCAGTCCACTGGGGCCATGTCCAAATGCGTGACCAATGGGGTCTGAACTAACAGTTTTTCAAGAAAAGACAAAAGATTTTATGTAAATTCTCTCTTTTTTAATGCTTACAAGAAAGTTAAAACTCTGTTCAGGCCAAACAAAATGTGTGTCTCTGGGCATCATTACATAACCTTTGTTCATGAAAGTGGAGAGAAAACAGAAGCAGAGAGCATGTATTGGAGACCAAGGCTTGGAGTTGGGCGGAAGAGAAATAAGAATGAAAAACTCCAGGAAGTGTAGTAGAGCCAAAGTTGAAGTTGGTTTCCCCAAGTCATCCATGTCCATTGTGACAATGCAGAAGCTAACTCACTTTTAGCTTTAATCAGTCACCTTGCAATTAAGGAATATGTCTAGTAAGCAAGGCTAGTCAGGAGGCCAAGAGATGGCAATGGACAAGGCAAGAGGATAAACAAAAATGTTTTCTACACCTCAGCATGGCAGTGCATGTATCTTTTTAGGGGAGCCTCACACTGAGTACAGAGAAGCAAATGGAACTTACTCAAGATTGACTAACATGTCACTGACCAGAGCTAAATATTGCTATTATGACTTGGTTAAAGCACTCAAAAGACAAGACCAATATTGAATGCTTTCATTCACAGGACCATGTAAATATTTTTCACATGACCTGAGTCAAATAGTGTACTATAATTACATTTCGCTTTTTGCTCATTTTTTCCTTTTAGGGTTAATCACTGTCTCTATTTTAATAGTTTTTTAAATTGACTTACTACTGATTTATCCCCAACCTCCCTCACAACTCTAAAATTCCTTTCTCTAGAATGGTGACTCTTTAGGTTTGCCAAGCAGCGGTGATCCTCGAAGTTCACTTCACTAGTAGCTTCTTTTGCTTCTACTCTTAAATTAAATGTCTGTCTTTTTTGCTTTCATGCCACGTATTGGTAAAGAATATCTTCTTCCTAAGGAAAGATACAGGGTAATATATTTTTGGATTGTTCATATTGGAAATGTTATCATTTTTCTTATATTTGATTAATAGTGGGGCTATGTATGGAAACAATTTTCTCTCAAGATTTTGAAAGCATTGCTTCACTGTCTCTTAGTTTTTGGTGCTGCTTAGAGAATTCTGTGCCATTCTGATTCTTACCCTTTGAATATGATGTACTTTATTTCTCTGGATGCACATATATATTATCTTTACTCCAGTGTTCTAAAGTTTTTGATTCATAAAGTTTTGTCCAAATTATAAAGTTTTGTCCAGTTTTGAAGATTAGCAAAAATAACAAGTCAGAAGAGCTGGTACTAATGCTACTGAAAGTATTCCAAATAATTGAGGACGGAGGACTCCTCCTTAACTCATTCTATGATGCCAGCATAATTCTGATACCAAAACATGGCAGAGACACAACCAAAAACTTCAGGCCCATATTGCTGATGAAAATAGATGCAAAAACCCTCAGCAAAATACTTACCAACCAAATTCAGCAGCATATCAAAAAATGAAAAAACTAATCTACCATGATCAAGTAGGCTTTATTACATGGATGCAAGTTTGATTCAACGTATACAAGCCAATAAATGTGATTCATTATATAAATAGAACTAAAAGTAAAAATCACATGATCATCTCAACAGCTGCAGAAAATAGTTTTAATAAGATTCAATGTTCTTCATGTTAAAAATCCTCAATAAACTAGGCATCAAAGGAACATATCTCAAAAAAAAAAAAAAGAGTCATCTATCAAAAACCCACAGCAAACATCATACTAAATGGGCAAAAACTGAAAGCACTGAACTTGAACCAGAACAAGACAAATATGCCCAGCATCACCATTCCTATCCAACATAACACCGGAAGTCCTAGCCAGAGTAATGAGGCAAAAGAAAGAAATAAAAGGCATCCAAATAAGAAGAGAAAAAATCAAACTCCTCATTTCACAAAAGATATGATTCTATACTGAGAAAACCCCTAGTCTGTGCCCAAAGACCCCTAGATCTGATACACATCAGCAACATTTCAGAATACAAAATCAATCTACAAAAATCAGTTGCATTTCTAGACACCAACAACATCCAAGCTGAGAGCCAGATCAAGAACACAGTTCCATTCCCAATAGCCACGAAAGAATAAAATACCTAGGAATACAGCTAACAAGGAAGGTGAAAGAGCTCTACAATGAGAATTACAAAATACTGCTCAAAGAAATCAGAGGTGACACAAACAAATGGAAAAACATCCCACAGTCATGGACAGGGAGAATCAATATTGTTAAAATAGCCATACTTCCCAGAGCAATTTACAGATTTAATGCTATTCCTATCAAACTACCAATGACGTTTTTCACAGAATCTTTAAAAAACTATTTTAAAATGTATATGGAACCAAAAAAGAGCCCAAATAGCTGAAACAATTCTAAGCAAAAAGAGCAGAGCTGGAAGCATCATTACCCAACTTCAAACCATGCTACAAGGCTACAGTAACCAAAACAGCATGGTACTGATACAAAAACACAGACCAATGGAACAGGTTGGAGAACCCATAAATAAAGTGCACACCTACAGGTATTTGATCTTTGACAAAGTTAACAAAAAAGCAATGGGGAAAGGACACCCTATTCAATAAAAGGTGCTGGAATAACTGGCTAGACATATGTTTGAAAATTGAAAACTGGACACCTCATTCTACCATGCACAAAAATCAACTCAAGATGAATTAAAGACTTATATGTAACAACTAAAAGTATAAAACCCTCGAAGAAAACCTAGGAAATACCATTCTGGACATAAGCCCTGACAAAAATTTCATGACAAAGACTCCAAAAGCAATTGCAACAAAAATAAAAATTGACAAATGGGATCTAACTAAACTAAACGGCTTCTTCAAAGCAACAGAGTAAACAGACAACCTACAGAATGGTAGAAAATATTTGCAAACTATGCATTCAACAAAGCCCTAACACCCAGAATCTGCAAGGAACATAAATTTTTTTTTTTTTTGCAAGAAAAAAGCAAACAATTCCATCAGAAATAGGCAAAGGGGCTGGGTGTGTGGTGGCTCATGCCTGTAATCCTAGCACTTTGGGAGGCCGAAGTGGGCAGATTACCTGAGGTTAGGAATTTGAGACTAGCCTTACCAACATGGAGAAACCCCATTTCTACTACAAAAACAAAAATTAGCTGGGTGTGGTGGTGCATGCCTGTAGTCCCAGCTCCTCGGGAGGCTGAGGCAGGAGAATGGCTTGAACCCAGGAGGCGGAGGTTGTGGTGAGCCGAGATCGTGCCATTGTACTCCTTCAGCCTGGGCAACAAGAGTGAAACTCTGTCTCAAAAAAAAAAAAAAAAAAAAAAGAAAAAGAAAAAAGGCAAAGGACATAAGTAGACATTTCTCAAAAGTCATACACATAGCCAACAAACATATGAAACAATTCTCAACATCACTAAACATTAGAGGAATGCAAATCAAAACCACAATGAAATACCATCTCACACCAGTAAGAATGGCTATTATTAAAAATTCAAAAAATAACAGAAACTGAAGCCAGGCGTGGTGGCTTACGCCTATAATCCCAGCAGTTTGGGAGGCCGAGGAGGGCAGATCACAAGGTCAGGAGATTGAGACCATCCTGGCTAACATGGTGAAACCCTGTCTCTCCTAAAAATACAAAAAATTAGCCAGGCGTGGTGGCAGGTGCCTGTAGTCCCAGCTACTCGGGAGGCTGAGGCAGGAGAAAGGCATGAACCCAGGAGGCAGAGCTTGCAGTGAGCCGAGATCGCGCCACTGCACTCCAGCCTGGGGGACAGAGCAAGACTGTGTCTCAAAACAAACAAACAAACAAACAAACAAACAAACAAAAAAAAAACGGAAACTGGCAAGATTGCAGAGAAAAAGAAATGCTTACACATTGCTGCTGAGAATGTGAATTAGTTCAGCCACTGTGGACGACACAGCCATAAAAAAGAATGAGATCATGTCCTTTGCAGCAACATGGATAGAACTGGAGGCCATTGTCCTAAGCAAATTAATGAAGGAACAGAAAACCAAATACCACATATTCTTTCTTGTAAGTGGGAGCTAAACATTGAGTACACATGGACACAAAGAAGGGAATAATGGACACTGGGGCCTACTTGAGGGTGGAGAATGGCAGGAGAGTGAGGATCAATAAACTAACTATTGGGTAGGCGCATTACTTGGGTGACAAAATAATCTGTATGCCAAACTCCCACAACATGCAATTTACCATGTAACTAACCTGCACTTGTACCCCCTGAACCTAAAATTTGGGAAATGTGCAAGGTGAAGTAGCAAGTACTGATGTAGAAGGTGCGGCAAGTTATCCAGATCTAGCTAGAAAATTAAAAGGTGGCTACAATAAGTAACAAAATTTTAATGTAGATAAAACAGCCTTATTTTGGAAGAAGGTTTCATAGCTAGGATTTAATAGCCAGAGAGAAATCAATGCAAAGCTTCAAAGGACAGATTGACTCTCCTGTTAGGTGACTTTCAGTTGAAGTCAATGCTTATTTGCCATTCTGAAAATCCTAGGACCCTTAAGATTTATGTCAGATCTACTCTTTCTGTGCTTTATGGATAGAACATCTGCTTACAGTAGGATTTACTGAATATTTTAAGCTCACTGTCGGGACTGTTCCTTTCAAAATATTATTGCCCATTAACAATGCACCTGGTCACCCAAGAGCTCTGATGGAAATATACAAGAAGATTAACATTGTTTTCATGACTGCTAACACAACATCCATTCTGCAGCCCATGAATCAAGGAGTAGTTTGGACTTTCAAGTTTTATTATTTAAGAAATACATTTCATACCATCACAGATAGTGATTCATCTGATGGATCTGGGCAAAGTAAATTGAAAACTTTCTGGAAGGGCTTCATCATTCTCGATGTTATTATGAACACTCGAGATCCGTGGGAGGAGGTCAAAATATCAACATTAACAGGAGTTTGGAGGAAGTTGATTCCAACACTCAGATGACTTTGAGAGACTCACGACTTCAGTGGAGGAAGTAACTGCAGACGTCGTGGAAATAGCAAGACAACTATAATTACAAGTGAAGGCTGAAAGTATGACTGAATTGCCGTGATCTCGTGATAAAACTTAAACAGATGAGGAATTGCTTTTTATAGATGAGCAAATAAAGGGGTTTCTTGAGATAGAATATACTCCTGGTGAAGATGCTGTGAACATTATTGAAATGGTAACAAAGAATTTAGAATATTCCATTAACTTAATTGATAAAGCAGTGGCAAGCATTGATGAAATTGGCTCTGATTTTGAAAGAGCTTCTACTATGGATGATATGCTATCAAACAGTATTATATGCTACAGAGAAATGGTTCATGAAAGAAAGAGTCAATCAATGTGGCAAACATTATTGTCTTACTTTAAGAAATTACGACAGACACCCCAACCTTCAGCAGTCACTGCTCTGATCAGTCAGCAGTCCTCAACATCAAAGCAAGACACTTGACCAGCAAAAAGATTGCAGCTTGCTGAAGGCTCAAATGATTGTTAGCAATTTTTAGCAATAGACTACTGTATGGTGTAACCATAACCTTTATATGCACTGGGAAACCAAAAACTTCATGTGATTCCTTTAATTGCAGTATTTGTTTTATTGTAGTAGTCTGAAGCCAAACCCACAATATCTCCAAGGTATGCCTCTGCTTTATTATATATAATTCCTTATATATTATTCCTTGTATGTGTGTGTGGGGAGGGGATGATATACAGAGGATCCAAAGACCACCAAATGTTTAGATAAATAAATGAAAAAAATAGACCCATAGGATTGATGCACAGCAAGAAATAGGCTGACAATGGATATAACTATGGCACAGAATAGATTTCTGAATATGGTAATAGGAGGCTCCCTAGATTTCCTTGCATATATATATATATATATATATATATATATATATATATATAAATAGACGAAGTATACTATATAAGGTATGATATACAATATATCCAGTAGTAATATTGTATTGTACATGGATTATAAATTATATTAAATAGGTAAGAAAGACTAATATGTAAAAATATATAAATATATATTAAATAATTTAGATAGCTATGGGTTGGTAGGTGGGTGGGTGGGTGGTTAGATAAATAATGCCAAATAGAAATATCTAGTCTGGGTCAGTATTTCTCTCTGGATTCTTCTTGTCCATCAGAAAGCATCATCTTTTCATCCACTTACTCCATTTCACGTATTTTCACCCAGTAGCTATTTTCACTGGGTCCAGTTAGAAGAAGGAAAAGATAAACTTATTCATTGGATTTTTCCCTCATATTTGGGGTCTTAGAATTCTAAGGTTCTTGTTTTTATTTGTTTCTGCTTCTAGTCATAAGGGCTTCGCTCTGCTAATAGCACTGTGTTCCCCATGAGAATTTTCTTTTTGCTTTTTGTTGCTGTTAGCCAGCAGTGTTTTAGTTATGGAAGTAGATTACATGAAAACTGCAACAAAAATTTTGGACGCTTTGTTTTCTGTCTTTAGGTTTGGTTTGGGGAGGATTAGGATAAGATGTTTCCATCAGGAAACCAGAATCCACTACCTTAATCGACAAGCCCATGGTGCAGGTGCAACTAATCACTATCTAATTCTTAACTTTTGCAAGATTTAGAAAAGGTACTTATGATTGGGTTTTATTAAAATAGATATCATATGAGTAAAGATAGTTGACCTTTTTATTTGAGATTTTTGTTTTTCATTTTATCAGGAAGAGCATATGTGTTAGACCTTGGAGAGGAGATCTAAGATCCACACCTTGATATTAATAGTATTAGGTAATTTAGCAAACTTATTTTAATGGATTAAATGTTTATATGTATCACATATAGATGTGCACAATAATATAAATATTAAATCAATTGTTTTTATTGAAAAAGATATAAACTATTAATACAGTAGAAAAGAAAACCTGTAATTGCTAAACAAACGTTTTCTTCTTAAACTAGCCATATCATTTATATTCGGTTAAGTATATACTGTGAAGCTATATTTTTATTTAAACTGTCCATTAAATATGCTCTTGCTTTTTTTTTTTAAAAAAAAAGAGTTGTTTAGTCAGAAGCTGTGAGTCTACATAAATAAGGAAGAATAAGAAAGTTGTAAATTGATTATAACAGGCAGACTAAATTTTTTAAAAATGCTGCACCTTTAGAAGTGACCAGAAGTTTTCTGAATGACTCCATTGATTTCTGGTGTTTTCACTGGCTTTTAAATGCTGGCTTCCATTCTTTCAAAATGATGAGGACAAATAGGACAAGAAATATTATATTTAGTAGGTAATTATATAAATTAGAGTATTTGCTTATCTAGATTGAATCAAACAGTCTTTTGCCCTAAAATAGTGTTTTCAAAATTACAAAACATATAAAAGCTTAAAAAATACCTTTTTTTTTTTTTTTTTTTAGAAAGTTTCGCAGAACATGGAGTTGCAGAGATGGAAGTATATATATATATATATATAGCTAGGTTATCAATCTGATGCTTAAATTCCTTGGTGCCAGTTATGGAAATAATTCTACAAATTCCTGGTAAAATTTATATTTTTCAGCTAACACATACTTGGAGACATTCACAGAAGATATATGTACAAGTCTATATTAGCTTGGGTAAATACTCTTCTAGAACAATTTTGTTTATCTGTGTTTTCTGATTCATAGTGATGGCTTGATTTAAATCTATGGGTGTCAGGACTGCTTTCTCTGGCTTCTGGGCTCCAGCCTGTATTGCATCTCTACCAAGACACTCCAAAGAATCTACTGTGTTACTCTCTAGGGGTGGAAAACGAAACAAAAATAAAACATAACATTACATCCAGGTGAATTTCTTCAAAGCATTTCTAATTGGCTTTCCAGAGGAAATCCTACTGAATTAATTTAAATCTCTAGCTGCTACTTTAAAATAACATTTCTCTGGAAGTAGGTGAACAACACTTTCCAATACCAACAGCTAGAGACCAAGCATGCGCACGTGCGTGCGCGCACACACACACACACACACACAATTTTGAGAGAATGAGAGAAGGGGAGAAAAAAATTGTTTCCGCTAGTGCACTGAGCAAGTCTTGCACCATTCTTAAGAGAATGAACTCACACTGTGAACAACTCACAATTACGCCTCTCCAAATTTATGAGGACTCCGGAGAAATACACTATGTATATGGTGCACTTTAATACACTTTTGGCCTTAGTCTGCTCTGGGGTACTTTCCTTGTGCAATTAATTGTATTCTCCTATACAACTATGGCAAAAATGAACAAATTCAGATAGCTCCTCAGAGTCAATGTTAAGTGTGATCTCTATCATGACATGATGAGATAGATATAATTTCTGTAAGACAAAGACTATATTTCCCAAGTTAAATCATGTATAATTAGTTCAAAATGTCATATGTAATTTCCCTTTGCTTATTATATTCAGAAAGGCATCAAATAAAGCAAATTCAAATATATTTTATAGTATTGCACAATCACTGCCATATAAAAAGAGGTTAACTTAAAGGAACACTAGTTTTTTGAGAAAGGGTCTCATTCTGTCATCCATGCTGGAGACAGTGGCACAATCACAGCTCACTGCAGCCTTGATCTCCTGGGCTCAAACCATCCACCCAGCTAAGGATAGAATGTAATCCCTGGTAACCACTATTCTGCTCTCTGAATACATGAATTCGGTATTTTCAGTGATAACTTATGCACTCTTTTGATGTAAAATGCTTTGTTTTCATCTAGGTAATGTGTCAGATGTATAAAATTGTTGGTGTTTATCTATCTTTCGACAGACGGGCTGCAAAGGCAGTTTCCTTGACATCAAACTATCAAGGAAGCACATATATACCACTGGGTTCATGAATTCCTGCTTTGTGTCACAGGATGCCAAGAGCCCCCCAGACCAAAGTAATCTTATTAAAAATGTCCAAGGAGAAGCATCTCCATATAGGAGGCAGGTTTCCTCAGACAGGCACACCTCTGTCTCCCTTGCCCCATCCCCGCACCCCATCATGAGGTGTGAGCAGTTAGGGTGGTTGGGGATTATGAATAGCCATTGGAGAAAGTATTAATTTTTATTTATGTACTAACCAAATGTACTCTCTTAAAGATGGGATATGCGTAGCCTAGCAGGCATGATTTTATTACTACCCTTATTTTCCCTGAACAGCCCTGTAAATAGCCAAAGGGCCATGGTGACAAAGGAGAGGAGGTGTGGGTACTGGTAACATCAGGAACTATTTTAGTTTAGGCCACAGTCTCAACCCTTGCAGGCCTAAGCATTCCTCTGTAGTAGAAAGGTCTGTGACATGTTAGGGATAAGCCTAGTGTCCAGCTGAACCACTCAGGGAAGTATAATCTAGGGCTGGGTTCAAATGGGAGCTCTACATCCTGGGAGTCAAAATCAGACTTGGCGAATCACCGAGTCAGAAATTGGTGCTTGAAGACTCGGAAGTAATTCAGACAGTGGCGAACCCACATGCTTCCAGGTATATGGTCAACTCCTAGAGTCAGACACCAGGGAAGGGTGGAACGGTCCCCCGGAAGGTGCCTCCCTCTTGCCTCTCTTGATTATCCCCACTCCTGCCTTCATCAGGAGTTATTAAGATTTATTAAGGCTATTGAAAAGGACTGTGCAATGATCATAGGAGGAGGTTTTTGTTTTGTTTTTAAGTATTGTACAAAATGTGCTCTCTTGACAAGATTTAACACCTGTGTAATTGGTCCTCATAGACCAGGGATAAAGTGCCTAGATAAAGTGTCGCCACAACTGCTTTGTATTGTACACGGCATTCCTGAAAAAAGGGATGCACAGATACTGTATTGTAATTGTAACCCCAGAGGCCTTATTCTACACTATTTTCTCCCCCAAATTATAGCTGTAATCTGGGGTACATATTTGAGAGTTCGATTTCTGGTTTTCCTACCCAACAATCTATGACAGATAAATACAAGATCCCAAGCTGGTACCCCTGCCCTGCCATCCTCTGAGTTGTTTCCTTAGTAACTGGAATGGGTTTGTTGTGATCTGGCCACAGCAATGACCTTAGACAAAAATCATGCAGTCTGTACAGCACTTCCCCCTTGCCTCGGTGGTCCACCCTCCTTTCCCGATGCCCCGCCCGCACGGCATCGTTGTGCTATCCTTTGGCCCACGTGGGTCTTTCTGTTACCTGTCACCATGTCACACTCAAAGCAACATCCTTAATTTGGACTTGCAAAGTTTCCTTCTCTACCCAAATTTTATTTGTGCAATTTTTACTTCCTTTGGAGTCTTCTTCAAAGTCAAGAAGATTGAAGCTCCATGTAGGAATTAAACCTCTGACTTTGGACTTATCACAATTTTCTAACCTACTAAGCAAAAAGGCCATATTTAAGTCCAACACAAACAAACACTTTGTCCTCACATGCCCCAGCCCCCATTGCAGGAGGAGAAAATTGTGCTGGTGTGTTTAAAGGCTGAAAGTAGAGGAAGGAAACCTTAAGCCAAGTAAATTGAAAATGAATATTATTTTTCTCTAAGGCTGCACCAATGTGAAAAATCTCCTTTCAAGAAACAACCTTTGCTATTAGCTCTCAATGTGCCAAAAAGTCAGTGATGGTAGCTCCTAAAGAAATTAAGCTGATGCTTTTTCTCAGATTGTAAACTCAGCATTATTTAGCATCTCTTCTAAACTTCCAGCATTCTAGGGTTCAAAAATATTTAAGTTTCCAACTCAAAAATAGAGAGGACTTATTTTGAAAATCCTTTTGGCAGCTTTGTCTGCCTACATAAAAGTTTTAGAAATCTTAATTGGATAATTAAAATATTTTATGAAGTTTCCTAGAAACACACCTAAATGCCTAAATGGCATTTAAAAACGATCAGAATGGTGATTATGGCCATTGGAGCCAGAAATACACAATGTCAAAATGCTATAAACAACTAGACTTGGCTGGGTGCTGTGGCTCACGTCTGTAATCCCAGCACTTTGGGAGGCTGAGGTGGGCAGATCTCAAGGTCAGGGGTTTGAGACCAGCCTGGCCAATACAGTGAAACCCCGTCTCTACTAAAAATGCAAAAAAAAAAAAAAAAAAAAAATAGCTGGTTGTGGTGGCAGGCACCTGTAGTTCCAGCTACTTGGGAGGCTGAGGCTGGAGAATCACTTGAACCCAGGAGGCAGAGGTTGCAGTGAGCCAAGATCACACCACTGCAGTCCAGCATGGGTGACAGAGCGAGACTCCATCAAAAAAAAAAATAAATAAAAACAACTAGACTTTGCCTTTCCTGGGTGAGCAAAGGTGATGTACAAAAAGGAAATATGTGAACCAAAAGACATAAGTCACCTAACACTGATGTGACCCTTGACCTTTTAAAGTACCTGGGAGGAGAAAAGTGGAGAAATCAAACGAAGGCTGGCAACTGAGTATTTCCCACACATGGGTGTCTTTTCTCTTTATTTGGTGAGCCTTCTTTCCTCACTACCATTTATTTTTCTTATCAATTAAGGTTGGGTACTAAGTTTCCAGTGTATTCATTTTGAGTATCAAATCAGATAAACAACTTTGGCTGGTCATCTCTCCAGATATATTTTATCAACTTGAGAAGCAATTCTAGAGTAAGTAATACAGTAAGCTCATTCTCTCACCCAAGCTTTCTGTGTTTTAAGACCATCTGTAGTGTACATGATGACATTCTCTGCCTCAATGTCAGTTATCATTTTGGCAAATTGAAGTAGAAATGCTTCCTTAAGTTTTGTGACCTCAAAACACTGGAAACCTGTGATTTTCCTCTTTTTCAGACATACTAATAAATTTATCCATACATCACACTTGTTTCAGTTCTTTATTCTTGCACTTGATCTAAAAAGTCAACAATTAGTTAACTCTGGAAGTTCTTTGAGATTGAAGATGATGAGCCAGGTACTCATTCCTTGTTTGGGAAAATGATAGTTTATAACTATGTTTCTGTTTAATTATAACTCCTTTCCTGATTACAAAAGTGATACTATCCTGTTGTTGACCATATAAAAGGAAAAAACTCCCACCGCTCAAAGATAACTACAGGCCATCTAAGGTGTGTGTGTGCATGTGTGTTGTGTGTGTGTGTGTGTGTGTGTGAAGGCAGGCTGAAAATGATTTTGTACTCCATATTGAACTAAATTATAAACATCTACTCACAATACTAAAAGTAGTCTGTATAAATGATACTTAGAAGCCACATAATATTCCATTGTATGTTTATCCTACTAGATTGACTCATATGAAATTGCCAGTATTTAATCTTTTAATCAACAAAAAATGTCAGCTTGATATGATTCAACCTAGTAAAATTTAAATTTTGTTCCCCAGTTATTGAGCATCATGTTTAGCTTTGTCAAAATGTTTTTAAAAAGTTACCTAGGAACGTTCATGAACATATCTGTATTAGTTCACATATTTAACCATTTCTTCAGAATAATTTCCAGGAAAAGAAAGAATTGATTTGGAAGATAGAAAAATATGGAGGCTCTTCCACCTACTTTGAAATTGCTTGCAAAGGGGTTGTAGCAATTTATATTCTTCTTGACAAGTTCCTTACTCTATCAATTTTACTCTACCTCACAGAAATTGAGGATTATAGTATTTTTATCTCTGCTAATCGTGTAAATATTATATGCCATATTTCTTGACATGTCTATAATTAGCACATTTCATATTTGCTCCAATTTTTCCAATTTTGTTCAAGATGATAAAACTCAATTCATAAATATATGAAACTACTTGAGAGGTAGGGCCCAAAACCTAAAATGGAATTGGGTTTAACATCATGACATTGAATTACTCTCTTATTACCCCAAATCCATGATAACAGTCTGTCTTTGGTAAAACATAGGAAACTACAGAGATGCTTGCAATTGAATTGCCACTATTTTTGACTTATATGAAAAAGATGTCAAATTTCCTATTGTAATTAAGTCATTTGCATGCAAAATATATGCCTGGATTCCCCGTATTTCTTTGGTAGAAGAGATTTTTTGTTTTGTTTCAAACTCTTAAAGGATCAGTAATTTTTCTATCCTTAAAAGTCATTATAACAGTCAAATAAATGTCATGTGCAGTTCAATTATAAAATGCTAAAAACTTGGGAGGTAGGACAAATCAACAGTGTACAATAGTACCTGGAAATCTCACTGTCTTTTTCACTGCAAATCAACTTAGTTTTGTGGCTGTAACAGTCAGGAATGGCACACCTTCATGCACAGAAAATCATGATATATTGCATTGAATAGAAAGTGGCCCTTGGCTGGGCGCAGTGGCTCATGCCTGTAATCCCAGCACTTTGGGAGGCCGAGGCAGGTGGATCACAACGTCAGGAGATTGAGACCATCCTGGCTAACATGGTGAAACCCAATCTCTACTAACAATACAAAAAATTAGCTGGGCATGGTGGCGGGTGCCTGTAGTCCCAGCTACTCAGGAGGCTGAGGCAGGAGAATGACGTGAACCTGGGAGGCGGAGCTTGCGGTGATCTGAGATCGGCCACTGCACTCTCCAGCCTGGGCAACAGAGCGAGAGTCCGTCTCAAAAAAAAAAAAAAAAAAAAGAAAGAAAGAAAGTGGCCCTATTGTAATAAATACAGATTCAACTAATTCAGTTACTATGCACAAGATAATGAAATTTCCAGAATATTACGAATTTTAATGGTGCAGATTATTAAAACTGGGGTCATCTTGGAAATTACAAGATATATATAGCCATATAATAATACCATCATGTCACATTTCCGTACAGCAATGCAAGAAAATTTTTTTAAAAAATCTTGTCAATGTCTGTGCAAGCATGACCAAATCATTGCCCTTCTTACCCTGCATCCAGCATTTCAATTAAAATTATCATGGTATGCCCAATCATATATTCTGTGTTTTTTCCTAGACATTTCTAATCCAGAAATTTCTGCTTCCACTGCTTACACATCAGATAGGGCTGAAATTAGACTCTGAGAGGGATGAAGGCATCGATTACTAGGGTAGATGCAGTGACTGTCCCCTCTCTCCAGATACCTTTGGAACGGTTCTACCTTCCCCACATGCATAAAGGAATTCTGACTACCGCTGAGCTCATGCTGAATATCCAGAAGCATGATGTGAGCCCACCACAGCCTGACTGCCAGGCTCTTATGTGACCAGGGATGAAAATAGCAGCACTCTCAAGTCTGCTAAGATATCTTTATTAGTCTCTCTTATGTAAAACATTTCTGTCTAAGATTTACACATGCCTATTGATCCTTATATATATTGATAAGGGAAATTCACAGGTTTTCTATGAGAATATTTTCTGTTTTCCTCTCAATGTTAACATTCAAAACACAAGGTATATAGGAATATATTGATGACCTTCTTTTAACGGACAGCCAAACACACAAACCCATACATAGGTTTGCTGAATTCAAAATAACCTGAGCCACCTGAGTAGCATTTTCAATATCCTGTTCAATTTATTACTTGAATGCCTTCCTTGTAGTTCACAGCCTGCCCCAGTTCATTAATGGTACTTGAAAATCCAAAATGCAGACATTTTAAACTCCAGATTCCAGCAACAATTACTTTAGATGTCCATTGCTGAAGATTTCAATTACATCTTAAAGCTAATCTGAACATCAGACAAATGACAGCTTCACCAAGTATTCAAGTGACATAGCATTAAAATTGTCATTCTGCTATTGCTGCTTTACAAAGACTTAGATTATTAGGACATCTGATTTTCTGGAGCCATCAAAGTGCTAGGATCATCAGTTTCTATTTATATTGTTACCAAAACACCAGGGGTTCAGTCTAGGTCCTGCTGCTCACTGCACTGAAAGTCAGTCTCTGAGACTTGATTATTGCTAAGGTAAAAGGCTTTAATTGGGTGCTGCAGCTGAGGAGATGGATGATCAGTCTCAAATCCATCTCCCTGGCCAAGTAAAATTAGGTGTCTATTTAGCAAGAAAGAAATGTAACAATGCGTAAGAAAGCAAAAACGAGGGAGAGGTAAGAAAAGAATCATGATGAATGAGCAATTTAGCATCTGATTGTCTGGAGGGTCGATCTGGTGAGTTTTAGTTCTTTAATACTTTTTTTGAGAGGCCTGAATGTGTTTCCTGAAGAAGGAACTCAGATGCAACAAATATAAGTTTCCATCAGGAGGGCAATTTCTGTTTATCCAAAAAACTATCTATGGGACTACTGAGTAGATTTCAATACCACATATTTATACAAATAAGAATTCTCAACATTAGTATTACTTAAATCAAAATTAAGAAATATGTTGCAGATAGGACCATAACTAAAACTGCATCTTTTTAAATTAAACCACTGTGGTTGTGTTGCAGCAAAATACTATATGATCATTTTTAATTAATGTTGCTAATTTTACTCTTATTGATTTTTTATTTTGTTTGTATTAAATCCAAATTTCTTTGTATAGTTACATAAATTATTTTTAATATAAGAGATCTATTGCAATATTTATTTTGAATATGCTTATGTAACAATGTAATAAAAATAATTTGTGTCAAGGGAATACTCAGGTCTAGCAGAATTCATTTTCTTTAAGAGTAAAGTGTGTAACATTTAAGAAATACTGTATTAAATGAAAGCAAATATCTCACTTGGATATCATCAGTCTAAGTGTAGCACCTTATGTATTGTGGTTTTATTGTCCATTCTCCACCTGAAACCAAATTTTTCAGCTTTTTCCATTCTTCTTAATTTTCATATTAGTGTTCTCAATTTTGGCTATACATCGTAATCATTTAAGGAATTATTAAAAGTTTATGATGCCTGGATCACACCCCCAAGAGATTCTGATTTAATTGGTCTTGGAAACCTGGGTGTCAGGATTTGGGAACAATTCCCTAGGAGATTCTAATGTGCAGCTGAGGTTGAGAATTATTGCATTGCTCTGAAAGACTAGAAATACAGCATCTTTAAAGCTCATCCAGAAAACCCGAAAGGGCCCCTGTAGCTCATCCACATCACCAGAAGTATTGCCTTATAGAGCAGACATTTTTATAAAAGGCATCATCTCAGACTATATTCACCAGCTGGGAGCCACATGCTCCACAGTGACTTCTCTGCTCAGTGGTGTATATCACTGGTAATTAAGCAGAGAGGAAACCGGAGGCACAAACGTGATATAGACAAAATTCTGAGAGAGTTACTTCAAAGATAAAGAAGGAATCAGTATTATTTGAGAAAATTTCAGTAATATTGAAATAATAAACCTATAGGAATCAAAAATGAAATTTGGAAAATACAGAATCCCACTCAGACTTTAAAGATGCTGTTCAATCATCAAAGAAGAATATACACATTATGTATTGCAATTTTTTTGTATTACTCTCTGTTAAGAACATTGTTGGCTGGGCGCAGTGGCTCACGCCTGTAATCCCAGCACTTTGGGAGGCCGAGGTGGGTGGATCACCTGAGGGCAGGAGTTTGAGACCAGCCTGGCCAACATAGTGAAACCCCATATCTACTAAAAACACAAAAATTAGCTGGGTGTGGTATCGCATGCCTGTAATCCCAACCGCTACTCAGGAGGCTGAGGTGGGATAATCGCCTGAACCCAGGAGACGGAGGTTGCAGTGAACCAAGATCTCACCACTGTACTACAGCCTGGGTGACCAAGCAGAGAGAGACTCCATCCCCCTACACCCCTCCCAAAAAAAATAAAAAATAAAAAATAAAAAATTGTTGAAGGCAATTTTTAAAAAAAGAATCTGTACTGAAGAATTATAAGCAGAATATAAAATCAGGTAATTGCTCTAGAGCATGAAAACATTATTTAAAAATGAAAGTGAATAGAAGAGGAAGATCTAGAGATCCTAGCTTAGAGATTTATTCTGACAGCTTGAAATGGTAGAGAGTATATGATGCTGAATCAATCAATGTGATAGATATAAACTTTTCAAAATCGAATTTAAATAATGGCCTTTTATCTTCTTCTGTTTTAAGAAGCCTTAAATCTACTAGGATGAAAGAATTAGAGAAAAGAGATAAAATTAAGTTGTAGAAGGTGGAAAGCACAAGGTAAATGGAAGACATTAAAACTAAATCATAAACCAGAAGAGCAAGCCAATTCACAGAGCAAAACCTAGAAAAAGCTCAGAAATTGATGGAATCAGTTACCTTTGTAAGTGAATTCAAATGATTGTCTAAAATTATATATGAGAAGCATTAAAATTTGAATGCCACTTTCACTTAAGATCTAGAAAACTGCAGGTGAGTTTAATCTCATTCTAACAACAAGAAAAAGCCAGATAATCTATAAAATCCAAAACTATCTTCAACCTATTATAGGGCTCACTTTGCAAGGCAACTAGTGATTTAAATTCCAAGTCATGAGTATCCCCTATAAGGAGAAATGGAAAAGATGGACTCTTTTACCTATGGAGATGAATGTCATACAAGTTAGAATAAAGAAACAGAAATTTTAATAAAACCTTTAAAGGGCAAATGTAATAAAACCTTAAAAGGCAAACGTACTCTATCATGACAGTTTAGAATTAATGAGAGGACTAATAAAAGGAATGTCTGCACTCACCACCTTTAGGAATGGGGCAGAATACCTGAAAGCCAGGCTTGGTGGCCAAAAAACACTTCAGAACTTCTCTTTCACGAAAAGCAAAAGACATAATCTACATAAATCCCTAAGAAAAAAAGGCGTGTAGATGTTGGACCAAGATTTCATCATTCCTTTCTTAGTGCTTGATAGAACAGTAGAAAAAAAGAAAAAATCAGTTCGTGGCTAACACGGTGAAACCCTGTCTCTACTAAAAATATGAAAAATTAGCCGGGGGCGGTGGTGGGCGCCTGTAGTCCCAGCTACTGGGGAGGCTGAGGCACGAGAATGGCGTGAACCCGCGAGGTGGAGTTGCACTGAGCTGAGATTGCCCCGCTGCACTCCAGCCTGGGAGACAGAGCAAGACTCCGTCTCAAAAAAATCAGTAAGGATTATAGAAGACTTACAACATCGCCAACCAATTTGACCTAACTGACCTTTGCAGAACACTCAACAGTGCAGAATATACCTTCTTTTCAGGAGTGCTAGGATCATTCACCAAAATAGACCATATGGTCTAGTCTAAACAATATAATTTAAAAACAAAATAGGCCAGAGAGACTAATTTAACCAATCATAAACTAGTTTCAAAGGATGCAAAGAATACAAAATATTTTTCTGGCATGATGGATGCTTAATAGATATTTGGAATAATTTAATAGATCTTTGGAAAATTCCTAACATTTGGAAATTATACAACATGCTTTGAAATAACCCATAGGTCAAATAAAAAACTGTAAGAAAAAATAGTAAATAATTTCTAATTTCCGATTGAAAATGAAAAGAGAGCCTTCCATTTCCAAAATGACAGAATAAAAGCAAGCTGGTGTTACTCTTCCCCCACAGAAGAACAAAAACAAATATACAGCACTCAGATTATAACCAGCAATATCCCAAACTCAAATATGAGAATGAGATAGTTCCTAAAGTCATAGAGAAGTAAAATAACTCCAAGTAGATAGTCAGAGAATCCGACTTCCATATGCATGATGCCGTTTCTCGCAATCAGCACAGCACCAAGTGCATGGAAAATTTCCAGAGTCCTCACCATCTGAGTTTACTAGCAGGAGACCTGTCCCTGTATCAACCCATGGGAAGCATCAGAAGTGTCTGAAGGGAGAAATATCCCTGAGGACAGCCAGAGAAAAAGCAGGGAGGACTGCCATCCCCTGTTCAGGAAATTCTGCTCTGTAACTCAGCCCAAACAGATGCCAAATCACAGTGGCTGTTCAGCAGCAGTATGTTCTAAAAGATTTGTTCCATAGGTCTCTGGGCACAAACCCCTAGCCAGCCCTCTCATACTACCAAGATATTCCCTTTGAGACCTCCCATATTCAGGATGGACAGTACTCTGATAATTTACTAGAACCAAAGAAAATCTAGGCTTATGGTGTCAGCTACTGCCTAAAAGGAGGAAGCAATCTAGTTGAAAAGTTTAAAAGAAAGAAAATCAATAGGCAAATTACAAAGAACCTCTATGCAAACATATTCAATAAAAGGCAAAATAAGCCAGACAAAATAGTCTGAAATAAATAATCCTTCAATGCAAGTACGTAGACCTATATCCACAGGAAACAGTAGCAAACAGGGAAACATGACCCCCTCAAATGGATAAGGCAACGAACCAGTGACTAACCCTAATGAGATGACAATATGTGAACTCTCAAACAAAAATTTGAAATAGCAGTTTTAAGGAAACTCAACAATCTTTAAGATAACAGAAAAAAGTAACTCAGACATTTATTAGAGACATTTAACAAAGATACTGAAATTTTTTAAAAATCAAATAGAATCTTAGAACTGAAAAACACCATTTGCCAAACTGAAGAATTCATTAGAGGCCCTCAGCAGAATGGATCAAGCAGAGGAAAGAATCAGTGAGCTCAAAGATAGGCTATTTAAAAATACACTGTTGGAGGATAAAGAAGACAAAGAGAATAAAAATAAATGAAGATCACCTAGAAAATATAAATAATTACCTCAAAACACCAAATCCAAGAATTCTTGGTATTCAAGAGGGAGTTTAGGAAGAGCAGGGAGTAGAAAGAAATACTAACAGAAATAATAATAAAAAAAAAATAACAGAAAATTTTCCAAAATCTGAAAAGAGATAAATATCCAGGTACAGGAAGGTCAGAGAATACCAAAGAGATTCAACCCAAATAAGACTGCCCCAAAGCATACAATAATCAACCTCTCAACTGTCAAGGACAACAAGAGAATTCTAAAAGCAGCAAGAAAAAAGAAACAACATTTTAAAGAGCTCGAATTCATCTGGCAACAGACTTCTCAATGGAAGTCATACAGGCCAGAAAGGAGTGGGATAACATTTTTTAAATGGTAAAAGGAAAAATATTGCTATCCAAGAATATTGTATCTAGCAAAGTTATCCTTCAAATATTAAGGCATGATAAAGTCCTTCCAGACAAACCAAAGCTGAGAGAATTCACCACCACCAGACCCATCTTACTAGAAATGCTAAGAATTCTTTAATCTGAGAGGAAGAACAACCAATGTGCAAAAAGAAAACATTTAAATGCAAAAAATCCACTGGGAAAATTAAGCATGTGGACAAACTGAGACTACCCTAATACTATAATTGTGATGTTCAATCCACTCATAACTCTAGTATGAAGTCCAAAAGACAAGTCTATTGAAGACAATAATACCTACAGAAACCTGTTAAGAGAAGGTAATATAAAAATACATAAATTGTGAAAATGAAGCCAAAATGAGAGGGCAAGGAGATGGAATTAAAGAGTAGAAATCTGAAAAATGTTTTGTTTATTTCTGTTCTTTTCTTTGTGATCAAAGGTAAGTTTTCATCCCTTTAAAACAACTTGTTGCATCTGTGAGATGTTTTTTGTAAGCCTCATGGTGAGATCACAATGAAATGACCTAAAGGATTTGCTAAAAATAAAAGAGAACAGATTAAAACATACTACTAGAGAAAATCACCTAGCCACAAAGGAAGACAGTAAGAAAGGAACAGAGAAGTTCAATAAACAACCAGAAAACAAGCAACACAATGGTAGTAATAAGCCCTTACTTATCAATAACAATGAATGTAAATGAACTCAATTATCCAATTAAAAGGCATAGAGTTGCTGAATGGATAAAGAAACAAGACCCAACTATATGCTAACTACCAGAAAGCCACTTCACCTCCAGAGACAGAGACTGAAAGTGAAGGGGTTTCCATGGAGCTGGAAACCAAAAAAGAGCAGGAACAACTATACTTGTATCAGGAAATGGACTACAAATTAAAGACTAAAAAGCAAAGAAGATCACTATATAATGATAAAGTGGTCAATTTAGCAAGAATATGTAACAGTTAATATAAATATCTGTGCACCTAACACTAGAGGTCCCAGGTATATAAAGCAAATATTAATAGATCTAACAAGAGAGATAAACTTCAATACAAAAATAGATCTCAACACCCCACTCTCAGTATGGATAGACCATCCAGACAGAAAATCAACAAAGAAACATCAGCGTTAAACAACACACTAGACCATAGATCTGACATTTATAGAACATTTAATCCACCTGTGGCAGAATATGCATTCTTTTTATCAGCACATAAAAAATTCTCCAGAACAAACAATATATTGAGCCGCACAAGTCTCAGCAAATTCAAAAAAATAGAAATCATATCAAGTATCTTTTCTGAACACAATAGAATAAAACTAGAAAATAACAAGGAAAACCTCAGAAAATACACAAGCATGTAGAAATTAAACAACATGCTCCTGAATGACCATTAGGTCACTGAAGAAGTTAAGAACACAACTTTAGAATTTTTAAAAACAAATTAAAATGGAAACACAACATACCAGAATCTATGGGATACAACACACACAGTACTAAAAGAGATGTTTGTAACAATAAATATCTATGTCAAAAAAGTAGAAAGGCTTCAGATAAACAACTTAGTGATGTACTTCAAGAAATTTAAAAAGCAAGAATCAATCAAACCCAAAATTAGCTGGGGGAAATAAAAATCTGAACAAAAACAAATAAAATTGAAACTAAAAAACAATATAGATGATCAATAAAAATGAAAAGTACTGAAACTAGAAAATTAATGTAATTTTTATATCAATAGCCTGAAAAAAAGGATATGATCTCCTTAGATGCAGAAAAAGCAAAATTCAACACCCATCTATAATATAAGAAAAACAGAAACAAATGAAAAATTCTCTCAGCAAACGAGAAGAAAATTGCTTAATCTGATAAAGGACAGCTTCAAAAATCTATAGCTAATATCAGACATAATGGTGAAACACTAAATTCTTTCACCCTAACAGCAATAAAAAAGCAAGAATATCTGTACTTATGACATGTATTTGACATTGTGCTATATGTACTAGCCACTGCAACGACACAAATTAAAAATAAATAAAAGGCATACAAATTGCAAAAGAAAAAATTAAACTTTTCTTTATTCACAGACTTGATTGTCCACCTGGCGAGTCCCCAAAGAGCTACAAAAGGCATTGGACCTTGAATATAACAAGACCACAAAGTAAAAGGTCAAATATAAAATCAAAAGTACTTCTATATTCTAGGAAAAAACAATTGTAGTGACATGATCCAATTGAGATTTTTTGTTTTTTTAAATCATTCTGGTTAACTGTGAATCATGGCAGGTGATGGCATACTCAGAAGAAGGCCATTTAGGAAAGTTCAGTATTCCAGCAGGTGGTAATGATCAGTTGGCCTGGAGTGATGATGGAGGTGGAGGGTTGATTGATTCCAGAAATGTTTAAGAAGTAAAATCAATGGGATCAGCAATGGATTATTCATGGGAGAAAAGAGAGGTGCTAAGGATCACCATTTTTCCTGGCTTTTGTAAATGGGTGGAAGATGGTGCAGTTCACTGAGGAAGAAAATTCTACAAACAACAACAAACAAACGAACAAAAAAACAGATTGGAAACAAAGGTCATATGTTTAGTTTCAGATACAGTCAGCCCAATGTACCTTTGAGACTCAGAGAAATCAGATATGCCACTCAGAAGACTCAGCTTAAAGTCATCTGCACCTACTTAAAAACTAGTTGGGGAGTGTTTTACTTCCAATTATGTGGTCAATTTTCATGAAGGGGTTTAAAACCTAGATGATGGATTGATAGGTACAGCAAACCACCATGGCACATGTATACCTATGCAACAAACCTGCACATTTTGCACATGTATCCCGGAACTTAAGTAAATTTGTTTTAAAAAATGAAACAATATTAAAAAAACTAGTTGGGGTTCAAATCACCTAGGTAGAAGTATGGAATAGAAAGAGAATAAAACCTGGGATTAACCTTCCAAGAAACCAGCACTTAAAGGCTGGGTGAGAAGGATCAAACTGGAGAGGAGGAAAAAGAATAGTTAGCAAGATAGGGAACAAAGACATTATTTGTCTTAGATGCTAAGAGAAGAATGAATCATCAAAAACTACTTATTCTGAAAAACAGCCTCCAAAAATTATGTGATGTGATGAATTAAGATTTAATTCAAAATAGGAGCAATTATAGTGAGGAATAAAGTTGGTTAAGCAAAGAGGGATGAATACATGAAAGTAATTTTTTAAATCAGAGATAAAATCATGCAGGTTGCGCTTTTTTCAAAAGAATTTTAGATTCTGTTTAATGCCTTTACTTCTTGCCCTAAATTCTACTTTGTCTGAAAATAAGTTTATTAATGCTACTTTATTTTCTCCCAATTATTATCAACTTACAATTTTTAAATCTTCTCTTCAAGTCTTTCTTTCGTAGTCTCTTTTGCTGCTATAGTTGTAACTGTAGAAAATGTTTTGAATAAGCAAAGGAATGGTTTTGAGGGGAAATAAAAGCCCTTTTTTGATAATTAGATAAATATAGAAGACATTAAACCAAATGTTTGCAGTGATCATCTCTGGGTGTTTGAATTTCAGATGGATTTTATACCCCTCTGTATTAACTAAATACTTTAAGATAAATGTGTATTACTTTTTATATTTTAAAATATAAAGTATTAATTTTTTAAAAGGAGACACCATTTTCCACCTATTTTTCTTGTTCATTGGTTTACCCTTTTTGAGTTGTCTGTTACAGTGTTTTTCTCTTTTTCTACTGGATTGTTCTTTTTCAAACTTTTCCAAAGCACTCTATATATTAGGCTTGCTATCTTTATATATTGTGTTTATTACCTCTATTCTGTTACACATACTTATATTTTCTCCCAGTTTATCATTTTGTTTTAATTTTATTCATATCAGTGGCTATATAAAAGTTTTAATTTGTATGGAGAAAAATCTGTCAATTCTTTCCTATGTGTCTTGTTGGTACATATCAAATATTTTAATAGTGAAAATAAGGGTAATAAATTCATAGCATTATATATTTGCATAAATTGTGACACAACTATGAACATACAGCAAACAAAAATTATTTAGCAACATTTAAAATGTTTACAATTTCTCATTAAGAAATATAGTAACTGCAAACATTATGATTCCGTCTTTTTACTATATAAACACAGGAAATGAGGACTGAAAATGGATAGTTATCTTTGTGCAGTGTAATTATAGAAGATATATTCTTTATGCTTTTTTATATTTTTCAGCTTTGTTTCCTGCAATGTACAGAAAAAATGGCTTTTATAGGAAAAAAAAAATCTTCAAAATAATTTTAAAAATAAAAGGACATACATGAAAGTGATCATAATGATATGCAAGATGAAGTTACTGAGTGGATAAGTGGGAATTAAGGGAAAGAGGCTATTTAGGATGCTTCTAACATTTTGAATCTGGACACCTAAAAGTATGTCCTTGACAAATAAAGGGTATGGGAGGAGATTAAAATGAGGAAAAACTGAAGAGTTCTGCCTTACAAATGTTGAGTTCCTGCTGACAGTGCATTGTCCATGTATGAGTCATTTGAAAATGTAGAACTTCAATTCAAGATGAGAGATACAGATGTAAAAGTCATAGGAAAATTAGTGAAACATGAGCATTTTCAGAGTAGGTAATTCCACAAGGAGATCTATCAAGAGAAGGAATTTGAGGCCAAATCCTTAAAAAACAATAATGTTCAAGGGAAACAAAGAGCATCTTCTATGGTCTGAATGCATCCCCACAAAATTCATATGTTAAAAGTTATTTGCCAATGTGATGATATTAAGATGTAGGGCCTTTGGGAGGTGATTAGGTCATGAGGGTGGAACCCTTGTGAATGGATTAGTGCCCCTATAAAATGATTCAAGGGAACTAAGGCTAGGCCCTTCTCCCTTTCTGTCCCTTCTGCCATGTGAGGACATAGCATTAGTCCCTGCTGAAGGATGTAGCAACACGACGCCATTTTGGAAGCAAAGTCGGGGCCCTCACCAGACTCAACCTGCCAGCACCTTTATTTTAGACTTTCCAGCCTCCAGAACATTGAGAAATAAATTTATGTTGTTTATAAATTACCCAGTTTCTGGTATTTTGTGATAGCAGCACAAACAGACTAAGACAGTACCTGACAAAGGGGACAGGGCAGGAGAGACCAGAGCTGTTGAAAGAGAACCTGAATGGCACAGACCTGAATTACCCATCTTGTGGATGGTGAAGAAGGTAAGAAGGTCTCTGGAGGAAATAGTGAGCACATAAACATGCTGCTGTGGTTAAGAATATTTAATTTCTGCTTTCACACTTCTAAGTAGGAATCCGTATGGCAAAGTACCCCAACATCTTTCACCCTAACCCTAAAAGTCCCCAACATAGACTTTTTATCCTCCTCCTACCTTCAAAACCTACAACCAAGATATACGTATTTTCCAAATTAAGAATAACAGAGGAGTGCTTCGGGGTGGAAATCAGGGAATTGATTAGGTAGTGCTGGGGCAATAAAATTCTATGTTTAGAGAAGGGAAAGAGCAACATTTGCTCTTGTCTCCTGGCACCTCAATACGAGGAGCTGGATTTCTCAACAACCTTGGCCAGATTCTATGAAGAAATGAACTAATAAGGAAGACAAAAGTGCCTAAGTAATGGCAGAAAATGGCCGAGTTGCCCATTACTTAGAAAAGTATGGAAGATAAGAAGGTCTGTTCTTTGAAGACCCATGTTAGGGTAAAGATGTCTGAAAGTCCTTTCATGAGTCTTTAGTGGAAGAGAAGAGAATCACTTCCCCCTTGCCAAGAGCATTCGTCAACAGGAATACCAGGCATTGCCGAGCAGCTCTGAATGGAGTAACAAGCCCCATGCCACTCCAAGGGCTGGGTCTGAGTGACTGGTAGTAAATGCCGTGAGGTCAAGGACATGCAGGTGAATGCTTCTCTTGTCGACACAGATATCTGGATGTTTTGGTTTTCACTTTTTTTGTTGTTGTCATTTTCTCACCCATTACAGATGAAGAGGAAGGACGAGGACTTTTTTAGGAAGTTAGGGAAGGATCAAGTTCTCTGAAGGAGAAAAAGATGGAGTCAAAAAATTTGAAAACATTTTTTAAAAATATTAGCTACAGAAGTAAAGAAAGAAGAACATAGATTCAGAACTGAAAACAAATTTTAACATTTTACAAATGATATTTATGAAGGAAAAATTGTTTTACAAATAAATATGTACCTGTGCCAAGATGACAGACCATTGTCTGATTGGATATATTATTAATTTTTCTGAAGACAGAGCAAGGGAGGCCAAGTTCAACTCCTTTGATACCACTTAAGCTAAACTGAAGGTAAAGCAAAAAAAAAGAAAAAGAAAACACCTCAGGATAATAATTGGAGAAACAGCTTCCTTAGGAAAGAAGAGCTCATGCATTTTTTCTCTTAAATCCAAAATGAAAAACCAATATTAAAAATGGACAGAAATTTGATTTGTTTAAAACCAGAGTTGCTCTTGGAAACAAGTAACAAGGACAGTTTGTTCATTGCAATAGACCTAATAAATTTAAGGCACCAAATGTGTAATTGGAAGTTTGTTATCATTTGGAAAGATCTTTCTTTTTAAAAGCACAGGCACCCACCAGCAGTAGGTTGGTGTCAAGCAAATAGCCAAGCCAAATAGCGGTGACTTACTCTTTGGCTTGCAGGTAATTGGGGCCATGAAACCATTTTTCAGAGAAGTCCAAACCCTGTGAGGAATGCCTGGGAGGAGGGAATAGAGCAGGGGAGCTTGGAAGGGAAGTGGTGGGGGTCATAATGAACCGGGAAAGAACACCAGTACACGTATTGGGATTAGGGACAGAGAAGTTTTACAACTTTTGAATCTAAAAAAGACAAGTATTTCTTAAGCAGACATTGATAAGGGAGATGATTTACAATAATAATAATAATAATAGATAATATTTATTAAGTGCTTGGTATGTACCAGATAGCATGCTAAGCACTTTAAATGTCATATTTAGTTCTCAAAACAACTCAATTTTATTGATGTAAGTTCTGAGTCTCAGTAAGATCAAGTAATATGCCCAACATCATGTAACTAGACACAGAGCCATCAACTAAACCCACATCTGCCTGACTTCAATATCACGCTTATTAAACCTCCGCCTCTTCCCTACCACGTGCTAAATGAAATGGAAAGGCGTTGTGGCTCAAGCCTGTAATCCCAGCACTTTGGGAGGCCGAGGTGGGCGGATCACATGGTTAGGAGATCGAGACCATCCTGGCTAACACGGTGAAACCCCATCTCTACTAAATATACAAAAAATTGGCCAGGCGTGTGGCGAGCGCCTGTAGTCCCAGCTACTCAGGAGGCTGAGGCAGGAGAATGGCCTGAACCTGGGAGGCGGAGCTTGCAGTGAGCCAAGACAGTGCCACTGCCCTCCAGCCTGGGCGACAGAGCAAGACTCCATCTCAAAAAAAAAAAAAAAAAGAAAGAAATGGAAAGATTTGTCTCAATTTTATTTTTGGTTTCTGAGATATAGCAAGAGCTGCCTCCTTAACCCTTTTCCTTTTGGAATTCCCCAAGAATAAGGGCATTCAGTAAAAAGGGCCAAGGCAAGCTCCTGTGGCTAGGGAAGAGGCAGTCTGAGTTTCTCCTTCTTTGTTTTGTTTTTTTTTTTTTTTTTTTTTTTTTTTTTTTGAGACAGAGTCTCGCTCTGTCGCCCGGGCTGGAGTGCAGTGGCGCAATCTCGGCTCACTGCAAGCTCCGCCTCCCGGGTTCACGCCATTCTCCTGCCTCAGCCTCTCCGAGTAGCTGGGACTACAGGCGCCCGCCACCGCGCCCGGCTAATTTTTTGTATTTTTTAGTAGAGACGGGGTTTCACCGTGGTCTCGATCTCCTGACCTCGTGATCCGCCCGCCTCGGCCTCCCAAAGTGCTGGGATTACAAGCGTGAGCCACCGCGCCCGGCCCGAGTTTCTCCTTCTTTGGAGTCGTGCTTATGTTGTTGGTGTTTCTCATAGTGGATATTTAAACCAAAAACAGGTAGGTGTAGTTCACGATGTATAGTTTCAATCAACACTCTTAAAGCAAGCAAAGGAAGAGATTATAAATCAAGCAGACCTGCAGATGGTCCTGCGGTAAGAAGCTTCAGGGCCATCTGCTAATGCTCAATGAATCTCCGTGTCTCACTACCCTCCTGACCACCAAACACATCACAGTGCTCCTGTGGTAGTTCAATTTCTCTTTTGATAGCTGCAGAGAGAAGTTGAAAAAAATATCCCACAAAAGTCTTTCTTCTTCTTTCTCTGTTCCTTCAACTCCAAGAGAAGACTGAAATCAAGGAAGAAATCCTTGTAGTAGAAATCAACATAGTACCACATGCAGAGAGTTCCTGTGTCTATGAAAAGTGGAAAGATCAGCCTACACACTTGTTCCCCCGTCCATGTCCTGGATACGGACTGTAGGCCCTGCTGCAGCTCCTATCCAGCAGCCCCCTCCACCTGGTACTCTCCACCAGGGCTCCAGTAACTCCTCCCTCCGTTTGTCCCTTGGAGGTGGCAGTGAAAATGCTCCCCACCCTGAAGGCTCCCTATGGCTTCCCTGCACCCTGCCCACAACTTTGACCATAATTTCTTAATTAAACTCTTATGTTACTCATTTTTACGGTGCTGTTTCTTGACAATATCCTGAGAGATTCCATCCTATATAACATTAAAAATGGAAAAACTACATACCCAGAGGAAATGAAATCAGTACCCTGTAGAGATACCTACACTCCCACATTCACTGCAGCATTATTCACAGTAGCCAAGATATAGAAACAACCTAAGTGTCCATTGAGGGATGAATGGATAAAGAAATTGTGGCACATATATATAATGGAATATTACTCAGCCTTTAAAAAGAAGGAAATCTGCCATTTATGACATGGATGAATCTGGAAGTCATTACGCTAAGTGAAACAAGCCAGGCACAGAAACAGAAATAGTGTATGATTTCACTGTGGAATCTAAAACAAACATCAAATACGTAGAAAAAGCCAATAGCAGTGGCTCGCACGTGTGATTCCAGCTACTCAGGAGAATGAGGCAGGAGGATCACTTGAGGTCAGGCATTGGAGACCAGCCTGGGCAACATAGAAAACCCTGTATCTTTAAAAAAATGAAAAAAAAAAAAAAAATCAGTGGGGCAGGGTGGCGCATATACCTGTAGTCCCCACTGCTTGGGAGCTTAGGCATTCAAGGCTGCAGGGAGCTATGATGATCGTGCCACTGCACTTCAGCCTGGGGAACAGAGTGAGACCCCATGTCTTGGGGGAAAAAAAAGCATAGAACTAGAACAGAGAGGGAGATTAAGTCTAGAGAGCTCATGTACAGCATGAGGACTGTAGTTCATAAACCGGATGAATTATACAACTGAGGAGGGGGCGAGGATGTTGTTAGAATAAAAAAGGCAAGGAAAAGACAATATCAGCATGTGTATGACCTACAAAGTTGTGAATTTCCAAGCCAAATTATATACAGTCATCCCTCTGCATCTGCAGCCAATTGTTCCAGGCAACCCCCCACCTTTGCCCTTGCCTCCAATACCAAAATCAATGGATACTGAAGTCTCTGGTTTAAAATAGTATTTGCATATAACCTAGGCATATCTTTCTGCACACATTAAATCATTTCTAGATTACTTATAATACCTAATACAATATAAATGCTATGTAAATAGTTGTCATCCTGTATTGGTTTATTTGTATTATATTTATTGTGCTATTTTTATTTTTTTCCAAGTATTTTCAAGCTGCAGTTGCTTAAATCCAGAGATGTGAAACCTGCAAATACAGAAGGCTGACTGTATTGTGTAGTATATTGGAAATCAGCTAAGAAAGTAGCTTTTAGGTGATCCCACCTCAAAAAGTAACGATGGAAGATGATGGATAGGATAATTTGCTTGACTCTAGTAAACATTTCACTGTGTATATCACAACATGATGTTGGACACCTTCAATATATACAATGAAACAAGAAATTTGATACCAGGGAAGTACTGTAGAGATCCTTCCTCACCTTCATTGAAACCCCCCTCACGCTCTGTCCTTTCTCCCTCAGATTCCACATGCTGCACACTTCATATGCACATCGTTGTTTCCTGCTGTCACCTCTGTGGCTCTTTATTCATGTGATGAAGCCCTGCCTCTCCATCCTCCACCCACTTCTACCCCTCCATGCCACCTCCACCTTTCACTCCCAGGACTGCCTGTGTCTTCACCTGCATGGATTCTTTTCACTTCTCTGCCAGCTTCAAGGTGCTGCCTTGTAAGGTATTTTATTCTGCCAGCACCTCCAAAGGATATCATTTGCCTCCTTGTACCACCAAATCATGATGATCCCACTCTTAAAGGTCCAAATAGGCCAAGTGCGGTAGCTCATGCCTGTAATCCCAACACTTTGGGAGGCCAAAGTGGGCAGATCATGAGGTCATGAGTTTGAGACCAGCCTGGCCAACATGGTGAAACCCTGTCTCTACTAAAAATACAAAAAAAAAAAAAAAATAGCTGAGCTTGCTGGCAGGCACCTGTAATCCCAGCTACTCGGGAGGCTGAGGCAGGAGAATCATTTGAACCTGGGAGGTGGAGGTTGCAGTGAGCCGAGATTGCTCCATTGCACTCCAGCCTAGGCAACAGGGCAAGACTCCGTCTAAAAAAAAAAAAAAAAAAAAAAAAAAAAAAAAAAAAAAAAGTCCAAATAACATTCTGCTTCACTTGCAAAGCTTGCATTACAGAATCAAAAGCTATAAAGCAGTAGATTCTTTCACACTACTAACCTCAACACAACCAAATTGTCTTCTCTAGCTCTTCATGCATGTTCCAAATTTGTACTCCAAATATATATTCAAGAGTCCATTTGCTTATTACCTATAGACACAGTTACTTGTTCTTGGGATAGCTGCGCCTTCTTTACAAGGCACATTGTCATTGACAATGGGCACTCAGTACTTGTTTCTGGGACTGCTAGTTAGAGCAGAGGGAAATGGATAGGCCTGCCTTCTCTCTCATCTCATTCTGTTATTAAAAGCGAGTCCCTAAGAGTTTGTCTCACTGGGTTCAATTTTCAACACACAGGTTATTCAAATGCTCATTCTACATTGAAATCAGCATGGAATGTGTAATAACAGGAAAGAGAAATATACAGACTCTCTGTGCTTGGCATGGCAATGTGTCATGTGGCTTGAAAAGGTATGTCTGGGAGTATCATATGGCTGTTACTCAGCCTGGACACAGAAGAGCTTTGTATGGCATCCCTCACTGTCCAGCCCCAAATAACAGATATTCAGCTGAGCTGGCTCACATCGACTGTGAGAAGTTTCAATCTAGTTAATGAAATATTTTTTCAACTGCAAAATATTCATTTTTGTCCAAAGGAAAAAAATTCAATCACTTCTTCATTTTTACTCCCAATCCAAGATCATGTTTCAATCTTTTGATTCAGAGGACCCAGGATTACACCTTAAATATAATAACTCATCTTTCTTAATTTTCAAAGCATGATTGCTTGGAGTGCTCTCTTTTAAATATATTCTCATGTGATAATTAATTCCCATTAATTAAATGCTTGTAAATGCTACAACAACCCTATGAAGGAGGTACTATTTTTCAAATATCAAAAAATGAGGCTTAGGATGTTGAAGAAACTTGCCCACATTCACACAGTTAATATGTGGGGATCTTGAATTCAAATGCAGGGCTATCTAATTTCAGATACTGATACAGTTTGGCTCTGTGTCCCCCCTCAAATCTCACCTTGAATTGTAATAATCCCCACATGTCAAGGGTGGGACCATGTGGAGACAACTGAATCATGGGGCCAGTTTCCCCCCATGATGTTCTCGAGACAGTGAGTTCTCACAAGATCTGTTAGTTTTATAAGCGTCTTCCTTCTCTTGGCACTCATTTTCTCTCCTGCTGTGCTGCAAAGAGGTGCCTTCTTCCATGATTTTAAGTTTCCTGAGGCCTCCCCAGCCATGCAGAACTGAGTCAATTACACCTCTTTTCTTTATAAATTACCCAGTCTCAGATATTTCTTCATAGCAGCGTGAGAATGGACTAATACAGGTACCAAGTTTTTTACCACCGTACTATTAGCCTGTTAGAAAAGACCAGTGTTGAGTGTCTTCAGTAAAAGACAAAACCAAGATGATTTATTCTAGAAGTGTTCTTACGACTTATTTTTCTAAGTCACCAAAAAAGCTATACCACATAGCAATGGGATGGATTCATGAGCCAAGGACAGTATTCATATCATTTCAAGAGAAGGATAAGCAGAAAATCCTTGGAATAGCTGATGAACCTAGGAGCCAGGAATAGCAAATCTCTTCTTGCTGCTTCATATCAGAGGTGATAGAAAACTGCACTGCCTCTTGGGTCATGTATCCCCAGAAGATTGTCAATAAGAATTTTCCATGATTAAGTCAATTTCTGACAATCACAGATTTTTCACCAAATCTCTGATTGTTGAGCATTATTGAAGAGCTCTTTCAAGTTAAACTGATTTGGGGGAAGGGAGAGGTCATTTAAATCAGTGGGATTAGCCACTTGGAAAATAGCAAGGGCTGGGAGGCTGCTACAAAAGAAGCTGGCAACACATACGATTCTTTGAATCATTGGCCAGTCCTCATGGGTTTTCTCTTCAAAGGACACAGCCATAGCCATGAGAAAAAGAACCCAAACACAACACTCACAACAAAATTAAAGTTGTCCTAAAACTTGGCTTCCTTACTACTGGGACATAGGATCCAGATCTTATCCCATCCCACATCACTCAAAAAAGGATATTTGTTTCCCACAGTTTTACAACTTGTGAGGTTCTTTTTTCTAAAGATGTGAAAGAAATAAATTGAGAGGCTCTGCAGTTAACTTCCTGTTTTGCACAAATGCAGCTATGTATTTCTCTAAAAAGTCAACTGGAGCCATTTCACTATGAACTTTATCACTTCGGGAAAGAGCCAAAACAGCTATCGGGTCTTATGTCTTCATCTGAGCTATTTATGTCTAGAAGCCAGTTATTTTAAGTGATATCAAATAAACAATTTAACCATGATAAATACTTGGGACACTCAGCTGCTGTCCCTCTCTTCTCATTAGTATGTGTAATCATATGCATGCATTGTATATAAATGACAATGATCCTTCAGAGTCAAAAAGACCTTGCCCATGGTGTCGTCCGCATGTAACTGACTGGATGCTTCAAAGCAGTGTTCTCTTCTCTAGGCACATGTGAGTATCCTGAACTGATGTGGCCACACTGGGGCCTTTTGAGATTCTGGCTGCCTACCACATTGCTCTAGAGTGGCTGATGTTCCTTAATACCCCACAGTGTAGTCTTTAGGCCGTTAATTAAGCTTCAGTTTTGTAGAGCTTGTCTACATATATATGTAGTTATGCTCTCTGATGCCCCTACTGCATCCACTAACACATCTTTTAGCCTCTCAATACCTATCATGGTAACAGTCCCAAGAAAAAGCGGCTCAAACTTAGACTTTGGGTGGAACCATTCCGGCTATTGCTGATTGAAACAGGAATCATGGCATAAACCAAAGTAATCCTATCTAGGCCTATATATGCTATAAATGTATTAGAAAGGCCCCCAACTCACAACTGGCTCAAATGCTGCCATCCCAGAATGTTTCATATCAAATAGGCAAAAACCAAATCGCATCCCTTGTTTGGAGAAGTATAAATACTTCAAGTCAGTGGATCACTTAAAGTCAGGCTGTCATTGCAAACCAAGCAGAGGTACTCTGTTGAGTCTTATTTGTGAATCCTTGAGAACAAGAAGGATTGCTTCTGAAGCATTTCCATAATACCACACATTCTTGAGCTTCTGTGCAGCAATTGCCAGTGATGAAGCAGACTTACTTATACACATCTCTTTAAAGAAGCTAAGACATCACCTATTATTTCAGTTTCAAAAAAGATTGAGAGGTTTTCAATCTCAAATAAAAAGTAAACATTTTAATTCCGTTTTAAAGATGGAAAAACAGGCTCAGAAAGCTTAAGTGGCTTGCCCAAAGCTCAAGAGGGAGTAAATGGAAGAGGTTCTATGTGCGGGGGGCAATGTCATGTTCTTCAAAGCCATGATGCTGTCGGCGTCTCAAAGGCTAACCCTACAGAAAAAAGGAACAAAGAGGATGAGGAGGGAATTGTTACCATCCAGGTTCCCCTCCTGGCCCAGTGCTCTTACACTGGCACCTCCCCCAGGACTGCAACTGTTGACTCCATCCTGGAATGGTTTATCTGCCCATCTTTAATCCATCTAAGCCCAGTTCTTTTAGATTTCCAAGTAATAATCCACTAACTGATGAAGACGTCCAGACTGCTGTGACGGAGCAGGGAGGGCTCCTTCCTTCTTGGGGCCATCATACTCCTCTAGAAGCCCTGCCCAAAGCTCTGTGTTTGGACTTTTACTCTAATATTAGAGAGTCAGGCATGGCAGAGAGGAAGGCAGAGTGTGATTACAGGCTGATGGTGCTGATAATATTTTGGGATCAGTGAGGCCTTATGACATGCTTGGAGAGTGTCCTGTATGACTATCTACTTGTGGTTAGCTTTGGTTGTTGAACATACGAACACACTATCATCATCCCCAGACATGTTTTTAATAATAAATAGTGAGGCATTCTCGCCAACATTTAAGGTTTGGAAAAAAAAAAAAAAAAAAAAACAAGCTCTACAGAGAAAAATACTTTGAAAGGATGTTTTGGTAGGGCAGCCACCTTTGCTGGTTGCTGTCAGCAGGGATGGCTATTAACAGGACATCTAAGAAGCTGGAACAGAGAGTTATCCTGGGATGTATCCCCTGCCTCTGGGAGGAAGAAGGTGATCAATGCACATTCCAAGTAATAAAAGATCAGCTGAGAAACAATCCTGGGGCTTTGATAGACCCTACCAGCATCCCATAAATGAGACTAATAAAAAAATATCCATCAAAGAGGCTGGCACCTGCAGGTCTCTCAATAAATGAGAGCTCTTATTGTTTCTTATACATTGATGAAAATAGCAGACGAATCTCAGATGGTGATTTATTCGTGGGAGCACTTGGTAGATTTCCACTGAATACTATACATTAGATAATAACCCAGAAAGGAATAAACCCTAGATAAACATTGGAGAGCCGAGAAAATAAAAGCAATTATCTAAAATGTGACTCCTGCCTCCAGTCACACTAAGACTGTGTCTATTTTTATAGCATTGATCATAATCTTAAATTATCTTCTTTGTTCACTGTGGTATCTCCAGAACCTGGAACAGTGCCTGCCTGGCATACAGTATGTGCCCCATAAATGTGCATTGAGTAAATACACAGATATCTACATACAGTGTTGAATGAATATATATCAAGTCAATCAATAACTATTAAGAGGCCCAATAAAGCTACATTTAGGCTATGTGACCTTGGGCAGTCACTTGATGTCTCTTTGATTCACTTCTTCATCTATAAAGTAATTATAATACCAATCTCACCAGGTTGCTATCAAGATTAAATAGTTTAATACACATGAAAACAATGTATAAATCATTGGTACAATGCAAATATTAAGACTATTACAATAGAAATAAACAGAGTGAGATAATGGGATTATTATATACTTAAGACCTGAGCTTTGCACAACTGATCCCAATGGGAAGCAGGTCTTCATTTTGAGTCCTACTTTTTCTAAACAATTATTTAATAAGCATGCTCCTCCCTGGTCTCAGAACATGTATATATCTTTCCCACTGCCTATCTTAGCACTGTGCACATATAACAATGTTAATGTCTTCTGCCTAACTCTTACTCATCCCTGAAGACCCAATTCAGGGGCTGCTTCCTCCCAGAATTCTTTCCTGATGTTCTGCCTGAATCCTCTCAACTCCCACACTGTGACTAAGTTGGATCTTTCTCATCTGTAATCAGAAAACTGTTTTGCCTATTTCTTTGCTTAATCATCAGGACCGGACCATAAACTCTTTGAGAATTGTGGCTTTCCTCTGATTATCATCTGAACCTAGAACAGTGTCTGATACAAAGAACTCAGTAAGTGTGGAATAAATTAATTATAAATGAACGAGAATTGGAAAGGCCTAAGTTTCCATGGGTCAGCATAGCAGAAAATTCCTTAAGGCAAGTTAATGGTTAATCTTCCAAATGTATTCTAAGTACTGACTCACAGACCTTCAGGAATGTGTGTCCTTGAAGGGGTTAGAAAAATGTCAAGCTGGGCATAGCTGTTTATCTATTAAATGATATTTTCCCCCTTTTATTTTCCTTGTATGTCTCCTCTAGCAATAAACAGGGTCTCTCTTCTCACCATGGCATGAATACAGCATAAACCACAAACTCCACACATTCCTCTTACTGAGGCAACTGTACATGTTTTCCAAAACTGAAGCAAAAGAAAAAGAAGTTAGATGCAAGACGTAGAAGTCATCAGCAATTTCTTAAGGTCTCAAAGATTATTAAAGGAATTGACATTTGCAAAATCACTTTGAACTCTGGCATTCAGCAGCTTTTTGAATGTTCCATACAATGAAAAGTTCCATTCCCATAAAGTCAGAAATACCTTTCTGGGCTCATTTCACATCAGAATGCAATAAGGTTCATAAATGTCTCTGTGAAGTTTGAGTGTAATAAAGTTCAGCTATAAAACATTTAATATGCAACAGGCTTCTACACCAGCTGAAGCACCGACTGTTTGATGGGGCTCCCTTTACAGCATATTTCATCCGCAACAAGAAACATTTTTAAAAATCTATAAATACCTGCAATACAACCATCAAAGTCTTTTTTATTATTACAGATCAGGCTGAGGCAAACTGACATACCTGATCACCCCACCCAAAGTATGTTCATAGAAAGCTCTTGTAACTCTGTCCCCAAAGAACATTTAAAATCTACTTTGGATGTCATTCAGCAGTTGATATTCTTCAGCAACTTCAGCAGCAGCCTCTCCTACAAAATGAGGGTTTTATTTTCCTTTGAGAACCAAAGAAGCAGGTTCCTTCCACCTGTCCAGAGTTGTTTGGGTACCTCGTCTTCAGCCCAGTCCAGGTCCCAGCACTGAGCCACTGGCCCGTAGATAGAGCAATCCCATTAACAGAGTTCAGTGAGTCAGTTCAGTTTGCAGTTTGGGTCTATAGTCCCAGGGTGTCTCTTTCCTAGAAATGACCACATCAGTCAACTAGGAGATCCCTCTTTCATTTCATACTTCTCCAAGCCTAACAGGAATGCATCTATAATGATTTAAAAGAAAACTACAAAGTTCACTTTCTCACTGTATTCATGTTTCTATGGAAATGTCTTCATCACATATAGCCTTTCCTGACTACCCTGATTAAAATCACTCCCCAATTAGACTATATCCCCTTATCCTGTCTATTTTTTATTCCTTTTATAATTCCTCACTTGTTGTTTGTCTCTCCTCACTAGGATGTAAGCCCAATGGAAGCTGGGACTTTGTTTCACTCACTCATTGCTATGTTCTCAGGAATTACATTATTTCTTATTATTTTAAATTCCAAGTAACATGTGCAGGATGTGCAGATTTGTTACATGGGTAAACGTGTGCTGTGGTGGTTTGCTGTACCTATCAACCCATCACCTAGGTATTAAGCCCAGCATGCATTAGCTATTTTTGCTGATGCTCTCCCTCCCCCCGCCCCCCACCCCCAACAGGCCCAGTGTGTGTTGTCCCTCTCCCTGTGTCTATGTGTTCACAGCGTTCAGCTTCCACTTATAAGCGAGAACATGTGGTGTTTGGTTTTCTGTCCTGCATTAATGTTCTGGAAGCCATTATCCTCAGCAAACCAACATGTCCAGCTCCATCCATGTCCCTGCAGAGGACGTGATCTTTTTCCTTTTTATGGCTGCATAGTATTTCACAGTGAGAATGTACCACATTTTCTTTACACAGTCTGTCATTGATGGGAATTTGGGTTGAATCCGTGTTTACTATTGTGAATAGTGCTGCAATGAACATGTGCATGGCATACACGTATCTTTTTAATAGAATGATTTCTATTCCTCTGGGTACCTACCCAGTATTGGGATTGCTGGGTCAAATGGTATTTCTGGTTCCACGTCTTTGAGGAATCACCACACTGTCTTCCACAATGGTTGAACTAATTCACATTCCCACCAACAGTGTAAAAGCGTTCCTATTTCTCCGCAGCCTCGCCAGCATCTGTTGTTTCTTGGACTTTTTAGTAATCACCATTCTGACTGGCATGAGATGTTATCTTATTGTGGTTTTGATTTGCATTTCTTTAATGATCAGTGATGTTGAGCTTTTTTTCATATGTTTGTTGGCCACCTAAATGTCTTCTTTTGAGAAGTGTCTGTTCATGTCCTTTGCCCACTTTTTCATGGGGTTGTTTGCTTTTTTTTCTTGTAAATTTAAGTTCCTTGCAGATTCTGGATATTAGACCTTTGTCAGATGAATAGATTGCAAAAATTTTCTCCCATTCTGTAGGTTGTTCGTTTGCTCTGGTAGTTTCTTTTTCTGTGAAGAAACTCTGGTTTAATTAGATCCCATTTGTCAATTTTTGCTTTGTTGCAATTGCTTTTGACATTTTTGTCATGAAATCTTTGCCCCTGGCTATGTCTTGAATAGTATTACCTAGATTTTCTTCTAGGGTTTTTAGAGTTTGGGGTTTAACATTTAAGTCTTTAATCCATCTCGAGTTAATTTTTGTATAATTTTTGTATATGGTGTAAGGAAGGGATCAATTTTCAATTTTCTGCATATGGCTAGCCAGTTCTCCCAGCACCATTTACTAAATAGGGAATCCTTTCCCCATTACTTGTTTTTGTCAGGTTTTTCAAAGATCAGATGGTTGTAGATGTGTGGTCTTATTTCTGAGTCCTCTATTCTGTTCCATTGGTTTATGTGTCTGTTTTTGTACCAATACCATGTTGTTTGGATTCCTGTAGCCTTGTAATATAGTTTGAAGTCAGGTAGCGTGATGCCTCCAGCTTTGTTCTTTTTGCTTAGGATTGTCTTGGCTATTGGGGCTCTTTTCTGAATCCATATGAATTTTAAAATAGTTTTAGGAATTAGAATTATTTCTAACACCTGGTTGATACTCAGGAAATGCTTGTTGAAATTGGGCATCGTGGCTTATGCCTGTAATCCCAGTACTCTGCGAGACCGAGGTGGGTGGATCACTTGAGGTCAAGGAGTTCAAGACCAGCCTTGCCAACATTGTGAAATTCTATCTAAAAATACAAAAATTAGTCGGGTGTGGTGGTGGGCAGCTGTAATCCCAGCTGCTTGGGAGGCTGAGGCAGGAGAATCGCTTGAACCCAGGAAGTAGGTTGCAGTGAGCTGAGATTGCACCACTGCACTCCAGCCTGGGCAACAGAGCGAGACTCCAACTGAAAAAAAAAGGAATGCCTGTTAACTTTAGTATGGATGAAAGAATGAATGAATAAATGAATGAATGACAAAGGCAGGAAGTTGTGGACAAATTGTATAAAGGAAAACTAGGGAAGCCCAAATTGTAGTTAGCCCATATCCAAACACGATGTGCAGTCACATGCCTCCCTGTTTCTATTCATGTTGTCCCCTCTGCCTGTGATGTCCCAACTCCCTGCAAAGGTACCTGTCCTTTAACACAGTGCCAATATCACCTACTCTCTGAAGCCGCCACAGCCCTCACAAGCCAGACAATAATGCCCCCACTATGTTACAAGTGCATTGTAAACTTATCTCTATAAAATCCTTTTAACAAGGTCCCCCGACCACATATGCACACACACACTATACATACACCCCTGGTGCCTCCTATATAAGACAGCATGTTTTCTAAAGACACAGCCTGGTATACAGCAGAGTCACACAACATATACTGGTTGGGCACTGACTGTTTAAGGCACTTAGGATACGTCAGTGAGCAAAATACACAAAGATCCCTAACCTCATTGAAATTATACCCTAATAAATGTGAACTAAATATTTGTTTCAAAAATGGATTTTCCTTTATGATATCTGGCTCAGCCTTTTCATCCATGAACTCAGCATTTTACTTTCTACATCAAATTGCTTACAAAGGAGAGATGTTTACTGAGGAGACAAGGGGAAAGACAAGTCTTTCTTTTTTAAGGGTTTCATCATTAAGTATCATTTCAAAGGTTAGATTTAGAAACTCAGCTTTTAGATGGAAAAAAAAAAGAGAGAAGGAAGTGGGGAAATCAATGATTTCCTTAGGAATAGGGTGAGGTCAGCAGCATAAAAAGCACCCAGGACAGCAGGACCACAATAGGAAGTCGAGGTGGAGGGCCTTGACCCACTGCTCATTCCAGTTCCATCCCTGTAGCTATGAGAACCAAGCACTATGACTGGTCCCACAGCAGACATGGAAATCAACCTGAGATTACACCATGTGTATACGAAGCTTGGGAGCATTACTTGCAAGTAACGGTAACTAGTGGTTAAACCCATGATCAGTACATATACGTTTTGGTGTGTTTTTTTTTTTTTTTTAATATAAAGAAGGCACTGAGGGAAGAGGGGTTCTTTGGACTGAAATATTTGAAGGCCAAAGAAACTGAAAATTATTCAAGATGTTAGAAAATCTAGGCTTTCCTACATGGCCTCTACATATAAAGCCTTGCTCTTTTCATCACTGACATCTCCCTGCCCTATCAATAAATTGTCAATATTCTCCAAATCTCAAATCAGAACAGGTCATGTGTCAAACAGAGGTGGACCTACAGTACAGAGAGTCTGCAGGTTTGAAATAAGAACTATCCCATGAGATATAGATTCGGAGAACTATAGCAATAGAAAAGTGCCCCAATCTTAATAACAGGCTTCTGCTGGGGAATACAGAAAACAAAGTTAATGCTTTACCTAGCGTCTATTTCCACATCCATTAAAAAGGTAATGCATTAGTTTTCAAATATTCAAACTGACATAGGCTAAAGAAAATAATAGAATTTGAGGTCCAGCAAGGACTGTAAATCCTCTCATCCTCCCTTCCACCTAGTGCCTGCACCTTTCCTGAAACAACCCTTTTGAGTTAATACCCAGCTTCTTTTGAACATCTTCAGGGTAGATTACTCATTGTGCATTTGTCATAAAACTTCCTTACACATCCCCCAAAGATATTTAATAGCTGATATTTATATATCTGCAAGGACATACATTGATCTGGGGAAAAAAGAACTTTTAAAATTCTGATTTCCAAATGTTTCTTCAAAAGAGAAACATTCAGTGAGACTAAAGGGTTGGGGCTGTGCAAGTGAGATCCAGACACCCCAGCACAATGCTCTCTTCTGTGTCTCATAATCACAAGAGGAATTAACTAGGGGTTAATTCAATCTATGTAATGTTCTCAGAGGAGGAAAGAAATAACTTTCCCCCTATTTTTCAAGCTATTTACCTTCATGTCCCTTGGAACCTTTTAAATAACATTACTTGAAAATCCAGTCTGTAAGCTGCCTTTGGCTCCAAAAATCATTAAAGAATTTATAAGCTGTTTTCTCTCCTATCCCTGGAGCTGCTGCCAGGGGAAGCAAAATCCAGACATTTGCAACTCAACACCAGTGAGTGCCTGGTTAATCTGATCAATGACGAGGCAGCAGTTGCAGTCACCTTTGACACAGGGCATCTGACAGGTGGTGACACTCTATTCTTAATAGTGCTACCACAAGACACTCGCCTGGCCCCCATCCAGCATGGTGGAGCTCTGGGTTTTAGGGGGTGAAGACTTCCAGGCCAGGTACCAATCCAGACAAAGCCGACCTCTCTTGTCTGCCAGGGCCTCTCTGGAAAGCCCAGAAGGACAGACTGTCTTGGGAAGCTTCTGATATTTCCTGCTGGTGACGTCCAAGCGATGATGGCAATGGCGTGCAATGTTCACCTGAGGCCCTCAGGGTAGTATATAACCCTGTCAGGGCAGTCCAAACAAATGTCCCAATTTAATCACCAAGTGCTAATGGTGGCATTTGGGATCTCATAAATCATAATAAAAAAAGTTTTCTGCGTGAGCTCCTCAGAGAGTTTCCAACAACAGAGCTTTAGCCAGGCCTGTGCAAAGCCAAAGAATTCTCTTTAGTCACCTGCTTGCGATGGCAAACCTGAGGAATCCTTTGTCCTGGGAAATATTCAGCAGTGCAGGGACCACAGCAGTGGAGGCAGTCCTCATCTACTTGGGAGAGCCAGCCTTTGCCTCACCTTCCCAACCCTCAGTCAGGGAAGCATTTCTCAAGTAGGGGGTGGAAGGGAGATGGCAACAGTGGCCTTTTAGATTTTCTCATTCCATTTATATTTTTCAATTTTTAGATTCCTTCTTCACCTAAAACTTAGAATTCTTGTAAGAGCAAAGGTTTCTTAGAAATTTGGATATCAAAATAGAATAGGGCTCTCTCCTCTTTTATCTGACAAAAAAAAAAAAGCATATGTATTAAAGTGTGTGTAGACCACATAAACACACACACTAAATTTATTGGTCTAAAAAATATATAGCACTCAATTTATAATGGATACTCAATAAAAGTTAGTTATCATCATAAAAAATAAATAAATGGATTGGCCTGAACCAACTCTCCCAGTTTTCACCAGTCTGATATCACTTTTGCCTAATTTATATTCTTTATGAGGAGGAAATGACGGGTCTCCTTAGCCATAAGAAGGACAATCTAGACAGTCAAGATTGTTTAACCTATTTATTTTATTTAGTAGAACGAAAAAAGTGGTTAAGATGGCCCACTCAGCCAGGAGTGGTGGCTCACGCCTGTAATCCCAGCACTTTCAGGGGCTGAGGCAGGCAGATAATTTATATTCTTTATGAGGAGGAAATGATGGGTCTCCTTAGCCATAAGAATGACAATCTAGACAGTCAAGATTGTCTAACCTATTTATTTTATTTAGTAGAATGAAAAAAATGGTTAAGATGGCCCACTCAGCCAGGATTGGTGGCTCATGCCTGTAATCCCAGCACTTTCAGAGGCCGAGGCAGGCAGATCACTTGAGGTCAGGAGTTCAAGACCAGCCTGGTCAACATGGTAAAACCCCGTCTCTACTAAAAATACAAAAATTAGTCGGGCATGGTGGCGCATGCCTGTAGTCCAGCTACTCAGGAGGCTGAGGCAGGAGAATCGCTCAAACCTGGGAGGCAGAGGTTGCAGTGAGCCAAGAGTGTACCACTGTACTCCAGCCTGAAAGAGCAAGACTCTGTCTTAGGAAAAAAAAAAAAAAATGACCCACTCAGTTATTTCACTGACACACAGTGAAGAGCTTGACTGGGGCTGGGCACATTTCAAAGAAATGTATATGAATATCTTTAAAGGACTAACACTACATCCTTTCAGGAGAGTGTTGAGACACATTGTCAGTGTCATGATACGAATGGCCCACACCATCCAGACCATCAAGTCCCCCAACCTTGGTCATCTACAGTGATGGGTTATTCTTTACTTGCTTCATACATATTGGTCTTAACTTGCCTAAGAAATTGTGCAAGTTCACTAAGAGCAGGAATCAAGTCTTGTGCTGCTTCTCTATCCCCAGTAGCAAAGTATGACAGTGAAGTGTCTCAGTGACATCCACCAGAAGACGTATCAAGACTCAGTGAAGGAAAATCCCCCTCTATGAAGAGCATGTAGCTCCCCAGGGTAGATTAAATTCACTCCTAGCTGGAGGCCTGGGTTGAGGTGTAGACCCAGATGCAAGGGCTAAAAGCGAAATGGAGATAGGAAGTAATGATACAGCAGCTTGAACAGTGAGCTTACTGGAATTCTTTCATTTCTACATTTATCTCAAAAAGTGTCTTTATCCTCAGTAAAGACTGCCTGCCATGTGTCATCAAAACCCAATTCCTTTTCCTCCTAGACATGCAAGTAAACTAAATTCCCTAGCCTCCCTTACAGTTATAAGTGGCCATGTGATGAAATATTTAACCAATGCAAGGTTAAGCAGAAGCAATGTGTACCATTAACAGACCCCACTGATAAAACCCTCCCACAGGCAACTCCCTCTTCTCTCCCCAGGCATCAAGCGAATAGAGAAGATTCTACGGATGTAGAAGAGGTCCATGGGTTTCCGAATTGCCGCTGGATTGCCTCTATCAAATACCCAAGAATTTCATGAGTGAGAAATAACCTTCTGTTGCTTTAAATTTTGGGTTGTGCATTACATCAGTGAGCCTACCATGACTAACACATCCTATGGATGCAGATTTCGCTTCTCTGGCCATTGACATGAGTGTGCTTTCTGGATGTAGGTTGGTGTCTATTGCTATCATTTTCTGCCTTCTCATGTTTGATCTGGCTCTTAACCAGTTATTTTTGGTAAACACTTTATACAACAACCTCCTTTCTTCTAGACATTTCTAGTTTTCTTGAAATGAACTTTAGTTATGAGTAACATTAAAAATGTCTGTGTGTTCTGCGCATAGGCACAGGGAGGGGAACAACACACACTGGGGCCTCTCAGGGGGTGTACTGGGGTGGGAAGAGGGAGAGCATTAGAAAAAGTAGCTAATGCATGCTGGGCTTAATACCTAATGGGTTGATAGGTGCAGCAAACCACCACAGCACACATTTACCTAGGTAACAAAACTTCATATCCTGCACATGTACCCCAGAACATAAAATTTAAGTTTAAAAAATCTCTATGTTCTGTAGGCTTTCTCTTATAGAACATAGAGCTATTTTAAACTTAACCACTTCCTCCCCACTTAAAATTATTAGTCTGGAGGGAGTGGTTAGGAGTGGAAATAAGAGAAATGGGTTGTAGACAAAGCCATAGAGAAGAGTCATACTCAAGAAAAATTTTTCTCATCTCCGAATAGAAGTCACGATTATCTGCTCTTCTCGCTGAAACAAACTATGAACCAGAAGCTAAGACTCAGCTTAACACTTATGAAAAATGATTTGGCCTTCCCTTCTGTTTTGAACACAGGAAGGAATGGCCACATATCTTTGACTTTGAAGACAACTGGAATTTCACGTATTATTCCGGGAGCAAAATCACCCCTTTATGAGAAAGAGAAAGGTGGAAACAGAGCATTTGGGCTTGGGAAGATAGTAGTTGCTATGCAGAGCCCATTATTTACTGAGCATCTCTTTAACATATACCTTATGGGAGGTAGGAGATGAGTGAAAACAAAAATAGACTAGGTTAGACAGAGAGTTTTTATAATAATTACTAAGAAGTGCCAGTAAAATTTACTGTTGATCCAGTTTACTGTAAGCTTCATGTCCTTAACATCATCATAAATGATGAACAGATTAACAGAATGTAAACAAAATTCTTCTCAGAAAACTTTTTTTTTTTTTTTTTTTTTTAAGTCACAGGGGACCCAAGATTCTTGGACAGAATTCTCGCTGGGAGCCAACTCAGCCTGATCTGCTGGCATCTCTCAAGTATCAGAAGTCAACAAAATGGTTTGCCTTGAAGACTTGGCCAGAGCAGCAGCCAAAGTTCATCAGGCTTTCGTAAAGAGACTGTTGGTCTAAGAAAACACAATTCTAAGGGCTCCCATTGTGCAGCTGGGGTGGCGAAATGCAAACTAATATAAGGAAAAAAAAAGCTTTTCATTTCCATGGAAGAAATGACCCATCATATTGTTGATATTTCCTTTTCTGTGCTAACTTATTCCATTAATTAGGCTCTCATTTTATGATATAATTTCACTGCAAGCGTATCTTCTTTTGATTATTACACAAGGACTGTTTTCTATAGTTCATATCTAAGTCCAGCCCTGGAAAAAATCTTTTCTTTCTTTTGAGACAGACTTTTTTGTTTTGTTTTGAGACAACACTCCCTCTGTTGCCCAGGCTGGAATGCAGTAGCAAGATCATAGCTCACTGCAACTTCTGCCTCCTAGGCTCAAACGATCCTCCCACCTCAGCCTCCCAAGTAGCTGGGATTACAGGCATGCACCATCACACACCCGGCTAATTTTTTGGATTTTTAGTAAAGTTTTGCCATGTTGGCCAGGCTGATCTTGAACTCCTGTCCTCAAGTGATCTGCCCACCTTGGCCTCCCAAAGTGCTGAGATTACAGGTGTGAGCTACCGTGCCCAGCTCGGCCATGGAAAAATCTTGATGTAGAATTTATCTGCAGGTATCTCCATCTCTATTTGCAGTTTTTAGTAAATGTTTTAGTTTGACAGTAAACAAGCTGAGACATTAATGATTGAGAGAGCACCTAAGCAGCCCAAAGTGCTGGGAGTCTCTCCCTAAAGAATTAGATGCACGCAGTTTTTTCCCTTACAGACACTTTACTGAGCAGTCATGTTGGACCTGGGTGGCATCTGCTATTAGACACACTATTCACCAATAAAACCCTGAAAATTGCATTGCACAGGACTGATAAAAATAAGATGACTTAAGATATGTATTTATGGTATATATACACAAAAAAAGAATGAAAGTTGGAGGGGGTATTGCCTCTGAGATGAAGAGTTATGAGTAGTTTTTATTTCCTTTTTTGTTCATCTGTATTTCATTTTTTAGGCAATGCAAATATATTATTTAGACAACAAAATACTTATTAGAAAGAAAAGACATGGTGGTTTTTTTTCCCCTTTATTCTTTGCTTTTCTAAGAGGAAATTTTGACTACAATTGCTTGTGGGTGATACCTGTGTTCTGGTAGCTTAGGAAGACACAGTGTGGTTAGAGAAGGATAAGAACAGATGGCTTTAATAAATGTACTCAAGGCTAATGTACCCTTCATAGTCTCAGGCTTCAGATCAGATCTCTTATCTATGCTGGCACCAGGATGTGGTTTTGAGTTCTCTGCTTTTTCTACAGCTTTAGGGAAATCTGCGTGTGGGCACATCTAATTGTCCAAACCAAAAATCACATCCAGGATGTGAGGCAGCCTGGGAAGGTCATTTTGAGTTCTGTAGTCTCCGAAGTATAAAAGCACATACACATGTATACATACACACATTAACACCCACACACTTTTGAAGGAAGTTGGAATGGAAGATAAGCACCACAGTGAAACTTTAGAAGAATTTCCCTTACATTCAGGAAAGAACATAGAGGGTCCATTTTCATCACTTTTATCACCACTGTCTAGAAGATAAGCTGTAATAACATAAAATAAAAAGTGTATAGAACACTTGGAAAAAAATATAAAAGATTGGTCCCATTCTCAGATGACGATATTCCATGAAGAACCAACTATAAACAGGTTGTTATGAGCTGAATGTTAGTGTGACCCCAAAATTCATATGCTGAAATCTTAACCCCAAGGTGATGGTGTTAGATGGTGAGGCTTTTAGGAGTTGACACAATGTAACGCCTCTTCTATGAAGTGGGCCTTTGTCAGTTACCAAATCTGCAGATGTCTTGATCTTGAACTTCCCAGCCTCCAGAACTTGGAGGAATAAATGTTTGTTGTTTGTAAACCACCCAGTTCATGGTATTTTATTAGAGCTGCTCAAAGGGTCTAAGACACAAGTATTAGTCATAAGTAAATGCATCAAATTTCCTGAATACAAATCAACATATAAAAAAATCAACAGCATGCTTGGATCCCTGGTATGAATCACATCTGGTCATGGCAAATAATCTAAAAAATAATAATAAAATAAATTTAAACAATTAAAAAAGCAACAGTATTTACTATTCATTGCCAATGACTAATTAGAAAATGGCATAAACATGACATCTGTGATAATGACAAATACTCTAAGGTAACTAGAACTACACGTAATAAAAGATGAGTACAATTTATACAGAAGATTGTAGAAAGACAAAAAAAATTAAAAGTGAAAACCTAAATGGGAAGAAGCATCATGTATATTGGGATAAAGTAGATATCATAATATAAATTACAAAATACAGAACTAACTGATATAAAATACTAAATTTCAAAATGTGTTGGATACAGCTAAAGCAGCACTAAAGAGGAATTTATAACTTTAAATACATGTATTGGGGGAGGAAAGAGATAAAGTTTGATGTGGCGGTAAGCATCCACTTAGGGAAAAGTACAAAAAGAAAATAATAGTAGAAAGTAACAAAATAGAAAATATAAAAGAGGTTTTTTAAAAAATACTTACAAAATGGACAGTCTTTACGGGGATTGAACAAGAACAAAGCAAGAAGGCACTAATAACTAATGTCAAGGATATGGAAGTGGATATGTGGATATAACTAAAATACTGCCATTATTCAAGATAAGAGTATTATGAGTAACTGTAACATAACACATTTTAAAACTTGGTCGAAATGGTCAAATTTCTAGAAAAGTATACCTCAACAAAACTGATTCAAGAAAAATAACCCTAGGCCGGGCGCGGTGGCTCACGCTTGTAATCCCAGCACTTTGGGAGGCCGAGGCGGGCGGATCACGAGGTCAGGAGATCGAGACCACGGTGAAACCCCGTCTCTACTAAAAAAAAGACAAAAAATTAGCCGGGCGTGGTGGCGGGCGCCTGTAGTCCCAGCTACTCGGAGAGGCTGAGGCAGGAGAATGGCGTGAACCTGGGAGGCGGAGCTTGCAGTGAGCCGAGATTGCGCCACTGCACTCCAGCCTGGGCGACAGAGCGAGACTCCGTCTCAAAAAAAAAAAAAAAAAAAGAAAAATAACCCATTAAAAAATAAATCAGCAGTTACCTTTTATTTATTTTTTTTTGACAAGAAAATATCAAATGGTTTTACTGGCAAGATCTGCCAAATATTTAAGAAACAAGTAATTTCAATCTTGGACAGAATTTTCCAGAGAATAGAAAATGGGAAGAGGGTTGTTCCTCATTTTATGAAGCTAGTATACACATCAGTGCCAACATTTGACAAGGGAAGTTTGAAAAAGGAAAATCACAGACTAATTTCTCCCATGAGCAGAGACTTAAAAAATTCTAAACAAAATATTTGCCAACCAAATCCGAATATAGAAATTGTACACCACGATCAAGTTGAGCTCATCCTAGGATTGTATCCTTTATGGTAACATTCGGGAAAGCAAAATACATGGGTGCACATGCAAGAGGTAGGAGATTGAGACTGGGAGTGTGTAGAATTTCTGATTTCATCCATTTTTTTGCAAGTGAATTAGATTTTCTTTAAAAAGGTTATTGGGTGAAGGCGCAGATAGAGGAGCAGGTCTTGGAGATTTAAGGGGAAAGGAAGTATGATACAGTCTTCCAGACGACTGGAAGAGTAAATGGAATATAGTGCGATTGCATTGGGGCTCATCTGAGCTTTATGGGCATGAATTTAAAGATTATTTATTAGAGGCCCTGGTTTGTGCAGTAAGAAAAATTTTGTTTAGGGATTAGGAAGCAAGAAATAAAACTAAAAATCTCCCATTACTCACAGATGACATGATGATTCTTATAGAAAACCCAAAAGATATTCCTACATCAATATAGAAAACTCATTTGCATTTCTTTTTTTTTTTGCTTTAAGTTCTGGGATACATGTGCTGAATGTGCAGGTTTGTTACATAGGTATACATGTGCCATGGTGGTTTCCTGCACCTATCAACCCGTCATCTAGGTTTTAAGCCCAGAATGCATTAGGTATTTGTCCTAATACTCTCCCTCCCCTTCCCCTACTCCCCCCAACAGGCCCTGGTATGTGATGTTACCCTCCCTGTGTCCCTGTGTTCTCAATGTTCAGCTCCCACTTATGAGTGAGAACATGTGGTGTTTGGTTTTCTGCTTCTGCGTTAGTTTGCAGAGGATGATGGTTTCCAGCTTCAGCCATGTCCCTGCCAAGGACATTAACTCATTCTTTTTTTCTGGCTGCATAGTATTCCATGGTGTTTATGTGCCACGTTTTCTTTATCCAGTCTATCATTGATGGGCATTTGAGTTGGTTCCGAGTCTTTGCTATTGTAAATAATGCTGCAATAAACATATGTGTGCATGTGTCTTTATAGAATGATTTATAATCCTTTGGGTATATACCCAGTAATGGGATTGCTGGATCAAATGGTATTTCTGATTGTAGATCCCTGAGGAATCACCACACTTTCTTCCACAATGGTTGAATAAATTTACACTCCCACCAGCCGTGTAAAGGCATTCCTATTTCTCCACGTCCTCACCAGCATCTGTTGTTTCCAGACATTTTAATGATCATCATTCTTACTGGCATGATATGGTATCTCATTGTGATTTTGCTTTGCGTTCCTCTAATGACCATTGATGAGTTTTTCTTATGATTTTAGCCGCATAAATGTCTTCTTTTGAGAAGTGTCTGTTCATATCATTCACCCATTTTTTAATGGGTTTTTTTCTTGTAAATTTAAGTTCCTTGTAGATTCTGGATATTAGCCCTTTGTCAGATGGATAGGTTGCAAAAATTTTCTCCAATTCTGTAGGTTGCCTATTCACTCTGATGATAGTTTCTTTTGCTGTGCAGAAGCTCTTCAGTTTAATTAGATCCCATTTGTCAATTTTGGCATTTTTTGAAAATGTTTTTGGTGTTTTAGTCATGAAGTCTTTGCCTATGCCTATGTCCTGAATGGTATTGCCTAGGTTTTCTTCTAGGGTTTTTATGGTTTTAGGTTTTACTGTTTAAGCATAAGGAGGGATACATTTAAGCCAAAAAGGACAGTCTACATCTCTGCTTATTGTACCAAGGCAGCAGAAATACAATTCATAGATCCCAACACTTAGCTTTCCCTACCCTAGTCACAGAGCATCCCTCTGCCTGCCAAGGGAATTGGCTCTGCAGATACAAGGGATTTGCCCAGGGATAAAGACCCCTTCTGATTCAGGCATCAGGAGATACAAATGCAATACACTGCAGCTGACACAACTGGACATCTTCAGCGTTGCAGTGTCTCACCGTCTCTCTGCATGCCAGCTCCAGCTCATCGGGCCAGTTATGAGAAGGAAAACATATTTTCTAAAAGCTTTCTTAAGTGTTCACATGGCCAGCTGCCCTTGTTTGTTCTCCTGAGTACTGAGGTCACTGGAAGCCACAAAACCCAGCTGGGACCACTTCAACGAGTTATGCTCCAGGGAAATTTATGGTGTGAAAAGGTAAAAGTAAATTTTGGAAACTGGTGGAATCTTCATGGAAGTATCATCCTGGGCTAATACCAAGGCTCTGACGTAGACAAAAGTATGAACTACTCTGCAGGCTCAGCGCCAAGGGCAAGGTCGTAAGAGCTTGAGATGGCCTTAACAAATTAAGTGAGGCAGGCAAAGTTCAATTGCTTACTGTGAGCTGGATCCTTCTACATTATTATTTTTATCATGGAGTCCAATGTCCCCATGTTGATCCCAACAAACCAAGTCCCACATTGCATCATCCCACATGGGCCGGCCTTCTCTGGGCAACACTTCAAGATGTAAAACTCCTTTTTTCTCCTCTCAAAATGTGCCAGTCCTGAGTCTCCTGTATTGGGTTCATTAATGTTAACATACTTTTTCTGGTCTCCTACAATGATCCAGGCACTGCACTATAGTCCAAAGGCACAAAACAATAAATTAGACTTGCCCCTTGTTCTCAGGACCTAAAATGGTTCCATTCACCAAAAAAAAAAAAAAAAAAAAAAACCAAAAAAAAAAAAAAACAGGTGAAAGTTTGCCCAGCACCTAAACCTGTACTAATGTATCAATTAATGCATCACAATTTATTCTACGCATATTTTACTTACACCTATAATATACCACTAGATGCTTCAGTATGGGAGATATTGAACTCTAAACTTCTAAGGGTGCTTTGGCAGAGATATGGACATATCTCAAAATTAGCAGGAAATTTAAATAGAGATTTTAAGAGAAAGTAAGATCTGGTTATGAGAAAGGACAAAGCTACTCTGGGTGAGAGAAAGCTGAGAACTACGCCCTAGGAACATCCAACATTTAAAGTGTAAACAGAGAAAGTAAAGACAGAGATGACAACTGAGAAAGAGTGGGAGTCACAGGACGCTCAAGTGAGTGTAGCTTGAAGATGTCATCAGAACCCTAGTTAATAACATGTGGTCTTACCATTGCTACAATACAATGCCCTCCAGCCATCTCAGGCAGGTGGGCCTTTACTTTCCTCAAATTACATTCATAGATGAACAACCCGTGCTCTGTGAAGGAGTGGGGCTTCATACTATCCTTCCTAATGCGGGAGATTTGACAATTGAGGATTCAGGAAAGGACCAAATGGACTCACCAGGCAAGTGTGCTTTAGGATGGAGAGCAGGGATGGCTCTGTGCCAGGAGTGTAGATTTCATCTGTTGGCTGCAAATGCGTGCCACTTCCCGATGGAATGCTACTGTTCTCTGACCTGCCCTCAACTCATAACACAAGTCACAATTCACTGGAGTTTCACAGTACGTTTCTGTGGGTGTTTGGAATCAGAAATGCAGACTCACAGAATAGCTGTATAGGATTGAAAGAGAATCGGCAGAGTTCAGGCTGCTCATTTTGCAGAGGAGGCAGCTGAGTCTGTAGACTTATTAATTTGGCCAGGGTTGCATGGCAGTTTAGCAGAGTAGTTAAACAAATGGGTTTGAAACTCAAAAAGTACCCGGGAATTTTAAGCTGTGTGCCTTAGGCAGGTCTGCTAAAACTGCTGTGTCTCAGTTAACTCCTCTTAAAACTGAGTAAGAATAACATATATATATATATATATATATATATATACTTCATATATTATATCATGATACATGATATATGTATAATTCATGTATTATATCATGATACATGATAATATGTATTATTCATGTATTATTTGATACATGACACATATATATCATGTAACCTATGATATATATCAATATATGATTATATATATATATATATATCTCATAGGTTATTTGTAAGAGATGAGATAGTGAATTCAAAGCACTTAGCATGACAGCTAGCATATGATGACACAGCTATCGCGCAAAGCCAAGTGTTCTGACTCATAGTTCAGTGCTCTTTCCCCTGAACCATGATCCCTCCTTTATATAGAGAAGTTAAAAATGAACTTACAGAGACATTGCATGTGTACCAACCCAACACTATAGCACTTGATTTATGCATTCATTTTTATAACAACTATCATTTGAGCATCTATGTACCAGGGTGCTGATATAACCATGCTGGGTGCTGAGGTACTCATGCTGAATTAGACATGATCTCTTCCCACTAACGAGAGAGAAAATTGTGCCTATGGTAGCCAGGAATGAGGTGGACTTGCAAGGAGTAGGGAGGAGTGGGGAGAGTCTAGAGGCAAGGAGATGAGATAGAAAGTTCTTGCCATAATTTAGGCAAGAGGCAGCAGGGTCCTGAATTACCTTAGAGAAAATGGAAATTAGGGGAAAGGACAAAGAAATGAGGTAGGAACATGAGACTTACCCTTGACACATGATTATTATAATATGTTTATGAAATATTCATTTCTGTGTTTCTGACAAGCAATTTGCCTCCAGAATTGCCAAATGAGGCTGGTTGTTACTCCGGACTCAAGGTAACATCTGCTTATTGCTAGTGCATAGACCAGGGCAGGTGATGGGCTTTAGGCCTCTTATATAGCATCTTACACAAAATTGCGGGTAGACCCAGAATTACTAGTGCCAGGGCTGCAGAAATAGGAACTGTTTAGCCAGGTCTATGACCATCTGTTTTCCCTCCTGCCAAATGCATTGAGGGCATGATAGATCTGGCTTAGATGGTAACAAAGTGAGAGCAGAGTTGAGCAAATAGACGAATGTTTATCTTTTGCAGGAATGTGCACTTGGCTCTGGGGATTGTAGCTGTCCATCAGCATCCACACTGGATGAAATTGCTGCAGGAAGGGGCTCCGAAAACACCCACATTCCTCAGCCTCTGAGGCCTTAGCTCCACGTGCCAGCAGGTCAGGCTAATGCGCTTTGGTGCTAAAGGCATCAGGCAGACATACCTACTGGTCCATTAAGATTCTGTACCTAAACACTACCCACCCCACCCACCCTGCCCCAATGATGGCCCTGCCTTTCCTGCCAGGCCTGCTGTCCTCCGCAAGAGAGGGAAAATGGTTAGCAACTTTCAGAAACTAAAACAAACACAAAAGTTTGCCAACATTAAACTCTGCTTCACAGCTGAATGGACCATAAACTTTCAGGACCTTGAACAAAACTTCAATTCAATCCCTTCTACAGGTGCTGTGGGCACAAAAACTGCACAGTGTATTTTTGCCCTGGGAAAGAGTCTCAAATTATTTTTGTAAAAAAAAAAAAAAAAAAAAAAAAAAAAACAGAAAAAGTTGCTTGGAAAAAAGTTTCATTTTGTGCTTAGAAAAACAAGCCAAGAGGCAACGCACACCCCCTTTCTCTCCATTCTCACTTCCCCGCACTCCCACGAGAAGATCTCAGCCCACCTTGAAACCCAGCATGGATATTAGAGAAGACATCTTTTTCTCCAGTTTTCAAATAAGCATCCAGGATGAGGCATACGCAGACCTTTCCTGCTAGCCTGTAATTCACCACCTTCTAAAAGGACCAGGTCATGACACAGATTAAAGAAATGAAAAGCACAGGCCTGCATGCCCAAGGTCTGAGTCTGGCTGCCTGTCATCTTCTATGTGACCTTAGCATGTCACTTGATCTCTCAGGTCTCACATTTAGCATCCGAACAACTCAGGATTTAAGTTCTCTTACAGCTCTAAAATTCTGTATGGGAGTGACATTAATAAAGTAAGATAATTTTTTGTTCAAACCAGGAAAGATATGCAAATACAAGGGGTAGCGAATAGCAATTACGCCTGGCCATCCAGCAGAACTGTGCTGGGAACCGTGACCTGTGGTTCTGAGGGCTGTCCAGAGAGCGCCACTGCCATTCACGTGCTAAACCTTTGCAACCTGAGCCCAGTAACAGGAACACAGAACATTCTCCAGGAGTCTGGGGCCTTGCATCCATTCTCCAGCTGCTCCTCTCCCATTGTTTTCCCTCTCCACACGCCTGCCCTTTCTTGAGCTCCCCATGCTCTAAGTTAAGTTGGCAGCAATGCAAAGAGATTGAGAGCACAAGTTCTGGTCTCAGACTTCATGGGCTCAAATTACAGCTTCATAATTTACCACGTGATCTTGGGCAAGTTACTTAAACTCTCTGAAACAGTCTTTTCAAACATTTTTTGCAATCCACAATAAGAAATATATTTAACATAATACTCTAGTCTACATGCACACACACACACACACACACACACACAATTACCCATATAAATTAAAAGATTAATAAAAAATAATTATTTTTATATTTTCTGAGCACCACTTGATTGGTTCTATTCTAAGTAAATCTCTATAAATGCTAGTCATAATCCAGCAAATTGATTTCATGGTCTATTAATGGTTTCAGACCCGCAATTTGAAAAACCCTGTTCTAAGCTTTAGTTTTCTCATCTGTAAAATGAAGATAATGTAAGTAATATCCTCTGTGGAGTTGTTATGAAGATGACTAAAATATTCACATAAAAGGGTTTGGCCACAGTGCAGGGTGGCTCACGCCTGTAATCCCAGCACTTCGGGAGGCCAAGGCAGGCAGATCACATGAGGCCAGTAGCTCAAGACCAGCCTAGTCAACATGTTGAAACCCTGTCTCTACAAAAAATACAAAAATTAGCCCAGCGTGGTGGCACACACCTGTAGTCCCAGCTACTCAGGAGGCTGAGGCAGGGGAATCACTTGAACCCGGGAGGTGGAGGTTGCAGTAAGCCAAGATGGCACCGCTGCATTCCATCCTGGGCAACAGAGTGAGACTGTGTCAAAAACAAACAAAAAAAGGTTTAGCTTGGAACATAATAAGTGCTCAGTGAATATTAGTGTTATTATTACTCAAGGAAGGGCATCAGTGTGAAATAAATCTTATACTTCAAGTCCAAAAGGGAAGCTCCCAGTAATCATGCCCTTCATTGACCTGTACATGAATCAGATGGCTTTTCCCATTGGGCATGCATGCCATGCCATCAAGCAAGTCAGAATTTAAGTTTCTGTGCAGGTCAGTGAAGACATGGTGCTTGGCACTGCAGCAGCAGCCATCTTGCAAACATGAGGTGCCACACCTGAGGAAGGAGGAACAAAGCAATGGAAAGACCAGTGTTTTGGTATTACTGAGTTGCTGAACCAATCCTGGAACTGGATCTCAGGCTTTGTATTTAAATCAATAAAATCTCCTGATGTTTAAAAGGCATTTTTATGCAAACCAGCTCATTACCTCCTACAGTGCCCCTTCCCTCACCAACAGGAAGTGGCTGCACATTTCAATTGCCTTTTCGCCCTTGAGAATCAACATTCCCTAAACCACCACTATTAAATTTGGAACTCTGAAACCACAGAAATACCCTACAGTAGGAAATCCCCCTTGGGTGCCTAGACTTTCTTTCTACCACCTCTGCAAATCTTTTAAGTAAAAAAGGAAAACCTCAGGCTTCCCACTTAGCCATGGAAAGTGGTACCACCTTCAGAGGAAAGATAGGGGATTCAGGAGCACCGCCTCCACTTTTAGGAGGTGCCCCTGATTTCCTCAAATACTGACAGGTAATTTAACCTAAGCAATGGAGAGGAGCCCTGCTTCAAGAGGCAGTGCTAAGCTCACCCTGACCAGCACTTGGTGGATAAGAAAGAGAAAACAACTTATAAATTCTTCAGTAATGCTTGGCTGAGTACTTAGCTTGCTGGCTGGGTGACTTTGCAACTACTTCTAGTTAAGGGTTCCAAAGGACTAGAAGGTAAATAACCAGCAAGGTGTCATAACACTGAGACAGAGTAATATATTATTTCCACCCTCTCTCGTGCCCTCGGTGGCCATTTTCCAGCTCTAGGGCCAGTCTGCACATGACGATGAGTGGTATCTGATGGCTGGTCCTGGCATGAAGTGTGAGGGAATGCCAGTTTAGGACTTGAACCTTCCATCTCCCACTGATTCCAGTCAGAGTAATCCAAACCTAATCTGTCTTTTCTTTCCCTTATGCTGCAAACTTTCCCCTGTTTTAGTCAAAATACACCAGCTTAGTAATTCTGGCTGCCACAGACTGAATTTTGAACCTCGCTAGTTTCCAAATAATTACGACAGAGAAAGTGAGTTAAATAAAATATGGCCAGATTAAATAAACAATTCGGTACTTTAGGAGAAGAATTCAGGCTGGGTCTAAGATAGGCGCCTAGCGCAGGGCTCTGCAGCAGACATAAGGAAGTATTAAGTTGGTTTTCAATAGGTGTACCTAAGGGTGCATTTGATAACAACAACAAAAAGGGAGATGGAAGTAAATATTTAACAAGCACCTATTATCTATCAGGCACTACATATACATTCTCTCATTTACTTCTTACAAAGTACACGTATCCTGGCAATTATTTCCGTTTTAAAAAACTGAAAATGAAAAATTACTTGCCCAAGATCATAAAGCAAGTAAACATCAGAATTAGGATTTAACCCTAGGCCCTCCTTGTGCAGGAGTCACGCTCTTTCAAGCACACGGTGCTGTCCCCCAGGAAGAGTGAGGGGTATCAGGAAAAGCAGTGGAGTGGCAGGAAAGAAGAAGGGGAAGGATTTTAAAAGGGAAAAGAAAGGAGAGAAATATATAAAAACAAGAAATGGGAACATGAAGGACTGCAAAGAAGGAGAAGGAAGAACGGTTGGTGAGTACCTTGGCTATTTAGTGGAATTTGATGATTCAGAACTGGAAATGGATAGTAAGCCCCTTCAAATACCCTGGGGAAGCCAAGATTGTCATGGAGCTGTTCTTTTCTCCATCCCAAGTACAAATGTCTCAAAGAACTCTAAAAGCTACGTAAAGCAAGAGCAAGGAACTCAAACTAAGTTCTTACTGAGTGGTGGTCAAAAAATAAGCTGGATGAGCTTCCAGATGATACTGCCGGGATGATTCTTTTAGCTGACAGTTACCAAAAAGGAAGGCTTTTAGGACATGTCAATGGCAGATCTCACTCTTTCTCTGACCTAGGGCTTCCTCAGAGTCTTTTAGCTGTAATAAGCAAATATTAGCATAAGAGACAGGGACCAAATATTTGTTTAGTGTCTGTGTTGATTATTAAGCTGTTGCCTGTAAGCTCCACACTCACCCTTCATTCTCCGCTTTGTGTTGCTGGGGCTGGGCCTCTGTAATCACATTTCAGCTTTGCCAGAGGGATTTTTCTTAGGCTGCCAGTAGTGGGGCACTAGAGGGAGTCTGGAAGGAGTGGGGAAGAAGGGATTTGTTCCTTCTGTTTTTTTGCTGGTCCTGTCAGTATCATCCCAGCAGCCCTTAGCTCCAGTTTGCAGTTATTTTCCTCACTGCAAGAACATCAGCACACTCCCTCAGTGATAGCGTCTGTCAACCAGAACCTCCTCCCCAGATATTAAGTCCCTGTTTTGAGGGTCCCTGCTCTGAGTCTCCAAGGCACCTGCCTCCACCAGGCAGCACCCCTCCCTCCTGGTCTAGCTTCCAGCCCTGCAGGGCCCTCCTCCAAGCTCCCAGATCTCAGGCACCTGACGCATCCCTTTTGTTCTCTCAGCCCTAGGGGTAGCGATTGCTTCCTGCAGTTGCTAGCTCCATGACCCCTCAGTAGTCCTCCTCCTCACTTTCAGTGCTTCAATTCCTTGTATTAAGTATTCTTTACTAGGAAAACTGGTGGGTGTCTGTTTTCTGGACTAGCCTTTACCTGATTTGTTATCACTTCTGTCTACGTCCAGGACAATATTGAGCAATATTCTGAGGCTATACTGTGTTAAAAGGAGACTTCAGACAAATTAAATTTAACAGAGTTTAACTGAGCAAGAAAAAAAAATTCATAAATTGGGCAGCCTCCAGAATCACGGCAGATTCAGAGAGAGTCCAGGGATGCCTTATGGTCAGAACAAATTTATAGACAACAAAAGGGAAGCGACGTGCAGAAATCAGAATTGAGGTACAGAAACAGCTGGATTGATTACAGCTCAACATTTGCCTTTTTGGAACAAATCTGAACACTCAGCAGTGTATGAGTGGTTGAAGTATGGCTGCTGTGATTGGTCAGGCCTCAGCTATTGTTACAGGCACATACTCTTAAGTTAGGTTTTCAATCCTGTCTGACTATAAAGTTAGGTTACAGTTTGTCCTCATGGACTCAAATTTAGAAGTATGGCATCCTTCTCAGGCCATATTTAGTTCAGTTTAACAAGTGCATATGGCTTCTGACAAAGGTGTGGCCCCTTTAGGACTCCAAAGATGCTGTCACTTACATGGTATTCAGGGAGGACACAGAGGATCTGTGAGCAGCCTGCAACCAATCTTTGAGATCATATTGAGATTTTTTGTAATATATGAGGAGTGTTCTGGCTCCTTTTATTACTTTCTTCATAGCAAAAATTGGGGGTCCAGGTTGTCGTTAAATTGAAACTCTCTCACTTCCCCTGAAAAAGATTTGATGGTGAGCATAACATTGTTACTTCATTCAAGACATGGAAGCAAAAGGGTTAATTAGTGCTGCTCGCAAAATAGTTCTAGTCTTTCTTCTTCCAGTTATGTGATTGGACAACCCTTCCCTCCCTTGAAGTCAGGGTTGCCATGTGGCTTACTTTGGTCAATAAAATATGATTGACAGCAATACTGTGCTACAACCATACAGTGGAATATTATCCAGTGATAAAAAAAAAAAAAGGTAAGAAAGAAAGCCACAAAAAGACATGGAAGAGGGCCAAGCACAGAGGCTCATGCGTGTAATCCCAGCACTTTGCGAGGCTGAAGTGGGCGGATCACTTGAACTCAGGAGTTCAAGACCAGCCTGAGCAACATGGCGAAACCCCATCTCTAAAAAAAAAATACAAAAAAACTTTTAGCTGAGTGTGACTCTGCGTGCCTGTAGTCCCAGCTACTGGGGAGGCTAAGGTGGAAGGATCACTTGAGCTCGGGAGGTCAAGGCTGCACAAAGCTGCAATGAGCAGAGATCATGCTTGGGCAACAGAGAGAGACTCTGTCTCAAAAGATGTTAATGAGAGAGAACTCTGGGAGAGGGGGTGGGGGGGCAGAGGAGGAATGTCGGGGAAGGGGAAAGAGTGCAAACCTGGAAACTCTACTCTCTGCATAATTTTTCTGTAAACCTGAAATTGCTCTAAAAAGTAAAGTCTATTTAAAAATAATAAATAGAGAGAAATATGAATATTACTTGTGTTACTTTTATGTCAAAGCATTAATAGCCAGCACATGATTTGCGTTGCCACTCCCTTCCTCTTGGTCTGCAGTCCAATGCTCTACCTCTGAGCTATACCCCTTCCTTGCCGCTCCCTTCCTAAAGATAAGCCTCCCTCATTGGATTAGAGTTCTCCAGAAAGACAGAGACAATAAGATATATATATAGAGAGATGGAGAGATAGAGATAGGAACTGGCTCACAGGATTATGGAGGCTGAGAAATCCCACAATAAGCCATCTATAAGCTAGAGAAGCAGGGAAGCCAGTAATATGAGTCAGTCTAAGCCTTAAGGCTTCAAAACCAGAGATGTCAATAGCGTAACTTTCACCACAAGACTGAAGGTCACAAGGCTGAATGCCCGAGAAACTGGGGGGTCACTAATCCAAGCCCCAGATTCGAAAGGCTGGATAAAGAACCTGGGGTTCTGATGTCCAAGGGCAGGAGAATAAGGGTGTCCCAGCTCCAGAAGGGAATGAGCAAATTTACCTTTCCTCTGGCTTTTTGTTCTAGTAGGACCTCAGCCAACTGGATGATGCCTGTCCACATTGGGTCAGGCCACATCTTCCTCACTCAGTCCACTGATTCAAATGCCAATCTCTTTTGGAAACACCCTTATAGACATGCCCAGAAGTAATGCTTTATCAGCTATCTGGGTACCACTTAATCTGGTCAAGTTGACACCTAAAATTAATTATCACCACAACTCATCCTGGTTCTCTTAGTGAGAATAATCAAGAATGCATCCCTATCTCCTCACTTCCAATGAGCCAGTTTTCAGTGGACATGCACCCTGAGTGGAAAAAAAGAAAAAACTGTTTCTATTGTTGTTTTAAACAACTTAGATTCAGAGGTTATTTGTTATTGCAGGATAACCTAGCTTATCCTGACTAATACAGAGAGAGGAAGTCCTCCTTTAATCTCCAACAGAAATATTAAACAGCAATCAATCACACAATATTGGTTAAAAACACAAAGATAATAATCATTGTTATTATTTTCGTTATTTCTGGAAATAAATTTAAAACTATTGGAAAAACTTACTTTTAAAATTCTCAACATCACTAATCATCCAGGAAATGCAAATCAAAACCACAATGAGATGTCATCTCACCTCAGTTGAAGTGGCTATTACCAAAAAGACAGAACATAGCAGTTGCTGATGAAGATACAGGGAAAGGGAAGTTCTCCTACACTGTTCATGGGAATGTAGATTAGTATGGAAGTCCATCAGAAAACTAAAAATAGAACTACCATATGATCCAGCAATCCTACTGCTAGGGATGTAACCAAAAGAAAGGCAATCAGCATATGAAAGAGATATCTGCACCTCTTTGTTTATTGCAACACTATTCACAATAGCCAAATTATGGAATCAACATATGTGCCCATCGACAGATGAATGGACAAAAAAAATGAGGTATATATTCACAATAGAATATTCATTCATAAAAAAATTAAAATCCCATCATTCGAAGCAACATGGATATAACTGGAGGATATGATGTTAAGTGAAATAAGCCATACACAGAAAGACAAATATCACATGTTCTCACTCATATGTGGGAGCTAAAAACGCTAAACTTAATGGAGGTGGGGAGTAGAATGGTGATTACCAGAGGTTGCAAAGGGTTGAAATGGGGGAGGAAGAGAAGTTGGTTAATGGGTACAAAAATACAGTTAGATAGAAGGAATAAGTTCTAGTGTTCACAGTAGAACAAACATAATTAATAAGAATTTATAGTATATTTCAAAATAACTACAAAAAAAGCATTATAATGTTCCCAACACAAAGAAATGATAACTGTTTCAGGTGATGGATATCCCAACTACCCTAATTTTATAATTATACATTATGTGTATGTATCAAAAGATCCCATGTACTCCATACATATGTACAACTATTATGTATCAATAAAGACAGAAAAAACATTATATATGATAATTACATAATACAGACATAATGAATACGAATCAACTCTTAGTATAGATGAGGTTTATATATGAGGAAGAAGTGCTTGACAAATTTCTGTACTTTTAATCATTAAAACCTAGTCTCCAGAATTAAATTTTTTTCACTTAATCAAGTCTTGTTTTATGAGAGACAGATATAAAGAAAGGGTATAGCTACTTGAACAAGGGAGGCAGCATCCAAATGACAGCCTGCATGTTGTTTATTCACACAGAGTAACTGCTGGCCAAAATAATATCTCCCGATGTTCATTTAGTGTTGACAGAAATGGTGAGAATATTCAATACTATCAACTTTCAGCCACTGAATATGCTTATTTTGAGAGCACTATTCAAAGAAATGGATTCTAGCTATAAACACTGCTTTTCCCCCCACTTAAATAATCTGCTATTGAAGAGGAAAATACCCATACACATTAGTAAAATGAGAAATGAGATAAAAATATTGTTTCATTACTCTAATGCCGACGAAGAATAATAGTATGATTTAAGGGACCTAAGTAAATAGCATGTCCCAGTAATATAATCAGTATTGTGAGCCACCTAAGTCTCTCATTCAAAGCCAAAGTGTGGAGATTCTTAAGATCAAAGATAAGTGGTCCGAATTTCTTAAGAGGGCCGACCACGTGGGCAATGGCTTTGTTGTTCAGACTTCGACCCTTCCCCAGTGCCTGAAGATTTTCTTTAGAAAACGAAGTCAATGCCACGACTGGACCTTTCAACACCACACCCAAATGCTGCAACAGATGATATCACTTTCCAGGGTAAACACAAGCAGTGTATTCTGAGGCCATTGGCCCAACTTCCCAGGTTGACTCATCCTGCCTTCCAGGCTTGAAGGGCAATATCCTTACCAATATTGATCTGAAGGAGCTCTGAACCCTGCAGTGAGACGTCGGCCCATCAGACTCACAGAGAACAGCAGGAAGACCAAAGACTCAAGATTTATCTAGCCTTGAAGTGAGCAAAACTCCTTGGTAAAAGATTATAAAATAAAACAGTTGTTTTTCTGATAAAATTTACTTTTTTCAATGTTTTACTATGTTTATATTTTTAATTCACTTAAAATTGGTAGTTTATTGATGAACTAAATATCTATTAAGTTATTCAGTGATGCTGATTACAATAGGCCTCCCTTATCCGAAGGGAAAACATCCCAAGACCCCCAGTGAATGCCTGAAACTGGAAGCTACTGAACCCTGAGACGGTACTAAGTGACTAACGGGTGAATAACATGTACAGCATGGATACACTAGACAAAGGGAGGATTCGCATCCCGGGCTGGTCAGCAAGAGGTTTCATCACCCCGCTCAAAATGGTGAGCAATTTAATACTAATAAATTGATTATTTCTGGAACTTTTCATGTAATATTTCCCAACTGCAGCTAACCGTAGGTATCTAAAACCACAGAAAGCAAAACCACAAATAAGGGAGGACTACTTGTATTGGGAAGGCGCTGAGGTAGCTCAGTACTGGTGGCTGCTGGGGAAACAAGAATGTGACATGCAATACTCTTTCAATCAAATAGGAATGTCTGGTTGCCATGGTGCCACCACATGGAGGATTGTCTCCCATCTGGGGACCTGGGTTTGCAAATGCTCAGTAAGAGTAAGACTTCCTGTTATTCCTTATAATGGATAAACTTGGACTGGGTCTTCAGAGTGGATGCTTCTCTCTCACCCGAGCAAACACAGACGAGCTCTTTGTTGCCGTGTGAGCCCCAAAAGCCTTCCTAATAACAAACTGAAGTCAGCTAAGTTCAGGTAGCTAAAATGGTGCATTTGTTTATGAAAGCTGTGGCCACAAAATGCAAACTCTTTGAGCCACCCAGCCCAGCTATTTCCTTCAGAATCCAACACTGAGTCAAGCAGTTTTTATTTTGTCTTCTCAAACTAGGTAACACTCCCTCGTAGCAGACTCCTGGATAACCTGCAGGTAGCTGGGTGCACCCCTACTTTTGGGGGTGGTTTCCAGACCAGATTTAAAACCAGTTACCAGGTGTTATATAACTGAGGGCACCAAAAAGAGCCTGGCATGAGGGTGGAGGAAGGCAGTGAAAGAGTCACAAACAGCAAAAGAGGAGAAACCCATGAGAGAAAAGAAACAGGAGCCGCAGCCAGTGCCAAACAGAAGGAAGGATTGTTTTCCAACAGGATTTACAGACATGAAAAGAAAAAGGAGACAGAGTTTCTTCACTCCTGTACTTGGTCAGCAAGCATTCCTTAGAGCATGTCATAGATGTAAGATAATTAAATAAATATCCCTGCCTTTAGTGTTTCACAGTCTGGTGGCAGATGGAGGTGTAGTGAGAAGGTGGCACATGGAGGAGTAGTGAGAAGGTCCCATTTTTCTGAAACCCTTTGCTTTTTCGAGACTGGTAATTACTCTGTAGTGTAGATGCTGTATGGATGTGAAAAACAGCACACTGATTTGCACCTGGAGGCATCAGGAAGGCTGTAGGTAAGGTAAGGCTTCAAGGATGAATTGCTGTGTGTCAGAAAGAAAAGGGACCAGATTTGGAAAGTCACAGGGGTCTGTGGGAACCTGTAAGTGTGGGCCCGTAGGGGTGTGTACTGTGGGAACCCATTGGAGAGGGGCAGGAGAGAGCCCGAGAAATAAGCAGGGACTCGAGCACATCAGACTGCAAACACCATGCCGGGGACAAACCAGTGAGCTGAGAAGCAACATGAGATCCGGGATACAGAACACCCTTCTGACTGGCCCTGTGGACAGGCACCCTTTAGGGAGCCACTTAATGGGTCTAGATCAAAAAATAAATGAAACGTTTAAATGATGAGGGCCTGAACCAAGGTAGTGGTTACAGGATTGGACATAAGGAGACAGGTCAGGCGATATTAATAGGTTAAAGTTGGTCACACCTTACTGGCTGATTGAATGTGGGAGTGAGGGAAAAGGGGGAGTCCCGTGTGGTTCATTTTAGCCTTGAACGGTGAGTGGGGGTGCCATTCACTGGGATGGAGAACATAGGGAAATTGTGTTTTGGGAGACTGAGCATGAGCTGAGCGTATCAGGGTTGAGGTACTGTTGGCACCTTTAGGAAGAGATTTCAGGGTCTGGACTAGGGATTTACATCTGAAAGACATTTGAATCTAAGGCTCTACAAGCAGATGAAATAGAGCAGAATGCCCAGGAAGCCGTAGAAAGCATGCGGAACTTCAGGTATTTGACTACTAGTGGATGATGCTTTTCTCAGTCATTGAAAGAAACTCGTTCAGTGTCTCAGAGACAGTTTAGACAAAATGGCCAAGGGGTTAGACAAAGAATTCTGCACTGAGTTTTTGGATTCTGTCTCTCTGGCTCTGAGCATAAGGAACAGATCAATGGTCAGTATGCATCTTGAAATCACATATACCCAAAATTAGATCATCAGGTACATTTTTGAAACAATAGTGTCATTCACTTAGCCCCCTTGCTGTTGCAGGAATGCCTCGGGGCCAGAGTCCCTTTGCCATGTGGCTTCTCTCTTCTGGCCATTTGCTGTGGCAGGCATCTCAGGGCTCCAGAAGCCTCTACCTTCCCTGTCTTCCAAATCCCCTATGTAAGAGAATTGATTCCTTTTCAGGCAAAACCGTATGAAACTGAATCTAGAGAAATGGCTCATCAGTCTCCAATCCTGATTTTCTAAACCATGAGTACATTATATTAAAACCAGAAAAAGCAATACCTCTTTTCACAGAATGGACTTTCTGGTAGAAATGGGAGGAACCAAAAGAAGGCTGACTTCTTCATTTTGACACTCTGCCCTGACTGCAGAACGTGATTTCCCTAAAAGACTGAATCTTAACCTCAAAGCCTGATCAACCAACATGCAGGAAAAATCTTGACCAAGGCTCTGAGCATGCTGTGGTTCCAATGATGAGGGTGTGATATGCACTGTCTGTTCCTGGAGTCACAGTGCTTATCTTGTGGTAAAGACCTCTTGGAAGCATGTCTTTAAAGGCACGTCTCCAGCTGGGAGTCCTTGTTTCCTGATTTTTTTTTTAAGTTTATGTTATATGAACAAATGAGACTGCTTTCCCGGCAGGAGTAGCCCTTGGATGCCCACTGTGAGCCTACTTTCTGGAAGAAGCCAACTCAGACAGACCACAGTGTGTGCACAGCATACGTGGCTGCTGGCTGTGGATGAGAAAGTATTCCTGATCTGTCAGAATAATGATTTCAGCGTGTTCCTAGCAGGTCCTCAGTGTGATCCCATGAGGATACCCTCAACCCCTTGCATGACATGTTGTACTTGGAGTCCTTCCCCATTTCAATTTCAGCATCAGTGGGAGGGAAATAGCAAAACAGCATTCCTTCATGTAGATAACCAGTAGGCAGCAGGCTACTCCTGGTTCGTAACGTAACTCCACCAGTGTATTCTGGCAGCCGGGCTTACTTAACGGAGAGCACAGACATTCCCTGCTCAAAAACAAAACTGCTAAACGTGACTCCGGTAGCCTCTGTGCTCTCTGCAAGAATAAAATCCTTGAAGAAAAACTGTGATAAGAAGTCTGTCTTTGGAGTCAGCCTGAGCACAATTTTGCATCTCCAGTTACCAGCTGGGTGGCTGTATTCATTTATTTATTCATTTAAGAAATACCTGTAGGATACATACTACATGGCAGGCATGCTTCTCAGATGTTAGCTCATCTTGCTAAGCCTCCGGTATCTTCATCTAAACAGTGAGGATAACAATATGTACCTCCCAGGGCCATGTGAGGAAAAAGTGAGATAGTGTGTATAAGCTCAGGGCTTGTAGACAGGATGTGCACAGTTAGTGTTGGCTGTGGCAGGTATTATTCCCTTTATCCCAGCCTATGCCATCCTTGCCACCCCATCAGGAGCTCCTGATGATGCCAGCACCTCTTGCCCAGCCCTCATCTGGGGCAGGGTTCACCTTTAACTTTTTATTCCTCTTGGCTTTATTTGATATTCATTGACCTGGAGCTACCCACACCAGGGGGCAGCATAAATAATGGCAGAAGTCAGTCTCTGCCCTGGTTTCACACCTCCTCTTGGTATCAGCTGTTCACCATGCTCTTCCTACTGACTCTATCTTAACACCATATCTTAATCTGATATACATATATATATATATGTATATATATATATATATATATATATATATATATATATATACACACACACACACATACACATACAGGACACTATAAACACTATATGCAAAACTATACATATTGCTATGTATCTAATAAATGAAACTAAAATATATAATCTGATATTATAGTCTGGTGAATCTATACATATTTGTGTATAATTATATATTGTATATATATCAGATCATACAGTATAAAACATATGCCATGCACTATATATGTAAATACAGACATAAAATCTATTTATATTCTTTCCTGACCCAAAGCTGAATAGATTTCTCAGGGATGGGAAGAAGAAAGTGACAGCTTTTTTTTGTGATATAAAAACTGATATATTATAAGAGAGAAAAACATGTACAAAAATTTAAAAACTGAAACTAATGCATTTTCAAACACAAAAATGTAAAAATACATCACAAAACAAAGTTAAAAATAAGCCTATAAAAAGCATTAACCATACATCATTTTAATATTGACTGATAATGAATTAATCATAATCATTTTGGCTGGGTGTGGTGGCACATGCCTGTAATCCCAGCAGAAAGTGATAGCTTTGACATAGCTATATTAATACAAAGACTTTAGCAGACTTCAGCTCTGCCCAGGAAATCTTTCCCAAATAGTTTCCAGTTCATCTGGGGTTGTATTATACTGTGGAAACAAGAATAGCTGATGGTATTGAAAACAGCTACTACATTTCCTGATCTACTTCAAATTGTCCCACCCACTGGTCGCAGTACTGAAGTGTGTCTGGATAAGAAGGCAGGTAGCAATGATGCCTGTGAACCAAAGGGTGGGCCACACGTCACACTAGTCCAGAACAGCCTTCTTCCAAATTTCACCTATCTCCAGAATGGGGCTACTTAACTTCTACTTCAGAGCGCAGGTCTCCCCAAATGCCTGGATGAGATCTTGACCCTAATGAGAAGACTTCGCAGCTCTGGTTCAGAGGTTCTGATGTGAATATCAAATCACATTTACTGTCAATTTTATTCTTTCTATTCACTAGGCAAATATTGATAGCACTCTTGCTATGCACCAGGCGATGTTCTTAGCACTGGAATTTGTACCATAGTTCTAGTTACCCGATCCAAGTATCTGGGACTTATTTCACCAAGACTGGATTCTGCCTTAATATTCTAGCCAAACTCCAGCTCCTTCAAGACTTCTCAATCTTCCCTTTTCATGGTGAACCACAGTCCCTGGCTGGGACTCAAGTTGCATCATCCAGCCCTCTACCACCATCACTAGCTGCACTACAGTGTCCAATATTTTCCTGTGTGCCCATGGTCCCCATTCAAAGATTCCTCCCATGTGCAGGGACACAGGTTGCCCATTGCTAGACTGCTCCACATTTAATTACCTAGACAGAGAGCTTGCATATAGAAAGTGTTCCATAAAAGTTATTTGTTCTATCTAAACTTCCCACTAGTAAAGTAACCACAAAGACAGGAACTTGCCTTAGTTGTTCACTGATGTGGCCCTATCACGAGATCTATGGTTAGCCCATAGTAGCCAATGAAAAAGAATGCCTTTTGAATGAATGAATCACTAAAGATTCATTCTAGCCTTTATTTCAAGAAGATGTGGGAATGTAATCCTTTGCCGTTCAGCAAAAATGCTAAACTAGAACCAGGAACTACAGACTTGGAGTGCCTCTTTTCATTTAAGAGACTCTTGGGAGACACCACCTTATGTACCCCCACAAGCTAGATGTTCATCTTATTCCAAATAAACTACAAGGATGAATACTGCACCATCTTACTCAAAGCCAAAACAGCCCTGGAAATATGTTTTCCAGTCCAGTTAACCAGAAAAAGGAAGGGTATACATAGTAATGTGGAATGTTTCAAGCAGAGAATTACTCTTCTATGCATTTTCTCAATGCCAATGTGTACCAAAATGACAGTTATTTCCTTTGCCCAGAAAGTACAGTTCTGAAATATATCACATAAGAGAGCATTCCTCCCTATCTCATCTCTCCCTACCAACTGTCCAAAGTTCTTTGACAATGAGATCTTAGTGGGAGCCTAGCAATGGAAGAGCACTTGTTCACTGATATATCACTTTGGTTACTTTGAAGACATTTAAATAGAAATTTTGATGTACCAGATATTTCTCTACAGAATTAAGAGAAAGTTGAGAAAAGTTTCAATATGATAGGGAATAATGGAGTAGACTGGTTTTTATAGATAAGCCTAATCCTTCCTTCATCCATATGTAATTCCCAGTTCACTATCTTCCCACACTCATCAACCTGCATTCTACCAGTAAATGCATTCATTGAGCAGCTTCATTATCTGTCTGCCTTGGGTATGAATTGGCCACAGATACATGGGAATACGTATGAAGTAAAGACAATGCTGAATTACCATGATATTCATATAGCAGTTGTGTTCACAGGTATTAGTGAGAAAGTAGGCCGGGCGCGGTGGCTCACGCTTGTAATCCCAGCACTTTGGGAGGCCGAGGCGGGCGGATCACGAGGTCAGGAGATTGAGACCACGGTGAAACCCCATCTCTACTAAAAATACAAAAAATTAGCCGGGCGTGGTGGCGGGCGCCTGTAGTCCCAGCTACTCGGAGATGCTGAGGCAGGAGAATGGCGTGAACCCGGGAGGCGGAGTTTATTATGTTCCAAGAAGGGTGCTAGATAATTTATATATGTCTTATCTCACTTACATATTAATCATATAAAGCTGGCATTCCTATTTTAGAAATTAAAAATTGAAAAGGGCTCAGAAAAAAAACATCCCTGCTTAATATCCCACAGGATTTGAGCTTTAAGATCTTTGCTTTGAAGAAAGGAAATCTGTGATACTAGCAGATTAATTTCAACTTCCACCGTATTACTCTAGCTCTTTACCCATAAAGGCATGATAGCAAGAGTAAATTCTGCTTTAATTTTTTGTTTGTATGTCCATTCCATAACCAGGTTTATCCCCTTTCCTGCTTTATTTTTTTTCATAGCACTGAATCAGTTTGGGTTCAACCAGAGAACCAGAACCAATAAAGGATGACATGAAGTTTGCTGCAAGAGATTGGCTTAGGCAATTGTGGCAGCTGCATAAATAAGTCCAAAATCCATAGGTCAGGCCAACCATAAGGGCAGGCTGGAACTCTTGGGCATGGGCTGAAGCTGTTGTCTTACACATGAATTTCTCCTCTAAGAGGAGCCTCAGTCCTGCTTTTAAGGCTTTTCAAGCTGACTGAATCAGACTCACTCAGATTCTCCAGGATAATCTCTCTTAAAATCGAGTGATCGTGGACTTAAATTACATCTATAAAATACCTTCACAGCAACATCTAGATTTGTGTTTGATTGGATAACTAAGGGCTATAGTCTGTTCAAATTGACACATCAAAAAGACAACCATAACCTGATATATTTTACTCATTTACATTTATTGTTTATCGTTTCTCTTCTCATGCTAGAATGTAAGCTCTATGAAAAAATCAACTTTTTGGGTTTTGTTTACTGCTGTATTCCTCAGCAGCTAGAACACCATCTGGTATGTGGTAAGCAGTTGATAACTGTGAAATGAATAAAGAACTGAATAAATGAACAGCTTTCTTGCCAGGAAGAGCCTCCCGTCTCCATATTGGGTCTAACACCTAGCACAGTTCCCAGAACAGAACAGGTAGTCATAATTGTTTTCAATTAACTAAAACCAGCTGGTGACCCACATTCTTTCTATCTAATTCCACATCTCAGGAATGACTGGTGTAGTGGAGACAATGGGCATAGAGGGCCAGTTTTACTCACCTGATATTACCAAGGTGAAGAGGAAAGGCTGTGGGCACCATCACACCCCTGCTGGGGATTGTGGGAACTGGGGATAGGAATAGATGCAAACACCATTGGCAGTTGTTTGGAGTGATTTCAGGAACAGTTCAATATAGCAGTGGCTGAAAGGAAGTGGGAAAGATCACAGAGTGTGTGCCGCTTCTGCTTCTGTTTCTGGGTGACTGCATAACAGGAAAGTCACTGTCTTGGACAATCAACCCAGATGGTCCAGAAACAACAGGGAAAATATTCATGAGCCCCTGAGGTGAAGCAAGCTTCATTTTCTGTGACCCCTGAAGGAAATGGGCATCTGATACAGTTGGGTTCTTTCTTTTGGAGGCCCAAGGCTGTGAGACTCCTTTTCGTAACCGTGGTGGGGTATTTTTATTTGCAGCTGGGATGATAATTACATGTACCATTCTTTTAACATGGAACATGGTTCCTCCTTTTTACCCTTAAAGAAGTAAAAGTTTTCCTACCGAATCTGTTATTACCAAGTGGTATTTTCTTCTTCCCAATACATGCTTCTTCCCAAGGCCTACCAGTCTGCCAACTCAGCAGACGTATGGAAATGTGGGTGTGGGTGTGCACCCACTCACACACACATACTTATAGGCAATTACAGAAAAGTAACAAGAATAGAGATGAAAACAAGAACAATTAAGGGATAAAACACTTATTCAATGCATAATGTTTGCTCTGGACTATAAGGAAATTACACTCAGAAAACTGAAATATATGTAGACATGAGGCTATAAATTTGGGGCTCAAAGGGAAAATCAGGTATAAGATGGGGTCAGTGGACTAAAGAATCAGTGAACAGAAATACATGACCTTTGAGTCAGCCTATAAATTTCCCTCTTCATAAAACTCAATGAAGGAACTAGAACCAGAGCCAGAACTCCGGGAGGAGATATGGTTAGCACCTAACACAGTAGCCACCAAAATTAAAGCGTGCTGAAGACAAAGTCACAGAAATACTTGTTAAAACAGATAGAGATAGTCTTCCAAAGGATAGGACGTTTGGATTGAATGGTTTCTAAATGCAGACCAGATGATGTTTTTCAAGAAATGTAGGTTTCTCAGCTTAATATCTGAGCTCCCACCATCCGTAATTCCATAATTCTTTCTCAGACTTCTCTATTGACTGGTATTAGGTTGGTGCAAAAGTAATTTTGCCATTAAAAGTAATGGCAAAAACTGCAATTACTTTTACACCAATCTAGTATTTGCAGCAGGCAGATGCTAAGGATGCTCGCCTTGCCCCATCCCTCCCCTAAATGAGTCATGATCATCCAAGATTGCACTCCAAAATCTGGGAAACACTTTAATGAGGCATTGAACTGATTAATAAGGAGTGTTTAGACTTTTCCTATAGATATTTACAACAGAATACTAACTAGGCTGCACCTTGAGACTCAAGGACCAATAGAGGCTGGTCTCTGGACATATCACAGAAACACAGTAGCTCTTAAAACTAATGATTCAATTAACTTAAATATGAATTGAACATAAGGATATAACTGAAAAATCTGTATTAGTAGAAGATGGCAGCAATATTAATAATTTTTAGAAATCATTCACTGTGGACTTTGCCATGTTTCATAGAGTGTTTCTAGATAATGAAACTCTACATGTCAAAGCAGATTGTGCAGCCAAGCAGCTCTGAAGGGACTTGAATATTTAGGGTAGATTTTATTTATTTACCTATTTCCTACCTCGTTGCTAAAATGATTTAAGAAGTTTCTAAAGATGCATGTGGTGAAATAAGATGAATTGAAAACAACAGGAAAATAAGAGAAAGGGAAGATAAGGTTAGGCAAATAAGATGGAGCCAGGGATGAGGTTAATATCCAAAAGCGAATTCCCTGGACACTGGATGACGTAAAAGGGTAAGAAAGATCTCTTGTTTTTTCCCTTCCACACTCTACTACCTTCTAGTTTCTCCGTTTAGTTTCCTAAATGCTGTAAATGGATGTCATAAGAGCCATCTCTAAGCTAACCAATTCTCTCATTTCTTTCTTGGGGGAAGGGATAGAAATTAAGTGTTAGCTAAAGGTGAGTGTGGAAGATAAGAGGGGTGGTCTTATACTTCTTCCCTCTCCAGATTGCTCCCACTATGTAGACTGCCTTCTTGTAAGGGTTAAGAGGCAAATTAGATTAATAACGATGAGTCTATTGCTACACTCAGTCTTTAGCGAAGACAAGACAGAAAACCAGCAATCCATGTGTAGGTAAGGAAAAGTTAGTGATGCTAACACTGAAGGTTTTCAGGGTCTACATAGTAACATTTGTTGATTTCCCTCTTGAGTTCAGGCCAAATATGAGGTGAATACAGGAATCAGTAAGATGAAAGCTAAAATAATGAGCTTTATGTCTAGGGTAGCTGAATTTGAGAATGCAGCTTGACCTACAACAAAAATGTAGCTCCAATGAATCTCCCATAAACAAAATCTACACTTCAAAGCCCAGGTCTCCCCACTGCAGAGGCTCACTACACCTGGGTGAGCTCCAAATGCATGAGCAGAGCAGTGGTATCCTGGCAAGAGGTGGCTCCAAACAGAGAGGACCAAGGAGAAGTGGAGCCACACGTGATCAGAGCCTTTTCTCTATCTCACCAATCAGATGAGTCTCTCCTCCCAGGAAGGCAGGTGGGAGGGGCTTAATGAATGAGGGCAAGGGAAGAAAGAGCCCACAGTTTTATCTCCCATACTTCTCTATCTTCCATGGGATGGGACATAAGAATTATCTCTGAAGGGCCACCAACTAACACTACCATCTTCAGCTGCATCAAACTTATAACACTGGCCTGCATAGCAAGACATGGGAAACAAAACTGTACAATGGTTGATTCATTTCTAAAATCTACATCCAAAGCTGCAGGTAATGTGCATCTGTGTGGGGACCTAAACAGGTATGTGGGGCAAGACTACTGTTTTCTTCTGTCCCTAAAGGCCTAAGAGTCATGAGAATTTGGCAAATAGCATATTAACATGAGATTCTGTTGTGATGTCTCTTCCTGGTAGTCACACCAGGCTGAATGGTACACTGGGTCATCTCTCCACATAAAACCCTTCAATGCCCTTTCTTGTTCTCACCTTCAGGCCCTAACCTTTTAGAATATCCTACAAAGCCTCATCCTGTGGTCTAGTACCTGCCTACAGTAGTAGCTCATCCCTTATGGCTCCCTCCCTCACCCTCACCTTCTTCACTCAATATCCATGAAGCACCAGCGCTGTCACATGGGCATTTTCTTCCACCTGAAAGACCCTGGTCCTCCCTCTTCTCCTGGTTAACCTCAACCATCCTTCAAGTCTCCATTTCCTCCAGGAAGCATCTCCACAGAATTGGTTAGGAACACCTCCCCATGGGGTTCCCCTGTACCACCTTCTGCATTACACCAATTGTCAGTTTGCTTGTCAACGTATCTTACTGACATTTATACTTCATAAAGTCAGGGACCATGACCAACATTTTATTATTTATTCCCAACACACGGCACAGTGTTTGTCATGTTGAGGGTGCAGAATATGTACTGATTACATAGTGAGTGAGGGACACTGTCCCCCAACCTTAGAACCCACCCCCAACCCTCACCCTAGCCTCTTTCCCTCCTGTTAAGGGGCTCAGATTCAAAGTAATAAGAAATAGAAATTCCGTGATGTGGCTTCTTAATTAATGTTTTTATTGTTGTTACTACGACTGGATAAAATCTACAAGGACCAGAGAACTTGGAAATCAGCAATGTCCCCTTCTTTCCTGCCAAGCTAAGGAAGGTTACAGCTCTCTTCTCCCAAAAGTACACCCTCCCCCGTAGCTTATTAGCTCAAATAGAACTCAGGAGCCAACAAGATTGCCTTTGTTCAATTGCACAGCCCTTGCTCTGTTTAAGCCCTCTTTAGCCTCGCTCTTGCCGGGCAGACTGTAGCCCTCTCCCCATCAAGAATGACTTTGATTGAAGGGTGGGTGCAGTTATCAAAACTCACACTCTTAAAATATTTCAAATCCAAACATTTCTACTCCCAACCCTCTGAGATGCCCCTTGGACCAACCTGTTTGTACTTATTCCATCTACTACAGTGACCAGGGTGGTGCTCTAGAGAAGGTCACCATTCTGGTCTTTTCCCAGGCAATACCTGCTATCTCAAAAAGTTATCTTATCTCTATAATGGGGTTCTTAAAATGGGCTCACAGATTGGGTTTTAGGTGATCTGCAAACCATTTAAATGCATGTGCAAACTTCATGCAAACTTGCTTTTGTCTGGGAAAGGGTTTGTAGCATTTACCAGGTTTTCAGAGTAGCCCAGTATCTCAGGATCCTACAGATTTAACTGGATGGTCTTTTACAGAATTTTCCAAGTGATCCCACCAATGACTTTCTCTTTTCTAAACATTTGTTCATTGAGGCCATTTCATGGGCTCAGAGAATCCTTTCTTACACACTGGGCCCTTTGTCTAAGCTCAGTGTGCTCCCATCTTGGGGTCTCTCTCAAGGGAGGAAGCCGTGAGGGGAGATGGCAAGGAACTGGAAGACCAGGCATTGTAGCATTCAATGCATCAAGACTTGACAGAAAGAGACCACTAGTAGAAGTTTAGGTACCAAGTTCTACTGTGGATTCTGCCTCTAAATATGTATGTCACCATGTGCAAGTTACTTATATTCTCTTTTCTTCAATTTCTTCAATATCTGTTGAAAAGAGAAAAGGAAGGGAAAAAACCTACACTGCCACTGTGGACTAGATAAACCCTAAAGTCTCTCCAAGCTCTAAAATACCTATAATCACATGAAATCAGACCATATGGGTAATTGATGGGTAAATGATGCTGTGGGTAATTGGCTGCACAGGTACAAGCTGTATTGACACATCCCATAGTATTTTATGTTCTAGAAGTGCCTGACCATGTTGTATGTCAAACAGGTAACATTAGACTATTTTGATGTGTTCTTTTTCTTTATTCCACGTAATTTTCATCTGTGTTTGAGACACCAGCTATGGCAGTAAGATCTCAGAAGCATAACAGAATGAATCAATCAATTTTCAGCTTTTAATTCTCAAAACAGACTGGAATCCCTAGTAAAGAACACAGACTGAATAGATTTACATAGAAGGCATAATAATATAGAGCTTGTTTTCTTGCTCTAGACTGGATAAGACTTCTCAGAGTGGCGGAGGAAAAAAAGAGATGAAGAGGTAGTGCTTAGGCTCAAGCGTGTCCCTTGGGAGAGGGGCCTGCATACTGCTACTGTCCCCCAGGGCAACACTGGTTTGAAAGCCAGATGTAGAAAAGACTTGTGTTAGTTTCCCGTGTACATCCTTGGAGTGTGAATATGGTGCTAGATCTCCTTGTACCAGTGGAGTGATGGTACAGTAGGGGCACAGGGAATCTAGGAAAAGGGGGTCTGGAACAGTTCATGCATCCCATTGCCCAAGAGCAGAACAGGGGAGCACCTTCTCTCAAATTTCTTTTTGGATTAGCATCTGCTGTAATCTCTTTATGCTGATGGAGAAGTGAGATTCTCTTCAGTAGCAAACAAAATTCTTATTCTGATGTGAGCATGAGATATATTTAGAAAGGTGACTGTCAAAATCCCCTCTGAGCCCTTTCACATTTGACAATTAAGATATCCATCCTTTCAACACAGTAAGTTATATTTAATTAATAACATAAATTACAATGGTTATTTTCAGACATATTGACTTGTCTACACAAAAATAACCAGTAGATAATTCCTTTAGAAAATATAAAATGCTTCCATTTCAACATATATCAAGTTCGTAATAACATGCAAATGCCATAGCAACACCCTAGCAGTTAATGATGCGGCTCCTTTGCCATGGAAACATGTCTGGGCTCAATAGAAAGGTGCCGGCTGTGATGCCAAACACGTCTCTGAGCTCCCTGAACTGACAGGACCAGCCCTGAGTTTGGATTTATCTATGCACTTGCACAATGTGCCACTTTGTACGGTTCTGCCTGTGGCCACAGACCACAGACTGCTCCTACAACGCCTTTCCTTGAGGGCATCACAAGGAAAACAAGCTGGTATAAAAACCACACTGACACTCATTATTCTCACACCAGGAAAAGAAATATTAATCCAGTGAAATCAGGTTTTGAAAATACCCAAGGTACAAAACCTGGGATTTCACACGGGGGGAAAAGAAAAAGGACATTTGCAGATCCACATTATACCCCATGAAGAAAAGTTTTAAAATGACAAACACAGGATTTGACAGATCATGGTCCACACACAAAATGTGTGGTTGGCCTCTTGCACCACCTCAAAACATTTTCTTGCCAAGCAAAGAAACATAGGTGGAAAATGTCTCTCTGCCACCAGAATGCACCATTTATATCTTACAGCGTCACTGACTCAGGAATGCAAAACACATTTTTGACTCTACAGTTCTGATGTTTTAGGTGAATAAACTGAAGCATACATACTTGGTAATCGTCTTTCTTACCCTTCCTTTTTTTCTAGAACTTTGACTTTTTTCTCATTAAGTATCATGTAGTAACTTTGGCTCTGTAAAGTTTTGAAAGGCAATGTAATTTCCTTCAGATATTCATCTCTTCCCACTTCTTATTATGTCAAGATAGTTAATGTCTCTGGGAAATGTTAATGCAGCTTCAATAATGTTTTTGAAAGCACTTTCAAAAATAAGGATTATTATTATATCCCAGAAAAGATCACCTTCTCTTTCCAGTTGGCTACTTTCAGCTTGAGGAGTGTAAAAGGAAAATAATCAGGAGATACGGGGTGGGCATCTCTCTAAACAGGCAGAACCAGGCAGAGGAGAGGCCACCTCCAGGGGGAGGCTGTGAGCTGACATGGGTGCGGTTTCGGCATTCTGGGCTGGTGTTTGTGCTAAGAGAACCAGCACGTTAGCAACAGCTTCACTGGGGCCCAGAAACAGCTGGGACAGAGCTGAGAGTTCAGGCTGGAGATGCCCCAGGTCAAACTCCTGAGTACCATTCTGTAGGTTGCATGTTCACTCTGATGGCAGTTTCTTTTGCTGTGCAGAAGCTCTTTAGTTTAATTAGATCCCATTTGTCAATTTTGGCTTTTGTTGCCATTGCTTTTGGTGTTTTAGACATGAAGTCCTTGCCCATCCCTATGTCCTAAATGGTATTGCCTAGGTTTTCTTCTAGGGTTTTTATGGTTTTAGGTCTAACATTTAAGTCTTTAATCCATCTTGAATTAATTTTTGTATAAGGTGTAAGGAAGGGATCCAGTTTCAGCTTTCTACATATGGCTAGCCAGTTTTCCCAGCACCATTTATTAAATAGGGAATCCTTTCCCCATTTCTTGTTTTTGTCAGGTTTGTCAAAGTTCAGATGGTCGTAGATATGTGGCATTATTTCTGAGGGCTCTGTTCTGTTCAATTGGTCTATATCTCTGTATTGGTACCAGTATCATGCTGTTTTGGTTACTGTAGCCTTGTAGTATAGTTTGAAGTCAGGTAGCGTGATGCCTCCAGCTTTGTTCTTTTGGCTTAGGATTGACTTGGCAATGTGGGCTCTTTTTTGGTTCCACATGAACTTTAAAGTAGTTTTTTCCAATTCTGTGAAGAAAGTCATTGGTAACTTGATGGGGGTGGCATTGAATGTATAAATTACCTTGGGCAGTATGGCCATTTTCATGATATTAATTCTTCCTACTAATGAGCATGGAATATTCTTCCACTTATTTGTATCCTCTTTTATTTCATTGAGCAGTGGTTTGTAGTTCTGCTTGAAGAGGTCCTTCACATCCCTTGTAAGTTGGATTCCTAGGTATTTTATTCTCTTTGAAGCAATTGTGAATGGGAGTTCCTCATGATTTGGCTGTTTGTCTGTTATTAGTGTATAAGAATGCTTGTGATTTTTGCACATTAATTTTGTATCCTGACACTTTGTTGAAGTTGCTTATCAGCTTAAGGAGATTTTGGGCTGAGACGATGGAGTTTTCTAGATATACAATCATGTCATCTGCAAATAGGGACAGTTTGACTTCCTCGTTTCCTAATTGAAATGATTTTTATTTCCTTCTCCTGATTTCCCTGGACAGAACTTCCAACACTATGTTGAATAAGAATGGTGATTTTTGCAATCTACTCATCTGACAAAGGGCTAATATCCAGAATCTACAATGAACTCAAACAAATTTACAAGAAAAAAACAACCCAATCAACAAGTGGGCAAAGGATATGAAAAGACCCTTCTCAAAAGAAGCCATTTATGCAGCCAAAAGACACATGAAAAAATGCTCATCATCACTGGCCATCAGAGAAATGCAAATCAAAACCATAATGAGATACCATCTCACACCAGTTAGAATGGTGATCATTAAAAAGTCAGGGAACAACAGGTGCTGGAGAGGATGTGGAGAAATAGGAACACTTTTACACTGTTGGTGGGACTGTAAACTAGTTCAACTATTGTGGAAGTCAGTGTGGTGATTCCTCAAGGATCTAGAACTAGAAATACCATTTGACCCAGCCATCTCATTACTGGGCATATACCCAAAGGATTATAAATCATGCTGCTATAAAGACACATGCACACATATGTTTATTGCGGCACTATTCACAATAGCAAAGACTTGGAACCAACCCAAATGTTCAACAATGATAGACTGGATTAAGAAAACATGGCACATATATGCCATGGAATACTATGCAGCCATAAAAAAGGATGAGTTTGTGTCCTTTGTAGGGACATGGATGAAGCTAGAAACCATCATTCTCAGCAAACTATCTCAAAGACAAAAATCCAAACACCACATGTTCTCACTCATAGGTGGGAATTGAACAATGAGAACACATGGACACAGGAAGGGGAACATCACACACCAGGGCCTGTTGTGGGGTGGGGGGAGGGGGGAGGGATAGCATTAGGAGATATACCTAATGTAAATGACGAGTTAGTGGGTGCAGCACACCAACATGGCACATGTATACATAGGTAACAAACCTGCACATTGTGCACATGTACCCTAAAACTTAAAGTATAATTAAAAAAAAAAGGTTCAAAAAAAAAAAAAAAAAACTCCTGAGTACATTTTTCCTGATGAGCTCTCAAAGAGATTACAGAATGAACAAATCAAGGTTCTTCTATAAGACTGAAGAGCTGGTTACCACCTTTCCTGGTTAACATTCAGCAAAAGCATTTTCTCTCTAAGCCCTGGAACTGGGATCAGGATATTTTCTTTTGTAAAATTCACTTGTTACTTTCAGACCAAAGTTGTGTTTTACATAAATCATGCGATCTTGGCACTCCTGATCGCTTGGTTGAAAAAATATTTCTTAATAAAATATATTTTAAATTTGCCATTTTAAAATAATTGTCTTCTTTGTACCCAAATGTTGTTTTCTACTATTTGTGATTCTGGAAATATTTGATCCAGGTCCATCACGGTGGCACATATGCAACTGTTTGTCAGTGGTTTCTGCCCTCAGGTCTACAGGAAACAACTCCCCATGTTGAACAGTTTTTCCAAAACAGTTTCCTTAAAACTAACTTAGAAGTCATTCCTACAAAACACATATGAAACATATGAAATGTGACCACTTCTCACTACCTCTGTCAATACTGCCTGAAGTCAAGCTACCAACATCTCATAACCCTCCTGATTTCCCTGTTTTTCTTCCTTGCCAGGGCTGCTGGGACAATTGATCTTATTTATTTATTTATGAGAGGGAGTCTTGCGCTGTTGTCCAGGCTGGAATGTGGTGCCATAATCTCAGCTCACTGCAATCCTCTGCCTCCCGGGTTGAAGCGATTCTCCTGCCTCAGCCTCCTGAGTAGCTGGGATTACAGACGTGCACCACCATGTCCAGCAATTTTTGTGTTTTCAGTAGAGATGGGGTTTCATCGTGTTGGCCAGACTGGTCGCAAACTCCTGACCTCAGATGATCCGCCCGCCTTGGCCTCCCGAAGTGCTGGGATTACAGCTGTGAGCCACCGTGCCAGGCCAGACAATTTCTTTAAAACATTGGTCAGATCATTTTCCCTGCCATTCCCCTCAACCACCCATTCCCCATCGATCCATCTCACTTAAAGCTCAAAGCCTTTGCCATAACCTGTGCCATCCTGCATGGACGTTTGACCAGTGCAATCACTCAAGTCTGTGTGCCAGAAGAGTCCTGTGCTTGGTACTTCATGCTTTACAATTGATAACTTCAAATTTTTAATCATGTATCTCTTAATTTGAGCTTTGTAAGTGAAATACAGTGGAACCATGGAGCATACACTCGGGGCTTGGAGCCTTAGCTCATGGGCAATCCCGCCTCCCTCCTCTTCTCTTCCTTCCCAGGATGGGTTTTGGCTGCCTGCTCTCCACTCCCTGGTGTCCCAGGCCCTACCTGGCCTCACCTTCTCTCTCTCTGACACATGGCAGCTGACGACTTGCACCCAGAACGGACCTGGACTGGCCAGGCAACCACAACACTTTGACAGGCAATGGCGGGGTAGGGTGGGGTAGGCAGCAGGGCAAGCCCCTTACTCCCCCTAATCCAGTTAACTAGCACATCCCAGCACAGCAGTTGCAATTCTATGGGTGCCACCCATCACATTGGGTGGGGAGGGTCCATGGGAAGGGGAGATTGACTTCCTCTCCCTGCAGCCAAATAGGGCAGGTTGGTGGCCTAGTGGCTGGGCAGGAGGAGGAACCCTGCTTAGTCCATGAAGCCAGGGGATTTTGCATACACTAAGTAGCAAAGCAGGGACCCCAGGTGTCCATGGGGGTCTGTACTCCCCCATGAATATTCCCAAACCCAAGGGAGTAAGACATAAACAGCAAATAAAATTACGACAAGGGAGAGACTGTAAAAACACAAAAACAAAAACAAAACAAAACAAACAAAAAAAAGCTTTCTATTTTAGTAACCTTTGAAGCCGTTTTTTATTGCTTTTTGAACAAGGGACCTCACATTTTCATTTTGCACTGAGATTCCTAAATAATGTAGCCAGCCTTGCCTGTGCATGGTCAGCTCCTGCCTGTCTCTCCAACTCCTTCCCCTCCACTACCTCCCTCCCCTCCACTGCCTCCCTCCCTTCCACTGCCTCCCTCCCCTCCACTGCCTCCCTCCCCTCCACTACCTCCCTCCCCTCCACTACCTCCCTCCCCTCCACTGCCTCCCTCCCCCTCCACTGCCTCCCTCCCCTCCACTGCCTCCCTCCCCTCCACTGCCTCCCTCCCCTCCACTGCCTCCCTCCCCTCCAACTGCCTCCCTCCCCTCCACTGCCTCCCTCCCCTCCACTGCCTCCCTCCTGCACTCCTCTGAACCAACCTGGAGTTCCTATAGGTCAGAACACACTCACCAAGCTCAATCCTGCCTCTTGGCCTTTACCTTGCTATTTCCCCTGCCAGGAACATTTTTTCCCCAGGTCTCTCCATGGTCATTCTCTCATTTTTCTTTTATTTTTCTCAAATGTCACCTCCGGATCCTGATTTCAAATGATCACTACCTTTCCTGTTCATGCCATGAAAATGCCACCATATGCTAATCACCCATTATCTCCTGACTCAGCCTTGATTTTCTTCTAAATCTTTAAAGCTAGTCAACATATATAGATACGTGCTCTCTTTTGTATGATTGATCTTACTCACTAGAATGCATATTCCATGAAGTTAGAGAATTTTGTTTTTTGTTTATCTGTTTATCCCCAGTGCCTAGAATAGTGCCAAGCACGTAAAAGGCTGTTAATAGTAAGTGTTGAATAAGTACATGAACTCATCTGTGTCTGTCACTCTGTATTCCTCTTGCTCGTGGTTTCCTTTTGGAGGAGGAAAAAAAGCCATCTCCTAAGGGGAGATCCTCCCCACAATGAAGCCTGTTATCCATTCAGCTATTAATCAAGAAAGTATTTACTGGATATCTAGTATGTACCATTATTTGTTGTGCCTATTTCATGTGAAGTGCTATGTTAGACCCCCATGAGAACTCCTAACTAAAACCATCCTCATTTTTCTCTCTTCACAGTTATTTAGGGCATTCAATTAATTTTCTAATGCTTCCTTTCCATCACTCAACTGTGAGCACAACACCATTGTAGATTCAGTATAAGCCCACCATAGCAATTAAGAATAGAGCAAAGAGTGACATTATTCAATTTGGGGATGTCGGCTTTTGATTTTCAATTATAACAACAAATTGTTTTATGGTATCGTCCTGTCCTCTAATGCCAACTTTGAGTGATCACAAAAATGCTCCACATGTTCTTCAGGGAGCAAGTGCCCTGTTCTGTTTTTTTGGCTTCAAATGGCTGCCCAGTAGCCTAATTTTCCCTTGGCATTCTTCTGGCAGGCATTACCCATTCATGGTGGATGCTCTCCCTTGAAAGGAGGGGAAACTAAGGCCCAAACTCCCTCTGAACGCCCCCTGTGACATCCATGCTCTTCCATCCCACTCTTTATCTTCTTGGCATCAACTGGCGTGGGCACAGCTTGGTGCTTGTCATGAAATTAGCGATACACCAGCAGCCTATGTGACCACTCTTCCAGACTTCAGTGATTTTTTTTTTTTTTTTTTTTTTTTGAGACAGAGTCTCACTCTGTTGCCCAGGCTGGAATGCAGTGGCACAATCTCGGCTCACTGCAAGCTCTGCCTCCCGGGTTCACGCCATTCTCCTGCCTCAGCCTTCCGAGTAGCTGGGACTACAGGTGCCCGCCACAACACCCAGCTAATTTTTTGTACTTTCAGTAGAGACGGGGTTTCACTGTGTTAGCCAGGATGGTCTTGATCTCCTGACCTCGTGATCCACCTGCCTCGGCCTCCCAAAGTGCTGGCATTACAGGTGTGAGTGACCACGTCCAGCCGGATGATTCTTTTAAATGCATTATGACCCTTCCCTCACCCCACTGGCACCCCATGAACCAGTGACCCCCAGTTTGGAAGCACCGATTCCACTGGATGCCCCCCATTGTTTATGGCTTCCCAGACAAATTCTCAGGCCCTGTGTACTTGTTTTCATACGAGACAACTGAATTCAATTTAGCAGGAAACATCTCATGTCTCGGGGGAGATCTCCAAGTATGCACTACCTTCTGCCAGGGCTGGGCTAATTCTTTTTAAATTAGGCCACTTAAGGATTCTTGCAGTTATTAAAAATCAAAATAAGTAAAGAAAGATAAATCACCAGTCCTGTGGGGAAATCAGAAGAAAGGAGAGTATCCTCAATTTTCCTCTGCTGCTGGGCTATATAGATATCTCACAATGGAATGGACTTGGGGTTTGGACAACTAGTAAGGTAAAAAGGAATACCATAAATAAATCAATTAAAATGAAATAAATTCACAGCAAGAAAAAGCAGACAAATCCATATGCAAAAGTAGCCACCCAAAAGAATACCCTCCGATATGCACTATTTGCACTTTGACTCACCAAATGATTATTACTTAATACTCAAAATAATACAGTGCAATCTAAATCTGTTCTTTGAGCAATCTTTGAGCAATTGCAACCTGCCTTATTGAGGTCTGGGGAAGGCCGTCTCCCAAATAGAGCCATTGAGGTGGAAATCACCCTTACAGGCCGTCCTATCTGGGCCACAGTCTTTGATCATCACAGAGCGGGTTCCTCTTTTCCAGGGCAGACAGCTGCATGATAATGCTCATAGTATTTTGCTGTGATTCCCAGACCCCAAGTTTTATTTGGCCTATTAAGAATAAAGCCGCCACCAGTATACACTGAATCCTTCTTGAAACCTGAGACAATTATATAAGTCAGCTTGGAAATCCAGGACTTTGTACTCTTACACACACTGATGATGGCTTTTTCTTGCTTTTTTCCACCCCTAATTTTAATTGTTTATTGATTCCAACAATTATTTTCTAGGCAACATTTCACTTTCTAAATGGCTGGCTACAGGAAGGTCTTTTGCTGTTGAAATGTTTGGAACAAGAGACTGGTTCTTTGAGGTGCTTGTGTATGCATATTTTATGAAAGCTGTGATCAGCTACTCATCCACGATTGTGAAACAGTCTTCCTTTTTATAGAGCTGAAAAAAAGATGAGAATAGATGGTTTTCTGTTGCAGCTAGGGTGAGCATTCATGGAATTCACTTCTTCCACCCTCTGCTGATGCACTTAGTATTTATCTTCTGTCACGTACAGGACCCAAAACACAGAACTTTTGTTCACAATGAGCATAGGTAGAGTTAGATAGTGAAAACACTTTTCAACTCTTTCAAAGCTATAACTTTAATAATATTGTAAACAGTCTGGGCACTATGGCTCACACCTGTAATCCCAGCATTTTGGGAGGCCGAGGTGGGAGGATTGCTTCAGCCCAGGAATATTGAGGCCAGGCTGGGCAACATGGCAAGACCCATGTCTCTACAAAAGATGAAAAATTAGCCAGGGGTGGTGGCATGTGCCTGTACTCCCAGCCACTCAGGATGGCGAGATGGGAGGAACGCCTGAGCCTGGGAAGTCAAGGCTTCAGTGAGCCATGATTGCTTCGCTGTACTCCATCCAGCCTGAGTGACAGTGCAAGACCCTACCCCCCCGCAAAAAAAAAAAAAAAAAAAAAAAAAGTAAATAAAAGACAAGGAAAAAGACCTTGATTCCTAGGTAAATTATGGAATTTATCTCAAATTAAACTTTGGTTCAGTTCAAGTCCAAATAGAATTGTTTTGCCTCCTTCCCACTAATACAATTTGAGACCCTGAAATACTCAAAGGATTGCTTTTGATGGGCATCCTGAGATTTTATCCGGGGCAAAATGGTAATTTTTCTGCTTAAGGTTGCTGATTTTGTGAAGCTTTTTAAACTGCATTTTGTTTCCCACTGGTTTTCAATTTACTTTCGGTACACTTTGGTATTTGTGGAGGTCCTAACGCCTTTCGACCAGACATGTAATTAGAAGCGTAGTAGAAGGCAATAGTGGGTCACAGCTGACAGAGCAAGCTCCTGCCATAACTAATTTTCATTGATAGGATTCCTACAACTGAATCAAACATAGGAAGCCCCTATCAGTCAGAGAGAACTACTGTAGAGTTCTACCCAAACCATTTTAGCTTCTCTGGGCTCCATTTTTTTGCTGAATAGAGACATTGGCTGAGATTTTCTCCTTCCTGCTGCCTCCCAGAAGGTTAACGCCAGGAGGTCCAAGATACATCTCATGATTTAATTATCAGATCCCCTTTCTTTAGAATTTCCTCTTGAGCTGCCCAAGTCTTATTATTGATTTTTGGGAGTTCCTGGGACTACAGGCTCATGCCATCATGCCTGGCTAATTTTTAAATTTTTTGTAGAGATAGGGTCTCACCATGCTGCCCAGGCTGGTCTCAAACTCCTGGGTTCAAGCAGTCCTCCTACCTCAGCTTCCCAAACTGCTGGGGTTACAGGCATGAGCCACCACACCTGGCCTATTTTTCTGTATAAACTGATTACATATTTAAGATTTTATACATATTTTAAAAGTTTTACATTGCTGGTCAAAGTTAAAAAAGTATTCTTTTGTAGGCTGATCGTTCACTTAAAACATATTTGAGAAAGCTTTTGGTTTCTACTTCCAGTTGCCCAAACCATGTTTCGGAATTTCTAAATCATGTACATTTGCATTTGTTCTTTTTGTTCTCACCCCTTATCATGCAGCGGTGTTTAATAATCCATAGGCTATAGACCTCTACAGGACTCCCTGGAATCTTCGCCACTTTGGATTTCCTTATAGCAGTGACATCATTTCTATTGCTAATTCTATGTCAATACCCCTTTGGGGAATGCATTTATTCCTAAAATACACTGTCATAAAATTAAATGACTATACCAATTGCCAACAATATATTTTATACAAATGAAATTTTGTTCACAAAAATAAATCACCATGGGAAAGATACCACACAAATCATGTTTTGTGAGGCTCTAAGTTTCAATTCTAACAACATCCTCACCCCTCCCCATTTACAGTAATCTGCCTTAGAGATTCGTAGCTCATCTAATTAATAACCTTTCTCATCAAAATCTGGCATTTAACTGACATGAGCTTTCTTTACCAATTTTATCCTGTGTCTGTGTGTATATTCTGTTTGGAGGAATGTGCATTTAAATGGAGGCTGAGGCAGAGATGGAGGGGGAAGGATGTGCAGGATTATCAGTGGCATGCCTTGTGTGTGAGTGAGCCTGGATGTGCCTGCAATGGAATTTCCTCTGGTCCTTAATCATAAACATATTTATTACTTGAACCTTGTTTTTCCCCTGATGTGTGTGTTAAATCATATATTTTCCATCCTAACGTAAGTAATTAAGTTTTGAGTTGTTTATATATCCCTATCTTACTTCCTCATTTCAAGGGTAAGTGAAACAGAATGAACTCACAAGTCAACACAATTGTATTAAGGCAACGCACTCAGTGGATTGCCTTAAAACTGAAACTGAAAAGCTTGCTTTCAGTGTCTCCTTCTTAGATTATTTAAAACATAGAAAAAAATCAAGCAATATACACCAATATAAGAGCCAATTCCATAAAGTATTAGTGAAAATAAATCTCCTACAGACAGAAACTGTGTAAGAGGTTCAAAATAGACACAGTAAGAGTAAGTATGACTGGGCACGATGGCTCACACCTGTAATCCCAACACTTTGGGAAGCCAAGGCGAGCAGATCATGAGTTCAGGAGATCAAGACCATCCTGGCTAACATGGTGAAACCCCATCTCTACTACAAACACAAAAATTAGCTGGGTGTGGTGGCATGTGCCTGTAATCCCAGCTACTCAGGAGGCTGAGGCAGGAGAATCGCTTGAACCCGGGAGGCGGAGATTGCAGTGAGCCGAGATCATGCCACTGTACTCCAGCCTGGAGACAGAGAGAGACTCCATCTCAAAAAAAAAAAAAAAAAAAAAAAAAAAAAAAGAGTAAGTGCATGTCCCAAATCAATCCATTACACAAAACAATGCATCCCACTACCGTCCTTTTTCCAAATATAAGACTATTTCTGTATTTTTTTGGTTACATTGCTTCTATGCTAACATGAATTAAAAAGAGCTTGGTTTCATTCTGCCTCAAAAATTGTAATGCTGTTTGCATTTCTCATTGTGCTACAATGAAACTTTATTGCCACCCGCTAATCCCTGGAATCTCTGTATCCAGAGTGTAGAAGTAGTGGAGATACAAATAACCAAACCACTAAAACCCTAGATGGCAGCTCAAGAATTTGGCAGTGTTTCATTTTTAATTGCAATTATTATTTTGTTTCTTGAATCTTTATTGTGGTTCCATCACTTTAGAGAGAGACCCATCTACCCTCTACAACAGTTTTCCAGTGTGAAACTAACCTAGCCACTGCCAGATGGGATGGCTTATGCTTTTTTTCCTCCTGGAGAGAAAAATTTGAGATTATATGCTATTGGAAAAACATGATTGTTGTTATTCCAGAATGTGCAAGTCATGATGTATATTTCTCCAGAAATGTTTGTACCAGTCCATGGCTTCAACCCAGAATCCCTCCTACCAGCCTGAAAGAACAAGTTGGAAAGTCATCTAGGGCTTTAGAGACATATGCTCAACTTTGCATCTCATTCTCAACTCGACCTGTGGTCAGTTTTGAAATTTAACCTACTTTTTAAACATTTAGTTTAGGGACTAAGATGAAAAAGCTCAATAGGGTTGGGTTAAATGCTTAAACAATGGGGATGATTTTTCTTGGTGAGAGAAGCTATCTTCAAGGCTGCAAAGAGGGTTAGGACAAGGATGGTAGCCACAAATTGTGTATTTTATTTGAGCATGAGCCAAAATACATTTATTAACTGTTAGCTGAAAGCAGGCTAGAAATAAGAAATTTCTTACTTTATATTTTTAAGCTTTTAATTGTATTAAAAATAACTTTCTTTTAATATTAAAAAAGAATAGATAGAACTAAATAGAAAATAAACAGCTACATCAACTTAAGACAAATTAAAGGGCTTTTCAAAGTTCTCTTTGTGCAGTCCTAAGAAGGCTCAGTCTATTACTACTGCAAAGAGTGTCAGAAACAAGCCACCATCATGAGCTGACAGGAAAATAAATTCAGGCTCATTCTTGAAATCCAGGATTACAAGGCACTTCACTCTCAGATTGGGCCCCCCCAGTTTCCATCACACCACAGCTGGGTGGCAAAAGGTCAACATACAGCCATTTTTAGGAGTAAAAGATACTGAGCCCTTGAAAATTGCAGACTATTTACTGTTGTCCCACAGTAATTGTGGGAAGAGTCTTGGAAGCTCTTCTGAGAAATCCAGTGTAGTAAGAATGGAGAGAGAAAACGACAATTTGAATAAAGGAAATCCAAGAGGGTTACAGGAAGTAAAGAAATGAGAGGAGTTCCTCCTCCCTTGCAGCAGGGGCTACAAATAGCCAGCTTTTATGGTACTCATTAACAAGACCTCATACTTTTGAGCGATCATTGAGCAGCTTTGTTCTGTTCAGCAGACATTGATAAATGTTCCATGCACGGCACTAGGTTCTGGGGATAGAATAATGTAATATATACAGAATCTCTCCTTACGTGACTTAAGCTCTGAATGAGGCCACAGATGGGTAAACCAATAATTTCAATAAATCATTCTTCCCCTTCTCTCTTCACCTGGGTGAGTGCAGCTCAGCCCTCCAGGGTCAGCTTATATGACTCCTCCATGGCAGAAAGCCTCCTCGACTTACCCAGCTGGCTTGGTGTTCACGGTTGCAATTCACAGCACTTTTCACATTTGTCATTTACGAATGTGTTTGTGTAGGCCGGGCACAGTAGCTAACACCTGTAATCCTAGCACTTTGGGAGGCCGAGGTGGGCTGATCACGAGGTTAGGAGACTGAGACCATCCTGGCTAACAAGGTGAAACCCCCTCTCTGGTAAAAATACAAAAAGAAAAAAATAGCCGGGCGTGGTGGCAGGCGCTGTAGTCCCAGCTACTCAGGAGGCTGAGGCAGGAGAATGGCATGAACCCGGGAGGTGGAGCTTGCAGTGAGCCGAGATCGTGCCATTGCACTCCAGCCTGGGTGACAGAGTGAGACTCCATCTCAAAAAAAAAAAAAAAAAAAGAATGTTTTTGTGTAAATATTTTCTAGAGTACATTTTCTGTATAAAGGAAACTATCTGGTTTTGCCAATGCAGACTTCCCAGCACAGAAGACAATACCTAGCACGCAGGAGGTATTCAAAGTAAGCTTGAGGAATCAATCAATGAGGTGTTACAAGCAATGATGAAAGTATACATGGGACACAGTATGAGCACAGACAAAGGGGACTTTTCTGTGTCCTAAAAAAGGTAACCCATCTGAATTTTGAAGGGAGTGTCTATGTTACCCAGGCAAGAAAGGAGGAGACTAGCATACCCAACTGTGACAGCAACATGTTAAATCTCTGAAGAATGAAATGGCTTGTACCATGTGAGCAATTACAAACAATGCAGCACTACTGGGACAAAAACTAGGCGGGAAGGAGTAGTAGAGCATGAAGCTCGAGAATACAGAGTATCTTTTATGTCATTCCAAACAGTATTTGACTTTATCTCTGGCAATAAGGGGCCTTTGAAGATTTGAAGTCAACAAGTAACATGGTTAGACTGTCGGTGTACCATTCTATGGAAAATACAGAATAAAGGCTCTTCTATTAAGTACTGAAGACATAAGACTGAAAGCCATACCCCCATCATTTCTCCCTAGCACAGGCCCTAAAACAATCAAAATGGAGGCTCATAGTGCAGAAGCTTGGGGTACCCTCAGTCACAACATGAGCTAAGCATATTTCCCATGCCCAGCTCTTATGGGGTTACATGCCAAGCAAAACACTCTAGTTAAAGAAACAAAACATCTATGGAACAACCAGGGAACAAAACTACACATAATTAATATGATATAAACTGGGCACTTTGGGAGGCCAAGGCGGGCAGATCACGAGGTCAGGAGATCAAGACCATCCTGGCTACCACAGTGAAACCCCATCTCTACTAAAAATACAAAAAATTAGCCGGGCGTGGTGGCAGTTGCCTTAGTCCCAGCAACTTGGGAGGCTGAGGCAGGAGAATGGCATGAACCTGGGAGGCAGAACTTGCAATGAGCCGACATAGAGCCACTGCACTCCAGCCTGGGGGACAGAGTGAGACTCCGTCTCAAAAAAAAAAAAAAAAAAAAAAAAGCAGCTCATGGCGAAGTGGGACCAGAGACGTGTAGAGTGAGTGGGGAAAGGCTCTTTTTGGACCAGATGGATTCACAGCCAAATTCTACCAGAGGTACAAAGAGGAGCTGGTACTGTTCCTTCTGAAACTATTCTATTCCAAGCAATAGAAAAAGAGAGATGCCTCCCTAATTGATTTTATGAGGCCAGCATCATCCCGATACCAAAACCTGGCAGAGACACAACAAAAAAAGAAAATTTCAGGCCAATATCCCTGATGAACATATATTCAAAAATCTTAAATAAAATACTGACAAACCGAATCCAGCAGCACATCAAAAAGCTTATCCACCACTATCAACTCAGCTTCATCCCTGGGATGCAAGGCTGGTTCAATATACACAAATCAATAAACATAATCCATCACATAAACAGAACCAATGACAAAAACCACACGATTATCTCAATAGATGCAGAAAAGGCCTTCGATAAAATTCTACAGCCCTTCATGCTAAAAAGTTTCAATAAAGTAGGTACTGATGGAACATATCTCAAAATACTAAGAGCTATCTATGACAAACCCACAGCCAATATCATACTGAATGGGCAAAAACTGGAAGCATTCCCTTTGAAAACTGGCACAAGACAAGGATGACCTCTCTCACCACTCCTATTCAACATAGTATTGGAAGCTCTAGCCCGGGCAATAATGCAAGAGAAAGACATAAAGAGTATTCAAAGAGGAAGAGAGGAAGTCAAATTGCCTCTGTTTGCAGATGACATGATTTTATACTTAGAAAAACCCATCGTCTCAGCCCAAAATCTCCTTAAGCTGATAAGCAACTTCAGCAAAGTCTCAGGATACAAAATCAATGTGCAAAAACCACCAGCATTCCTATACACCAATAATAGAGAGAGCCAAATCGTGAGTGAACTCCCATTCACAACTGCTACAGAGAGAATAAAATACCTAGGAATACAACTTACAAGGGATGTGAGGGACCTCTTCAAGGAGAACTACAAACCACTGCTCAAAGAAATAAGAGGACGGCCGGGCGCGGTGGCTCACGCTTGTAATCCCAGCACTTTGGGAGGCCGAGGCGGGCGGATCACGAGGTCAGGAGATCGAGACCATCCTGGCTAACATGGTGAAACCCCGTCTCTACTAAAAATACAAAAAAAATTAGCCGGGCGTGGTGGCGGGCGCCTGTAATCCCAGCTACTCGGAGAGGCTGAGGCAGGAGAATGGCGTGAACCCGGGAGGCGGAGCTTGCAGTGAGCCGAGATCGCGCCACTGCACTCCAGCCTGGGCGACAGAGCGAGACTCCGTCTCAAAAAAAAAAAAAAAAAAAAAAAAAAAAAAAAAAAAAAGAAATAAGAGGACACAAACAAATGGAAGAACATTTCATGCTCATGGATAGGAAGAATCAATAGCATGAAAATGGCCATAATGCCCAAAGTAATTTATGGTTTCAATAATATTCCCATCAAACTACCATTGACTTTCTTCACAGAATTAGAAAAACTACTTTAAATTTCATATGGAACCAAAAAAGAGCCCACATAGACAAGGCAATTCTAAGCAAAAAGAACAAAGCTGGAGGTATTATGCTACCTGATTTCAAACTATACTACAAGCCTGCAGTAATCAAAACAGCATGGTACTGGTACCAAAACAGATATATAGACCAATGGAACAGCACAGAGGCCTCAGAAATAACACCACACGTCTACAACCATCTGACCTTCGACAAACCTGACAAAAACAAGCAATGCGGAAAGGATTCCCTATTTAATAAATGGTGCTGGGAAAACTGGCTAGCCATGTGAACTGAAACTGGACCCCTTCCTTACACCTTATACAAAATCTTTAAACCTTATACAAAAATTAACTCAAGATGGATTAAAGTCTTAAATGTAAGATCTAAAACCATAAAGGCCCTAGAAGAAAACCTAGGAAATACCATTCAGGACATAGGCACGGGCAAAGACTTCATGACTAAAACACCAAAACAATGGCAGCAAAAGCCAAAATTGACAAATGGGATCTAATTAAACTAAAGAGCTTCTGCACAGCAAAAGAAACTATCATTGGAGTGAACAGGCAGTGTGCAGAATGGGAGAAGAATTTTGCAATCCATCCATCTGAGAAAGGGCTAATATCCAGAATCTACAAAGAACTTACAGAACTTTACAAGAAAAAAACAACTCCATCAAAAAGTAGACAAAGGATATGAACAGATACTTCTCAAAAGAAGACATTTATGCAGCCAACAAACATATAAAAAAAGCTCATCATCACTGGTCATTACAGAAATGCAAATCAAAACCACAATGAGATACCATCTCATGACAGTTAGAATGGCAATCATTAAAAAGTCAGGAAACAACAGATGCTGGAGAGGATGTGGAGAAATAGTAATACTTTTACACTGTTGGTGGGACTGTAAACTAGTTCAACCATTGTGGAAGACAGTGTGCAATTCCTCAACGATCTAGAACCAGAGATACCATTTGACCCAGCAATCCCATTACTGGGTATATACCCAAAGGATTATAAATCATTCTACTATAAAGACACATACACACGCATGTTTATTGTGGCACTATTCACAATAGCAAAGACTTGGAACCAACCCAAATGTCTACCAATGATAGACTGGATAAAGAAAATGTGGCACATATACCCATGGAATACTATGCAGCCATAAAAAAGGATGCATTCATGTCCTTTGCAGGGACATGGGTGAGGCTGGAAACCATCATTCTCAACAAACTAATACAGGAACAGAAAATCAAACACCACATGTTTTCACTCATAAGTGGGAGTTGAACAATGAGGACACATGGTGGGGAACACCACACACTGGGGCCTGTCAGGGGGTAGGGAGGCTAGGAGAGGGATAGCTTTAGGAGAAATACCTGTAGATGATGGGTTGATTGGTACAGCAAACCACCATGGCACGTGTATACGTATGTAACAAACCTGCACATTCTGCACATGTATCCCAGAACTTAAAGTATTATAAAAAAAAAAAAAAAAAAAAAAAAAGAGGTGAGTCTTCTTCTGGTCCTTTAAGGAAGTGATGGAAGGGAAGTGACAGAGCAGGAGGGAGGGTGCTCAGGAAGAATGACACCAAATGGAAGAAGGCTGCCTGGCTGCTTTGGATGGGCAATTATATGGAGGAACATGTGTGATGGTAGCTCTCATCAATTTACTCTGGTAAAGCTGTTTTTTAGACTTTAATACTGGCCATGTCTATTTCCTGGCCACTTCAGTGCTAAAGCCATTAGGTGGGGCTGAGCAAGGTAGGTGTAGTGCCAGCTGGGCTGGGGTGGGTGATAGTTGTGGGAGCTCAGTGAAGGGTGTCAGAATCCCAGCAAAATGAGGCTTCCTCCTTTCTCCTCCACCCTCACCCCTTAGAAAGCACCTGGTCAAGGAAACTGGAATGTGATGAGCAGAGCAAGGGCACTACCACACAGAGGCACCTGGAGCAGGTTTCAGAGCCTGATTTTTTTTTTTTAATTTTGAAATGCACCTTTATTATTTCGGTTAAATTCAGATTACTATTAGAATTCATTCATTCATTCAAATTATCACTTAGTAATATGCTCTCTGGGAACCATTTTACGTACTAAATGAAACTTTTTTTTTTTTTTTTGAGACGGAGTCTCGCTCTGTCACTCAGGCTGGAGTGCACTGGCATGATCTCAGCTCACTGCAACCTCCGCCTCCTGGGTTCAAGCAATTCTTCTGCCTCAGCCTCCCAAGTAGCTGGGACTACAGGTGCATGCCACCATACCCAGCTAATTTTTGTATTCTTAGTAGAGACGGGGTTTCACCAAAGTAAACACTACTCTTGACCTGACAGGCAGCTTTTCCTTATAATCTGGTGACACCACCCCGCAACCCCCAGATTGATTAGGGATTGTTTCTTATGGTGTAGAGATAGGAGTTTGAAATAGGGGTTCAAACCCTATTTATGTCACTAGCTCTGTGACATACACAAGTTTCTTCTCTCTCTCTCTCCAGGAAGCTTCTCACTATGAAATTCTTATTTCACAGAGTTGGAATAAATGAAAGCACTTTATAATCTGCCATTATTTGGACCACTCAACCCAGATATGTAGTCTGAAATAAAAGATGGAAGCCACAGACACTAAGAGTTGTATCTGTATGCAAAATGATGGCACTCTGTCAGCAAAAGACCCTGGAGAGAAGACTGAGTTCACACATAAAGGCTCATTTTATCTCTACCTGAAAGAGGTAGAATCCAGCATATTTGCAAAGGAGGATGTTTCCTGTTTAGAGTTGCCCTGCCCTGGAGCCACATTCTCTACCTTAGCCCTTTCCTTCAGAGGGTAATGGTCAAGAATGAAGGTGCTTGTGCTTTAATCCTGACACAATCATTTACTGTCTGGATGACTTAACATCTCTGGGCCTCAGTTTCCTTATCTGGAAAATGATGCTAATTTTCCCTACCTCATAGAGTTGTTGTGAGGATTAAAGAAGTTGATGTTTATCAAGTACTTAGAGCAGTCCCTTGCAAATACGAAGTGCTTAAAACACATTGGCCATTATCTTCTCACAGTCAGTGTTTCTATAGGAACAAAAAATTGGCTTGTGACCTCAAGTTAATTTGCGATAACATGATAGAGACTGCCCCAGCACTCACGGCCAGTGCCAGAGAGGAAGGATGGCCCCATTTGACCTTGGAAGTGGCTATGCTGAAGAATTAGAATCTCTTGCCCAGAGCATGTGGCTGAGAGGCAGAATGTAAAGCACCTTATTTGTTTCATCTGGGCTTTCTCATGTTTACAGAGAGCTGGCATTTCTCTGTCATTCAAAAGAAGGAAAAAAAAACACTCAACGATCAGTCATTCTATTATCAAAGAAGAACATTTTATCAACTTTTCTTAGATATCTCACATATTCTTCCTTTCAAAAGCACTTGAAGTTTAATTTAGTCAATGATTGGTCAAAGGGAGAAAAGTGACCATTACAATTTGTCATTCACCCAATAATTGTAATCAAAGTAATAATAGCAATAATAGTAATAGTTAACATTTATTATATACATATTGTGGACAACGTTTTATCGTAAGTGCTTTACAGAAAATATCTCATCGTAAATCTTCCAAAAACCCTAGGGGATATTATCCCCATTTTACAGAAGGGAAAATATTCCCAAGTTTCCTAATAACAGGATATCAGGGAGATTTCAATAGAAGAATCAAGCCAACAAAAACAAATTCAGCAGGCGACGGAAATTCTGTCGGGAAATAACACCCCCAGTGGCTCTATCACTCAGCACCAAGAACACCTCCAATGACTGTATGAGTTTCTAGCAATATGGTAACTTTCAGTTCTTGGAAATGTCCAAACAGAGAGTAAGTCCTATGAAAAGATACTTAAGATTGAGCCACTTTCCATTTCTTGAAAATTTAGATCTATCCTTAAAGATTGCTTCTAGCCTGTCTATATTAGTAGGAGTTGTATTCATCAAGTTGTTTAGAAGTAGTGTTTGTTTAGTCAGGGCTTTTTGATGTACAAAGCACTTTTAATCCATTATCTCATCTGATTATTTTCAATGATGGTGACAAATAGAAGTCTTTGTTGCCATTTTATATATAAAATTGAGGCTTAAAATGTCCTCAAGCCCCAGAACTGGATACCAAAACCCTGTCTTCTGCCTCATATCCCATCTTATGCTTTCATCTTTCAATAAGATGGCGAAGCAAGATTTCTGCACAGGGTAAAATTTTGTTTCAGCACCACACACTAGATACCCAACTAGATCAAAGGATTAATAAGAGCATGTTACCAGCTGGGGATAGATGTATCAAACAGAGATTGTGGGTTAACTGGTATTCAGATTGGGCCAAACACCTTCATAGTTTACTGCAAATAGTTAACAAAATCACGGTGGAATATAGATGCTTTTTATGTTCCAGAAAACAGTCTTTGGACCACCTCAAAAGAAATTCTGTCAAAGCTGTTTTTCTTCTTTAATCCAGGTTGGCTAGCAGCCAAAGAAACAAAGTCTTCATTGCCCACTTCAGTCCTCAACATTTCAACTGAAAAGGGAAGCTTAGGCATAGTGCTTTATAAAATACCATCGGGTGATTAGGGCTTAGAGACATTTCCTGACGTCTGATGGAGATAAGGAATGAAGGCTCCAGAACCAGTTGAGGTACAATTCACTCCCCTGATAGGTAAGCAGAAAAAGAGCTAACACTGGAGTCACCCAGTTTCCCTCTGGAATGTCCCTCTGAGTTTGAGGAAATTCATGTCATCACCTTCCCACCATTCAATAGTCATGGTTATTAGTGGTATCCAAAGATATTCAGAGTCAAATTTAGGTCACATGGGGCCAAACAATGGAATTCCTGCTGTCAAGGACAGAGGAACACTCTAATTTCATTTTCACGGTCAGCACACACGCAATTTCCACCCGAGACATTTGTTGTCCAAAACACTGCCTAAACTTGAGTGCTATGATGTGAAATCTGTATCTGAAGTTCTGTGGCCTTTTCAGGGGACTGAAGTGTCACCCTGTTTGGCTTCTCTGATCAAAAAAGACTTTCAGCCCAGAGAACCCTGGCTTCCAACTTGAGGAGAGATCCTTAGAAAAGCCCTGGGCCCCTTTTGGATGTGGCACTGTGTAAGGTGAGAGCTTCATTGGAGTTCCAACTTAGGACTCTGAACACTTCACAGCTGAGATCGTGGTTTCTTTGAATCTGGAGCAATTGGGAGAGGTGTAGAGAAGTGGCAAAGGGGACAAATTCAGCTCCTGGAAACAACTGGCAAGATCTCAGAATAGAGATTTTTTTTTAATGCCTCAAGGAAAGCACAAAAAAGAAAGCATTATCACTCCTGCAAGGAAACCTTCCCTAATTACATTGAAATAAAAATACCCTCCCTCCCGCAACCCCCTCTGCCGTTCCCCTTGAGTATCATGTTATGCTGGCAATTTACAATTTCACTGCCAGAGCAAAACACTCCTGTGCAGGTTACTCTCATATATTTGGTTGACATTCAGAATCCTGATATCTCAAAAAGTGATACTGCTTCTGTGAGCCTATCCTGTTACTTATAGATCCACAGTGTTCATTTTGGCTTATAAGCCCCAGTGGAGCAGAGATGATACCCATTTTGCTAGTTTAACATATACATCAACACAAATATTCTTACCCTAACTTATAAAACTAAATCTCCCTTCATTATGTATTTTCTCAAGTGAGTCCAATTAGAAATTATTAGATGATACTGTGTACTTTTTCAAACCCATCAAGCTATTGCTGATCCAAAAGGGAAACAGCTCCCTTCAGCTTCTAGTGAAAACCCCTTCTGTTAGACAAACTCCCTCTCTATAATTAGCTAACATTTCTTTCAACTTTGGCAGCAAGAACAAATAGGCCATTTCAAACATGAAGAGTTTAAGGAGGTACCGTGGAAAATGAGCATAGGTGCACATAGCTGTTGGTAGGGATAGCTACTTCTGCACAGCACACAGAATGCTCACATTTTGTCACTTCTATCTGCTAAGAGTAGGCTGAGAACCAAGAAATAAACATGGCATCTGGCCCTGAATTGCAATTACTTTTTGCAATTTGCAATCAAAATACTTTAAAGAACACTTGCTTAAGAGATTGACTGATTCATAATAAAGCATCCAGTTCTCCCACCTGTATAACCAGAGCTGTCAAGAACACACTGCAAATGACAGTCCTTTTGCTTCAACATACAATGTCAGATTCTTCCCTCATGCTCTCTTGTCCTCCCTAAAATGCCATGTATGACTGCCATGCCATAAAACCAAGTGCCATAATGCCCTGATGCTGTATCCAATTTTTTAACCCCAGGGACCTCCAGGGCATCCAAGCTCATCCAAAGTTTATCAAGATCCATCAGGGAGCAGCAAGCCCCACTAGGGAAAGAGGTGGAGGTAGGGGAGTTACCATCTACTGAGAATGTATCACGCTGCAAAAGCTGGAGTTGTATTATCCCATCAAACCCTCACAAGCACTCCAGGAGTATATATTCTTCATTTTGCATACGAATAAACTAATGATGAAAAAGTTTAACGAACATGCTAAGCTACATGTTTCAAGTTTGGATCTCAAGTTAAATGCCATGCTCTTCCCACTGCATCACATGCTCCAATTTTGGAGCATGGGCACAGGGCATGGGAACATGAGAAATTTTAGGAGTTGATTTTTTATCTTAAAATCAAGAATAAGTCAGCATTGATTTTAAATTTGTCTTACATATAACACTCTGGAAAGAATGTAGAAAACTTATTAAAGGATAGGAACATGGAAGATAGGGAATCTGGTAAGAAATTTACTGCAATATTCCAGGAGAGGGTTGATAAGGGCTGGAAATAAGTTGTCTATCAGCTAGGATTCCTTCATTTTGAACAACACAAACAAACAAAAACATCCATTCAAACCCTGTAGCTACTTTGAAAGAGCTTTCACTGGAAGGGTTTGGTGGGCTCACATGACTGACAGAAGGCAGAACAGCCAGGTCTGTGAATGTACCACAACTAAGCACTCCAAAAGGCCAGGGGACACGAAGGAGAGAGACCCTGGTGTAGCAAGACCAGTCTGGTTGGGATGCCTCTGCCACCACCCTGCCCTCAGTGGCTTCCAACCATTCTTCTACCCTTCCACCCCTTAGTCAAGTTTCAGAGACCTGGATCAGAGCAGTTAGTTGGCCAAATTTAGGTTACATGCCAGAGATCTAGTTTGAGGAATGGGCAAGGAGAGGAAGGATCTTGCACTCTGGGATTCCATAGTGGAATGCAGGTACTGGAATTACTTCCCAACAAGTGGACACACAATGAGTGAGAGCTATCCCCCAGAGGAAATCAGAGTACTACTCAGAAGACGGAATGGATGCTGAGCAGCCAAAAGCTGATCAATGCTCAGAAGAAGTGCTGACAGTGGATCAGAGGAAGAGAAAACGGCATTTGAAGTACCATAGGCACCAAACACTTACCGAGAGCCTACTATGTGTAAGGCAGTAGGTGAGTGTGATTGGAGACATACAGAAGTATAAAGCACTGACTCGGATTTAAAGAGGCTCACACAGAAAAGAAGATCTAAACACCAGAAAATAAATGACAACATTAAGTCATATATATCATGTGCCAGATAAATGGTATGGATAATAACATCTATGAGATTCAGAGAATGGAAAGATTACCAAATTTAAGTAATTGGGAAAGTCATCTTAGATGCAGTGGAGCTTCAGTAGTGTTTAGGATTTAGGCCACCAAACAGAAAAAGAGAGCTCTCTATGCAGGTAGGATGATCTGAGCAGAGGCATGGAGACGCAACATGCAAAGTACATTTAGGAATCAACTGATACACAGTTGTCTAAGCAAAAGAATTCATATGAGAAATCCTTTCTGACTGAATGATATTTAAAATCCAATAAAAGTACATTTTCCCTTTTCTTCTTCTATAGCTGACCTTGCTTTATCACTCAGGAGTTCTATTTCAAGACTTTAGGGAGGAAAGTAAGGAAGGTGTTGTATTTGTAGGACTGAGGGGTTGGGCTCAAATATGTCAGTTGTTGTGAGAGAAGAAAGAAAACAGACCTGAGAGAGACCTGCATTGCATTCCAAGTTCCGGACTCCCCTTCCTGGACCAGGGCCAGGCTGGCTTGGGCCAAACTCATCCAGGTCATTGTCAGGCTGCCAGATGCCCTAATCTACCCTGACTGCCCCATTATCCTCCCTGCTCTTTCTCCTTTCCATCATTCAACAACATTGTCTCTCACCAACCTCCAGAGCCAAGCCCCAGGAAGGGGGGTGAATCTAAAACAAGGAGAGAAGCCTGGATCCTCCTCAGCATTCCCACTTCCCGGAAGTGGTACTGCAGATGGGGTAAAAAGACAACATGCTTGGCTACAGTGAATAATCCTGCAATGAACGTGGGAGTGCTCATATCTCCTCAAGTTCCTGATTTCAATTTTTTTTGGATAAATACCCAGAAATGGGATTGCTGGATCATGTAATTCTATTTTTAAATTTTTTTTTAGAAACTTCTATACTTTTTTTTTTTACATAGCAACTGTGTCTTTTTGCATGTCCACCAACAGTGTGCAAAAGTTTCAATTTCTCTATATCCAATACTTGCCAACACTTATCTTTCGTTTTTGTGTAATACATAATAACCATTCTAACAGATGTGAGGTGATATCTTATTGTGGTTTTATTTGCATTTCTCTAAGGATTAGTGACATTGAACATTTTTTCATATACCTGTTGATTATTTGTATGTCTATTTGGAGAAATGTCTATTCAAGTCTTTAGCCCACTTTTATTTGGGTTATTAGTTTTTTTTTTTACTATTGAATTGTAAGAACAACCTAAATATCAACAGATAAGTGGATAAAAAGTGTGGTATATACATATGATGGAACACTATTCGGCCTTAAAAAGGAAGAAAATCCTGACATATGTAACAACATTGATGAACCATGAGGTCATTATGCTAAGTGAAAGAAGTCAGCCACAGAAAAACAAATACTTCTTTATTCCACTTCTATGATGTATCAAAGATAGTCAAATTCATAGAATCAAAGAGTGGAATGGTAGTTTCCCAGGGTTGGAAGGAGGAAGAAATGGGGAGTTACTAACCAAAGGGCCTAAAGATTCAGTCAAGCAAGATGAATAAGCTCTAGGAATCTTCTACACAACATTGTACCTATGGTCAACAATGACATATCATGTGTTAAGAGGCTAGATCTCATGTTAAGTGCTCTTACCACAATGAAATAAAATGACAATGTAATAATTACATCTCCAGCTGCTTACTTGTAGGAACCAGTCAAGCCTTCAGAGAGTCCTGCCAGCAATTCTAGATGCTTACATTTCCAGACACCTACAGGCATCAGGAGGTGGCCAACTGCTCATTTTCCATTTTTTCTCTTTCCCAGTTCTGGGGCATGATGCACCAAGCTTAATACATTGCATCCATCAAACAGGGCTGCAGAGGGTCAAGATGTGCACCAACTGCAGGCATACAGGAAGCACCAAAAGTGGGCTTTTCCTTTAAAGAGACTCAGAGGAGTGCAGGAAGCATTTTTCCCATAAGAAAGAGATAGCTCAGGCAGCTTGCTTCCTTCCATCATCTTATTTTTACTGTGAATCATGGTAGCATTCGTCACTTTTAAAACCTAAACCCCAATTTGCCACCAGTGTGAAGAGTATTTAAGTGCTTTCCATGTTTCTAATTTTTTACAACATTCAGCAGGCTAATCAAGAGAAGCCAGAGATGTAGATCAGGCCTTCAAGCAGCTCAGTGGAGGTACAAGATCTAACTGCATGAAATTCAACACTGAGATACCCCTGGGATAGTGTATTCATCCATTCTCACGCTGCTATAAAGTACTGCCTGAGACTGTATAATTTATGAAGGAAAGTGGTTTAATTGACTCACAGTTCTGCAGGGGTGGGGAGGCCTCAGGAAACTTACAATCATGATGAAAGGGGAAGCAAATAGGTCTTTCTTCACATGGCAGCAGGAAGAAGTAGTGCCTAGCAAAAGGGGGGAAAGCCCCTTATAAAATCATCAGATCTCATGGGAACTCGCTCTCACGAGAATAGCAGGAGGGTAACTGCCCCCTGTGATTAAATTACCTCCCACCAGGTCCCTCTCACAACACGTGGGGAGTATGGGAACTATAATTCAAGGTGAAATTTGGGTTGGGACACACAGCCAAATTGTATCAGATACCTAATTCCTTTCATTGACCATCTGGTTTATTATCCATGAGGAGCCACAGAGCACTTGGGCAAGTTGGAAGGAAACCAAAAGAAGGCTTGTATAATTCACCATACAATTATGACTGAATTTGATGTAGATAAAATTTAAAAAAAAATAACTACGTTTCATAACAGAGCATTCCAAATATCCTCTGCACTGTGATTGTACTAGATTGATTAAAAATTACACTATTCACACTATGACTTTGTAGCTCTTCCCATTAAGAAGTGAAGTCTGTCACCTTACTTCTTGAATTCAGACTTGGCAATGTGACTTGGTTTGTCTAAGAGAAGTGAAGGTGTTGGTATTCCACTTCCACTTCCAAGCCTAGGCTTCAGGAGCCCAGCATGTTTCTGCTAACACTTTTAGAACCCTGTCTCCATCATGCAAACAATTGCAGGCTAGACTGCTAGATAATGACAGATTAGGTGGAACAACTGGGATGCTAGGCCAGCAGCCCCCAAGTGACTTGGCAACTGACCACAGACACATGAGTGAGCCTGGCTCAGACGAGAAAGACCATCAGCCCAGATTTTGAACCTATAAAAATGTAAGCTAAATACATGGTGTTTTAAGTCAGTGATATATGGGTTGGTTTGTTATACAGCAATAGGTAACTGATACAATTCCTCTTAGGTTTTGAGACCCTATTTCTTCTTGGACCTCAGGAAGCAATGCTATTGTTCCATCCACAGCTACAGTATCATCACTCTACTCAGCTGCCCCACGGTCCCTGCAGATGATATTAATACATCTGGGTCATTTCTGAATTTTACAGTTAACATGTCTGAGATTTCTATTTAGTCTTGCCAATCCTTACTTTTCATCCCCGCTATCATCAGACCTACATTTCATTTGCTGGACATTGGAAATATGTCCTAATTGGTCTTGCTTCTAGTGTTTTCTTGTTCTAGCCAATCTCACTCTCTATTGGTTTGGTCTGACAATGCCGCTTTGTATGTCACATCTTTTCTGTGGTCCCTCACTGTCTAGAGAATTAGGTTGAATTTAAGGTCAGGATGAAACAAAAATAAATGATATTGAATACCCACCATGTGCCACACAAAGTTGAATAAGATACGGAAGCATAAGTCTACTTAGATTGAAAAACGTACTCTTTAATCCAATTCCATTCCACCTCTGCAGATTCCCGCTCCACAGCTTATCTGCCTAAAACATCTGCCCCACCTGTTAAACATGAAGCTACTCTGGCATTTTTGTTCATGTGAGTTATCCCAAACCCACTGCCTAAAATGCCCTCTCTACTTTTCCCAGCGTCTGTCTTCCTTCAATGCCCAATTTGAGTCCTAACTCTTCTGACAGTTTCTCCTACTGCCCCCCATCCAGGTAATCTCTCTTTTCAGTATCTCTTGCCTCAATTCTTTCATGCTTCCTTAGCTGTCAGCTGGGGCATCTATATGGCCGGTCACTACACTAGCCTAGAGACCAGGGACCATGACATATCCCCCTCCAGCACCCAGCACAGTGCCAGACCCACATGCCTGAGGGTGATAGTAATACTAGGTCACAAAGGACTAAAGAGCTCTTTCCCAAGACAATGTGAAGTGTTGGCTCCCCTGCCTTTAAATAAAAGTCTTAATTTTATATGCTTAATTTTAGGTATTTGTTTCGATTTTTAAAAAGCACAGACCCTCACCATCCCTGCCATGACTCGCAAGGAGTCAAGTAAAAGAAGGGAGGCTTCCTAACACGTATTAGGTTGATGCAAAAGTAATTGTGGTTTTTACCATAGATAGCCACCACTTACCGAACACTCACTAAGTGCCAGGCACCACCGTGCAAATTTCATTTGTATTTTCTTACTTAAATTTTACAACATCCCATGTGGTACATATTATTACCTCCATTTTATACTAAAGGAAACTCATTAGCATGATTGAATATTCTATCAAAAGTCCCACAGCCAGCAGTGACAGAGTTAGGATTTGGCCCTCTTCTGGCCAAGCCCAAAGCATGTGTTCTTAAGTAAGCTATCATGCCCCTGATTTCTGTGATTCTTTTGATCTTAGGACATATGAAACTGCCTTTTATCATTATTGTACCTCCCCATCAATAGTCCTTATCTTCTAGCCTGGTTTATAGTTCCATGGAACCTAGCTAACCTAGTACTTCATGCAGCAGACAGAATTATGCCCCCACCCCAAAGATGTCCATGTCTTCATTCCCAGAACCTGCGAATATATGTTACATGGCATGGGGGAATTCAGACTGCAGATGGAACTAAGGTTGCTCATTAGCTCATTATTCAACTTTGTGTGGCACATTAGCTGGCCTAGAGACGGGGAGATTATGCGGCATTATCCAATGGGCCCGTGCAATCACAGGGGTCTTTATCACTGAAAGAGGGAGGCAGGAGGGTCAGGGAAGGAGGTGTGACAATAGAAGCAGAGATCAGAGTGATGCAATTGCTGGGGGGCTGGGCCCCAAAGCCATAGGGTGTAGGTGGCCTCTAGAAGCTGGAAAAGGCAAAGAAACAGATTTTCCCCGGCATCCTCCAAAAATAATGTTTAGTTTTAGCCCAGTGAGACCCATTTCAGACTCCTGACCCCCAGAGCTATAAGGTAATAAATCTGTGTCCTTTTGTGCCACTGAGCTCGTGGTAACTTGTTATAGAAGCAACAGGGAATGATTCTACCTTTCCATAGAAACAGTTAGGGCCAATTTATGGTCTGATAGTTTGTCAAGACTTCTCTCAGGAGTTATAATCTGAATAATCATAAGGAATTTTTAAATTCAACCTCTGTTACTGAGGCATCATAAATTGTTTCTACAATTAAACTGGAGAAAGTTTTTGAAGAGCCACTTCAAAAATGTCTAAAAAGAAAGACAGAGAGCTGACCCCTCTCTCTTCTCCTGTGCTCATACACTGGGTAGAAATATGCTCCATTCAAGCTCTGATTAGCCGAGATTTCCTGTGGAACTAATGTGCTCTTGCTAGTTTCTAAATGATGTTTTTCTCCTCCCAGTAAAATCAAGAACTGCCAATAAGGTGCAGGCCAGTTGCTGGGCCCGCTCTCTCTCACACATACCATATACACAAATAGGAAGATGGTCTCCACGGCTGTAATTTCCTGGCCAGCAAGTGTCTTGGGTTTCACTTCAGTGGTTAATGATGTGTCACCAGGGCGCCTTGGTATGGGGCATTTCCAACCTTCAATTAAAGGACTATCATTTACTCTATATATTAACATCCAGAACAATAAACACAGTGGAACACAGTCATTAGAGGCAGCCATAATCCATGGCCTGCTGTGTACTGATGTCAACCCTGCTGCGTTTGACATCTGAAATAATCCCAAAGAAAGCACTGCATTTTCAAAGCTGGGACTACGTGAAGGATATCCAGCCCTGGCTGCATTCCATCTTTCCACCTCCATCTTCCAATCTATCAACATCTTGGTTCAACCTCAGAGTTAAAAACCCCTTGTCTTTCATGGAAAGACATCCAGGCTAACCTTCTCTTTTGCTGGGAAGAATGCCGCCGGTTTTCAGTTGATTGAACCTAGTGGGCCTTCACTGTAAGATAATAAAGCCAATCCTGGATAAATCATAATTCCTAATCTAAAGGATGTCAGAATGAAGTAGGATTGAAGACATACCGCCAACACAAAACAAACAACCCTGAGCATATGGTGCACAAAAAAAGCAGAGAGATACAGAAAACCAGCAAAAGAAAAGTTCTCTCAAACTTAGCCGAAATGGGGAGCCACATGAAAAGTGCAGTAATTCTTCCTTCACCTCAGGGCTCATGTCTGTTGCAGCTTTCAACACAGCACAATTGCAATTTCTAGGAGTCCAGCTACTAGATTTTTTGAGCTGAACTCTTTCTTCAAGGGGATGCAAAATTAAAACAATTCAAAAGCCTTCTCTGCCAGGGAGTGGGGGTGGCAGGAAAGGGAAATCTCGGGGTGTTTATTGTACACTGACAGGTTGAACAGGAGAGATGTACTTGGGTTACTGAGGTGATGGAAAGATGCTGTACAGTTAGATGGGAAGCAAGAACACAAAGAAAGCCTTTTCAGCAGACCAGGGGACTGCAGGGCCCAACAACCTCTAAGACTGGGATAAAAGCAGGCTTTATTCATTCAGGGGACTGCAGCAACTGCCTGCTGCCTGACTGGTAAATCTCATCACAGCACCGTCCACGGGAGGGGGTCTGATCTGATTGGTTGTCCCATTTAATCTGCGGCATCCCTATTGGGAGGTGCCCACCTCACAGGCAGGGGCCGCCTTCACGGAGCCCATAGAGGCTGCCTGCAGCTGAGCCACCAATGCCCGGCCTGTTGGGTGCAGCGGAGCCAGCGAATTGCCAGACACAGCACAAGGAAACGCCATGCACCAGAGCAGCATTCCTCAGAAGGAGACTTGGGTACACAGCAGGCAGGCAGATGCCCTGTGTGCCTGTGTGTATTTATCTTTAAAATCAAATAGAAGTGACAATACTCTTCTTAGTTACCTATGCCATTATTCCTCTCCACCAACTGTTTTTCGTTTTGCCTTTTTTTCTTTTGATAAAGTTTTATGCACCATGCTTGGGTTGCAGAAGCAGAGCCAAAGGAGCCTCAGCACACCACTCGATTATCTGAGCACAGGCTCTGGGGACTTTTTGGAACTGACTGGGCCTCAATTCAGAGAGAGGGTTTTTCCAAGTTACCAAGTGCACTTTCTGTTCTTAACACTCAAGGGGGCGTGGAGAAAGTGAGAGGCTCTGTGGTGGCTTCCTGGGCGTGCCCATGGAAAGTGCTTACTCGTCTTTGCACACCTCACACCTGGGTCCCTGTCCACTCGCAAACCTGGTAGATTCACTCTTTCGAACCATTCTGGCCGGCTGTACCTACGGGCTTTCACTGTGCGTGGCCGCCCCCTGCTGGAGCAGCCTGGAACTGACTGCCAGTGACACCTAGGGCCGACACCTGGCCAGCGCAGGGAGGTGTGAGAGAACAGATTGTCAAGTTCATTCCATGGCATTCATTCCAGAGGGAGCCGCTAAACTGGCCTTGACACACAGGAATCTCTTTAATAATCCTGTGGAGACCTAAAGTCTACAAATCCCTATGGTAACTCCTCTGAGAGTTTAATCACCCTCTCTCAGAAATATTTTCCCTATTTGTGATCTGAACGATGTTTCTGTTTAATTTCCAACTGATCTGATTTAATCAGGGATGAAAAGCAGCTGCTGTCAATTCTCTGGGCAAAAGCCCTTTATAGGCCTGGAGAAAGATTAATGAATGTGCCTCACTTCCCAGGAAAAGTCCTAAGCTTTACTTTCCTTTAATATGACTTTATTTAGCCTATTTTTTAATGTGTTTATTATCTCTGTGGCTCTCTTCTGAATGCTCTCATCTTCTCCACATTTTTCCTTACTTAGAGACATGATACCCCTAGTGAGAATCTGGCTGAAGCCAAGTATGATGCTGATACTCTCATGTGTACCCCTCTAGATGACCACGTTTTTGGCAAATATTTTTTAAGCACCTACTATGTGTGAGGCACACAGGTAAGGTCCCTGTGGGTTATAGATGAATTACTCATGGACTTTCCAAAAACCGGGAGAAGCTAGTCCTAGAATGCCTGCACACAGATCACTCTAACTGTGTATAAGATAGGAAGAGGCATCAGTGTAACTGGAGACCAGCAAACAGGGAGAATGCTTTCAGCCAGTGTGTATGGAAGGTTTCATGGAGATGTGGGAACTGAACTGGTCTTTGAATGATACGTAGAATTTGGCTGGACCTGAGAAGGAGGAACAGCATCCCATGCAGAGAGGACAGCCTGAGGAAAGCTCCAGAGACAGAACACAGGGCATAGATCTGATGAGCTGGAAGTGCTTGCATTTGAGTGAGTCAACAGGGACTACGGAAAACATCCACCGGGCCGGGTTGCGGAGGCCTTCCCTATAATGGGAAGGCGTTAAAGAATCCAGAGGCTGCCTTCACTTCTTAGAACTCCTGTTTGATTTTATTAACTTGAAGATAGCTTGTCTTTCACCATGCTGATCCTAAATCATTCTCAGCTGTTCTTAGCGTCACTATGTCCCCATCTAATATTGGCTCTTGATTTTGATTTGTTTGCTCCAAGTCCCTGTTTGGGTTTTACTCTGTTGTTTCTCGATTTCCGAGAAATCTGTCTTGCCCTGGCTTACGCACTCCCACTTTCTTAACCCAACCTTTGGTGAGATCAGTTCCAGCTGACCAGCTCTGTCATCTCATTTCTTTCCCTGAAGCAGTGGGTCTTTGATACTCCCTCGTTCCCTTTAGGAGACTTCGAAAGGCAGGACACCTGCAAGTGACACGCTGGGCAAGTTGCCTGCCCATTGTGGCCTCAGTGTTCTCATCTCTAAAAAGAGAAGGGAGGTACCTCTTCGACCTCTACGGGCATTTCTGAAGCTTATGCTCCATAAGGCAATAACCTCAACTATTTCTGTCCACAGGCCATACCCCCAGCAGCCATTTCCATGGAATAGTTTCATCTTTCCTGGAAGAACGTGCTTATGAAATTGATTGAAAATGGACTTTGAAACAAATTGGACCTGCTAGAAAGTCAACCAGCTTTGAGTTGTTTATTTCCAACTGGGATGAGAATAGAGGAAAAGATGAGAACAGGCCCAGCTTGCCTTCTTGCCAAAGGGACTCTCCCCAGGAGATACTTTCAAAGACAAGATGATGGGTTAGAAAGCACGGAAAGAAGCTACAGGTGGCACACAGCACTGTGCTCCCTTCTTGAATCTGCCAGACGCTCCCTGTCCTTCACCTCTTTTGGTCATCAGGCTGGCCCTGCTTGACTGACTCTGCCATCAGAAGCAAGACTTTCCTTCCAGCATAGTTCTCTCTAGATCCAGGTACTTTGCAGGACCCAATTTACCCATTTTCCCTAGGGGATATGTCTCACACATGGCTGCCTCATGCCACTTAGCACCCTGATGCTCAGTCTTCCGTCTGGTAGTAATCGCCTTTACCATCTGTTTGGCAGGAGTGTGAGATTAAAAAGTGCTAACACCCAGCAAATTACTAAACGGTCAGCCTCAATTTCCTGTCAGGCACTAGAATTAATAAGAGCCCATATATCATGAAGAATCTAGAGGATCCTGAAGATAACAGGAGAAGGACAGAACTAGGGCACGGAGTGCAAGGTCATGGAGAAGAACTCTACTTTCTGCATACTTTTAAACTGCTTTTATTATTATTGGGATGTTTCCATACAGTGACTCCACATTCGTTATTTTAATTCTTTTGACAGTCTTGTAAATTTAGATGTTATAATCCCATTTTGTAGACGAGGAAACTAAGGTTTTGATGCTCTTTTGCCTTACAGTGAGTGAACTTGACAACCATTCTCATACATTTCTTGGACTGAAGGAAGAAAATATGAGCTGTTGAGACACAGTCTAATGACAGAAGATCTGAAATGTTTCTAACACAAAGAAATGGTAAATGTTCAAGGGGATGGAAACCCTAAACACCCTGATTTCACCATTACACATGTATGCGTGTATCAAAATATCACACGTACCCCATAAATATGTAAAATTATTATGTAACAATAAACAATTTTTTTAAGAAATAACAGGGAAAACAATGTGCACTATTGTTGTCCTGGATCCTCAAAGCTTTGAAAATCTGCAGCTACTTAACAATAACAGCCTGAGGCTTCTCAGGGAGAAAAATTTCCATTTCCAGCCCCAAGACTTCACCACAAGTGTGGCTTCAGAAGATGTGAACTGGGAAAGGCCAGAAACCAGAGGGTGGGAAAAAGTGATAGCAGCCACAGAATCAAGAAAGGACCTTGCAGAGGGTGACAGCTTTCACCTGAATTGGCCATTTCTACCCACTTCCAAAGAAAGGGAACAAAAAATGTACTGATGAGACCAACCTGGCTCAAACATCAAGGAAGTCTCAAAAATGCTACTAGGAAGAAGGAAGGTCTTGCAATACAAGAGAGGACCCACAGCAATGTGAAATGTGCTCTGCTGTTTTTTTATACACATACTTTAAGTTCTAGGGTACATGTGCACAATGTGCAGGTTTGTTACATATGTATACATGTGCCATGCTGGTTTGCTGCACCCATCAACTTGTCATTTATATTAGGTATTTCTCCTAATGCTATCCCTCCCCGCTCCCCCACCCCACAACAGGCCCCAGTGTGTCATGTTGCCTGCCCTGTGTCCAAGTGTTCTCATTGTTCAATTCCCACCCATGAGTGAGAACATATGGTGTTTGGTTTTCTGTCCTTGTGATAGTCTGCTGATAATGATGGATTCCAGCTTCAACCATGTCCCTACAAAGGACATGAATTCATCCTTTTTTATGGCTGCATAGTATTCCATGGTGTATATGTGTCACGTTTTCTTTATCCAGTCTATCATTGATGGACATTTGGGTTGGTTCCAAGTCTTTGCTATTGTGAACAGTGCCACAATAGACATACGTGTGCATGTGTCTTTATAGTAGCAATGATTTATAATCCTTTGGGTATATACCCAGTAATAGGATCACTGGGTCAAATGGTATTTGTAGTTCTAGATCCTTGAGGAATTGCCACACTGTCTTCCACAATGATTGAACTAATTTACGCTCCCACCAACAGTATAAAATCATTCCTATTTCTCTACATCCTCTTTCAGCATCTGTTGTTTCCTGACTTTTTAATGATCACCGTTCTAACTAGCATGAGATGGTATCTCATTGTGGTTTTGATTTGCATGTCTCTGCTGACCAGTGATGAGCATTTTTTCATGTGTCTGTTGGCTGCATAAATGTCTTCTTTTGAGAAGTGTCTGTTCATATCCTTTGCCCACTTTTGATGGGGTTGTTTTCTTCTTGAAAATTTGTTTAAATTCTTTGTAGATTCTGGATATTACCCCTTTGTCAGATGGGTAGATTGCAAAAATTTTCTCCCATTCTGTAGGTTGCCTGTTCACTCTGATGGTAGCTTCTTTTGCTGTGCAGAAGCTCTTTAGTTTAATTAGATCCCATCTGTCTATTTTGGCTTTTGTTGCCATTTCTTCTTGTGTTTTAGTCATGAAGTCCTTGCTCATGCCTATGTCCTGAATGGTATTGCCTAGGTTTTCCTCTAGGGTTTTTATGGTTTTAGGTCTAGCATTTAAGTCTTTCATCCATCTTGAATTAATTTTTGTATAAGGTGTAAGGAAGGGATCCAGTTTCAGCTTTCTACATATGGCTAGCCGGTTTTCCCAGCACCATTTATTAAATAGCGAATCCTTTCCCCATTTCTTGTTTTTCTGCTGGCTTTTAACACTGCAAATTCTTTTCAGTATTCTATCATCTAAGTGGCTTTTAAAAGTAGCTGGAGAAGATTCCAAGACCTCTTCAAGCTTTAAACTTCTCTATGTTCAACGCATAGCAGGCCAGTAAATACTCGTTAATGAGGTAAACAGTGGTTCTTTGGCCCACAGTATCCTCCATGCCTAGAAAGCCCTTCTCTTACTTTGATCAGCATTATGATTACACTTCAGGCCTGGCTCAAATCCTACATTTTCCCTAAAGCCTTCCAAACTTATCTCAATGTACAGTATTCTCCAGACACTGAAACCAATTACTTAGACTGTGCAGTGGTCACTTCTGTTCTTAAATAATTAACAACACTGGTAGCACAGAATACCTTATTGCTCCTGCAAGGGAATAAACTATATTTCACAGTTCTTTTAATTACAGCTAGCATTTGCTGTGGTGCTTTAGGTTTTCAAAGAACTCTGTGTACCACGTCTTATCTGACACACACAATAATGCTGCAAGGCAGGCAGGCTCCTTTTGTTGCAAGTGACAGAAGCCCAACCTGATGGAGCTTATCTAGAAATGAAAACTTGGTAGAACATTGGGTTTGCTCAGAGAATCAAAGAATAATCCAAGGCAGATGTGGTGGGCTCAAAGATGAGTGTGAGGGATTTGATGCCTCTAATAGTTCAATAGTCAGTTTCTTCTGTCTCTCATTTCTGCTCTTGAGTGTTGTCCACATTCTTTCCTGTTTTCTTTGGCTTTCTGGGGAGAGGGAGTAGAAGAGGGGAGGTGGCATTCCCTTTTCATGTCAATGTTTATAAATCCTACAGGCTCAAAATAATTGCAAGATTGGAGAAAGGAATAATTTCCCTAAATAAATGCAAGATATGCACTTGAAGAAAGAGAAGGACAAGAAACATGCAAAAAACAAACAAACAAACAAATCTCCACTGCAGCAGAATACACTTATTATCCTCTGAAAAGAGCATTGAAACTGATGCTTAAACAAGCTACAAAGCTATTCTTCAACCAAGTTTCCCAGCATTCTCCACAATAATTTACTGTTTCAGTAACTAATATAGAGTCTTTCTCACAGTAAAATACTCAACAAAAATTAGGTAACAGAAAATTAAACTTCCTCTATCCCAGGCTTCCTTTCCAAATCAGAATATTAAGATTGCAAGAGAAAAATTACTATAAGAAAATGAAGCTACCTCTCAATAATTACAGTGACACATAATTTGGAAACTGTTAAAATAAGAATTATAACAACAGCAACAACAAAACCTGACAATCATCAAGTGCTCAATGTATGCCAGGGGCCATTCTCACAGGTTTGCGTGTGTTAATTCAGTTGGTTACTCCCCACAGCAACTCCTTGGGGAAGGTACTATTATCCCCATTTGATAGAGGAAGAAACTGAAGCCTAAAGAGGTTAAGGCCTGCCTGAGATCACGCAGATGGCTGGTAGCAGGACAGGGATTCAAACTCCCAACTGTCTGAGTGGGCCTGGGCTCCTGTCCTCTTGCTACCTGTCCTATAGTAGGGATCCCCAAGGACTGACTACAATCCTATGACCATGGCACTTAAGCCTCCCTCTTGTGAGTGGAACTTTCATCACATTTACTCCCTGGTCACCTTTAAATGTGGAAGAAATGGAAAGGAAATCTTCGGGAAACATAGGTGATCAATATATCAGAGATATTTCCTGCAGCTAGAAATAGATGTTCTCAAAAAAGTTATGTCTACTCATTTTTGTTCCTTTGTCCAAGCTGTTTCCTTTGCTTGAATCTTGAATCCCTTTTTAAACTTCTCTGCCTTGTCAAAATCTCACTCACTTTAAGACCCTCTCAAGCATCTCCTTCTCTCTGTAGCTCTTCTTGGCTCACTCAAGAGATACATCACTAACTCCTATGTTCTATAGCACTAGTCAGTCACCTCTAATACAAACTTGCCTTCTTCATATATATTTTGACAAGATTGTGAGGACCGCCAAGGCAGGAGCTAATTCTCCTGTGCCTTATTGGTGTCTGGGTCACCAGTGTCCAGTACCAAGCCTGGTAGATAGGAGATGTTCAACGAATGCTTGTTGAATGAGTAGATAAGTGAATGAAAGAAAGCATACTAATATCATCTGCTTCTCTGATTGGAGGACCCACAAGTAGATTCCAAAATGACTTCCAATTCAGTCTCTTGTTACTGAGAGGGATACCAAGACTAAAGTCCTAGGAAGGAAACCAGTGGTCTTGGAGAGAGATCAAAAGAAACAGTTCCTGTACAGTCCCTGGCATTGTTATGTCTGAAATGTCAAAGAAAGAAGAAAGAAAAAATAAACATAAGTTAAGCCATGTAACTACTAAGATGCTATAATCAAATTATTTTGGTCACTGCCTCTCCGTCCTAACCATAGGAGTCCAAAAAGATGATAATCTGATCTGTGTCAAACACAGAATTCTGGTGGGCGTATTTCCTCAGCTGTATGCACAAGTAACTCATTAGCTCCCTCGTGGGCATGGGCTGTGCAGTTTTCAGAAGCTTTCCACTCAAGCTTCGGAAGCCAGTTGCTTCCCCTACCTGCACAGTGCAGCTGTACACACCCTCCACAGAGCATGCTCAATCATGAGCTTCACCTTTGCATACCCAGAAAAGGAAGAACTGTAGCTCCCTCCTACAAATATTGGAAACTAATGCACTTTCTGGGAGACTAGAAATAATAGAATCAAAAAATTATAGACCTAGAAGATTCTTGTAAATATGGTGCTACGCCTCATCTCACTTATCTGAAAAATCAAATGTCTTTCCAGGATTGCACAGCTAATCAGGAGTACTGGTGAGCACATATGCACCTCAGAGAAATTTATTCTTGTGTGTGTAATAAAACTCATTTTTAGGTAAGAATGCTCCAGCACTGTTGCACCCATTAAAAATGATATTTGTAAAAGAAACTAAGATCCCCAGACACTCTAATATGGGTCAAATTGGATATAGTTCATCAAAGGTAGGGTAAATTTTAATTTATGATATGAAACATTTCTGGTCTCTTGGAGAGTCTGTAGAGCCAAAAATGTGCTAAAAACGAAATGGTTTAGAGATTCAAGATGTAGGATCTTGAACAGATTTGAAGGATTAGAGAAGTTCCTGAAAAAAGACAGAAGGGGTGGAGGATTAATTTGAGAGATGAGCCCAGCCATTGAAAGAGAGTGTTAAGTATGGCTGTTTATCAACATTTGCTACCCGATCCTGGGTGAAGAGTATGCTTGCTTCTTGAACATCAGGCTTGGCTCTGTGACATGCTTTAGCCAAAGATACATGAGTGCAAGTGACATGTGTGGTCTCCAGACAGCAGGATATAGTTCCCCATGTACTTGTTTGCCTGACTCTGGAATCATAAAGTCCTACGCTTGGTTTAGCTTCCATGAGCTAGATTGCAAGTAGCTACAATGAGCAGTCTTTTTGCCAGTCCCTGGTGGACATGTGGTATAAGCAAAACATGCAATGTGCTATTTTAAGCTTCTGACATTTAGAGGTGGAGATATAGCATGATATAACCTATCCAGTCTAAAAGAGATCAAGACGCCAAAGAAAAGGTGAAGTCTGTCAGTTCTGAGAAGCATGGCTTATAAATTAAACTGGACGACACTGGATTCCAGCTGAGTTGTGTACCTATCATGTGCCTACGTGAACAACCTTCATATTCTGAATTTGCTAAGAACTTTGTAAAGTCACTGCAGTGTTTCAAGCCAAATGATGACTCACAACAGAGAAGAAGGATCAGAAAGAACAGTGAAGTAAAGGAGGGCCCACACTCAGGCAAAGCCCCTGGACTCTAACACCAGAGAATAATCAAAACCCCCACACATTCCCATTTATATTTTGTTCTTGGCATCCCCATCACATCTTTACTTTCATTTCACATTTAGTGGCCTGTGCATCTCACATCTCATCTCCAGTGGCATCTGTTCATCTGACTACATATACACGAGAGTATATGTGGGTCTATGTGTGCTCGCGTGCATGCCCAAATATTCAGAAAATACTTTCTAGATACAGAGAATAACACTACAGAGTCTTCTCTATATAGACGCTTTCTTTTCTCTAAATGATGCGGCCTCCACCTAGTAGCATTAACATACATCTAACACTCAATGGTGAATTCCTGTTAGAATTGGGGCCATGGTTACAGCTGCTACCAGTGGCCCAAACCAGAGTATTATCTCATGTTAGATGCTAATGCTAAGACATTGAAGGAAGAAGATCAAGGCTTTAACTTATACATCACTTCAGTTTACACCCTCTTTCGAAGAGCATATGTCATTTACTATACAGGTTAAAGAGCACTGAAAATTTCTAAATTGGATGTTTTAAATATGGGTAAAAAGAGAACCAGCTGATCCATAGATTCCAGAAGACAAAGGGGAAATTCACCTGCTAATGGATCAATTCTATGTATTTTTATTTCCATCATCACTTCTTCTATGTAGGGTTCACCTGCGCATGCGAATCCCAGAGAATTAGTATTGAAGGGTGCAGTGGTCTAATCTCCTCCTTTTATTGAAAAGCTGAAGCCTAGAGAGGTTAAGTGACAAGACAGCTCCAGCAGAATGGTACTGGCTGCTTTGTACATAAGATCATTTTTTGAAGCCGAATCTTGACTAGGAAGAACTTGTTCCTTTCTTTCTGTCCTTTCCATCAGCTACTGGCTGCTTCGTCCATAAGGAGTCCAATTTTCGAAGCTGAATTTTGACCAGGAGAAACTTCTTTCTTTCTGTCATTTTCATCAGCACAGCCACCACCAGCCTTTCATTATGTGCTTGTTTACTTTGTGTTTTACTAAATGCCCTTTATAGATCTTGCAGAAGCTATTTTGGTAGCTTCCTGCGCACAGAAAATGTTTTGTTTAGGCTCTACCTTATGTTCAGGGTGTCTGGGGCCTGTTGAAGTTGATCGAATTAAAGAAAAACAAGGGGTCACATAACAGAAAAGGACAGTTATAGCCATGGCTTTAACTCTTTCCCCACCACTCCCCTGCATGCCTCTGTCTTTCCTGCCCCATTCCTCTACAGTTAGAACTCCAAAACATCCATTGAAATAGTTCTGGCAGCAGAGTTAGGGGAAGTCTATGTACCTTGGACATGAAGCTCACACTCTAGAGAATGTGATCTCAGATATCAGAGTTTCATCCATTATTGCAGTCTTAAATCAAAGGGCCCTTGGGAAACATCTCTGCCTACCAAAAATTATAATATAGCTACAAAAATCTTTTCTGTAATAAGTAATTTTCCATGAAAACAACACTTCTCAGTCTTTCGGGACATAGTTGAAACATGACTTAGATTGAAGTTGTTTTTTATATACATTTTTTAAATGGAAAGAAGACTTCCAAATTCCCTAAGCATCATGCATTTTTAATCTTGCATAGCTTGACTTCTCCATAGAAAACTCATCTTAGGAAAGGGGGCTTATCCCAACAGGCACTTTTTAAACTTTATCCACAAGAAGCCTAAAGTTGATTTGTGAGTTGTTCACATCTTAGAAGAGTCTTTGGACAGAGAAAAGAAGCCAACCATTACCCATTTTGCCTGGAACCAAGAAAAGCTGTGCTTGAATCCAAACTGAACTGAAGAATTAAGATCAAATATTAGGAAATCTACTTTTGCACCAAGTATACACTGAAATGGATCTCCCATGGTGGAGGACATTAAGAAATATCTTCCTATACTATGTACAATTTAGAGATTTAATTTCAACTAGTCCAGATAGAGCACTGCCTAAAGGCAAAGGTATGTGTTAGCTATCATATCCAAAAGTCACTACTAGTCTGCCCTGATTTGAGATAAAAATAGAGATCAAGACCCCCAACGTAGAAAAAAAGACCTCATTTAAGTAGGATCAAAAAGACCAGTCTTTATCCAGCCAACGAGAAACAAGCTGGGAGAGGCCTGAGTGTGTCTAGACTCTGATGAGAAGGGGTCAGTAGAAGAAGACATGTTATAAATACAAGAAGGAGAGGACACAATTCATAGGACAATGACTGAGGAAGGTGACAATGACTGGAGACAGATGGGGGCATTCACCTTGGAGAGAAAGAGGAAGAACTTTCCCCCAATAGAAAAAAAGGAGCTTGTAGGTGCCAGCAACGAGAAAATAGGCTTGTAGATTAAGGTCTGTTTTGTAGATTTAGTCACAGAAATTTGGTGGCATTCACTTCTGATTGTTTCTCTTTCTGAAGTAGGTCATCTGTTGTCCTTGGTCAGTAGAACCAGTCAGAGATTGAAGGCAAGTGGGACAGAGTGAAATGGTTGTAGAGAATAGAGGAACAAGCTGACTGACAAAATACAACAGACCTGCCAATGGTGTTAAATCATGAGTTGACTATTAATTCATGCTAAATAATGATGCTAAAAACAGCAAATTGATTTCCTCAAGCAAGGAACAGTTCTCTGGTATAAGATAGAAGAATCTATTTAGAATCCACTCAGAGTTAATTGACATTTCCATGACTGCACACACTTATCCATTTCTTCTCATCTATTCAAGAGCAGCATTTCTGTTTCATCATCAACTATTTCCTCACTATTCAATCTTTCCCATCTTCAGACAATTAAGCTTTCATTTATTGCTTCCAATTTTTAAAAAAACTCTTTTTATTTTACTACTTTCTAGCTACTGCTCTTTTTCTTTACTTTCCTCTAAAGGCAAATATCCTCAAAAGAATTGTGTATATTCACACTCTATCGCTACCACTTTTCTTGTTCCATCATTTTTTTTTTTTTTTTTTATTATACTTTAGGGTTTTAGGGTACATGTGCACAATGTGCAGGTTTGTTACATATGTATCCATGTGCCATGTTGATTTCCTGCACCCATTAACTCGTCATTTAGCATTAGGTGTATCTCCTAATGCTGTCCCTCCCCCCTCCCCCCACCCCACAACAGTCCCCGGAGCGTGATGTTCCCCTTCCTGTGTCCATGAGTTCTCATTGTTCAATTCCCACCTATGAGTGAGAACATGCGGTGTTTGGTTTTTTGTCCTTGCGATAGCTTACTGAGAATGATGGTTTCCAGTTTCATCCATGTCCCTACAAAGGACACGAACTCATCATTTTTTATGGCTGCATAGTATTCCATGGTGTATATGTGCCACATTTTCTTAATCCAGTCTATCGTTGTTGGACATTTGGGTTGGTTCCAACTCTTTGCTATTGTGAATAGTGCCGCAATAAACATACGTGTGCATGTGTGTTTATAGCAGCATGATTTATAGTCCTTTGGCTATATACCCAGTAATGGGATGGCTGGGTCAAATGGTATTTCTAGTTCTAGATCCCTGAGGAATCGCCACACTGACTTCCACGATGGTTGAACTAGTTTACAGTCCCACCAACAGTGTAAAAGTGTTCCTATTTCTCCACATCCTCTCCAGCACCTGTTGTTTCCTGATTTTTTAATGATGGCCATTCTAACTGGTATGAGATGGTATCTCACTGTGGTTTTGATTTGCATTTCTCTGATGGCCAGTGATGAGGAGCACTTCTTCATGTGTTTTTTGGCTGCATAAATGTCTTCTTTTGAGAAGTGTCTGTTCATGTCCTCTGCCCACTTTTTGATGGGGTTGTTTGTTTTTTTCTTGTAAATTTGTTTGAGTTCATTGTAGATTCTGGATATTAGCCCTTTGTCAGATGAGTAGGTTGCAAAAATTTTCTCCCATTCTGTAGGTTGCCTGTTCACTCTGATGATAGTTTCTTTTGCTGTGCAGAAGCTCTTTAGTTTAATGAGATCCCATTTGTCGATTTTGGCTTGTGTTGCCATTGCTTTTGGTGTTTTAGACATGAAGTCCTTGCCCACGCCTATGTCCTGAATGGTATTGCCTAGGTTTTCTTGTAGGATTTTAATGGTTTTAGGTCTAACATATAAGTCTTTAATCCATCTTGAGTTAATTTTTGTATAAGGTGTAAGGAAGGGATCCAGTTGCAGCTTTCTACATATGGCTAGCCAGTTTTCCCAGCACCATTTATTAAATAGGGAATCCTTTCCCCATTTCTTGTTTTTGTCAGGTTTGTCAAAGATCAGATAGTTGTAGCTACGCGGCATCATTTCTGAGGGCTCTGTTCTGTTCCATTGATCTATGTCTCTGTTGTGGTACCAGTACCATGCTGTTTTGGTTACTGTAGCCTTGTAGTATAGTTTAAAGTCAGGTAGCGTGATGCCTCCAGCTTTGTTCTTTTGGCTTAGGATTGACTTGGTGATGCGGGCTCTTTTTTGGTTCCATATGAACTTTAAAGTAGTTTTTTCCAATTCTGTGAAGAAAGTCATTGGTAGCTTGATGGGGATGGCATTGAATCTATAAATTACCTTGGGCAGTATGGCCATTTTCACGATATTGATTCTTCCAACCCATGAGCATGGAATGTTCTTCCATTTGTTTGTATCCTCTTTTATTTCATTGAGCAGTGGTTTGTAGTTCTCCTTGAAGAGGTCCTTCACATCCCTTGTAAGTTGGATTCCTAGGTATTTTATTCTCTTTGAAGCAATTGTGAATGGGAGTTCACTCATGATTTGGCTCTCTGTTTGTCTGTTATTGGTGTACAAGAATGCTTGTGATTTGTGTACATTAATTTTGTATCCTAAGACTTTGCTGAAGTTGCTAATCAGCTTAAGGAGATTTTGGGCTGAAAACCCTTCAAAAAATTAATGAATCCAGGAGCTGGTTTTTTGAAAAGATCAACAAAATTGATGGACTGCTAGCAAGACTAATAAAGAAGAAAAGAGAGAAGAATCAAATAGATGCAATAAAAAACGAAAAAGGGGATATCACCACCAATCCCACAGAAATACAATCTACCATCAGAGAATACTACAAACACCTCTATGCAAATAAACTAGAAAATCTAGAAGAAATGGATAAATTCCTCGACAAATACACCCTCCCAAGACTAAACCAGGAAGAAGTTGAATCTCTGAATAGACCAATAACAGGTTCTGAAATTGTGGCAATAATCAATAGCTTACCAACCAAAAAGAGTCCAGGACCTGATGGATTCACAGCTGAATTCTACCAGAGGTACAAGGAGGAACTGGTACCATTCCTTCTGAAACTGTTCCAATCGATAGAAAAAGAGGGAATCCTCCCTAACACATTTTACGAAGCCAGCATCGTCCTGATACCAAAACCTGGCAGAGACATAACCAAAAAAGAGAATTTCAGACCAATATCCTTGATGAACATTGATGCAAAAATCCTCAATAAAATACTGGCAAACCGAATCCAGCAGCACATCAAAAAGCTTATCCACCATGATCAAGTGGGCTTCATCCCTGGGATGCAAGGCTGGTTCAACATACGCAAATCAATAAATGTAATCCAGCATATAAACAGAACCAAAGACAAAAACCACATGATTATCTCAATAGATGCAGAAAAGGCCTTTGACAAAATTCAACAACCCTTCATGCTAAAAACTCTCAATAAATTAGGTATTGATGGGACGTATCTCAAAATAATAAGAGCTATCTACAACAAACCCACAGCCAATATCATACTGAATGGGCAAAAACTGGAAGCATTCCCTCTGAAAACTGGCACAAGACAGGGATGCCCTCTCTCACCGCTCCTATTCAACATAGTGCTGGAAGTTCTGGCCAGAGCAATCAGGCAGGAGAAGGAAATAAAGGGTATTCAATTAGGAAAAGAGGAAGTCAAATTGTCCCTGTTTGCAGATGCCATCATTTTTTTTAATCAACTCCAGTCACTCCTGTGACTCCATCTAAAGTGCTCTTATTAATTTCACTAATGACCCACTTATTGCTAAAAATAGCAGTCAGTTCTTAAATCTCATCTTTCTTACTCTCTCAGCAATACCTGACATAGTTGGTCACACCCTGCTCCTTGAAGCATTTTCTTTACTGGTTTTCCAGGGCCTCATGCCATTCTCTTGGTTGTATTCCTGCCCCGCTGGCCAATACTTCTCAGAGTTAGTCTTTTATCTCCCCCCTCAAATGGTGGATTTTCCTCAGGGCCCAGCCCCTAGACCTCCCTTCTTTTAATCTACACTAACACCTTTGAAATTGTCTTCCAGACTCATGTCTGTCACCATAGACTCAAGTCTGTCACTATAGACTGATCAATCCCTAATTTCTATCTCTAGCCCAGACATAAATTCTAGATTCCTATATCCAGCCATCTACTTGACATCTCTATTTGGATGTCTAATAGGTATCTCAAACTAACATATCAAAGACTGAGTTCCTGACCTTTCCCCAAAAACTGTTCCACCCATGGTCTCTACATCTCAGTAAATGACAATTTCCTTTTTTTCTAATTGCTCATCCCCCAAAACTTTGGAATCATCCTTGTCTCCCCTTTTATTTTCTTGTCACACATCAAATTGGTTGGCAAAGAAACCTATAACTTCTCACTACCCTTACTACTACCACCCTGGCCTAAGCCATGATTACCTTTGACAACATTCCTCCGACAGCCTTATTGTAGTCCTCCTTTTTTCTAACCTTGCCTTCCCACAGTCTTCATCAGCACAGCATCTAGAGTGGTCCTTTTTAAATGACGATGACACTTCTCTGCTCAAAACTATTAATGGTTTCCCACATCAGAGAAAAGAGAAAAGATTTGTTCAATAGACTATGAGGACTCACACAACCAGTTGCCTTGCCCACAACAGAATTCTAGAGCCAGTTCACACCAGCTCCCAAGAGCCAACTGTTAAATGTTCAGGAATTTTGTAAGCCAATTATTAAACATGGTTATTTAAAAAGTTAAATTACATAAACTTATAATTGAGTAAGTTATATTTAAAAGTAAGAAATACTCATAACTTATCCCTCTTTAATTATTTTAACACGTTTTGCTGTTATTTAAGCTTTTGAGGTTATTTCTATCGATCATCGCTGTATGGGGGAAATGCTATGGAATCGTGTGTGGCTGTGCATCTCCTTCCAGCTCCACATTCAATGCATCAGGATGGTAGTGTGAAATTGGCTATGGTGGCAGCATTTACACCGCAGAAATTGGCAAAATGCTACTAATCAGGGCTTTTATGTCCCAGAGAAGCCAGTTGTGGAGCAGCACACCACTGCCTCCACATTCACAGGCATACAAGCACGTGACTCCTCTGACCTTCTCTCCTATTCTCCCCAGGGGCACCCCAGTCCACCCACAAAGACCTCTCTTCCTGCTTCTCAAACACACCAGGAATGCTCCAAGGCTCAGAGCCTTTGCATTGCTGTGGCCCCTGCCTGAGCTGCTCGTCCTCCAGATCTCTGCTACCTCATCTCAGGGCTTTAGTCCAATGTCACCTTCTCAGTGAATCCTTCTCTGGCCAAGAACAAAAACAAAAAATCGTATGCTGAATCTTTTTCCACTTTAGTTTTCTCTTTAGCACTCATCATCCGGTAATAAAATAAATATATTTAATTTTTTTATGTCTCCCACACTCAAATTTAAGCTCTACAAGGGTTAAAATTTTCATAAGTTCTGTTCCTTATTTTCACTTCGATCACTAGAATGGTGACTAATGCATAGTAGGGGTTCAATAAGTATTTATTTAAGCAATAAATGGTTTAATTAAATAAGGTATATACAGATATAGATCTGTTGTAAACATAAACACAAACAGAAATGATAAACACCCACATTTCTATAGTTTAGTGAAGGAGAGGGAAAACCAGAAGGAAATAACTATTTCTGCAATATGTTATTTCTTTGGGGAAAAAAAAGGAAGAAAGGACTTCTAAGTGAAGAAGACATCACAGACTAAGGGAAAATATTTGCAAAACACAAATCCAAAAAAGAACTTGTATGGGTACAAAAAAAAATAGAAAGAATGAATAAGGCCTACTATTTGATAGCCTAACTGGGTGACTATAGTCAATAATGGCACATTTTAAAATAACTAAAAGAAAATAATTGGATTGTTTGTAACACAAAAGATAAATTCTTAAGGAGATGGATATCCCATTCTCTATGATGTGATTATTTCACATCGCATGCCTATATCAAAACATCTCATATATCCCATAAATCCATGCACCTACTATATACCTACAAAATTTAAAAATTAAAAAAATTAAAAACAAACAAGAACTTGTTATCAAGAATGTATAGTGAACTCTCAAAATTCAACAAGAAACAAACATTCTTTATACCATGTGTACATGTATTGAAACATAGCACTGTACCACATAAATATGTACAATTATTGTCAACTATAAATAAAATAAAACTTTAAAATTAAAAGAAAGTGGAGTTGGGCAAGAAAGGCAAATAGAAACAGCTCCAGTCTGTAGTGCCCAGCAAGATCGATGTAGAAGGTGGGTGATTTCTGCATTTCCAACTGAAGTACACAGTTCATCTTATTGGGACTGGTTGGACAGTGGGTGCAGCCCACGGAGGGTGAGCTGAAACAGGGTTGGGGGATTTCCCTCTCCCAGCCAAGGGAAGCCGTGAGAAACTGTAACAGGAGGATCGGTGCACTCCAGCCCAGATACTGTGCTTTTCCCATGGTCTTTGCAACTGGCAGACCAGGAGATTCCCTCTGGTGCCTACACCACCAGGGCCCTGGGTTTCAAGCACAAAACTGGGTGGCCATTTGGGCAGACACCGAGCTAGCTGCAGGAGTTTTTTTTTCATACCCCAGTGGTACCTGGAACAGCAGCAAGACAGAACTGCTCACTCCCATGGAAAGGGGGCTGAAGCCAGGGAGCCAAGTGGTCTGGCTTGGCAGGTCCCACCCCCACAGAACCCAGCAAACTAAGATCCACTGGCTTGAAATTCTCACTGCTAGCACAGCAGTCTGAGATTGATCTGGGATGCTCGAGCTTGATGGGAGGAGGGGTTTCTGCCATTGCTGAGGCTTGAGTAGGTGGTTTTACCCTCACAGTTTAAAGAAAGCTGCTGGGAAAGTTCAAACTGGGCAGAGCTCACTGCAGCTCAGCAAGGCTGCTGTGGCCAGACTGCCTCTCTAGATTCCTCCTCTCTGGGAAGGGTATCTCTGAAAAAAGGCAGCAGCCCCAGTCAGGGGCTTATAGATAAAACCCCCATCTCCCTGGGACAGAGCACCTGGGGGAAGGGGCAGCTGTGGGCACAGCTTCAGCAGACTTAAACATCCCTGCCTGAGGGCAGCAGATCTCCCAGCACAACATTCAAGCTCTGATAAGGGACAGACTACCTCCTCAAGTGGGTCCCTGACTCCCATGTGTCCTGACTGGGAGACACCTCCCAGAAGAATCCGACAGACATCTCATACAGGAGAGCTCTGGCTGGCATCTGGTGGGTGCCCCTCTGGGATGAAGCTTCCAGAGGAAGGAACAGGCAGCAATCTTTGCTCTTCTGCAGGCTTTGCTGGTGATACCCAGGCAAACAGGGTCTGAAGTGGACCTCCAGCAAACTCCAGCAGACCTGCAGCAGAGAGACCTGACTGTTGGAAGGAAAACTAACAAACAGAAAGGAATGGTATCAACATCAACAAAAAGGACGTCCACTCAGAGACTCCATCTGAAGGTCACTAACATCAAAGACCAAAGGTAGACAAATCCACAAAGATGGGGAGAAACCAGTGCAAAAAGTTTGAAAATTCCAAACACCAGAACGCCTCTTCTCCTCCAAAGGATGACAACTCCTCACCAGCAAGGGAACAAAACTGTACGGAGAATGAGTTTGACAAATTGACAGAAGTAGGCTTCAGAAGGTGGGGAATAACAAACTGCTCCAAGTTAACGGAGCATGTTCTAACCCAATGCAAGGAAGCTAAGAACCTCGAAAAAAGGTTAGACGAATTGCTAACTAGAGTAAACAGTTTAGAGAAGAACATAAATGACTTGATGGAGCTGAAAAACACACCATGAGAACTTCGTGAAGCATACACAAGTATCAATAGCCAAATTGATCAAGTAGAGGAAAGGATATCAGAGATTGAAAATCAACACAATGAAATAAAGTGAGAGACAAGATTAGAGAAAAAAGAATAAATAGAAACGAACAAAGTCTCCAAGAAATATTGGACAATGTGAAAAGACCAACTCTACGTTTGACTGGTATAACTGAAAGTGACGGGGAGAAGGGAACTAAGCTGGAAAACACTATTCAGGATTTTCCCCAACCTAGCAAAGCAGGCCAACATTCAAATTCAGGAAATATGAAGAACACCACAAAGATACTCCTCGAGAAGAGAAATACCAAGACACATAATTGTAAGATTCACCTAGGTTGAAATGAAGGAAAAAATATTAAGTGCAGCCAGAGAGAAAGGTCAGGTTACCCACAAAGGGAAGCCCATCAGACTAACAGCAGATCTCTCTGCAGAAACCCTACAAGCCAGAAGAGAGTGGGGGCCAATATTCAACATTCTTAAAGAATTTTCAACCCAGAATTTCATATCCAGTCAAACTAAGCTTCATAAGTGAAGGAGAAATAAAATCCTTTACAGACAAGCAAATGCTGAGAGATTTTGTCACCACCAGGCCTGCCCTACAAGAGCTCCTGAAGAAAGCACTAAACATGTAAAGGAACAACTGGTACCAGCCTCTACAAAAACATACCAAATTGTAAAGACCATCAACACTATAAAGAAACTGCATCAACTAATGGGCAAAATAACCAGCTAGCATCATAATGGCAGGATCGAATACACACATAACAATGTTAACCTTAAATGTAAACAGACTAGATGCCCCAATTAAAAGACACGGATTGACAAACTGGTAAAGGGTCAAGACCCATCACTATGCTGTATTCAGGAGACCCATCTCACATGCAAAGATGCACATAGGCTCAAAATAAAGGGATGGAAGAATATTTACTAAGCAAATGGAAAGAAAAAAAAAGCAGAGGTTGCAATCCTAGTCTCTGAAAAACAGACTTTAAACCAACAAAGATCAAAAGAGACAAAGAAGGGCATTACATAATGGTAAAGGGATCAATGCAACAAGAAGATCTAACTATCCTAAATATATATGCACCCAATAAAGGGGCACCCAGAATCATAAAGATCTTAGAGACCTACAAAGAGACTTAGACTCACACGCAATAGTAGTGGGAGACTTTAACATCCCACTGTCAGTATTAGACATATCAATGAGATAGAAAATTAACAAGGATATCCAGAACTTGAACTCAGCTCTGGACCAAGCATACCTAATACACATCTGAAGAACTCTCCACCCCAAATCAACAGAATATACACTCTTCTCAACACCACATTGCACTTATTCTAAAATTGACCACATAATTAGAAGTAAAACACTCCTCAGCAAATGCAAAAGAATGGAAATCATAACAAACAGTCTCTCAGACCACAGGGCAATCAAATTAGAACTCTGAATTAAGAAACTCACTCAAAACTGCACAACTACATGGAAACTGAACACCCTGCTCCTGAATGACTACCGGGTGAAGAAAAAAATGAAGGCAGAAATAAAGATGTTCTTTGAAACCAATGAGAACAAAGACACAATGTACCGGAATCTCAGGGACACATTTAAAACAGTGTCTAGACAGAAATTTATAGCACTAAATGCCCACAAGAGAAGGTAGGAAAGATCTAAAATTGACACCCTAACATTACAATTAAAAGAACTAGAGAAGCAAGAGCAAACACATTCAGAAGCCAGCAATAAATAATAACTAAGATCAGAGCAGAACTGAGGGACACAGAGACACGAAAAAACCCTTCAATAAATCAAAGAATCCAGGAGCTGGTTTTTTGAAAAGATTGACAAAATACATAGACTGCGAGCAAGACTAATAAAGAAGAACAGAGAGAAGAATCAAATAGATACAATAAAAAATGATAAAGAGGATATCACCACCAATCCCACAGAAATACAAACTACCATCTGAGAATACTATAAACACCTGTATGCAAATAAACTAGAAAATCTAGAAGAAATGGATAAATTCCTGGACAAATACACCCTCCCAAGACTAAAGCAGGAAGAAGTCAAATCCCTGAATAGACCGATAATAGGTTCTGAAATTGAGGCAGTCATTAATAGCCTACCAACCAAAAAAAGTCGAGGACCAGACGGATTCACAGCCGAATTCTACCAGAGGTAAAAAGAGGAGCTGGTACCGTTCCTTCTGAAACTATTCCAAACAACAGAAAAAGAGGGAATCCTCCCTAACTCATTTTATGAGGCCAGCATCATCCTGATAGCAAAACATGGCAGACACACAGCAAAAAAAGAAAATTTCAGGCCAATATCCCTGATGAACATTGATGCAAAAATCCTCAATAAAATACTGACAAACCAAATCCAGCAGCACATCAAAAAGCTTATCCACCATGATCAAGTCGAATTCGTCCCTGGGATGCAAGGCTGGTTCAACATATGCAAATCAATAAACGTAATCCATCATATAAAGAGAACCAATGATAAAAACCACATGATTATCTCAATAGATGCAGAAAAAGCCTTTAACAAAATTCAACAGCCCTTCATGCTAAAAACTCTCAATAAACTAGGTATTGATGGAATATATCTCAAAATAATAAGAGCTATTTATGACAAACCCACAGCTAATATCATACTGAAGCAGTAAAAACTGGAAGCATTCCCTTTCAAAATTGGCACAAGGATGCCCTCTCTCACCACTCCTATTCAGCATAGCATTCGAAGTTCTGGCCAGGGCAATCAGACAAGAGAAAGAAATAAAGAGTATTCAGTTAGGAAAAGAGGAAGTCAAATTGTCTCTGTTTGCAGATGACATGATTGTATATTTAGAAAACCCTATCGTCTCAGCCCAAAATCTCAAGCTGATGAGCAACTTCAGCAAATTCTCAGGATACAAAATCAATGTGCAAAAATCACAAGCATTCCTATACACCAATAACAGACAAACAGAGCCAAATCGTGAAAGAACTCCCATTCACAATTGCTACTAAAGGAATAAAATACCTAGGAATGTAACTTACAAGGGATGTGAAGGACCTCTTCAAGGAGAACTACAAACCACTCTTCAATGAAATAAGAGAAGACACAAACAAATGGAAGAACATTCCATGCTCATGGGTAGGAAGAATCAATATCGTGAAAATGGCCATACTACCCAAGGTAATTTAGAGATTCAATGCCATCCCCATCAAGCTACCAATGACTTTCTTCACAGAATTGGAAAAAACTACTTTAAATTTCATATGGAACCAAAAAAGAGCCCACAAAGCCAAGACAATTGTAAGCAAAAAGAATAAAGCTGGAGGCATCATGCTACCTGACTTCAAACTATACTACAAGGCTACAGTAACCAAAACAGCAGGGTACTGGTACCAAAACAGATACACAGACCAATGGAACAGAACAGAGGCCTCAGAAATAACACCACACATCTACAACCACCTGATCTTTGACAAACCTGACAAAAACAAGCAATGGGGAAAGGATTCGCTATCTAATAAATGGTGTTGGGAAAGCTGGCTAGCCACATGTAGAAAGCTGAAACTGGATCCCTTCCTTACACCGTATACAAAAATTAACTCAAGATGGATTAAAGTCTTGAATGTAAGACCTAAAACCATGAAAACCCTAGAAGAAAACACAGGCAATACCATTCAGAACATAGGCATGGGCAAGGACTTCATGACTAAAACAGCGAAAGCAACGGCAAAAAAAGCCAAAATAGACAAATGGGATCTAATTAAACTAAAAAGCTTCTGCATGGCAAAAGAAAATATCAGAGTGAACAGGCAACCTACAGAATGGGAGAGAATTTTGCCATCTATCCATCTGACAAAGAGCTAATATCCAGAATCTACAAAGAACTTAAACAAATTTACAAGAAAAAAACAACCCTGTCAAAAACTGGGTGAATGATATGAAGAGACGCTTCTCAAAAGAAGACATTTATGCGGCCAACATACATATGAAAAAAAGCTCATCATCACTGGTCATTAAAGAAATGCAAATCAAAACCACAATGAGATACCATCTCATGCCAGTTAGAATGGTGATCATTAAAAAGTCACGAAACAGATGCTGGAGAGGATGTGGAGAAACAGAAATTCTTTTACACTGTTGGTGGGAGTGTAAGTTAGCTCAACCATTGTGGAAGACAGTGTGGTGATTCCTCAAGGATACAGAACTAAGGCCGGGCGTGGGGGCTTACGCCTATAATCCCAGCACTTTGGGAGTCCGAGGGGGGTGGATCACGAGTTCAGGAGATCAAGACCATGGTGAATCCCCGTCTCTACTAAAAATACAAAAAAAAAATTAGCTGGGCGTGGTGGCAGGCGCCTGTAGTCCCAGCTACTCAGGAGGCTGAGGCAGGAGAATGGCGTGAACCTGGGAGGCAGAGCTTGCAGTGAGCCGAGATCGCGCTACTGCACTCCAGCCTGGGTGACAGAGTGAGACTCCATCTCAAAAAATAAAAGGATACAGAACCAGAAATACAATTTGACCCAGCAATCCTATTACTGGGTATTTACCCAAAGGATTATAAATCATTCTACTATAAAGACACATGCATGCGTATGTTTATTGCAGCACTGTTCACAATAGCAAAGACTTGGAACCAACCCAAATGCCCATCAATGATAGACTGGATAAAGAAAATGTGGCACATATATGCTATGGAATACTATGCGGCCTGAAAAAAACGATGAGTTCATGTCCTTTGCAGGGGCATGGATGAAGCTAGAAACCATCATTCTCAGCAAATTAATACAAGAACAGGAAACCAAACACCACATGTTCTCACTCATAAGTAGTAGTTGAACAATGAGAACACATGGACATGGGGGAGGGGCATCACACATTGGGGCCTGTCAGTGGGGTGGGGGTGAGGGGCTGGGGGAGGGACAGCATTAGGAGAAATACCTAATGTAGATGAAGGGTTGATGGGTAAAGCAAACCACCATGGCACGCATATACCTGTGTGACAAACCTGCATGTTTTGCACGTGTACCCCAGAACTTAAAAAGAAAGCAAACATCCCAGTTTAAATATATATATACACATCTATATATATATAACATATATATATATAATACAGATTTCAATGAACACTTCACCAAAGAAGATATATGTATGCCAAATAAACTCAGTGGATGTGCAACATCATTTGTTTTTAGTGAAATAAAAAGTAAAATCACAATGAGGTACTTCTTATACCTATTAGAATGGATAAAATGATTTTTTTAAACCTGACAATACTACATGCTGATGAGGAGTGGAAGCAGCTAGAACTCTTGTACAGTGTCATTGGGAATGCAAATGGTACAGACATTCTGGAAATGAATTTGGCAGTTCTTACAAAGTTAAACACATACTTATGATATGACCCAGCAATCTTACTTCTAGTCATTTATGCTACAGAAATTAAAACTTATTTGTACACAAAACCTGTACACAAATATTTATAGCAACATTATTCATATTTGCCAAAAACAAATCAAATGTTCTTCAGTGAGTGAAAGGAATGGTACATCCATACAATGGAATGTATCCCTCAATAAAAAGAAAGGACATATTGATAGACACAACACGCATTATACAGAGTGAAAGAAGTCAGCCTCCCAAAGTTACCTATCATAAGATTCCATTTACATAACATTCTGGAAAAAGCAGAGCTATGGGGCCAAAGAATAGAGCCGCAGTAGCCAGATGTTGAGGGGGAGGTTTGACTACAAAAGGGCAGCACAAAGGAATTTGGAGGGGGTGATGAAACTGTTTTTCTCTAGTGGTGGCTACACAAATGTGTGCACATGTTAAAACTCAGTTGTGTAACAAAAAAAAGTATTTTACACTATAAAATTTTAAAAATAAAACAATGAGGATGACAACTAAAAAGACATCTGAAGCAAATAACTACAAAATATTATCATCTTATAATTTATTTGACATATATGTTTGTTAGATTATTTTCTATACTCTCCTATATTTGAAATACATTGAGTAAAAACTTTAAAATTGAAAATTAATATTAGCATATTCTCAATCACCTGAAAAATGTGTACTGCCACTTATTATCTTTGACAAAATTGTATTTATGACATTAGAGCCAAGACCACCTGAGTTGTAACATTTAACCCTCAATGTACTGATAAGCATATCTGATTCCTGATAAACTGATGTGCTAATGTCAAAATGGCAATAATTATCCCACAGCCACCATTTTTACTGATGCTGAATTATTTTGTTTGTTAGAAAGTTAAAGCTTGCATTGACTATTCATAATTGAGACATTTTAATCAAATAAGATATTCACTTCTTTTTTATTGAGATTTATCTGACATTATTTGCTAAGTTAATTACCATAGATGAATGAGAAAAGGAGAGGTGAATATAACTCATAAATGATGCACTGAAGCCAGTGACTTCACAGCACACACTGTACAGTTTGTTGGAAGTTAAAATAGTGGAAAGTAATGGGAAAATTGAGTCATCACATAAGCACATAGTAAAATAAAGTACAGAAATACCAAATTCATTGAGTCTGAATTAATTTGAGATTAAATTTGATTGTGTAAGTGCATAAAATTTATAAGCATAAAGAGTTTATTCCTAGGTTTATATTTGTACATACCCATTTAAGTAACATTATTCTAAATGCAATTTATGGCAATACTAGGAATTTAGGAGAATTCTTTTTAATATTTCAGAACCACTGCCCTAAAGCAGTTTATTCTGCAAAAGCATCACTTTCACAAGAATAAAAATGCTTCATGTTTTGGAAATTCAAGCTGTCTTTTTTCATCAAAATGCTACGAAGTCAAGCATATTTTCAGCCTGGGGCAGGCAGACAAGCCACTCTGGACTGCATATTAATGGAAGAACAATTCCTTGGAAGTCCTCTTAAGGCAACAGAGCTTCCACAGAACAGCAAGCAGCCTGCCTCAGCTGCTGAGCTGGCTCTGCTTCCTCATCCTCAGGTCCCTGCCATCCTCGCCAGTACAGCACACTACTTTATTGCCTAAGGTCTATAGTCCTTGAAAATTCTACCTAGATCCTGAACACTAAGCAATTTTCTTACTGGCATCAGTAGTACCCAATCTAAGACCAAGAATTTGACTGTATCATCTTTGTTAGCCTTTTCTAGAAAGAAAGAAAAAAGAAAGGAAGGAAGGAAGGAAAGAGAAAGAAAGGAAGAAGAAAGAGAGAGAGAGAAAGGAAGGAAGGAAGGAAAGAGAAAGAGAGAAAGAGAGAAAGAGAGAGAGAGAGAAAGAAAGAAAGAAAGAAAGAAAGAAAGAAAGAAGAAAGAGAGAGAGAGAAAGGAAGGAAGGAAGGAAGGAAGGAAGGAAGGAAAGAAAGAAAGAAAGAAAGAAAGAAAGAAAGAAAAAGAAAGAAAGAAAGAAAAGAGAAGAGAAGAGAAGAGAAGAGAAGAGAAGAGAAGAGAAAAGAAAAGAAAAGAAAAGAAAAGAAAAGAGACAGACGGAAGGACAGACGGAAGGAAGAAAGGAAGGAAGGAAGGAAAGAAGGAAGGAAGGAAAGGAGGGAGGGGAGGAAAGGAGGGAGGGGAGGAAAGGAGAGAGGGGAGGGAAAATCAATTTGCTTTTCCAAAAATCCATCTGAAGAGACCTTTAGATAATTTGATACTGCTCCGCTCCCACCCACCTTTTATTTTCATTCTCTCAACAAATATTTACTGTGTACCTATTATGTTCTAGCTGCAGCACTGATGGTGTATCTGAAACTTTCCACCTCTCTCTTTTCTTCCTTCTGACAATGATTTACAAGCTCTCCTTGGTACCAGTTAATATTTTCTGGTTGCAGATCTCAGTTTCCCCATCCTGTGGCCTTCACTGTTGTTGCCATCATGCCTGGCCATGCCTTGTCTCCTTGATCCATTGATCTAAATAAGCAAGAAGGACTCTCTCACTAGTAAGATTACACACACTCCTTAACTTCCAAAAAGAAGGGTCTCATTCTCAGTTCTGTTGAATGACACAAGTGTGTCAACTGTTCTATTGTTTCCTAAAGCATCTTGCTCTTTTCCCATTAGAAACAAAACAACAACACTGCTTATGATAATTCCCCTGAGTACCTAGCCAGGAAACATTTTAAGCAGCACTAAATAATTTTGTATTCGAAAGAGTCTTCATACCAAACCCATACATGAACCCTTGAACTGAATCCAAGCAGGGAAACTCTGTCACCCCCATGGGATTTAGTTACCTGCCCAATTTTACCATTGCTCAGAAGGTTAAGGATGTTTCATTTAAAAATCTCTGTCCCAGAACTAACCAGCACCTCCAAAAGGTCTGGTTATGTCCTTACAAAAGTCTTTCCAGGCAAATGTCCCTCAATACATTTTGCATCACTTGATAAATATTGTATCAGGCATAAAGAGAAAATCTGAGCTATAACCAAGCTATCTAAATTTTATTTGCCCAACCTTCAAATGCAATTATTCTCTAATTCCCTTTATGCTTCCCAATCTCAAAAGGGCCTCACATTTAAACAAAATGCACAAGAACACACATTCTCTACCGAACTCTAATCAATCAAAGTTGCCACCTGTAAAAAGTAGTAGGCAGTAGTGGGAAGTATTTGCCTAGCACCTTACTACTTCCCTTTTGAGGGTTTAATGTGCTTTTTTTCCTCCACTTCTAGTTCATAGAGGTGGGAATCAAGGTTTTCTCTTCAATCTACTGAAAATGAATAATGTTTCTAGTAAAGGAAAAAAACACTGTCTACAGTATCTTGCAATACAGTGTGAACATCCTGTGGAATGCCACACGACAACTTTAAAATATCTGAATAGTTTTCCAAGTTACCAAATGCTACTTTTTCAACTAAAGACTATAGTCAATTTCTCCATCAGTACCTTCTCATTTTATATTCCACCCCAAAAAGGGGAAAAATAGCATCTGCGTAGAGGCTCAGGACAAGAAATCTATTACTTTAAAAACTGGGTTCACAGGTCTCCGTAGCTGACTTTTCAAACCCTCTGTCATCAGTTTGGCTGCAGTTCTAGTATATTTTGGCCTATTCTACTGGCTTCAGCTCAGCTCACACTGACACATATGGAGGCGGCTGAATTCAATATCAGGGTACACAATTCATGAGCACTGATGATCGTGCACCACCCACATACAATTAAACATGAGAAGAAACCATGGCTATCCTCTGCTGCAATGTGAAAATCCCTGTCCTTCCCACACCTCACTTTTTCCGGATTACCTTTTCCAAGGCATGAGCACTTGCAGGCTGGAGCCAGGGAACGGGAAGCCATTTTTCACAGCCTGAAGCATTCCTTTGAGTTCAGCTGTACTGTGAGCAAGATTTTTTCCCCTATAGCTCTTTCCATTCCATGTCACAGTGAATTTTCACACAAAATTACAAACAACTGGAAAACCCTGACCACACACCAGCCATTCAACAATAAGAAGGCACAAACGTGAGTGTACCTTAAGCTGAAAAAAAGAAAAAAAAAAACAAAACAGTATGAAGAGGGAACGCCATAGCAGAGACCTACTGGGAATGAGTTGTATCTGGAATAAATGACTTCGCTTTTCATTCCCTAATCTGTTGTTTTAGGTTCCCTTCAGTTTCCATTTTACAAAATTGGCCTTTTGACACATCACATATCTGTCAACAGGACTCCCAGTAACTACTAACAGCATAATGGACCAGGGTCGATTAACAGACATCAGGCCAATAATCTAAGAAGAAGAGAAGAGAGTTAAGGTTAAAAAAGAAAAACACGTGGGTCAGAGCAAAGGATGGAGAGAATCTAGAGGGAAGCTTAGAGGAAGGGAATCCTGTTGAGCAGAGGCTAAAGTGAGTCGAAAAGTGATTGAGATGTGGAAGGCTAGGGAGCCCAGGCATCTCAACAGAATTTGCCCCAACAGACTTGTATTGACTATTCACAATTGAGACATTTTAATCAAGTAAGACATTCATTTCTTATTTATTGAGATTTATCTGACATTATTTGCTAAGTTAATTACAGCAGATGAATGAGAAAAGGAGAGGTGAACAGAGACATCCAGAGAAGTGGAACAAGAGACATGGGATTTTTTCCAGAAGAGGTCCTGGGGCAGATTCTGGAGCAGCAACAGTTAGACTGGTATCCCGATTGTTTCAGATATTTGACATAGAACTGAGAGGAGCCTAGAGAAACCTGATTGAGTGTTCACAGGTCTCTCAGTGTTAGTTTGGGATAAGACAGGCCAATATTGCAAAGACCACACACACTTAAGGATTAAAATGCACTGAGCTAACTGTAGGGAAATGCTATGTAACTGTAAGTTGCCTGTATTTTTATAATTCTTCCAGTCCTCATCTTCATTCATTTAATACTTATTCAATGAGCTTCTACCACAGCGCTCATAATACCAGAGAGAAGAGAATACAGGCAGAGCCAATACTGCTGCCTGCAAAAATATATTCAGTGAGATTATAATCTCTGCAATGGCACAGTCTTTGCTTTGCTCAGTTGTGTATTTTCATAACTTAAAATGTGTCTGGCACACAGTAAGTATTCACTAAATATTTGCTCAGTGGATGAGTAAAGCAAGCTTATAGCCTAGAAATGGACTATCGATATTACTGCCACTAGAAGAATGTGGTAAACGGGCTTTGCTTACCATAATGCTAACAGAGTGAACAACCTTCCAAGTTCAAAGGACTTGTCACACGGGCAAGGCGAGGATGAAATTCTCATAACCTAAAAGAGAAAGAAATTTCTATTTCCTCCTATAGTGGTTGTTCTGGAAGTGACCAGAACCCAGAGAAGCTGTCTTTGGATCTGTCCTTCTCTCAACATATGCACACACACCATGGATAAGCGGCTCTTGATAAATGAGCATATGAGCTGATGGTCAGGAGGTTCCCTATATACTGAGTTGAAGAGCCTGGCCTTGACTGTTATACTTGTCAGAAGCCTGGCAAGAAAAGATCACTCATTCAAGTGGGTGACTGAGGAAAGTTTCAAGAAAGGGTTATTAGTAAATAGAGGACAGAGTTAAGGGAAACCAACCAGGGATGGTGTTGGGGGCTTTAATAAAGTCATTGAGACCTGACAAGAATTACAGTTGTAGAACAGAACTGCCCAACAGGGGCTACTGCCCCAGAATGAGGAAAGCCGCCAGTGCCAAACTGTGGCCCAGACAGGAGGGATCCAGGAAATGCACACCTTGGTCTTTCTCTCCTCCAGCACTCTCATCTGCCATTGCCATTGCAACCAAAAGCCACTGGGCAGGGGAGCCTGGTTAAAGTGGTTCACAGAGGTCAACCTCTCAGTGCACAGAGCTGGGTAGAGAAGAACAGAAAACAGATCGAGGCCAGGTGCAGTGGCTCACACCTGTAATCTCAAGCACTTTGGGAGGCCGAGGCAGGTGGATTACTTGAGGTCAGGAGTTCAGGACCAGCCTGGCCAATGTGGTGAAAACCCATCTCTACTAAAAATACAAAAATTAGCCAGGCATGGTGGCGTACATCTGTAATCCTAGCTACTCAGGAGGCTGAGGTGGTAGAACTGCTTGAACCCAGGAGGCAGAAGTTGTAGTGAGCCAAGATCGCAGCCTGGGCGACAAGAGCAAATTGTCTCAAAGCAAAAAAAAAAAAAAACAAAAAAAAAAATGAAAAAAAAGAAAAAGAAAAAAGGAAACAGATCGAAAGGGACAGAGAACATATATGTAACATAATCGTATTTTTGTCTCTCAGTATCTACTTTTCCCTTTTGGTTGAAAAATGTATGCCTCCAATATAGAAAATACACAGGTCCAATCAGCTGATGCATCCTCATGAGGTGTTGTCAATTCACTCATATTCCCAAATGAAACACACAAACACAGGCTACACTCAGTGTTCTCCAATAACAAAACACAGGAAGGAGAGATGGGGTGGGGCCGGGCAACGCAAGCACAGTTCCTCCAGCCTCTGCTTTTGTACCTGGTCACAGGCCTAAGCTGATAATCATAGTTTCCTCCTTCTACTCCCCATACCCTGTTCCCTTTCCTCTCTGCAAGCACTTTGGCTAAATAAGTCTTTGTCTGGTAGTATAACCCAAACTTTATTTATACAAAATCCAAATCCATGGTTGTCCAGTATTTACTGGGATGGTGCAATTTTTTCATAGGCTGGTATGCTAGAGAAATACAAAGAGGAGCCTCAGTGAATTCTCTGGGCTCCGGACACAGTCAATCCTGGTTGCTCCCATTGGATAACAGCAACTCATATTCTTCATCATACACAAGCTCCATCACTCAGGCCAGTAGAGTGTCTAATCTTTGCCACTGAGTCAGCATCATGAGAAGCCAGTCTCAGCTTCCCATTTAATGGAACCATGGCATCACCTCTTAGGCATGTTCTTCCCTTGGAAACTAGAGTTTCCAAAACCACCAATTCCAAGATTGTAGAGGCAGGAAGAAACAATTCTATAAGTGAGTTGTGACGTATACTGGTGAGAAGGACCTCTTTAACCTCCGCATCTTGATTTTTAAACCCATGAATTCTGCCTGTCAGGAAGATAGCACCCTATTTTGACCTCCGATTTGAGAGACACCTCATTGTCTCCCTGTAATTGCAACTGATCCTACATTAGTTTATTCCATAATGATACGAATGATGGGGCAATGACTTTAGTGAGTGTAAACCCATTGCCACACTTTATTTGCCATTCAGTGAATATCATGGGATTAATTGGAAAAATATGTATCCTGTAAGTCTAGGAATGGTGGTACTGGTAGAATACGGGAGCAAAAAATAAAATGTGTATTTAAAATACATAGCTATTCCTTCAGAAAAATTGGCTGCTACATCCAGATGGCCAAAGTCCAATAATATGGTAGTAGGTTGGTTCCCCTAGAGAACAATCCTGTATCAAAGGCTCAGCATTGGTCTTTGCTGTTGACAAGTTACATACTGAGCAGTGGCAGTCGCCAGATCAGTCTTAATGAGGGGGAGATCAAATTGGTGAGCCTCAATTCCTGCTGCCATAGCAATTCTGCATAAGGGGCCTATTTAGTGAGCACCAGACTAGCTGAGAAATATTTTGACTGAGAGCCACAGGATGATTTCATCTTGTCCACCTCATTATCAAGAGCCTCTCCACAATGAAATGCTCTCTGATGGGCATTTATATGGTAAAAGAGTATTATCTGCCCATTACTGGAAATCTGTCCTCATATATTTCTCCTTGTCACCAATCTTTACATCATCCTCTTTTAAAGTCCCTCAAAAATTAGATTTTTCATCACAGCTCATGTAGATGTTGATACAAACCTTAAGCATCTTCTGGTGGCCTAAGTAAATGACCAAACATTGTGCTTAAAATTCTTCTAATTGGAATAATTTACCTTCACCATGGTCTCTCAGGGCCACCGTAATTGGGACCTTAATGCAGTGGCTATCCACGTCTGCTTTGGGCCTGCATATTTTAAGACCTTTACATAAGTCAGGCCCAGGCATTTTCTCCCCCAGTCACATGGTTATAAAGAACTTACATAAGGCCAGAGTGTAAATTCAGAGGAGGTAATGTATCAGGAGTAGGTGTTGAAAGAGTGAGCCACCTGCTCGCGTTAGACTCAGTTCTTACATACCATTTCCACTGACAAATTTCTGTTGCACGTTCTCACCTTTATGAGTAGTGTGGGTCATATGACACCCAGTTTGCTACGGGGAGCTCAGGTCACATGGTCTCTTGATTTTTCAGTGTAATGAATTATTGAATGGTGACTCGAAAAAATATGTTCCCCCCAGTGAGAACACATGCACACAGGAAGGGGAACATCACACGCTGTGGCCTGTCAGAGGTGGGGGGAAAGGGGAGGGAGAGCATTAGGACAAATACCTAATGCATGTGGGGCTTAAAACCTAGATGACAGGTTGTTAGGTGCAGCAAACCACCATGACACATGTATACCTATGTAACAAACCTGCACGTTCAGCACATGTATCCCAGAACTTAAAATATTACGTGTGTGTGTGTTTGCATGTGTGTGTTCATTCCCCAGAAACTGTGAGTGTGCTCTTATTTGGAAAAAGTATTTTTTCAGACAGAGTTAAATCAAAGACTTTGAGAAGAGATCATCCTGGATTACTGGGTATCCCCGAAATCCAATGACAAGGGACAGAAAAGAAAGAGAGGAAAGGGCAACATGAAGACTGAGGCAAAGACTGGAGTTATGTAGTCCCAGCCAAGGAATTCTTAGTACAGCAGAAGCTGGAAGAGGAAAGGAAAGATCGTCTCCTAGAACCTTTAGAGGGAATGTGACCCTACTGACAGACCTTACAGATTTCCAGCCTCTAGAATTGTGAGAGAACAAACTTCTGCTATTTTAAGCCACCAAGTTTGTGATAACTTGTTACCACAACCACAAAACAACTAATATGGGCAGGTATTTAGTTTCCACTCAAGACCAGAAGCAAAGCAGATGCTGTTTAAAGGGAGAATAGTTATCCACAGAAAGGATCTTGATTATACTCCGAAACACTAGAAGCCTACACTATGATTCTCCTACTGGGGCTTGCAAAAGATACACAGGATAAGGCTAGTTGCCTCAGAGGTGACTGAGAGGAGCAGGACTTCTTCCCTAGACAATAAGGGATCTGGGAAATGTTGAGGTTCACACTCCTCAATCCTCTTTGTGTTTGCACAAATATCCCCATCCCGTCTCTCAGGGATCCACTTGTTTTCCACGTATGCCTTTATCTTACTACATGAGACCAAGTAGTATTGCATATTTAGTGATGAACTGACTTCTTCCAGGGTGATTAATTTGCCCAGTACCATAGAGGTGTTAAGTGTCAGAGCTGAGATGTCAATCCCAGGTGGATTTGAATCCTCAGCACATGTACCTTCTATTTCACCAAGCTGCAAGTCCCTAGAGATCTATGTTACAGGGGAAAGGTGAATGGATATAGAAAATGTGTTTATCCTCAGATGATCTTCAATCATGTTTGTCTGCAGCTGTAGGAGGCAGATGTTTTTAAAGCTACCCTGGGCTAGAGATATTTACCCTGCTTGTATATAAGATAAAAAATTCTTTAAGTACTTCCGAAGAACTGTTTGATTTTCTACTAATGACCTGAATTGGGCATTCAAGGCTAATAATTTGTCCTTTTCTCTGTTCATGTTCTCTAGGATTTCATAAGTAGCCAGCCCATGGCATGGTCTATGTAATCTAAATCACCTGACAAAACAACTAATGCCACAGTCACATGATCTCCTAATGCCTTGCCCTTCACCTGCACTCCATCCCATGTAATAGTTGTTGATAGTTTGAGTAATTGTTATTCTATCACAAACTATGTCCTCTATTTCACTCTGGCAAGGAGATTATCTGCGCCCTGTGCTTTCATCAAATATATGAGCAACATAATTGCACAATCCCATTCTGAGGTTCTCTTTTCTAGAACAAAACCTGGTTTCATTTACTGGATCAGTCAAGTTCCCAGCAGCAAACAAATACGACAATCAAAAGAGATAACTAAAGAGAGTTTAATAAAGGGGCATTTGCAAAAGTATGGGCAAGGTTGTGATAAACCAACAAGAAATGGTAAAGCCCCTGAGCTAGTAAGAGTAGAATGCTGTTTCCACCTCAAGGCTTGAAGGTACAAGGGGAGAAGTATTTGCTGGGACTTGGGGAGAGCTGAGGATATAGGGGAAATCCACCCAGCAAGAGCTAGGGCTTGTGGTGTGGGAATCCAGCCACTGAAAAATAGCAGACAGGAAGGGAGCCAGGGGACTACATGTCCTGACATTTCTTCCCTCACACCTTCCAGTCTCCTGCTGATGCCTCCCATTGGACAAACCCAATCAGAAGCTGAAGGAAAAGGGAGCCAGTCAGTTGATAGAACCCAAGGAAGTCAACCTCACAAGGCATAGACCAGGGCTGATAAGGCTGGACAATGGATCAGCGGGAAATGGGAGGAGGGGAAAGAAAATGTCCAGCAAGGTCTTTTACTGACCAGATTTGGGAGTCAAGAACACACCCATATAGCAATAACCAATATGTCAATCCTCAGTTCTGACACAGTCATTGATTGGGGTGTGAATCAAGCATGGTGGAACCAGACCGTCTTGCCCTTTGTCTCCTGATCTTTGCCTCTATGAGTCTCCAGAGAGAAGGAGGCAAACCCCATGCCACTGACTAAGGCTGAACGTGTATCTCTGTGTGCACCTTTTGTCTATTAAACAAACTTCTAGGTGCTAGGAAGGTGCATATGCTTAGGAATCAAACATACCTGGACCTGAAACTCAGCATTGGCATTTACAACCTACATGATACTTGGCAAATTAGTCACTTTGAACATTAGTCACTCAGTCTGTATAATTTGGAATAATAGCACCCTAATAAAAAATGTTGCAAAAAATAAAGTAAACAATGGGAAGTTCTTAACATGGTTTTTCACACATGGTAAACACTCTTTTAAATGTTCCTTTTCCATCAATGACCTTTTTCTTGTGTTGCTGTAACCACCACTTAAAGTACATTTGTAACTCACTTTATGAAACAATGCATTCCAAGTTTCAAATAAGCAGCTTGTAAGACAATCTCTTTAACCCAACTTAGTTTTGAGAAGAGTTTGTATTTAGGTGAGACTGCCAAGGAGACTGGATCCTAAAGACTAGTTGACGATATTTTCAGAAGTGACAGGATCACTAACTGGTATAAGGTTAACTCACTCTGCAAGAAATAAATACATTATCAAGAAAGCCGCATAACAAAGAGAAGTAACTCCAAATCTACACAAATACTGTAAAGACAATGCTCTGGAAGAGCATACACAAAACTATTAACCATGGTTAATCTCAGAAACCAGAGTGGGATTGGAGGCTGTGAGAAGAAAAGTAGACTCACTTATTTCTCTATACCTTTCAATGCTGTTTAAATATTTTACAAGAAACATGCACACTCATTCTGCCTAACTTTTTAAAACATTCAAATTTTTCGTATGGTTCAAGTGCAAGGCAAGATGTCAATGTGGTAGACTTATAGACTAAGAAAATGACTGCCATAAGGAAACGTAATAAACTATACATAAAGAAATGATGATATATGGTCCAGTTCCAAGATGGCCAAATAGGAACAGCTCCGGTCTGCAGCTCCCAGTGTGATCGACGCAGAAGATGGGTGATTACTGCATTTCCAACTGAGGTACCTGGTTCATCTCATTAGGACTCACTGGACAGTGGTTGCAGCCCACGTAGGGTGAGCCGAAGCAGGGCGCGGCATCACCTCACCCAGGAAGTGCAATGGGGTCGGGGGATTTCCCTTTCCTAGCCAAGCGAAGCCATGACAGACTGTACCTGGAAAAACTGGACACTCTCACCCAAATACTGCACTGTTTCCACAGTCTTAGCAACCAGCAGACCAGGAGATTCTCTCTTGTGCCTGGCTCGGTGGGTCCCATGCCCACAGAGCCTTGCTCACTGCTGGCACAGCAGGCTGAGATCGACCTGCGAGACTGCAGCCTGACGTCTGCCATTACTGAGGCTTGAGGTAAACAAAGCAGCCAGGAAGCTTGAACTGGGTGGAGCCCACCACAGCTCAGAAAGGCCTAGTGCCTCTATAGACCTCTGTGGACAGGGCATAGGTGAACAAAAGGCAGCAGAAATTTCTGCAGACTTAAATGTCCCTGTCTGACAGCTCTGAAGAGAGCAATGATTCTCCCAGCTTGGCGTTTGAGCTCTGAGAACAGAGAGACTGCCTCCTCAAGTGGGTCCCTGACCCCCATGTAGCCTAACTGGGAGACACCCCCAGTAGGGGCCGACAGACACCTCATACAGGTGAGTGCCCCTCTGGGATGAAGCTTTCAGAGGAAGGATCAGGCAGAAATTTTTGCTGTTCTGCAGCCTCCACTGGTGATACCCAGGCAAACATGGTCTGAAGTGGACCTCCAGCAAACTCCAACAGACCTGCAGCTCAGGGACCTGACTGTTAGAAGGAAGACTAACAAACAGAAAGGAGTAACATCAACATCAACAAAAAAGGACATCCACACCAAAACCCCATCTGTAGGTCACCAACATCAAAGACCAAAGGTAGATAAAACCACAAAGATGGGGAGAAACCAGAGCAGAAAAGCTGAAAATTCTAAAAACCAGAGCATCTCTTCTCCTCCAAAGGATCGCATCTCCTCGGCAGCAACAGAACAAAGCTGGACGCAGAATGACTTTGAAGAGTTGACAGAAGTAGGCTTCAGAAGGTTGGTAATAACAAACTTCTCTGAGCTAAAGGAGGATGTTCGAACTCATTGCAAGGAAGCTAAAAACCTTGAAAAACAGACAAATGGCTAACTATAATAAACAGCATAGAGAAGACCTGAAATGACCTAATGAAGCTGAAAACCATGGCACAAGAACTTTGTGACACATGTACAAGCTTCAATAGCCGATTCGATCAAGTGAAAGAAAGTATATCAGTGATTGAAGATAAATTAATGAAATAAAGCAAGAAGACAAGATTAGAGAAAAAAGAGTAAAAAGAAATGAACAAAGCCTCTGAGAAATATGGGACTATGTGAAAAGACCAAATCTACATTTGATTGGTGTACCTGAAAGTGACAGGAAGAAGGGAACCAAGTTGGAAAACACTCTTCAGGATATTATCCAGGAGAACTTCCCCAACTTAGCAAGACAGGCCAACATTCAAATGCAGGCAATACACAGAACACCACAAAGATACTCCTCAAGAAGAGCAACCCCAAGACACATAATTGTCAGATTCACCCAGGGTGAAATGAAGGAAAAAATGTTAAGTGCAGCCAGAGAGAAAGGTCAGGTTACCCACAAAGGGAAGCCCATCAGATTAACAGCAGATCTCCCTGCAGAAACCCTACAAGCCAGAAGACAGTGGGGGCCAATATTCAACATTCTTAAAGAATTTTCAACCCAGAATTTCATATCCAGCCAAACTAAGCTTCGTAAGTGAAGGAGAAATAAAATCCTTTACAGACAAGCAAATGCTGAGAGATTTTGTCACCACCAGGCCTGCCCTACGTTCCTGAAGAAACGTGGAAAGGAACAACTGGTACCAGCCTCTGCAAAAACATACCAAATTGTAAAGACCATTGATGCTACGAAGAAACTGCATCAATTAATGGGCAAAATAACCAACTAACATCATAATGCCAGGATCAAATTCACACATAACGATATCAACCTTAAATGCAAATGGACTAATAGCCCCAATTAAAAGACACAGACTGGCAAATTAGATAAACAGTCAAGACCCATCAGTATGCTATATTCAGGAGACCCATCTCATGTGCAGAGACACACATAGGCTCAAAATAAAGGGATGGAGGAAGATCTAACAAGCAAATGGGAAAGCAAAAAAAAAAAAAAAAAAAAAAAAAAAGGAGGGGTTGCAATCCTAGTCTCTGATAAAACAGACTTTAAACCAACAAACACCAAAAGAGACACAGAAGGCCATTACATAATGGTAAAGGGATCAACTCAACAAGAAGAGCTAACGATCCTAAATATATATGCACCCAATAAAGGAGCACCCAGATTTGTGAAGCAAGTCCTCAGAGACCTACAAAGAGACTTAGACTCCCACACAATAATAATGGGAGACTTTAACACTCCACTGTCAATATTAGATCAATGGGACAGAAGGTTAACAAGGATATCCAGGACTTGAATTCACCTCTGCACCAAGTGGACCTAATAGACATCTTCAGAACTCTTCACCCCAAATCAACAGAATATACGTTCGTCTCAGCGCCACATCGCACTTATTCTAAAATTGACCACATAATTGGAAGTAAAGCACTCCTCAGCAAATGCAAAAGAACAGAAATCACACAGTCTCTCAGACCACAGTGCAGTCAAATTAGATCTCAAGATTCAGAAATTCACTCAAAACCACACAACTACATGGAAACTAAACAACCTGCTCCTGAATGACTACTGGGTACATAAAGAAATGAAGGCAGAAATAAATAAATTCTTTGAAACCAATAAGAACAAAGACACATTGCACCAGAATTTCTGGAACACATTTAAAGCAGTGTGTAGAGGGAAATTTATAGCACGAAATGCCCACAAGAGAAAGCAGGAAAGATCTAAGATCGACACCCTAACATCACAATTAAAAGAACCAGAGAAGCAAGAGCAAACACATTCAAAAGCTAGCAGAAGGCTAGAAATAACTAAGATCAGAGCAGAACTGAAGGAGATAGAGACACAAAAACCCTTCAAAAAAAATCAGTGAATCCAGGAGCTGGTTTTTTGAAAAGATGAACAAAATTGATAGAATGCTAGCAGGACTAATAAAGAAGAAAACAGAGAAGAATCAAATAGACACAATAAAAAATGATAAAGGGGATATCACCACCGATCCCACAGAAATACAGACTACCATCAGAGAATACTATAAATACCTCTATGCAAATAAACTATAAAATCTAGAAAAAATGGATAAATTTCTGGACACATACGCCCTCCCAAGACTAAACCAGGAAGAAGTTGAATCCCTGAATAGACCAATAACAGGCTCTGAAATTGAGGCAATAATTAAGAGCCTACCAATGAAAAAAAGTCCAGCACCAGACGGATTCACAGCCAAATTCTACCAGAGGTATAAAGAGGAGCTGGTACCATTCCTTCTGAAACTATTCCAATCAACAGAAAAAGAGGGAATCCTCCATAACTCATTTTATGAGGCCAGCATCATCCTGATACCAAAGCCTGGAAGAGACACAACCAAAAAAGAGAATTTTAGACCAGCATCCCTGATGAACATCATATGAAAATCCTCAACAAAATACTGACAAACCAAATCCAGCAGCACATCAAAAAGCTTACCTACCACGATCAAGTGGGCTTCATCCCTGGGATGCAAGGCTGGTCCAACATATGCAAATCAATAAACATAATCCATCACATAAACAGAACCAACGACAAAAACCACATGATTATCTCAATAGATGCAAAAAAGGCCTTTAACAAAATCCAACAGCCCTTCACGCTAAAAACTCTCAATAAACTAGGTATTGATGGGACGTATCTCAAAATAATAAGAGCTATTTATGACAAAGCCACAGCCAATATCATACTGAAGCAGCAAAAACTGGAAGCATTCCCTTTGAAAACAGGCACAAGACAGGGATGCCCCTCTCTCACCACTCCTATTCAACATAGTATTGGAAGGTCTGGCCAGGGCAGTCAGGCAGGAGAAAGAAATAAAGGGTATTCAATTAGGAAAAGAAGAAGTCATATTGTCCCTGTTTGCAGATGACATGATTGCATATTTAGAAAACCCCAATTGTCTCAGCCCAAAATTTCCTTAAGCTGATAAGCAACTTCAGCAAAGTCTCAGGATACAAAATCAATATGCAAAAATCACAAGCATTCCTATACAACAATAATATACAGTCAAATCATGACTGAACTCCCATTCACAATTGCTACAAAGTGAATAAAATACCTAGGAACACAACTTACAAGGGATGTGAAGTACCTCTTCAAGGAGAGCTACAAACCATTGCTCAACGAAATAAAAGAGGACACAAACAAAATGGAAGAACATTCCATGCTTATGGATCGGAAGAATCAATATCATGAAAATGGCCATACTACCCAAGGTAATTTATAGATCAAATGCCATCCCCATCAAGCTACCAATGACTTTCTCCACAGAATTGGAAAAAACTACTTTAAAGTGCATATGGAACCAAAAAACAGCGTGCATAGCCAAGACAATCCTAAGCAAAAAGAACAAAGCTGGAGGCATCACGCTACCTGACTTCAAACTATACTACAAGGCTACAGTAACCGAAACAGCATAGTACTGGTACTAAAACAGAGATATAGACCAACGGAACAGAACAGAGGCCTCAGAAATAACACCACACATCTACAACCATCTGAATTTTGACAAACCTGTCAAAAACAAGAAATAGGGAAAGGATTCCCTACTTAATAAATGGTGCTGGGTAAACTGGCTAGCCACATGTAGAAAGCTGAAACTGGATCCCTTCCTTACACCATACACAAAAATTAATTCAAGATGGATTAAAGACTTAAATGTTAGACCTAAAACCATAAAAACCCTAGAAGAAAACCCAGGCAATACCATTCAGGACATAGGCACGGGCAAAGGCTTCATGACTAAAATGCCAAAAGCAATGGCAACAAAAGCCAAAATAGACAAATGAGATCTAATTAAAGAGCTTCGGCACGTCAAAAGAAACTATCATCAGAGTGAACAAGCAACCTACAGAATGGGAGAAAATTTTTGCAATCTACCCATCTGACAAAGGGCTAATATCCAGAATCTACAAAGAACTTAAATTTACAAGAAAAAAATCAAACAACCCCGTCAAAAAGTGGACAAAGGATATGAACAGACACTTCTCAAAAGAAGACATTTATGCAGCCAACAGACACATGAAAAAAAGCTCATCACTGGTCATCAGAGAAATGCAAATCAAAACCACAATGAGATACCATCTCATGCCAGTTGGAATGGTGATCATTAAGAAGTCAGGAAACAACAGACACTGGAGAGAATGTGGAGAAACAGAAACTCTTTTACACTGTTGGTGGGAGTGTAAATTAGTTCAACCATTGTGGAAGACAGTGTGGTGATTCCTCAAGGATCTAGAACTAGAAATACAATTTGGCCCAGCGATCTCATTACTGGGTATTTATCCAAAGGATTATAAATCATGCTGCTATAAAGACACATGCACATGTATGTTTATTGCGGCACTATTCACAATAGCAAAGACTTGGAACCAACCCGGGTGTCCATCAATGATAGACTGGATTAAGAAAATGTGGTACATATGTATCATGGAATACTATTGCAGCCATAAAAAAGGATAAGTTCATGTCCTTTGCAGGGAAATGGATGAAGCTGGAAACCATCATTCTCAGCAAACTATCACAAGGACAGAAAACCAAACACCACATATTTCCACTCACAGGTAGGAATTGAACAATGAGAACACTTGGACACGGGGCAGGGAACATCACACACCGGGGCCAGTTGCGGGGTGGGGGGCTGGCGGAGGGATAGCATTAAGAGAAATACTTAAAGTAAATGAGGAATTGATGGGTACAGCAAACCAACATGGCACATATATACCTATGTAACAAACCTGCACGTTGTGTGCATGTACCCTTGAACTTAAAGTATAATTTTTAAAAAAATGATACACAATAAATAAGATGATGTATGACTCATTTATTTACCAAAGGGGAAAAGTATTTTAATGTTTTAGCATATGTTATATAAGCTAATACTGCCAGCCATTATATCACACTGAGTTCCAGGAGGCTGTATCTGTTTATTCTTATTCATCTTGAACAGCTAATCTAATAAATGTTACATGCTCGGGTAACTACTGTGTGAATAATGCATGTTTTTTAAGTTAAGAGACAGAGTGGTATGTTGAAAACAATTAAATCAATTGTGAGCACTTCACAAGTCTGCTGAGTCTCAGTCCCCTCATCAATAAAATGGGAGAGCTCATAATACTAGTAGTTCCAAGATTATGATTTCAATAAGCCTATGAGTGCCTACAGTTTTGAGAACTGATATTGAGTCTCCAATTCTTCCTTATACCAAGTTAGGATTTTAAAAACCATCGTTCTTTGTCACTATTTTTTAATAAAAGTTTATTTTAACACAAAAAAGAGAGAATTCAAAATAAAAACAGTCCTTCCTAAGTTCTTTTCCTAAGAAAAAACAATTGACAAATTTACAGTGGTGTATGCACATACGCACACACAGATGCACGCAATATTGTATAATAAATTTAACAAAGATTCACAGATTTTGAATCAGACGACTAAATGAACTCTAGAGTCTCTCCATATCTAAGATTTTGTATAATTTAATTTTTTAAATTTCCTTTAACGTTTATAATTTTCCAACTAAAAAAAATGTGCTTGTTGAAAAAAAATCCAAACAAGACTGATATGTATGAAGTAGAAAGTAAATGCCTACCACAACTCCCTCTCCACTCCCACTCTCCAAGTTCACCACAATTAAATTGAGGTACTCACCTTCTAGGCTATTTTCCATGAAAATATAAACATACATACACTGGTTCAAAGCTTTTTAAAAAAATAAATAGAACTTATTTTAAACTGCCTATAAGTTTTCAAAGTAGAGAGCTAGATATGTTGTAATGGTCAACTGAACTGAATGTCATTAATATTTAGGGAAAATATTTTGGGAACTCAGTTGAGGCAAGCATCTCTTTGTCTTAAACTCATTGTAGTTGGGCATGAGGCTTGAGTTTGCAAGTTTTCCTGATCTCACTAGGGAATTCACTCCCATGTGCTGTGCATAAGATCCCCAGACATGGCTGCCAAAAAAGAAGATAAAAAGCTGGTAGTGTCCAGAGTCAAGAAATCAGCTAGATATCTGAAACAGAACAGAAAGGGGTCAGTCAAGTCATGCTCTGGGGAGAGCCAGAAGTCCAAGGAAAGAAACCAGGGTTTTGAAATGGGGTAATGGCCCCCCATCAGCGAGCCTGACACCTATGGCTGTGTTTGGGGGCACAGCCTTAGTGAACGAGAGCACCTTTAGTTTCTGGAAGCTCATTATCATTTACTAATTCTCTAGAAGCAGAGCTGGAAAGCACCTGGAAGGACCAAAGAGCCCTCTGGGAGGCCGGAGCTACAGTTTCCTAATGTCGTTACATAAGGTCTTTTCCTATGTGAAAAAAAATTGTGGAAACAAATCTGAAAGGTTTTGAAGCACTGAGTTAGGAATCCAGCTTTGGTTGCAGACACTGGCCATCTTTTCATGTATTCAGGCAAATAGAAGAAAAAGTAAAAGCTATTGGCTTGAATTGAAACATAAATGATCCTTATTAACTCTCACCATTTATTCAAATTTAGCAAATGAGTCCATACTTCAACTGGGTTCAAACAACTTCAGGTATAGAGTTCATTTCTTTATTCTTTAAATATGACAAATGTTTATATTTAATGCACAATAAGTGAGAAAGGAAAAAAGAACCAGTAACGTGGTATGCATTTGGGCAAATATATTCTTCTGTGTGCAAGTAATTCCCTCATCTACATAAGTAATGGCAAATACCTGGCTCGCATGACACTGTCATCATCTTATAGATGGCAGTCATTAGGAGTCACACAGAACTTTAATCTGTTGAGTCAAATATAGCCTATGTTCTTCTCAATCCAATGCTCTAGGCAGCCAGTTAGGCAGAGCTGGCACCGTATGTTAAACTTATTTGCCATACCTGGACTCTGATCTCCAAGATCCCTTCTAGATCTAGCCTACTGGTATTCTGTAAGAATAAACAATCAAGAAGAGGAAAAACAATATCCTAGAGATAAAAAGTGTCTCTATCAATGTTTAATCACAGGTCATAATTAACAGAGAAAAGGACCTGATGTTGCCTTCCCTGCAGTCTTACTGTGCCTGGTCTACCTGCCTTCCTTGTAATGGTGCACAATGGAAGTTCTTTCTTGTCTTCAGCTTTGCATTACCTAATGAATTCTTTATACAGTCCAAATTCTTCTCTCCCATTCTTTTTTTACAGGTGATCTATGGTCTCCCTGAATCTGCTCCCAACCATCCAGAGTTTGCTAAACTTCAGGTTTGAAAGTGTGAAGCAAATGCAGCACCCACAGAAGGGGTGGTGTAGACTTCAGTAGCAACAGCATCCCAAGAATGGGGTGGGGGTCACTATATCAAAAATACCACGACCCTGGGAAAGCCCAAGCCTTCTTGTAAACCAGAATAGAAAGCAACACTTCCCTATATGTATTCCTGGAATCTGGAAATACAGTTCTTCAGTCAGACATGTGTGGTCACTTACTTGGCAAACTGTTTTAAACATTATGCAGAGTTCTTTACTAAGTGATTGTGCGAAACTTTAAACTTTAACACTAATTTGGATTACGAATTACTAAGAGGAGGGCTAGATTGTATGGCATTTCTTAAACTCATTTACTCATTTAACCCCAGAGCCTTTGAATCTTTGTATCAAGAGGCTTTATTATTTGTTTATGTTTTTTTGAGGCAAGGTCTCACTCTTATTGCCCAGGCTGGAGTGCAGCGGCGCAATCACCACTCACTGCAGCCTCGACTTCCCAGGCTCAGATGATTCTCCCACCTCAGCCTCCCCAGTAGCTGGGACTACAGGGGCACAAGCCACCAGGCCTGGCTAATTCTTTGTATTTCAAGTAGAAACCGGTTTTGCCATGTTGCCCAGGTTGGAGTTCAACTCCTGGGTTCAAGTAATCCACCCGCCTTAGCCTCCCAAAGTACTGGGGTTACAGGTGTGAGCCACTGTGCCTGGCCTATCAAGACCCATTTTATGAGACTAGGGTTCCACAGAACATACTGGGAAACAAAGCCCTGGCAGCTTCTTCATTTTACAGATGCAGTATTAGTCTTCCCCAGTTTATTGGCAGAACTGGGACAAGAATCCAGGTAGTTCAAAAGAGAAGATTTGTTCCTATTTTAATGCCAGAGCTCCTCAACACTGTGCCTAAAAATGAGGCAAAAGGTTAATTCCGACACTTATATCAAAGTGATTCTCTCCTTCTATGGGGCTTGCTCTATGACGTTTAGCAGTGACTTTTAATATTACTAGTGGATGCTAGAGCTTAAAATAACCATGGGGGACACCTGCTCTGCCTCCCTTATTTTAGAGGTAAAGAAACTGTACCTCAGAAGGGCTATTAGACTTGGAGGCTGCAGTGAGCGGTGACTGCGCCGCTGCACTCCAGCCTGGGCAATAAGAGTGAGACCTTGCCTCAAAAAAACATAAATAAATAATAAAGCCTCTTGATACAAAGATTCAAAGGCTCTGGGGTTAAATGAATAAATGAGTTTAAGAAATGCCATACAATCTAGCCCTCCTCTTAGTAATTCGTAATCCAAATTAGTGTTAAAGTTTAAAGTTTTGCACAATCACTTAGTAAAGAACTCTGCAGCCGGGCGCGGTGGCTCACGCCTGTAATCCCAGCACTTTGGGAGGCCGAGGCGGGCGGATCACAAGGTCAGGAGATCGAGACCATCCTGGGTAACACGGTGAAACCCCATCTCTACTAAAAATACAAAAAATTAGCCGGGCGAGGTGGCGGGTGCCTGTAGTCCCAGCTACGCGGGAGGCTGAGGCAGGAGAATGGCGTGAACCCCAGGGGGCGGAGCCTGCAGTGAGCCGAGATCGCGCCACTGCACTCCAGCCTGGGTGAAAGAGCGAGACTCCGTCTCAAAAAAAAAAAAAAAGAACTCTGCATAATGTTTAAAACAGTTAATAAAATCACATAATAGAGTTAGAACTAGACCTAAGTCAGCTGACACCCAGTTTCAAGTATGGAATCCAATATATTGCAGTTAGTAACTCCCAGACTGCACAAAATAGGAAAGGTGCTTACTGAAGTCAAGATAAACCCTTTACTATTGAAAGCTTATAAAAATATACATATTTTAAGTTTCATATATTTGTGTGCATGTGTGTGCGTGTGTGTGTGTCTGTGTGTATGTGTATTCTATCTCCTGAAGGGGCTGACAGGCATAGGAGCTAAAGAAATGATGACTAGAATTTTAAACTAGAGTTATAATGCTAAAAGATGCAAAAAAAGAGTCCTCTGTAAGAGTGAAAGCAAACAACAGTCAGGGTATTCAAAAGAAACCCTAGCTTCTTGCTATCAGCAATCAGTGGTTCTCCGTTGTGGCCACATGTAAGAATCCCCTAGAGATCTTCTAAAAAATGCCCATGCTTGGGACTCACCCCAAGAGATTCTGTTTCACCAGGCCTAGGGTGGGGCTTGGACTTGGGAAAGTTTTAAAAGCCTTGCAGGTGATTCCACTGTGCAGCCAGAGGTGAGAACTGCACTGAACTGAACCAAGGAAATCCAAGGTAGATTATCTTCACTCCTACATCATCCAGCCTCTGGATCTATGGGCAAAATGTCCAGCTGAGAGGTTTTCCAGATGTTTGTTCATGGCCGATGCTTGCTCACAGCCTCGCCCTAAACATGGAGCCAGAGCCAACAATTCTCAGCTTCCTTCTGAGCTTCTAGCTACTCCAGGCTGCCTTGCTGGCCTCTGCCTCCCTTTAGCACTTGTTGTCAATCCAAAAACCTGGGGAAGGCTAAAGTGAACTCCTTCTATTTGTTTATGTGGCAGCAAACTCAGAGTCTATGCCGAAAAATGTTCTTGGCCTTTGACAAAGCCGCCTTGGAGATGCCTCTGTCTGTTTTAAATAGGCCACAAATGAGCCCGGAAACCAGTGCACTCTGCTGGGAGCCAATCTGCTGAATAAGCCCATATTAGCAGAAAGAGATGGGGTGACTCCAATGCAAGGATGTTTTTGTCATTTATTGTATCATTTAGCTTCAGAGGAATGCGGAACTTTGAAGGCAGGAGCCTGGATTTGACTATGGAGAACAGGTCAACTGGAGATTAATTTGTGTGATTGATATTTTCGGTTTTTGGGAATTCTTGACATACAATGATGAGGTCCTGAAGTATGGAAAGGCATCAAGGGTTTGTGACGTTTATTTTTAAAGAAAAGTTCTCATTATTAGGAGGCTAATGTATTACTCACCTTTAAAAGCTTGGAAGAGGGTTGAGGGCTGGATCTTTGGGACCTCAGAAAGGTATCCACACAGCAACAAAAAGAAAAGCATAGTCTTAGTTTTATGTATAAAAAGAAGAGAAAAATAAAGTTTTTTTCCAAAAGTAACACAAATTCAAACCCAGATGCCTCATCTACTCTGTGATGAAAAGCAGCAGCAAGGTTGACTGTTGAAGAAGTTAGCTATTGATAAAGGAAGATAAGAGCGGTGGGCAAGGAGACTCAGAGCTACCGTGGGAACAGATGGAGAGTGTAAAATTATTGTTTTTACTGAGGAAGGCTTGCTGTGTTCTGGGAGCTGTAGAAAACAGAAGCTCCCTGCCATCATGAGATCTGCCATCTACATGAAGAGACAAAAGAAAGGTGAGTGTTAAATAGCAAAAAGTGAGTAAGTCCCAATGCCAAATACAGAAGATATTTCATAACTGAGTGAAAGATAGGCTCAGGGACTAACTCGAGGGGGCTCCAGACATGGAAGAGGGTTCTTCTGGCTAAAGTAACTGGAGAAGAATCCATAAAGGTGGGGGCCAAGGAGCCAGATCTTAAAGAAGAGAATGAGCTTCAGGAGGTAGGGAGAGCACCCAGGGAGGGGGTGGGGAAGAGGGGCACAGCTTGCCTCCATCTGGAGGATTTAGCAAACATGAAGAGCACATAGAAAGTTTTCGCTCTGCATTTTCCTTTTCCAAGGAGCATGGGAACATCTAGCCTATAGCAAGTTATTCAGGGAAAGACTCACCATGAAGCAAATTGGCGGAGAAAGAAGAAAGTGAAGAAAATTTACACTTATTGACCACCTCCTTAAACTTGCCCTATGCTAGATATTTTAAATGTATAACCATTTAGTCCTTAAAACAAAAATACCAAAATCAATAGCCCTACATAGATGATGTTATTGCTCTCAATTTACAGAAGAGGAAACAGAGATCTAGAGAAGTTAAGCAATTTGCCTGTGGTTACAGAGCAAATAAGTAGAAATGCTAGGAAGTGGTGGAGGTATTGAGTGTGACCAAAGGCAAAAATGCAGACAGGCCTGGACATTCGTTAGAGATTTGTGTTCTTCCAGTGTCCTCCAGCTTTCCCTTATGAGAGCTTTTCTTTCTTGGTCCCACAATTATAGTCACATCATAGAATTTCAGAGCTAAAGGTGTCCTTACAGAAGTGCCAGACATAGCAGCTCATACTTGTAACCCCAGCACTTTGGGAGGCCAAGACAGGCAGATGACTTGGGGCCAGAAGTTGGAGAGCAGGCTGGGCAACATAGTAAAACCCCATCTCTACAAAAAATGTAAAGATTAGCAGGCATGGTGATGAGCACCTGCAGACTCAGCTACTTGGGAGGCTGAGATGGGAGAATCACTTGAGCCCATTAGGCCAAGGCTTCAGTGAGCTATGATCGTGCCACTGCACTGTAGCCTGGGCAACACAGCAAGACCCCATATCTTTAAAAAATGTCCAAACCCCTCCTTCGACTTGCAAGAACACAGCTCAGAGAGATGAATGTGTGTGTGCACAAAGGGTCATGCAGTCAGCAAAGGGCAGTGCTCAGAATCCAGCCTTCATCCGTGCGCCATATGTATGAGCCAGCCCTGTGAGTGACCAGGTAAGAAAGAGGGGTGGTGATGTGTTGGCTTTGGACACCTGTAGAAGGCATTCAGCTTCTTGTCAGTTGTCGGTATCACCCCTTGACAGAGACACAGGAGTGTCTGCCAGTCTCAAATCCTAGCAAATCCCTGCTGTCTTTGGCTTTTGAAAAAGCGTGGTTCAGGATGGCAGAGCATGCCATTGCTCATGTGGCTCTTCTTTACCCTGAGTCAAAGGATTCACTGAAAAACAGAGTGGGCCAAAGACTCATCATAGCTCTTCACCCTCACACCTATTTCAGGCCACCAGGAGAAGAGCCAAATAGATGGATCCCTGGCATTGCAAGCATTTGTCTAAAGACTGCAAACAAAATATTGTCAAGAAATAAGGCTCGTTATAGGTATGGCATCTCAGTTTACTGAGGGCAAATTGACCATGGATAAATGGTGGCTGCATTCTTGAGGTTCCAGCTTCTAAACACAGATCCAAAGAAGTAGGTCAAAGGCCAGCTGGAGGGTCAGTGCAGAGATTCTGTCTTCATCATTGGTGTCTCTGGTCATTGAATAGTGAGTAAACAGATCAGCCCTCACCCTGGGAGAGTGGGGACACAGTTTCTGTTGGAAAGAAAGCTACTGATGGTTCTTGAAGCCAAGTAGACTAAGAAATAGTGTATGGGCTACATTTCTTCAGCCCAAAGGCCGGTCACCACCAAATATTACTCCCAGGGACTTGGCTGGAAATGCTGCCATAGTTGGCAAAAACTACTCTAAATGGCCATCAATTCCCTCCCAACACACACACACACACACACACACACACACACACACACACACACAAATGAGGAAAGAATGTGCATGCTACAGGTAAATAATTGAAGCCTTTCTTGATCCAGTCATCTCAAACTACTAAAAACTTTATAATTTCTGTTAAATTAGAATGACCATGTAGACAGTTTTATTTGAACCAAATCTTAGACTTTAAAACTGACCCCAGTGCAGTTTTTTCTTTTCCTTTGGGGACTTATTCTATCGACTTCTGGGCAGTTTTACGAGGCTTCTGCCAGCTAAATGAAGACAGTTTCATCTACCTGCCAGCCATCTCCACTAGCAGTAAGTGCATAAACAGAATACTACATTAAAGCCAAGAGCTTCTCCTCTCCCTTTTTAAATTTAGAAATGAGACCAGATCAGGCAAAAAAATAAACATCTATCAGTCAAAAGTTCTCGTTTCAGCTCTGCCCCAACTTAGGGTGTCCTTATATTACATTGCAAGTATCTAATAAATTGAGTAATATAGAAAAAGTCTAGATCAGGCCTCCCAACTGGGATACTGAAGTCAAGCGATGAATGGAAAACCTTTTCCTAGTCACTAACCTCTGTGACACATTACCCACAAAATCTACAGGTATTTTCAATGAGGATGAATGTGTAGTTCAATGGCACTGACCCATCCCCACCCCTCCTGCTGAACTATATCACTGAGGCCTGGGTGAGAGTGGCCAAAGCTAATGAGAACAAAGAATATCACCTTCTTATAAAATGGAGAGGAGCTCCTTGGCCTCTGTCATTCAACTAAAAACTCATTCTCAACTTCCTCTAGAATTTTCAAAATATAATTTTTATGTATGGTCCGAGATTATCTGGATAGTGACCTTCATCTTTCACTTCTTACTGTCTCAGTAGATCAATTCTTCCTGAAATGTTCTTCAAACCTCAGTCTTCTTAGATTTCAGTTTCAATATCTCTCAGTGAGGAAATGTTATACATAACTACATCTTAGTACTAAGATGGAGACCATCTAATACAATATTGTATTTTACTCCAGACTGGCTTCTCAAAGCATGGTCCATGATGGTGGAATTCATTGTTCTCAAAATCACCAAATAAATAGTACCTGAGATAATCCATTTTAGTCAAATATTTGGAGGAAAATATATCTTTGTATGAAAATAATTATAAATATATACTATGGTATAGAAGAGAAGCAAAATATCTATGAGTATCAAGACAAAAATGAGGATTACAAAGAAATTTTTGATTGGCCAATTTGAAGCTATGTACCAGACCACCGTGGGTAGCATGCTTACTGTTGTCTGTGGGAGATAGACCACCCAGGGAAGGGGGACATGTCTCCTCTCTTCTGCCATGTATAGTATTTTAATGGAGAAATCTGAGAAATATTGACATCATGTTTACAGTACGGATACTTTAGAGTAAGGAAAATGGTTGCTTCATGAAAGCCCTGCAGCCATGTTTCCTCAAGAGTGCTCCACTTACCACTAGTTATGCAGAAACGATTTTAGGAAATACATGTAATTAGCACTTCATATTTTAATGTATTTGAATACTTTTCTCTATCTATAGCAAGTTATGCACATGTTCCTCATTTTAAAATTTGTCTTTAACTTAAATGAGCTGAGCAAAAAGAAAAAGATTAAATATGATGACACATGGTAAAAGATACAATAAAATCATGAAGGTGGTAAGTGAATGACTGAATTTTAACAAATACTATAGTAATTTAAATTTTTATTTAAATTTATTTTTATTTATAAAATAATTTATAATATTATAAAATATAACTACCTTTATAATATTCCTGTACTTAGTAACATTAAGAAATGCCATACTGGGTCAGGCCTGTGGCCTAATTATTAGATCTAAAAATAGCTCCAAGTAATATTTGTTTCCTCATAAATTTATTGAGCATCTACTATGTACTATGAAGAGAGGCCTTATCTAGCCTTACTTAAAGGAGCTACAAGTCCAATGAGAAAGCAGACTCATGCCAAACTCATGCAATCAAGGTCATCGTTTTGATGATGGTAAGACCCAAAAGGTTCTTAGAGAGACTAGATGCAGTAACAAAGTGTGCTAGATTTGGGGCCAGAGAAGGCATTACAGAGTAGGTGACACTAGAGTTAAAGCTTAAAATCAATGTAGGTTTACAGAGAGCAGTACATTCAAAGGCATAGCTGCCTTTCATAAAAGCAATGACACAAGTTAATGAATAAAACTTAAACATATGTAGATTATTTTAACAGTTTCTGACTTTAGTTCCAGAATGGATTGTCTTACTTCTATTCTTTCCCAGTCCAAAAAATGGTCATATCTGTCATTTTTAAGGAAGAAGTTTTAGGAGAGTGGGTAGTCTCCTTTCTTGTGTATGCAGCCTCTTTGTAACATATTCAGGGCATGCCTGGTGTCTTCAGATGTACCTTTTGCTGAAAGGGACTAAAGTTTATGAGAATAAAGAGCCTTGAACAGGGCAGACCATCATCAGCACACCTTGAGTCACATCCCCTCTCTTCTCACAGAATACTTCCCCTGGGTTCTTCACTCATCCAAATGCCATTCCTTTTTAAAGAGGACATCTGAGCCCTAATTTTAAAATGTTTTAAACTTATCCAATCCTGGTCCATAACTCTCTTTCCTGGAAACCTGAAGGACATTCTCGCCTAGTTATCTAGTGATTTCAAGGCAGTAAGACTCAAATTCTCTACCGAATTATAAGCCAATGAAGTTCAGGGACCAACATACAACATAGAATTTTTCACAGATTGCAATGCAGTGCTGAACTTCATTTATTTTGGAGTTTGAGATGCTATAACTCAAACAAGAAAGCTTGTCAAAAAGAAAGATGTGAATCCTAGCACTTTGGGAGGCTGAGGCAGGATGACTGCTTGAGCCCAGGAGCTCAAGACCAGCCTGGTCAAAAAAGTGAGATCCCATCTCTACCAAAAAAAAAGAAAAAGAAAGAAATATTAATTTAAAAAGAGAAAAAGAAGGGTGTGAGATGTGACTCAGCAGCAAACACCTTAAAGATTTGAACTTCTATACACAGTCAAACCACATACCTCCCCCTATGTCTATTACCAAAATAAAAGGGTAGGACACCTGTTCTCTCTCTCCGCTACCATTACCACCACCTAATAATGTGCATGCCCTTTTTTTTTTTTTTTGAGACAGAGTCTTGCTCTGTCACCCAGGCTGGAGTGCAGTAGCACGATCTCAGCTCACTGCAAGCTCTGCCTGTTGGGTTCACGCCATTCTCCTGCCTCAGCCTCCCGAGTAGCTGGGACTATAGGCACCCACCACCACGCCCAGCTAATTTTTTGTATTTTTAGTAGAGACGGGGTTTCATCGTGTTAGCAAGGATGGTCTCGATCTCCTGACCTTGTGATCCGCCTGCCTCAGCCTCCCAAAGTGCTGGGATTACAGGCGTCGTCAGCCACCGCACCTGGCCTGCATGCCCTCTTAATTTCCTCTCTCCTACTGCTTAAAGGTACCTTGATGCTTTCAGACACAAACAAAATTAGCACTCAATACATCAAGGCTATAGAAAGATGTAGAAGTCAACTCTCAGAGAGCTTATCATTTATTAGTTGAGACAAGAATGTACATAACTATAATACAAGGCAGAAAACAACTCCTAAACAAGAAATCCTCCCTTGGGCAGGTCAGCAAATGCTACTTGCAGAATATTAATTATAAACTGACTTGATGTAATTTCCTGTTGTGTGACAGTGACTCATTTACCAAAACACACCTGGTCAGCATTTTGGGGGTCTGAAGTATCCTATCTGTAGTTCCATAAGTCAATACATTGGCAAGAAGCTCTAGGGAAGAGATCACCAGACCTATTCTTGGCAGGAAGGTTTTCCTTTAGATGTGATCTGTGATAACTCTTTTACCCACACCAAAGAGCATCCAAGGAGTATATTCTTGGTTCTCACTAAAGATTTGGTGAATACAAAAAAGGTTAAAGGATGGAAGACTCCTTAATGACCTCTTCTTTAGAAACAACTTGGAATAGAATGAATTCTGTTTCCAAAAACCCTTGGGAAAATTTCCTTTGGATGAACCTCCAAGAGTTAGAGAGATCAAATGGATTTGAATATTGTCCTTACCACTTCTGGGCACTCCAAACTGCCTCCTTCTTCCCCAAATCTCTTTTGTTATTGAAGAGGCAGACACCAGAATTTCATATATCTATATTCCTTTCCTTTTGAATATCAGAAATGGCTAATGACATGGCAACAACAGGATATCTGATGACTTAACCCCACTTGCTTCACAATTCTCCCAGGATAGACCTCCTTTCCAGAAATGGCCCTTAAGGAAATTCCAAATATATGTGGGCCTGTAAATCTGAGTTATTGACCTGGCATGCAACTCCATCTGCCACCTACTATAACTCAATGCCAAGCATCTCACAAATTGAAAACTCATTAAGACGTCTCCAGACGTCCTTGCTCTCCTCATATAAAAGGTGGCAGAAAACATTCTCAATTGGCAACCCTTATGCCCATCACAACCCCGGCTGCTATAACTACATACATGAATATCTTTGTAAAACTGATCCAAGGAGCGGCTAGGAATACCTTTTTGGACAGCCATCTGGGTCTGCCTTAGTGTCTTGCTCACTTGCCAGCATTTCATCATCCTTAGCTTCCCCACCCAGAACTGAGCAGAGTGCCTGATACATAGTGGGCGCTCAGAAACGGAAATGACTGAGAAATAATTCTATTCTACTAATTTTTTATCTGATCTATTTTCCCAAATTCAATATAGTTTAACCCCAATATGAAAAAGTTACCTAGGTTTATTTGGTCCAAATCAAATCAGAGATGGGACAAAGTTAAACATGATGTCCAATCATAATCAATAGAAAAATTACTAGCAGAAGGCAATGAATGTCTCTAGTGTTGGCTGTTGTAGAATTGTATGAACCCACCTAATATACTCCATAGCTCAATAGCATTTGTGTATATACAAATAATGGATACTTATTCAATAGTTATATACACACAACTATTATTTGTATAGATACAAATAGTTGAATTCTTACCTTAGGTCCTTAAAAAAACCTAAAATAGCTTGGCATTAGAACTTGATTTATCTGGCTTAATATGGCCACTGACAATTTCATTATGTATTTATTGCAAGAAATGTGTACCACATCTGGAAGTTATGTGACCAAACAGGTCTAGTAGATATGAAGGATGGGAGAATTAAAGAATAGAAAGGTAGTCTGCTATGCCAGTAAAGTTGGCATAATGTGTGCTCTATCTTCAAATGTGAATAGAATTTCTTTAAGTTTGGTGTTTTTATTCTAACTTCTATTAGCTATCTAACATAGTTATCCCTCTCTGAAGTTAAGTGAACATATGTACTTTTTAAAAAAAATGCAATACCAACGCTTACCAGACAACTATCATATTCCTTACATTGGCCTATATGTTTAACATTCATTCACTTACACAACCTCTCAACAGCCTTTTCAAGTAAGTAATACTTTCCCCATTTTATAGACTGAGAAACTGAGGCTCAGAGATTAAGAAACTTACCAAATGTCACAGAATTCACTAACAGATGAGGGATTCAAACAATTCTCTGATTCCTAACCATGCCCATCACATTACCTTTTAACTGACTTTTAAAGAAAGTAAAAATGGTGCTAGTTGTAGCCACCAAAAACAGGTTGAAATAACCTTCAATGGAAAAACTGAAAACGTAAGCTCTTCTTCACAATAGAACAGTAGTGTTAGTAACAGCAGAATGGAGAGGCTGAAATGAATGAGTATGCTTTTTTTCAAGATCAGAGAAGAAAGGCTGAGAATGAGCTGTACTCTGGAGGTATGGATGTGCAACAGACAAAGAAAGCAAGCTTACTTCTGGTATCACTTATTCCATCCTCTCTACACTTTTATAGTACCTCTGAACCCTAGACCTCTCATGTATGGTTCTTACAAGAAATCAATTTATTGTCAACAAATATAATTAATGGTAGTTACCTCTTCCAGAAAGATATACAAAATGCACATTCTTGAGGTCCCTGATGTTATCCACCTTCTTGTATTTCAAGACTAACAAGAGTCTTAACAACTTCTCCCAGAGACATTGCCAGAAAAACAGCTTGTTTCTGGGCCTGGCCTGGCCAACCCTTATAGGTTAGTTGTTTTCAACCCCAGAAACACATGAGAATGACCTGAAGAATTAGTTTTAAATACTCATTTCCTGGGCCTCATTCCCAGAGATTCTGATTCAGTTGGCCTGAGGTGGGTTCTGGCCACTAGCATTTTTTCATTCTCCCCCGGTTGTTTCATGTGCAGCCAGGATTGAGAATCACTGGCTTGTGCCCTCTGCCCCAGCCCTGCCACAGACATACGTACTCCCACCATCTAGTATCCCAAACTGCTGGAAAATGCTAGAGATTGATGATGGGCCAATATACCAAGATACCCCCTCTTCTTAAACATTCTCCTTTTCTCCTCCTTTACTTCCCACCTCTCTTTCTTTTGCTAAAATGCTTCACTCAAAAACTACACTCAAAAATTCTCATGGGCAAGTAGTTCAGACAGGCAAGAAATACCTTACTTACCTGCCCCTGCATATATTCCCACTTTTGCCTATTTTTATACTATAATACTTTGGGATAGTTAATGGGAAGATTAAACTCCCAAGAATCTTTGAAGAAAATACCTAAATAGTTTGGAGGCTTGCTTGTTACCTAGACTTAATTTCTCGCAGTAGCAATATTGTAGTTATGAACTTTCATTTAGGGAGGAATGTGACAACGTCAGATTGCCTTAGCCTCACAGAGGGGCATAATGCCAGGCTCCTGGGAGTATCCAAAAGCAGAGAAAGAGACATCACGTTCATCCAAATTAAGTCACCATCCTTGTATGTTTGTGCTGTCCGATAGCCACTGTGCTGTGTGATGGGATCCGTACAGTCTGCATGAGCTAGAGCCACCACATACAGAAAATTCAGGATCTAAATGAAAATTCCATTTATAAACATGAGAAGATCTGTGACAGCATATGATAAAACCCTAATTAATGGAGAAGAAAAAGGAATTACATATAGACAGATTTTGATCCCAACACTTCAGGCTGTCTTTCTCATTGAATCATTACACTTGCAGAACTATTTCCATTTCAAAGATGAAGGATCTAAGGCTCAGAAAAGTTAACCTGGATCAATAAGCACTTGGGTAGAAAACCCACATTCAAATCCTGACAGCCTTACTGGCTACAAGCCATGTGATCTTGGATAAGTTCCTTTTTCTGAGTTTGTTTCCCCACCTGTAAAATGTAAAGGTAATAAGATCTCCTATTCAGTTAAAGTGAAAATTAAGTGAAAATATAAATATAGTGTAGTAATCAAAACTCATTAAGTAATCCCTGTCTAAAAGGTTATAGTATCTGGAATTTATGCAAGATAGCATAACAAGTGTCACAGCCAAGCAACAAACTTGGGTCTGTAAAACTCCATTCCCTTTCTACAACACAAGACACTGGAGACCAAAACAATTCAAAGGAAAAAATGATGAGGTGCATTGAGAAATTCAGGGAATACTCCAAAGCTGAAGAGGTAAGACGTTAGCTAAGCATCGAAAAAAGAATTTGGAAAAGTAAGACTTTTATGTTCTTCACTTTGGGGCTGGGCTAATCCCAGAAATATCCCTTTTTGGTAACTAACATCAGAAATTATATTCAATTGCTCTTTTGATAGCTACAAACTTTAGCATGATGTTAAACAGTTATGAAAAAGAGCAGAGAACAAAAATTAGGATGGTAAAATCACCAATCCCCAGTCCAAATCCCTCTGCTAAATCTATTAGCACACCAGTCATTTGTTCTTCAAGTTCTGGTTGATCTGAGCCAGGCCTCGCAAAGGGCAAGGCATGGCCACACTTCTCGCTAAGGGCAGACGCAGAGAGACCAGAGCCCCTGAAAACTCTTGACATCTGTGAAATCTGTGAGTGAAAGGGCACGTCGTGGAGTGTGCCTGCTCTTGCAGCTACCTTCCAAGGTGCCTGAACCACTCCTCTTAATGAACTCCACATGCTGCCAGTTATTTATAGCATCACCCCAGTGTGTGTTTTGTTAAAGCCTCTAGATCATATTTCTGAGCTTTGTAAGTCAATTTCCTACAATTGGCCCATTAAATTTTGCCTCCCTTTCCTCCTCCTCCACATTCTTGGAAATCCATGGCTGACTATACAAACAAATGTACAGGTTTATCAAAATATTTTGAAGCCATTATTTGCCCTCTCTGTTTTTCTTATGAATCCATAAGTGTGAATTTCTAGAGCATCGTCTTCCTGGAAACTTACATCTGACAGGGCAATTCAACAGAAGGGTAATTCAGTTGAAGGAGCAGAAAAGGAAGATTCTAAGGAGACGGGCAAGGTGGTCAGGTAAGTTAGCTCATACATAAATGGAAACTAAGCCAGAAAAAAAAAAAATGCAGCAGGAAAGCAAAAAAAAAAAAAAAAAAATCTTTAGACAAAATTAAAGAACAACAACAAAAAAGGAGCAGAGGCGAAAGAGGCTGAAGTAAATAATTAAACTAAAAAATACCCACAGAAAATGCAGATGCTAAAAGAAGAGAACCCACTCTCTGATGGCGTAAAACAGAAAGAAGCCAAGTCTGTGTGACATCACATCTTACCAGTCCTTACCTCCCTTCTGGTAAAATGCAGAGGAAAACTTTTATCAACATTTTATAAATGCACGTATTTCAGCAACTCTAGAAACACATTTTCCAAAAGGAAAGAATTCCACCTCATCCCATTTTAAAAACATATTTCAATAAGTGCAAATGCTTTTTCTTTTTTTGAAGACGTGAAATCTTGTACTGGTTGTTGTTTCTCTTTCAGTATACAATCAGAAAATAGTGACATACTGAATTATGGGAAGCTTCAATTATCTCAGATGTCAACCTTCCATAGGTTGGTGTGGGGGCAGTTTTTATATTCTATAATACAAAGCATACTAAATGGAATAAATGGAAATTTAGAATCGCAGTTATACATTCGACTTAAGTCTTCTGTTTTAAGCATTTTACACTACCTCTATTCTTATGTTGAGTTCGAGAAGAATTGTTTTCTAAAGAAAACTGCTGCCTGAGGTTGGCGCAGATGGGCTCTCTGTGATATCTTTGGCCATGGTAGTCCATTTTTCCTAATAACTTTGTTAATGTCCTGAGAAAAACTAGAAATTTGAATAGGTAGGATATGGAGTATATTAATTATGAATTATTGGAACTTACATTGTGTACAAATGGCTCATAATATCTGTCTACTGATAAAAATATAATCTCAACATTTTAAAAAAATCTAAGTACATATTAGGATTACTTTCCCCAATTTCTTTGTATTAATAGGATATAAAGAATAGGATTTCCCAGAAGAAGAGAAATTTTTATCCCAGTAATCCGTAAGCTTCTGTTTTGGCTTGGTTTTGGTTTTTGCTAAGATTCAAGGATTTACTATCTTCTAAGCACTAGTGCATTTCTCATTTAATTCATATTACAATCTTGAATTAGATATTATGACATTTTACAGACAGTGAAATGGGGTGTAAAGAGATGTATCCAGAGCTGCACAGCTAGTGGATGTCTGAGCAGGAGCCACGTGCAGAAGAGCCTGACTCCAGGGCCTCAGCATGTAATGCCCTACACCTGCTGCATGGGTTTACATTTCCAGCTGCTTTAAGGTTAAGATTATGGTTGTCTGAACAGCTCTTTTTCCTTAGAGCATAAAACTAAACTAATCTAATGTTTCTTTTAACAGTGCTGTGTTTAGTCATTCCTCCCAATGCCAGTGATCCCTTAAATCTGGGTGTTGTCCATCATCCCTGCCTGTCTCTGTGCATCCACAACTACCACATCCTGAGAGCTCAGTCCATCATGTGAGCCTCCATAAAGGCTCCTCCATTCAGCCCCCTCCCCTCCATCTTCTCCCTTGCCCTGTAGCAGGCTCTCCTGAGTCCTCCCCTAAACCATTGCAATAGCCTCTGTATTTGAAAGAAGTCTCTGGAATCAAGGGCCACAAACTCCTCTGAAAGTGGTCTAGGAAAAAGTGTGATCGAATTGACACTGGGAGGAAGGGCTGCAGAACAGAAGGCCGAGGCAACCTCTGGGCCTTGGGAAGAACTGGGAATAAGGCTCTCCTGCCTTCCCACCTCTTGCCTCTGCTTCTCTGCTTGTCCTGTCACTTTCATTCATTCTCTCTGAGCATATGGCATACCCTACATGTCAGGAAACACCACTACCTAGGGCTCTCAGGAGTGCCAGCCCACAGCTTCTACAACAGCAAGAGATACAGTTATAGAACCAAACTTGGGTCCACTCACTCGGTGCAGTAAGACCAGATGTGCACACTGAGATTTTGCAGCCATAGGAAGGAAGTTGTTTATTTGCAGGGCACCAAGCAAGGTGGAACAGGCAGCTAATGCTTATATCCTGACCTCAATGGCTTGCAAGTAAGGGTTTTGAAAGGCAGGTGTAAATTTCAGGAATGCAGAAGTTACAGGCAAAATCATAAATCAATACGTGGAGGTTATACATTAGTGTTGGCCTAAAAGGGTGGGATATTTTGAAGCGTGGGCTTACACATCTTAGGTAGATTCAATGATTTTCTTATTTTCAATTGGTTAAGGAAGAGAAGCTTTGTTTAAAAATTTGGAGTCAGCAGAAAATAATGTTAGCTCTGGCTTGTGGGTGTGGCTCCCTCCAGGACCCTTGGGAAAAAATTTACAAGAATGGTGGTCAGAGTTTAGTCTTCAGGTCCCTCTTATCTGAGGTCTACGTGCCAGTGGATCCAATTGGTGGGGGTGTGGGTTTCTGACAAACAACTTGGGGACATATGTTAATATGTTATCATAACAAATTACCCCCATTTTTCTAACAGTTCATTTTTTCTCTTTTTCTTTTCTTCCTTCCTTTCCTCCACTTTCTACTTATCTCTATAGAAATACAATTATAGCCTTTTACCTCCTCCTCACCAGATACTCTCTACAGGGCAAGTTCATCAAACTGTGTGCTTAGAAGCTCTGGAGCAGAACTCTCACCCACCAGAAGATTGCCTCAAGAGATAAAAGATGATCTACAACCCAAAGTATGCCCACTGGAGTTTTTGGCCATCTTTACAATGTATTCCTGCCCATGAAGATGCCAACTTGACTGCCCAATACATAAAGCACCAAAGCAAGGATGTGGACCTCCCACATCTGCTCACTTCTGCTCCTGTGTAGGCCCCTTTCTTTAAAAGCACTTACTTTCTCCTGCAAAAGCATATCAAGACCCTTAAAGCAGGAAAGCTTTTCTTCTTCTCCTAAGCTAGCTTTGGAATAAACAGTTATTTTCTTTATACCAGACCTCACTCGTGTTAATTGGGCCCTGCAAATGGCACGTGACTGAACCTGTGTTTTGTCACATTATCTTTAGTTTCTACTGAAACCAAGCATCCCCCGATTCTAACTTCCTTGTTATTGTTTTAGGTTACTATTACCTTCTTGTTTATCAAGTTCACATTTACTTCTCAGGGCTAGCTAGGTGCCTGGGATTTCCCTTGAAAGAACTCAGGATTCTCCTTGGTTTCTATGCTTGGGGACTACAGGGCCTTAAAAGGGGGCCCCTCCTCTTTTTCAACACCCTCATTCTCAGAATCTGTTTGGAACAATGACTCGCAGAGAAGCATACCTCTAGATCAACCAAACGTGGTGAAGGAGCAGAGTCAGGTAAGGACATGGAAACACACGCTTGGAATTGGAGGGGTACAGTTCCCAGAACAAGCTGTTGCTTTTCCAACCTCTATGGATTTGCCCTTGCTGTTCCCTCCTTCATACCCACCTCATGATCTCTCCTCACAACCTTCACACAAGGCCATCTTAAATAGCACCAGCCAGGAGTCTTATTCCATCACCTCCAAGGGGCCTCTGTTCTTTGAATCCCCCACCCCACTGCAATAGTTGTTTCCTCCCTTAGGACACTTCCTTACTTACATTAAGAATAGTGTTTGCAAGTTTCCTGGCAGAATTAAACTCCTTGAGAGGAGATCTTAATCATTTGTATATTCCCCAGAAATATCAAGCAAAAATCTTGCCTACTAAAGGAACTCCATAATTGTTTTCTGAATGGTTGAATGCATGAATATAATTAATGACTGAGACAAGTTTCAGGAACCACCTTGGGTGTTAGATTCCTCATCAAGCAGTGCAGACTCTTCACAGTGTTGCTGGAAAACTGTCCTTTGTTGGACAGAGGATACACCATGACTTTTCTCATTGATGGGTTTAGTGACACCCACATATTAGTTTACTAATCTAGCCCTAAGGAGAGTATGGTTTAACAGCCCAACTTACATATTTATTGATACCAAAGATATCCTATTGGATTCATTTAAATTATACCTGGGCGCAAATGTTACCTCTGCCTCTACATTCTTGATGCAAGCTGCTTAAAGCCTAAGTTTCTTCTTCTACTGAATGGGAGTTAAGAGAAGCTCTCTTACAGAATTGCCCTTAGCCTTGAGAAATAATCACCTGGGCTAGCTTCAAGACACGGGCCCTACGTAGTCTCACAATAACGCTGCTCGAAAGGGGCCCCCACACAGGAGGTTTGACGCTCTGTAGTCGCAGTCCTGAAACTGTTTATATCTTTGAATTTGTTTTCTGTGAGTGAAGTCCAATAGGACAATGGAGCATGCCCTGGGATCCTTAGAGCCTGGCTCACCATGGTTCTGCTTCCTACCACCTCCCAGGGCAAGTTCTTGGCCACTCACCTACCCACTATCTGTTGCCCTGGTCTCTGTCTCATTGTCACCCACCCCCAACTAATCAGGTCCCACACGCTGGTACAGAGAGGATCAGGGTAGGCCTATGCCTGCCAGAACATGGTATGGTGACACTTTCCCAGGGCTAGCAGAACAAGAGTGTGTTTATTTAGCAACTCAGCAGGGGCAAGCCTCTCACCCACCTCATCCAGATACATAGTGGGTCCCAGCACAGGGATCACCCATCATATTAGTCTGTGTACATTGTTACAAAGGAATACCTGAGACTGGGTAATCTATTAAAAAAAATGGTTTACAGTTCTGCAGGCTGTACACAAAGAATAGAGCTGGCATCTGCTACTGGTGAGGGCCTTCGGAAGCTTGCAATCATGGCAGAAGGTGAAGGGGAGCTAGCTACATGGGAAGAGTGGGAGCAAGAGAGAGAAGGAGCAGGGTCTAGACTCTCTTTAAAACAACCAGATCTCATGTGAACTCATGACCACAGGAAGAACAGCAAGACATTTTTGAGAAATCTGGCCCTGTGACCCAAATGCATCCCATCAGACCCCACCTCCAACACTGGGGCTCCCATTTCAACATGAGGTTCGGAGGGGACAAATAACCATATCACCAGTCCACCATGGGTTGGAGAAGGGGAGATGCCTGTTTTGATCTCCCCACTGCAGACAGGACATGGCACATTGGTCCAGCAGCCAATAGACCACAACATCAAAGGAGCTGGTGAGGGTCCACACTCACCAACAGGTATCCCCATACCCAAGAGTGCCACACCAAATAACAAATAAAAACCACACTGACAGGTAGAAAGGGATCAAGGAGGAAAGTAAAAGCTATTTTAGTACCTTTAACTGCACAATTTTCCTTCTGTTTGAAAGAGGGAGACTTCACATTTTTATTTTGCACTGAGTCCTGCAAATTAGTCAACCCTGTATGTCACCTAGCACTGTGTCAAGCACCTAAAAAGTGCTCATCGATATTATTAATAAATGTTCACACAAAGTCTGACAATTTCACACAATAAGGCATTTACAAAATTATCTGACATCTATAATCTCATTTGAGCTTCTGAGGTAGGTATGATATGGGTATTTGTTCATTTTATAAATGAGAGAACTGAAATTCAGAGGAGTCAGGAGGCCTAAAATCACGTCACAGATTAGTGGCAACACAGGGCCTGGAACCAAGGCATTCTGACTTGCAGCCTGTGTTTTCACCAGGTACCTGCCCGCCAGTAACCTCTGGGGCAGCTTAGCGGCCCTTTCATCACTTCTCTGGGGGAAGGAGGAGCCAACAGCATTGAGCCATCCTGGAAACTTTGCCGGGTGCCATGGAGCCGTGAGTGTTTGCCCCGGCCACTGCAAGAAGGAGTCCCACCCTTGCCTTGCATTTATTTTCTTTCCCTAACCTCACAAAACCATAAAAACCAAAGATGACTCCTAAGCAGCCTGCCATCCAGCTCTCTGAACACCCAATCCCAGGCTGTGGACGGCAGGGCTACAACACTTGTTTCTTTGCTCCTGTTGACTCAGGTCTGTTTACCTGGCGCCGTATTTCCAATTTCCTTGCCTCGGAACTTGTGCAGCCCTCAGATTTATGCTCTAGGCAGACTGGGGATTTATGGTGTATTCATCACCCATCCCACCCCAGGACACGGCACCTCTCCCTGCAGCTGTCAAAACCACCCACTCGTACCCAGTGAGGTGTCAAGCAGTTCACTGAGGAAAACTCCTCAGAAATAATGCCCAGTTCTAGCCAAAAGGTTTTGCCCAATTGCTCAAGCCCTGGTGATAAAAATGCCAAATATTATGTGGAGTGAAAAACAGAGGTCAGACTAGCCCAGAGGGCAGGGTGGGGCAAGAATCATAGACTGGGATTAGGGGACAGAGAAGGTTTGGCAGATTCCATGCTCCTGAATTTGCCCTGATGTGCCCTGGCCTGGGAGATTCTTGGAGTAGATGGAGTCACACTCTCTGGGAACCATGTTTAAAACTGATGTGCTCTTCATATTGAACTAAATCAAGACACCAGCTTTCCCAAGTCTCAGAAGAATGATCTTTTTACAACTTCAATTTTTATTTGGGGAATATTAAGAGAGATGAGTATGGAGTCAGTGTCTAGAATTGACTGAGGCCATCATCAGTATTGGTTCTTAAACTAGAAAACATACAGAAAACATAGCTACACTGATTGAACATAAGCCATTTGCCATCCTTGACCTTTGCATACATTATTTCCAATCCTCACAACAGCTCTGGATCACATTTATTTTAGGCACATTTTACAGATGAGGAGATTGACATTTGAGAGGTTGCATAATTCACACTATAAGTTACACTGCCAGATTCACACAGTAAGTTGCACTGCCGATAGTCGAACACAGGTATCACATTCCTCTGCCAAGCAAGTTCAGTTCATGCTCTGCTTACTGAGCCTCTCATTGTTCTATCCCATGGGAAAGAGTAACAATGGCCACCACTCCTGACACCATGAGGACTTATCCAGGCTACTTTGCAAGAAGACAGCCAGTCTCTTAAATGGCTGTTGGTTCTGGGCACTCATCCAGAGTGCCACAGATACCTCTTTATGCATGAAGGAAGTACACGGTAAGCCTTTTTATTACTAGAGGAGAGTGGATGCAGACGTTGCTGGTTTTCCATTCACCCTTTTGTTCTGCTCCTTATTTCTTCTCTTTACTTTTAACCATTTTCCTACTTATGCTAGCATCTCTTCCAGCAACATATAACTTAAGGCTAAAGAGAACATTGAAATCCTGTACTTTTGTCACAATGTCTGATAGGACTTGGCCAGTAAGGAATGACAATAAAGAAAACACCGCTACTATCACCAAGAAGGAAATTGTATCCATTGAAAAAACTCAGTTTTAAAGTTATCTGAATTTTATCAATCTTTGATCTTGCTTCTCTCATCAGTTCAGACAATTTGGAGGCTTTTGATAAGTACACAGACAGCCGATAAGGTCAATCCCTATAGAAGAAGGGATTAAAAAAATAAAGCCCCATAATTTACATGGAAAATTAATATTGCTGGCTCTCATTAACTCTAGTATTCAGTACCATCATCTATAAAATAAATCCAATTCAATAAGTATTTATTAAGAAATTACCATGTAAAACACATGATTGTAGACATAATGGGATTATATGTAAGAAATGTTTATTATTTATGCAATAAATAAGATATTCCAGAGTATAAAAGACCTATACAGTTAGAGCAGATACCCACATAAGTAATGGTAACTCTGGCTTGACTATGAGTGAGCAGCAGGAGAAACCCACAAGGTGTTAGACATCCAGGAATTAGAGTACTTGCCACCATCACCCTCATCACCAAGGTCATTAGGATGTGATTATGGTACGTATGGAAGGGTTCTGTAAAAAACTATAAAATTAAGGGATTTTTAAATCACCATTTGTATTACCCGGCATAGCAACTAAGAGTGTGGCCTCTGATCAACCTGCCCAGGCTGGTTTCCCTACTTTGCAACTTACTCACTATATAACCTCAGGTAAATTGCTTAAACTCTAAGCTTCAGTTTCTCAGCTATAAAAATGGGATAATAGGATCAACCTCATATAGATATGTGATAATTTAATAAGTCAATATACGTAAAGGGCTTTGCACGTTAATCAGCACAAGACTGTAAAAGTATTATTGGTGTTATTATTAGTAATCCATGTTTACGAGCCTCATCGGCTCAGAGGCAATGCAAAATATAAATATTACCACCAGTTGGCCCTTTATAAGACTTTCTATAAAAGGTTTAAAATCACTCTATACAAGTGAATAATTTCTCCACCAATATTCTTTGAGCAGCTATTCTATTCATTGGATATTCACATATTCATGGCATAATGGTGGGCTTTGCACAAAGCAAGTTATACTACTCAATTGGAACATACAACCTAAAATATACATCTATTATAGTCTTTTCATACGTAATAACAGGGTCCTCTCTTGAAATAATTTATAGGTAATGGGGTCATCAAAAAAGAACTAGAAATGTAAGAGGAGAGGCAGGCCAGAGAAGCACAATCACAAAACCATTTTCCAGATATTGAGTTTGAGGTGTCTGTGCAACATTTGCATGAAAAGGTTAGTAACTACTTTCACATGTAGATCAGAACATTACGGGAGAAAGCCAGGCTGGAAATACAGATTCTGGAGGTAGTGGTGGTTACCTGATACCATCACATGGGGTACCCAGAATGAGCACTGCCTAGAAAAGTCAAAGCCTATGCCTTGAACGGCAACAAGTAAGGAGTGGATGAAGAAAGAACAAGGGCACTTGAGAAACAGCCTGTGGGTTAGAAGGAAAGACAGAAGACAGAACAGTGACTCAAGTCAAGGGAGAAGGAGTTAAAGTAGCTTCTTAAACACAAACTTCACTGTTGAAGCAGCTTGTGTTTAACAACGTTCTTTCTAGCCATAATTCCTTGACTTAAAGATTTTCTGCAAAGGGAGTTTCTGTTAGTATCCTTCTGCAATCTGGGAAGGATGATGCCCTGATCCCTGTGTACTATGCAAGCTTGGGTGAGTTCATCAGAATAACTAGAAGTTATCAAATCAAGTACAGAGTAGAACACCAGATACTCAATTTTCCATGTGAGAAGAGCCATTGAGAAGGGGTTTACGTTTGGGATACAAACTGAAGAGGCCCAGTCTGTGGAAAGCAAATCTAAGCTGTCAAGTGGCATCAGGCAAATCTCCGATGCAAAATGACTTATGTTGCTACTTTGCCCTGTGGAAGCGTAGGTCCCCCCCACTCCTTAAGTGTAGCTGTGCTTGGTGACTTCCTTCCAAAGAGTACAGTATAAAAGAGGGGTGAAAAGAATAACTTTACAGTGGAAAAAACTTTACAAACACTACCTCCACCAGGTGACCAGGGTTAATGGACTTATCAACCAAGATAAGTCATGGAATAGATTCTGGAGGTAGTGGTGGTTACCTGATATCGTATGTGGCACTCAGAATGGACACTGTCTAGAAAGCTCAAAGCCTATGCCTCGGAAGGTAACAAGTAAGGAGTGGATGAAGAAAGAAGAACAAGGGCAGGTACCCTTGATATAAGGTGAGGAAAATGGCACTTCACCTCTGTGGTCTTGCTCCAAAAACCAATAATCCCCATCTAATCATGAGGAAATCGTCCGACAAATCCAATTTAAAAAATACACTACAATATGCCTGGTCAGCACTCCTCCAAACTGTCAAGGGTCATCAAAAACAAGAAAAGTCTGAGAAACCATCACAGCAAGAGGAGCCTGAGGAGACACATGACAACTAGATGTAGTGTGGTATCCTGGATGGGACCTGGAAGAGAAAAAAAGGGCATTAGGTAAAAGCTGAGAATATCTGAATGGAGTATGGGCTTTAGTTAATGACATATATCTGCTCATTAAAATTGTGACAAATTTATGCCATACTAATGAAGGATCTTAACAGTAGGGGAGAGTGGCTGGATATGAGGTAGATGGAAGCTCTCTGTACTATCTTCACAACTCTTCTGCAAATCTGAACTATTCTAAAATTGAAAGCTTATTTTTGAAAAATGGCATCACAGGAATGTAATCCTATCAGAAGAGCTGAGGGACTACAGGGGAAAGTCAGTCAAGTTGACCTTTGTGTACATCACAATTTTTCAAGGAGCCAATACTGGTCAGAAAAGTTTTCACTAGGGCAAGAAAGACAAAAGCGGAGGGCCAGGTCTCACCTCTATTTTGGGAAGGAAAAAAAAAGCCATACTGAATAATTTGATATATAGCCAAGGTCAAGTCTAGTATTGAAATGTGTTACCAGTGGGCATATGATGCCCAGTAACATTGAGAGTAAGCAAATATTTTCCTCTAACATGTGAGTAAACTTTCTAAGAGGTTAAAGGCTTGTAGCAACTAAAAGTCTACCTTCCAATGTACAGTATGATTGACTAAATCTTCCAGTTTGATTTTTAGGAGAAAACAGAATGAGACCATTCTGCCTTGAGGATCAATATCAGCTCACTTACCTCCCATCCCTCTTTGTTTTCTCCCTTAGAATAGGGCTGTCAAAACATGGTGGCTTTAATTGCATTGTTAAAATCCGCACCATATTTTTTCCTGAAACTGCCTCCAGCTGGCATTTGGCTGGCTCCCTGAGAAAGACAACTGGACACCCCATGCAAAAGTTAAAGGAACAACCTCAGAAACAATTCTGCTAGGAGGTGCTGAACCAGGGCTCCATTTTTTTTCTTTGCCGTTGTCCAATAATAGACTCAAGAAGAGGTTTATATATTCCAGATAGGATTGTAAATACCCCCAAGATCATAGAATGTTAGGTCTGGTAGGAATCTAACAGATGACAAATATGATTCAACTCCACATGCTACAGAAAGAAAATTGAAATCCAGAAAGAAAGTCACACAGCTAGATGTAATCAGGATGGAAACTAGAACCCTATTTCCTGGCTTCCAGAAGACAAAGAGGTTGACTCTAAGAATAGATTTGTTCCTCAGAACCCTTAAGCTAATCACCAGGGAGCAATTTCACTATGTCAAGGTCACTACGAAGAGTTTTTCTGATGATGGCCTACTGTAGATGTGTTCCTGCGACACCTACACACTCATGACAGAAGCAGTACAATGTTTGGATTAGGGGATCTACTTGTAAAACCAAATTCCAGTCCCTGACTTCTGGAGTCTCCCAATGACTCTGAGTGACATTCTAGCCACTTAGTCATCTCCCCCTAGCTCCTCAGTTCAGCACAGCAACTTTTACCATGAATTCTTCGAGCACTGTGAAAAACTAAGGGGGATGAGGGGGTAGTGCAGAGAAAAGTGCGGGTCATTTAACCTGGCTGAAAGCCATACGGTCTCAAATCCCCATACTAACCCACTGGCCAGTGTTATAGGTGGCATGTGACATAAATTAGTCACCAATTTCCATCAGTCACACCTCTGCCCAGCCCTCACTTGACTCCAGTTGATCCATAAGTTGTTCTTATCTCTGGGATTTCAAGATTTTTAACTATACCAAGAAGTCTTCCAAGGCAACAAGTATGCTTTCTAGCTCCCCTTTGAAATAATCTCTAAATGCATTAATGATCTGGCCAAAACTTTGTTTTGCTGTCATACTTTTTTTCTGTAAATATACAAGCATGTGTCCTAATTAAATTCTTATGTGGATTGTGTTAAGTCTGTGGGTTTTGGTGACTGCAAAAGTTCTCTGTGGTTTTATCCTTTTATTTCAGGAAATACTTTTCTAAGCTATCCTCTCATGGTTTATATTCCTGTGTTTAGGAAGCTCATGTTGTTTCCAATGGCTGTTGCTCATTTTCCTCTCAGCTGGAAGAAGATGGGTTGAGTGTCCACTCATGAGATATGAAAAAGGGAGACATCCATTCCATGCAAAAACAACTATGAAAGAACAAAACACCATCAACATGGTATCTGTTATCAAGTTCCCAATGGATTGTCATCACTGATAGTTGAAGGCTATCAACTGTCTCATCTGGGAACACATAAATATCACGGCTTTCAACTATTAGCTATGCAGTCTCTAAAGATTAGCCAAGGTTTGGGGGCAGGTTTTATTTAAAAGCCTCTACATTTCAACGTATTTTTGCTTATTGCTAAACGTGTAAGTTCACATATACTGATTACCAATTTGGAGTTGCTAAACAAAGACCATGACAGGAGGGATAAAGTTACATTCACTATTTTATTCAAGTACCTCACCCAGTCTCCTATGAAGGAGACATACCCAAAAAAGAACAGGGCAGTATTTCATGAAAGAATGAATATTGAATATTTACCACTAGGCAAACTTAAGCTCTTCCAAACTCATTCCTTCATTTCTATTTCTCCCTGACCTTGGCACCTCTTAATGCTTTTTAAGTTTCAGTTGTCAAGGGCTAGAGGAAATCCATTTTTGTCAAGTCTAAGCCTCTTAAGTCTCTACTTATTCATATCTGTGATCGACAATTGATGGAAGCTGTAGCTTTCACCAATTTTGGCTACACTGCTAGGGCTGATGTCAGCCTTGCTTCTTTCACGTCTTTATGTTTGGTGGCTGGGCTATATGCAACATTGATGAGCTCATGGACATGCTGAGCCTTCAGACCATTAAAATGATAGTGCAAATAATAGTGTAGTAAGACGGTAAGACACTAGGAGGGGGAAGAAATAATTATTATGAGAATAATAGAAATAAAGGGTGTCAGCCAGATGCAGTGGCTCATGCCTGTAATCCCAGCACTTTAGGAGGCCAAGGCAGGTAGATCACCTGAGTTCAGGAGTTTGAGACCAGCCTGGCCAATATGGTGAAACCCCGTCTCTACTAAAAATACAAAAATTAGCCAAGCATGGTGGCACGCACTTGTAATCCCAGCTACTCGGGAGGCTGAGGCAGGAGAATTGCTTGAACCCAGGAGGCAGAGGGTGCAGTGAGCCAAGATCATGCCACTGCACTCCAGCCTGGGTGACAGAGCCAGACTGTCTCAAAAAAAAAAAAAGAAAACGAAAAAGGAAAGGGTGTTTAATTCTGTTCAGGGCATGCAAGTCCTGGTGAGTGATGAGGTGATGAGGGTCTTTCATAAAGAACCCTAACCATATCTCCACGAAGCTAATTTCCTGTAAAGTGAATGGGCAGGGAAATTTCTACTCAAATTGGAGTTGAGAAATGGAGAATCAAAATATTAGCTTATAAATCAATCTTCCTTTCTTTATCTCCCAAAACACAGCTCCTTAAGTAAGCTGAGATTTGGTAGCAGAAGTAAGAGCATTCTGCTCTCTGCCTTATTTCTCCTGGGTTACTAGTAGGATGACCAACCTTTGTGGTTTGCCCAGGACTATCCCGGTTTTACCACTAAAATGCCGCTTTCCAGAATCCCCACAGTCCTATGCAAATCTAAAAAATTGGTCACTCTAAGAGAAAAAGAGTATGTATAACTTTTAGCAACACAATCCTCACCAGCAAGAAAAGATAGAATCATTGTAGTTGGATTCAGCACACCATAATGTCCATAGTTAATTCAGTATCACGTAACCCAGCAGGTCACAGAAGGCAATGAATGTGAATATGGGTGGAGAAGGCTGGGGTGAAGGGCACAGCCTCTCACTGTTCAAGATCTTCTCATTTAGACTTCCTCCTTGTAAGAGAGGGAGAGGCCGGAGATAACTTTTCCTTCTTCTCCATTCCATAAATGGGGAAATATAAAAAAGGAGACAGTACAGCTTGCTTGGCTTTCACAGCAGAGCCCACATGAAACACAGTTCTCCTGAATCCTAAATCATGATGCCTCCTAATGAGCACTATGATGTGGCATGGACTTCTAGTGCTTAGAACAACCCTACCTGGACCAATTTAAGAATGAAGTGAGGCTGAATATCTTACCTGTGTCTCCTTAGTCATTAGTCTGGGGAAGTAGCATTTGACAATGAGAGGAGCACATGCACCCCCATCCCTGTGTACCTAAAACAGGCTCTCTATCGAGTTTGAAGTCATACATTGACCACTGTACCAGCTGGCCACCTGCTGTCCTCAGCCCGAGGCCTCCCAGCTGTGGGTTGTGTTACAGGAGCAGAGTCCTCTGGAAATGGACCGCCTGGGTAGATAGGTGCTCATCTTGGTGCCATGTGCAAGTTTATCCTCTTCCACACCCACCTCGAGTCTGAATCCTGGGTGCACCAGAGACACAGAGCCAGTATCTAGTGTTCCTTCATCCCTGCAAGCCAGAGATGTCTTCACCATGGGGCACCACACTGGGGTCCAAGCCGCAGACCACACCAGTCAAGCTGTGTGGAGCGAGTGAGCTGTTTGGATGGTTTTCCTCAGAACCGCCTGCTGGCCCATCAACTATTTTGCCTCAATTTTCTGCTGGCATGTTATCCTCCCTTTATCCATGTTTTCAAGAAAATTATGCTGCGGAGGGCACAGTGTACTTCCACAGAGGTTAAGCAGAGGTTTTCTACCTCTGGAATTCACTTCCAGGAGAAGGTGGAAGCTTCTAGCACTCAGGGCCCAGCAAAAACGTGTGTGCACAAGGCCTGGAAACTTCTAGAGGGCTTCTAGGGGGAGAGGAAGCAGAGTCCATGGCTGGTCAGGAATGGGAGAGGGTCTTCCTTGCAAGGGCAGGCTGTACTCAATGCATGAATTAAACATTGTTTAGAGCTTCCTTGTTATTAAAGCCACAGAACCTTGTACTATGAACTGAACTGAGAAAATCAGAAATTAGAACTCAAAGAATGGAACAATGCATATCCTTCTCTTCAGGAGTTTTGTGTCTAACACTGGGGAAAATCAAGGAATCCTCACAGGAATAATTTGAGAGTGATGACAAGATGAGCAGTCACATAGATTCACTCTGAAGTTTGTAATGTCAAACAACACAGGACAAAAATAACGAATTGGACCCACCTCAGACACAGACTGCCTGGCTCCATGGGATCCCGGGGAACTTGATCCAAAGTAGGAAATACTGCGGGTCTGTCTGAATATCCATGGCTCTGTCAGATCCTTCAGATTGCAAGCTAGTTTTCCCAAGCTACTTTTAGACATTTGTAACTAAGAAGAGGCTAGGGTTCTCTGGTATCCTGCCCCTGACCCAGAAAAGAAGGTTTTCTGGGAGAAAAACCTGTTTGCCAGCCCCTTCCTCACACAGGCAAATTGAAATAAGGCCGTTTTACTTCACACACAATCCACAGACATGTGCCTCCCTCATTTGCTCCACACTGTGTATGCGCACGTCTGCCAGGCCCTATGCTGTGCTAGGGATGTGGAGGTGGAAAGACTCCATTCCTGCTTTTCATGGCATTAGCTATCAAATCCTGTGACCCAGGGCTTCTCTGGTCCAATAAGACCTTACAACTTACTAGGCTGGAGGAAAAGTGAAGTTGAGAAAAGAGGGTACCCAAGCGACAGACAGTATGGTCAGCTCTAGACCCTCTCTAGCCCTCCATCCCACCAAGGGCTTCGAAGCTGCTGCAAAGCTCAGCCTTCTTACTATTGATAATATGAACATGCAACATCCCGGTAGGTCAAAGGCTCAGTTGTAATATATATAAAGGCCCAGAATTCCATCCCTTCTCCTGTCCTGATGAAAGACTTTTCAACGCATATTGCAACCTAGCTTAACTAAGAAAATCTGAGCCAGTATCTTCTAGCACAGATAAGCAGTTTGTACTTGGTAATGCTTATAATCACGATGCTGATAGTTAATGTTATAGAGGTAGCAACTAACAGTGACATCTATATAATATGTATACCTTACCCGATCAACTGGGACTGCAAACTGTGACAGAACTACCACCACCCACCCCTGAAGACCACTGGAAATGAGTTCTCAATCTGCAGGTAAACTCTGTGATGCCCATGTGTCTGTGATCTGCCAGGAAGCTGTTGGGATGCCAGCCATCATGCCACATGTTCTCGTGTGATGGCTTGCTTCCATCGGAGCCTCATCTATCCTAGTTTTTAAACAGTTCTACCAGAAGAGAGCCAGGTCTGCTTTTATTTTCTATGGTCTTCCCAAGCATAGTGCCCCAGGAAGAGTATACTCGTAACAGGTGCTTAATATGCATTGAATGAATGAAAAAATGAACAAACAAAAGAATGAGTGATTGGTCAAATGAGCTTCCCCCTGGCATTTTAGTTACAGATGTATGAGGGCTGATCCAGGAAAACTCTAGCCAGCAGAGACTTCGGTAGGATCTGTTTATCACAGAATGTGTGGCTTGGCAAATGTAGTTGATCAGAAAAGAAAACGCCCAAATATGTGCTACTGAGAAGCATAGATAAAATTTTTGTTTTTTTAATAAAAATCAGCCTAGCCAGGGAAGTCGGGGAGCCCCCAGCTTGTGAGATGAAGCCACAAAACAACTGCAAGAATAGCAGATGGGGTGGATTTAGTTCCACAAAAGCCCCAATCCAACCCACCAACCTCCTTACAGTACACACCATAACCGATGCTGTTTATTGTTTTCTGCCCCAGGCATTGGCCAACTCCATGTGGGGACGTGAAAAACAAACCAGCATTCTTGCTAAAGCCCTTGGACTTCCATCCCTTGTGGTTTCCACTCAGACTGTTTCGTAAAGGATTGCCGCCTTCCATTGCCTTGGTTGTTTCAATATCTAGTGAGTCCAACAAAAAGAGAAACCTCAAACCCTCGCCAGCTGAAACCGAGAAAGGAATTCCTGTGCCTGAGCTCGTGGGCTCGGGGGACAGGAGCCTCTGCTGTAAACCCCATGCTTCCATTACAGCCTGGGTGGCCTCTGCCAGGGCCTTTGCTGCTCCTGCCTCTGCTTATTAGCCTGGAAAAAGGGAAGTGAGGTTCGCCACGCAGACCCTCTCCAAGGGAAGTGGTGTGATTTAATGAACCCTTGGAAAAGTAATCGCTTCTCACACCTGCAAGTGGTCCTTCGGGGTTCGTCTTATGCCTCAAGACTCCCCACATTTCTTCTAATAGCAAACAAACTCCATTGGAGCCTCCCTTGTGTGGATCTTAGGGACTAAGGGACTGTTCCATCAGAAAAGGAATTCCTCTTCTGCTTTTCTGATAGAACTAAGGATGGGACCTCTGCTGAATCATTGCCCTCCCCAGTACCTGGGAAATAGAAGGTTTCTCCAAAAGTACACTTTATTCATGTCAATCATGGATAAACTTTTGCCAACACCATCACATAAGATAGGAAAGAGGAAGCATTTTAATCTGAGCTCCTGGCCACTGCTTCTCAGCAAGTGCTTCGGTTCACATCGATAAGCCTTAAAGTTCTAGATTCCTTTCTTTCCACTTTGCCCATGTTAGACACATGGTGGCCAAATAGCCAAAGGGTCTCTAATTTTACAAATGTGCTCTGAGAGTTGGATTTTATGATTGTTATTTTAACCAAACCTAAGACTAGAGAAGTCTGATTAAGTAAATGATGCCGAATCTTCTGTTTTGTAGGGTTTTTAATAACATAAGTATTTATGTGGGAAGTAAAAAGAAATCAAGATAAAATCTGTACATATGGTATAACCTTAATGATATTTGTAAAAGAAATGAAAGCATTAATACATTATGATGAGATTATGATTCATTCTTTTCTGTGTACTTTTTTGCATTTTTAAATTTTCCATAGTGAGCATGCATGACTTTATTTTAAAAATACATAGGCCGGGCATGGTGGCTCACCTCTGTAATCTCAGCACTTTAGGAGGCCAAGGCTGGCAGATCACAAGGTCAGGAAATCAAGACCTCCTGGCTAACATGGTGAAACCCCGTCTCTACTAAAAATACAAAAAATTAGCCAGGCTTGGTGGTGGGTGCCTGTAGTCCCAGCTACTTGGGAGGCTGAGGCAGGAGAATGGCGTGAACCCAGGAGGCGGGGCTTGCAGTGAGCTAAGATGGTACCACTGCACTCCAGCCTGGGTGACGGAGTAAGACTCATCCCCCTGATGATTAAAAGCAGCTGGGAGATGCTGCAGACAGGTCATCACTGTACCTAGAATAAAGCAGTCACAAGAAGGCTGGTAAATTCCCGCTAAGTGGGGAGCCGTGCACTGGCTTCATCTTCCAGTGCCTCTCCATTAAGAAAGTGTAGCATTTCTCTTATTCATGATCAAACTTCTTCAAAAAAAAAAGTATTATATAATAGAAAAATGCAATCATTACTTCTTCTCATTAATTTTTTACGGGAATATGACAATAAGGAGTCTAAAAGACAGAATTTGTCTCTAATATACCTTGAGTAGTGAGTATTTAAATCATCTTTAAAAAAATACAAGAAAAAAACATAATAAATCCAGATATGTATTTTTTTAAGGAAAACATTATTTTGCGACCTGAAACCCTCTCAACAGTACCACTATTAACAGTTTGGGTTGTGACCTTTTTCATAAATTTACATGTGGGTACATAAACGAGTTTGTGATTTTTAAAACTTTAATGGGATTGTATCGTATGTATTCTTATATAACTTTCTTTTCCTCAACATCACTTAATGTATCTTAGAAATTGAACTTGTCTCCCTAGAGATGTGCCTCATTTACTTTTAACTGCCATATTATTGCATGGCATAGATGTGCCATTATGTATTTATACATTCCCTTACCAGTGCAAGTCACTAAGAGTTCCAAGTTTCTACTGCTGCATTCTTGAGCATACAAATTCTGTGTTCAAGAATGTTCACTATATCACCATTAATATCTTTTATAGTGAACATGATTTTATAGCTTCGTGCACACATGAAAGTATTTCTGAAGGTTAGGTTTCAGAAATAAAAATCCTTAAATATCACATACAATTTAATTTTAGATTGGCACTACTGAATCGTCCTACCAAAAAGATTAACTAACTCTCTAATACCAAAAGCACATTATTTTACAAAAAATTTTCTTCCCAGATTTAAAATGAAGACTTTCTCCCAGTGTCCTCCTGATTAGTCTGATCTGGAGATCATCAAGGTGACAAAACCAAAGCAAACTCAGAAACCATCATCAAATGCATTATCCACCCTATTATCCATCATTGATGTCAAGTCTCTTGCAACAAAACTCAAGGACTGAGAAAACAGTGGTTCTAGGAATGACTAGACTCTTAAGTGATTGTTAACTTTTGAAAAATTAGAGTACAATAATCAGCACTTCAATGCTACCAATCTTTAATATTTCTTCAATGATTCAGAGGATAATTTTTATAATTCTTCAAAGGAAAATCTAGCTGCTTGTATTTCCTTATTGTGTGTATTTTGGGTAAATGGACAGAATCTATCCCCCTGATGATTAAAAGCATCTGGGAGATGCTGCAGAGAGGTCATCACTGTACCTAGAATAAAGCAGTCACAAGAAGGCTGATAAAATCCCGCTAACTGGGGAGCCATGCACTGGCTTCATCTTCTAGTGCCTCTCCGTTAAGAAAGTGTAGCATTTCTCTTATTCATGATCAAACTTCTTCAAAGTACTGACAATGAACTTTGTGTACATTTATTTACCTCCTATTCACTTTTTAAATTGTTTAAAACTTATTTAACTGTGTGATAAACTTAATAAAATATCTAGCTACCTACCATCCAGAGTGAGCAAATTTTACTATTTTGTTATCATTTGCTTCAGATAATTTTTAAAGAAATAAGACATTACTGTTGAATCCTTGAATTCCCAATCTATTCTTCTCCCTCTCTTCCCAGAAATAACTTCCATCTTGAAGCTGGTATGGTATCTTTCCTGTCCATATTTTACACTTTCACAGCATATGTATATATCCACTTGCAATAAGTAGCATCTTGTACATTTTTCAATTTACATAAGTAGTATCAGGCTACAGATATTCTTCATCCTGGTATTTTTTACTCAATTCTTTCCTAGTAATTGCTTTTTCAAGATTAATAGAAGTAGAGTTGATTATTTCACATTAACTGTTGTGCTATATTCAAGTATGATTATACAAATATTTAATCATTGGTCTATTGATTGATCCTTAATTGGCTTCCCTAATTTCTCTATTACCTATTTTGTAGGTTTGCTATTGCCATTTTGAAACTTTGTAGGTTTGCAAATTGCTATTTTGAACGGAATCTATCTATCTATCTATCTATATGTCAATTTGAATATATATGTGTACATGTATGTACTATTATAGTTTATTGACACCCATAAATATGTAGGAATGATATTAATTTCTCAATGCTTATACCTTAAAAGTTCCCTTGGATTTTGTATATAAATGATTATGTCTTCAAACAATGAAATTGGTTCTTCCATAACCAATCTTTATACCTCATTTCTTTTTCTCATCTTACTGCACTGTCTTGAACCTTCAAAGTTTGTTTTTGTTTTTTTTGTTTGTTTGTTTTGAGACGGATGCTCACTCTGCTGCCCAGACTGGAGGGCAGTGGCATAATCTCGGCTCACTACGCTCATTGTTTCAAGCAATTCTCCTGTCTCAGCCTCCCGAGTAGCTGGGATTACCAGCGTGTACCACCACATCCAGCTAATTTTTATATTTTTGGTAAAGACAGGGTTTCACCATGTTGGCCAGGCTGGTCTCAAATACCTAACCTCAGGTAATCCACCTGCCTTGGCCTCCCAAAGTGCTGGGATCACAAGTATGAGCCACCGCACCCGGCTAGTAAAGTTTTAAATACAAGCACTGGTAACAAGAAATTGTGTTACATTCCTAACTTTAAAGAGAATGTGTCTATCATTCAGTCATTAAATATGATCTTTGCTGGAGTTTTTTGGTTACTGATTCAATTTTTTTAAAGGCTATAGATTAAGATATATAGGTTTCTTCAGCTTGTCTATGCCTTGAGTCAAGATTAATAAGTTATATTTTACTATAAAATTGTACATACTGTCTACATTTGCAAATTATTGACGTAAAAGACAATCTTGTTTTTAATCTACATGCTATCTATAGTATATTCATTTTTTCATTTTATGTTGTTTTTCTCAATGTTTCCAGAAGGTTGTCCATTTTGTCATTCTTTTTTAAGAACCCGCTTTGGTACTTGTTTATCTTCTTTGCTGTTTTTTTTAGATTACTTTTCATCAATTTCTCCTCCTACCACTTCAGGGATGTTACTTTTAGTTGCTTTCTCCTAACGTTTTTGAATGAAACTGAACTCATTATTTTTCGATTATTCTTCCTTTCTAATATGTGCATTTAAAGCTTTCAATGTTCTTCAATGTACCACTTTAGCTGAATGCCACAAATATTGTTATAAATTGTGTAATTTTTTATTATTTAGTTCTAAATATTTTATGATTTCCATTATGGCTTCTTCTCTGACACATGAAACATTTGTGTGCTATTTAACTTTCAAATTTGAAAATCAGAAGAATATCATTGAGAAGGATATTGATTCTACAATATTTATTTTATCTTTTTCGTGGTCTAGCACGTGGTCAGTTTTGAAAAACAAAATTCTCTTTGTTTCCATTAGATCTTTTTGTGACAGACATCTGTTCTTAAGAATGCAGCATCCCCTCTCCCCAGGTCCTTTCTGTCAGTCAGGGCTTTCTGACTATTTCTAGTCAATGTGACATGAGTGGAAGGGTCACGTCCCTCCCAGGCTGAAGCAGTGAAAAGCCATGCGTTAAGTCTCCACTTCTATTTCCCCTCCTGCTGTGAATGAAGAAGGCCACTTGTCCCAGATGATGGAGCTAAAAGGCAAGAAGCCTCCATTTGGCCTCTGTGGAGCCACAATCCCAGACTCTTTTTTTTTTTTTTTTTTTTTTTTTTTGAGACGGAGTCTCCCTCTGTCACCCAGGCTGGAGTGCAGTGGCACAATCTCGGCTCACTGCAAGCTCCGCCTCCCGGGTTCACTCCATTCTCCTGCCTCAGCCTCTCCGAGTAGCTGGGACTACAGGCGCCCGCCACCACGCCCGGCTAATTTTTTGTATTTTTGGTAGAGACGGGGTTTCACCGTGGTCTCGATCTCCTGACCTCGTGATCCGCCCGCCTCGGCCTCCCAAAGTGCTGGGATTACAAGCGTGAGCCACCGCGCCCGGCCAGCCCCAGACTCTTTTGGACAAACTATGAGAAATAAAATCATGACTATTAAGTCATTGACATTTTGTGGTTAAGATGTTTCCGCGCCATCACCTCTCCTAACCTCATAAATATGGCTTATTAACTATGCTATTCAAGTTTTCCTTTTTCTTACCAATTTATCACTTCATATACTATTTTCTGAGAAAGGTATGTTAGAATTATTATGATTATACAGTCATGCATTGCTTAACAACAGGGTTATGCTCTGAGAAATGTCTCATTTGGCAATGTTGCCACTGTGCGAACATCACGGAGTGCAATTATACAATCCTAGATGATGTTATCTATTACACACCTAAGCTGTACGGTACAACCTATTGCTCCTAGGCTAGAAAACCGTATAGCACATTAGTCTATGGAATGCTGTAGGCAATAGTAACAATAAGTATTTGTGTATCTAAACCATATCTAAACATAGAAAAGGTGCCATAAAAATATGGTATAAAAGATTAAAATATACTCCTGTGTAGAGCACTTACCATGAATGAAGCTTGTAGGACTGGAAGGTGCTCTGGGCCAGTCAGTGAGTAAGTGGTGAGTGAATGTGAAGGCCTAGGACATTACTGTCTGCCAATGTAGACTTTATCAACACTGCACACTTTAATAAATTAGCTTTAGCTTACTGTAACTTTTACTTTATAAACTTTTAAATTTTTTAACTTGACTCCTTTATAACCTTTAGCTTAAAACACATTGTATAAAATATTTTCTTTATGTCCTTTTAAGTCTTCTATGTTTTCTTTGTTTTTAACAAAAAGTTTAAAAAGTTAAAAAATAAGACACAAACAATTACATATATCAGCCTAGCTCTACATGGGGTCAGAATCATCAGTATGATTGTCTTCTACTTCCATGTCTTGTTCTCCTAAGACCTTTCAGAAGAAGGCATAGAGCTGTCGTCTCCTATGATAAAAATGCCTTCTTCTGGAATACCTCCTAGCAGTATTCCTGAGGCTGTTTTATAGTTAACTCTTTTATATAAGTAAAAGGAATACACTCTAAAATAATGATAGAAGGTATAGTAAATACATAAACCAGTATCAGTCATTTATCATCATCAAGTACTACGTACTATACGTAATTGTGTGTCCTAGAGTTTTATATGACTGTCAGTCCAATAGTTTTGTTTATACCAGCATCACCACAAAGACATAAGTAATGTGTTGTGCTGCAACATTATGACAACTACAATGTCACTAGGTAAAAGACATTTTTCAGCTTTAATCTTATAGGACCACCACATGACAGTCATGGACAGAAATATTGTTATATAGCACTCGACTGTATTTATCAATTTCTCTCTGTACCCTAATTTTTGTCATTCTAGGAGTAATATATGTTTGATGCATATAAGATGCAATATAAAATCTTCCTAATTGTTTTTGTATCATTATATAATGATACTGTATCACTAGTAATTTTTATCTTAAATATATTCTGTAATATTAATATGACACTGATTAATATGGTTACCTGCATTTTAATAGTTTTCTGCTACATCTTTTTTCATTATATACATATACACACATGTACATGCATATTCACATATATTAATACAGTTGGAATATATTTTCACCCACTCTGAAAATCTGTATTTTAATAGATGTCTTCAAGCTGTTTATATTGGTAAGAACTGGTATTTTTATTTGTTTCTTGTTTAGTTTTTCTTTCATTGTATTTTGTGTTTGTATTACCGTTTTTTTTTTACTTCTTTATACTCTTTTCCCAACTTACATCGGACTAATGAAGTTTTATGTCTTTTCGTCTTGATTACTTTTAAGAATTGCAGACATACACATACACACACACTCATTCTCTTTCTCCTGCTCAGTACTCAATGTGATTCTACTATCTGAAGATTAAGCCTTTCATAAATTTATAAAAATTCTTAGTTATCTCTGATTCCCTTACCAACTACATTGAGAAATTGAGGCACTAAAGGCTCTAGACAAAAATCCAAGAATTAAACATACAGTTCCCTTGTACTCAACTTTCAAACAGTTGCCCAATGCATCCAATTTTGCCCTTAGAGATTTCTAATTCTATTCCCTGCAGTCCATCCTCTCAATCGCTGTCTTTGTTTAGACCCTCAGCCTCTCTTACCTGGAACGTAGGATTCTCCTAGCAGGCCTTCCTGTCTCACGATGCCCCAGTCAACACATAGAGCCATAAAAGATAACCATAAATTGCTGTATTAAGTCAGTGAGTTTTAGGGTAGTGCTATGGTCTGAATGTTTGTGTCCCCTCCAAAATTCTTACATTGAAACCTAATCTCCAAAGTGATGGTATCAAAAAGACGAGGGCTTTGGAAGATAATTGGGTCATGAGGGCAGACCCCTCATGAGTAATACTGGAATCCTTATAAAGATGCCCAAGAGAGCTTGTTTGCCCCTCCTGACATGTGAGGACACAGAAAGAAGGTATCATGTATGAGAAACAGGTCCTCACCTCACCCAGTCAGATTGGCTTGCACCTTGATCTTGGCCTTCCCAGCCTCTACAACTATTAGCAACAAATTTCAGTTATTTATAAATTACCCAGTCTAAGATACTGTTATAGCAGCCAAATGGACTAAGGTAGTTTCTTATGCAGGAGTTGATAACCAAAATACTGTCATATAATGAATACTCAATAAATAGTTGTACAACTAAAAAGGAAACTGACACTTCCTAAGTTTCCAAGGGAGTAATTATATTTGAGTTTCCTGTAATTTAGAAATACAGTGTGCCTCTAGGAAAAGTAATTCGTTCACAAAGTCCATCTGCTGTAGATTGAATGTTTATGTTCCCTCAAAATTCATATGTTGAAACTTAATCATCAATGTGACAATATTCGGAAGTGGGGCAATTAGAACCTGATTAGATCATACAGATAGAACTCTCATGAGTGGGATTAATGCCCTTATAAAGAAGACCCCAGAGAGCTCCCTCAACTCTATCTACCACATGAAGACACAGTGAGAAGATGGCTGTCAATGAGCCAGGAAGTGGGCCCTCACCAGACACCAAATCTGCCAGTGCCTTGATCTTGGACTTTCCAGCCTCTAGAACCATGAGAAACAAATTTATGTTGTGTATAAGCCACCCAGTCTATGGCATCTTTATTATAGCAGCCTGAATGGACTAAGATACCATCTGAATAAAACATCCAGCAAAGCGTATTTGCTGGATAAATGAACATTTTTCAATTACTTCCTACCTGCATCACACTTCTTGAGGATATTATTCTAGAAACCACATAAAAGTCACATATATATATGTATGCTTTCCAAGTTGGAGAATTAAATGGACTTGACCCACCAAAGAGAACTGAACAGAAAGACATTGTGAAGTCAAGGCCAGTTTTTATTTACCTTCACTCTTTGGGGGTCAATCTAAAGCAGAAAGGATGCTTCATGTTGGAGTTTGGATCAGCCAGATATCTCAGCCCAAGTGTCTGCTGAGAAGACCACAGAAGGGGAATGTCAGATTGGAAGTAAAATCAGATATTCTTAAATGACTCTTTCAGCTTCTCACTTTCTAAGAATTGGGAAAATGCTCAATATTACCTTTAGTAAGAATGAGCTCGCCCACCTGAAAAAGGCAAATGGTTTAGAGAGGAGTCTTTTATCCACTGATGCCTCATCAGTAAAACACATGATTTTCACTGAGCCTTGAACAAAAGTGAGGTGGTATGAATGTGATGTTCTCCACATAGCTAAAACACAAAGGCTGGCCTGGATTTGGGGGTTGGGTGTGCTAAATATATTTTATTTTCTCAGTCAGATCCACTTTCCACCCTACCTGGAATGCACAGACTGACACGTATGAGCACAATCAAGGGGTTCCATTGATATCTGACTTGCCATTGTGTTCAGACAAAGGAAGGCTCTAAGGAGAGGGCAGAAGGCAGGAGGACAGTGGAATCGGGGTATTATTCCTCTAGCTCCACTCCTGTTGGTTGCCATCATTTGGCTGCCTTTCTACACTGAAGAGCACAGCTCCTGTTGGGCAGCCCTATCCATACAGTTTTTGTTGCGTGTAGGCTTTAGAAACCAATCCTTCCCTTGTCCCTTTAGACCTAGGGACTTCCCTCTTCCCTTTGATCCAATTAGACTCCTTATGGATTACAGATTCCTGAAGACTGAGAATGATCTTATTGTTCTTTTTCTTCCTATTTAGGTCCTCCATCCCTTGTTACTCCCCACTAAATCCTGCCTATACCTTCATTAAACTCTTCAAATAACCCATACTGAGTGTGCTGGACTCTGCTACAGATGGTTTATGCTGCAGTGCCATTCTGTCCCTACCACCCAAGTCCCCATGCCAGATATATTTTCTAAATGTGTGGTGAGAAGGGACAGGAAGGGGAGATAGGGGCCATTTCCTACCACAGTTTCAGGCATGAGTCTTCCAGCATGCCCTTCTTGGAGATTATATGGGCAGCTTACCCTGGGGCAGCCAGACCTTCCATCTTAGGTAACAGACCCCAGTGTTTAGGCATTCTGCCCGCGTGGACTCTACAGATGTTACCATTTCTCTTCCCTGATGTATGAGGACTGAATGAAGAGTAGGCCCATCTCAACGAGGCAAACAAATAAAAAACAAGGTCACTAATTCGGAAGAAGCAGAGTGAAAAGATGTCGACCTGAAACACAGCATTAAGGGAACTCAAGAAATGCAGCACTTCAGAATAGGTAGAAGGGAAGTGGGCTGGAAAAGTTCCTCAGCATTTTTTTTTTTTTTTTTTTAACTGTTTCTGGGTCTTTGTGGACATAGCGTGTTTAATGGGACCAAAGAGGCTGGACAATGTTTTCCCAGTATTTTCCCATTTCTTCCTTCTTGCTAATCCAAGAGTCTTCTCTCAAGCCTGCCCTTAGCAGTGGTTTTCATGCTGAACTCCAGGGCACCCTGGGTTCCACAGAAGCACAGGGGCCTCTTTGTGGGTGAGGGAAAGGCTGAGCAGGTGGGGCTCCAGGTCAGCGGCTGCCCCTAGTCCTGTCCACTCAAATTACCTTTTTATTCATTTTCCAAGTTGGGTTCTACATTGCATTTCATTTTTTAAAGGCAAGAAGGGGGAGTCTGTCACTTTTTTAAAAAAGAAAGAAATGAAAACCACTGCTCTTCCCTCTTCCCTTTGATCCAGTCAACCTCCTTAGGATTGCAGATTCCTAAGGACTGAGAATTATCTTATTATTCTTTTTCTTCCTATCTTAGGGCTCTCACAACATCGACATGAAGCTGAAAAGTTACCCCGAAGCTGAGCATCTTAATGTTGAAGCAATGCTGGTGATCATCGCCTGCAACTTTCAATTTTGTTACTATATTCCTGAGAGGGGGACAACCATCCTCTCAACACCAACAAGAACAGGGAGTTCTCTCTCAAGAGAACAGCCCACCTCATTCAACAGCTCAAATAACTAAAATGCCTCCAGTTATACAGGGGTATGACTTGGTCATTTGTCTTCCAGACATGGAAGAAGTACATGGCCGTGCTCCCAATATCTAAATTCAGCCACTAAAGCTTAAGTTTCTTCTCCAGTCTAACAGGCATCAAAGTCTTCATTGTGCCTATATGAATTCTTATTTATCTATGTTCTTTTTAAAAAGTAAAGCCCAAACTGGAATAATTTAGATGTGTTATGACCGAGAAAAGTAGAACTAACCTGGATGCCACACCAGTGCTAGAAGAGCCTAAAATGTTATTATGTTATTTTTAGCAGCCTCATCACACCGGGGGTTTATTTATGGTTTGTGGTAAATAAACACCAAAGTCTGCTCTTAAGCTGTATTTTTCTATCTTGATCACAGCCAAGTTTTTTTTTTTCTAAATATAGGATTTCATATATATCCCTATTCTATTTTATTCTACAGTTTCAGTCCATCACCATAGCTTGTTGGAATCTTTAAAAATTTTTAACTCCATTATACAACATAAACAGGGTTATGTAGCATATCTGTAATTTATGAATAGGAAAGTTAACTCATGGTGCTTTGCTTCAACCAGCATCCAGATCATGAACTTACCAATCACTGTCATATTGTACGCATGCAACAGGTTAGTTCATGTATTAGAAAATCAGCAATATCCTCCATTTATTATTGAAGAGGAATGAATAAACAAACCTGCAACTTATACAGGAACATATTACATCCAAACATAACATCCAAATCAGGTGTCCCTTAAAGAGATAAAAGGTTAGGAACCTTTAGCCAATGAGCTCAACTGGCCATGGAGAATGGGCAAAGAGATGAGCAAAATGTGTTATTTCCAGGCCCTGGGAGCATCATAGCAGCAGATCAAACAGCAGAGAATACTGCCCTGATCCTCTGTGATCCACTGAGACTGGGAAAAAAACAGAACGACTGCATCAGACCTAAGGAACTAGCCCTGGGTGGGTACAGGCAGAAGCAGAGAGACTTGCCTTCAGGTAAAATGAAATGGTTTGCATAAGATCAAGATTTCCATTGATAATAACCAGAGAAATTTGATTTACTACAAAAAAGTCATATATTACAAGGCACCTGTGATGGCTAATTTTATCTGCAATTTGACCATGCTAAAGGATACCCAGATAGCTAGCAAAACATTATTTCTGGGTGTGTCTATGAGAGTGTTTCTAGAAGAGACTAGCATTTGAATCAGTAGATTGAGTGGAAAGGATTCCCCCTCACCAATGTGGGTAGAAGTCATCCAATCTGTTGAGCGACCTGATAGAACAAAAAGGTAGAGGAAGGGTGAATTCACTCTTTCTTCTTGATCTAAGGCATCCATTTTCTCCTGCTCTCACACCTGGTTCTCAGGTCTTCAGATTCACTCTGGGACCTACACCAGTGGCCACCACCCTGCTCTCTCCTCTCCCCTCTCATCTCAGACCTTCAGACTCAGACTGGGAATTACACAGTCAGCTCCTCTGCTTTTCCAGCTTGACGTTGGCACATCATAGGACTTCTTGGCTTCCATAATTGGGTGAGTCCATTTCTATAATAAACCTCTTTTTATGTATCGATATTTTTCTCTAGAGACAGAATATAACATGTATCTTATATACATGCATTAAATATATATATATAATACATATGGTATATAAAATATTTTTATATAATACATCTGTAAAATATATTTGTATATATTTATATGTATATATGTATATAAAATATATATATGTGTGAAGATACATATATACATACATACCTCCTATTGGTTCTGTTTCTTTGGAATACTCTAATACAGCACCAAAGAGCTGTAGAACAATGAGGACCACAGGGCTTAAAAGAAAATAAAAGAGGAAACTCTCTAGGTTCTGGTATTTAAGTTTTGAAATATCAATTAGATACAGAGCCACATTTACTTTCTGACCTTATTGTAGACACTAAAGATACATCAGCAAACAGAACAAAGGCCCATTTTTATAGTGCTTAATTCCAGCGCAGCGGGGGACAGACAAATATATGATATGGCAGGCAGCATAAGATATTTGTAGAAAAGAGGTAGCAGGGTAAGCGAGGGACGGAATGATTGAGGTATGGGTTGGAAAGCGGGTAATGCAATTTTTTATGGCCAGGAAGACCCCCTTTAATAAGGTGATTTTTGAGTTCCTGAAGGAAATGATAACCTCTAATGCCCTGGTAGCCCTACATTTTAGGCTTAAAGAAAAAAAATAGGCAGATACAAATTAGACTATGTATATGAGAGATAAAAGAGGAAGAGGGGGATATGGGAAGCTTGATTAGATGTGCATCTCTAGGTGTTTTCCCTCCTTAAATGGGTTTATTACACATATACGACTAAAAGGACTTTATAGGGATGGTGGGGAGGAAAGACAGAGATACACAGTATCTGCACCTCTGCAACTTAAATTAGTTCATCAGTAAGTTGTCTGTAACCTAAGTTCCTTTATCCTTTGATCTGACTTAAAGTAAAAAGACCTCAAAACTGGCTATGAAAATTTACAGAATTCCAGACTTACAAAGAAAATTACATGAAAGCAACCTCTTCCACTCCCACCCTGGCTCTGGCCCAGTTCTAAGACCCACCATGTGCAAGCCTGGCCCCATCTCCTCACCAGTCAATCCCTCAGAAACTTAGCCTCAGCCAACTGTGGCTCCAGCCACTCCATGTTTGGTTTTTCTAAGAGAGGTGTTTGGGAAAGGCAGATTACCCACTTCCAAAGCCAGAATACAGTGCTGTAGGCCACCCTCTTCTAATAACCATTTGATGATGTTCACCTAATGGCAAGAGTTTTTGCAAAGCCTTTTCTACTTATATTTCTTCCTAGAAATAAAACGAGTGTGTAAATGCTATTGCTGTGCTCTTAACAAAGCTACAGTTTATTGCCTTCCTTCTCAGTTGTTGTCAATTCAATCTGTCAAGATCCCTGTGCCTAAAAGGTTTGCTACCTGGTCAAGGAGATAACCCAATAGGAATAAAACCATTTTAGGGGAGTGCGTGTAAGGCCACAGGATCCCAGTGTGAAGGTCATCCATGTGGGCTGAAATAACCAGTGGGTGCTTCATAATGGGGATAATATGGGATTTGGAGCATGAAAGGTGAAATGTGGCTGAGAGTATTTTCATCAGAAAAAAATTACATACACAGGTAGGGAAGTATTTGTGGCATGTGCGGGAGTGAGGGGACTGACCTCCCTGAATGCCCAAGTTTTGCTTTGAAGGAAACCCAGGTACTATGTCTGGAAACCCCGTCCAAGGATCTCTATGCCTCACAGAGAACTTTCCTTGTGGAGAAAATAACTCATGTGGCCCTCTGCCCATCACTGCCATCATCATAAAGCAATCAAAGACAGAAACTAGGAGAAAACAGCTCATTTCCTTATCCTTTGCAGAAAGCACAAGTTTTCCAAGGGCAATTTTGTAAATTAAGAATTTTCCTGTGTTAAGGGGTAGGCAAGTTTCTTTAATAAACAAAAGGTCTCCAAGTTGAAGGAAATAATCACATAATCATGCACTTAAAGAGGTCATATCCAATTCCACAGTGTTCCGTGGCATCCTTCATGGATCAGAATGGAAAGGCAGAGTTCTTCTAACGGCCACAGCCGCATGTTACCTGTCTCCAATGAAAACGGCCCTAAACTGCCAAGAACTTAAGCCAAGACAGACCATAAATGGTCCATTTCTCTTTCAAGGTGATGCAGTATGTACAAAGCCTTTCTGTCTGAGATTTGTGAAGCTGCTTGTGCACGAGTTGGATTGTGATTTTGACTGGCAGCCAATTATAAGCCAGCAGTGCTGAAAACCCGTTCTGTATGTCCATGCCAACATGTATGCATGGCATCATTGTGGACAAAGCTGGTAATCAAGAGCATCCTGTGTGAGGACAACTGCATATAGAATACCGAGCTCCAATACCACCTCCGTCCAAGACTTTTCCAAAGAAAGTTCTCAACATGCATTATTATGAGCATGAGACAGTGCTCTATTTGTGCAGCCTGAAGTTTTCTCTTCCCCATAGGCACAGGAAAGTCTTCTATGGTTAAACATAGTGAATTCCAAGGTTCTCGAGGCCTTACATTCATTTTTCCTTCACGCAGTAAGAAAGAAAAGCAAATAAAAGGGGCAAATCTCCAGGGGCTCTTCTAATCTAGCCCTACCCTACAAAAGAAGGGACAGTATATGCTTGTCACTGTTCCTGTGTCTCAAAAATAAAAAAATTCCCTTTTATCTCCTTCTAAACCTGTATCTCACTACTTCCCAAAGTACATCCTCCTTGGCAAACTAGTCAAATCACACTTCCCAAGATGTGCCAGAGCATTGTGGCCTCTGTGCCTTTATGCCTAGCATTCTTTCTGCCCTGGAGTTTCCCTTCCTATTCTCTTTGGTAATCTAAATCAAATTTATCTCAAATAGCTCTTCCATAGAAACTTCCCCAATCACTGCAGTGTAATTGAAAGGTTCCTGTCCCTTAGCTGCCACAGCTTCATTGAGTAGCATTAAGTGTACCTTTTCGGCACCGTATGTGACATGCCGCCTTCTGTGGTCATGAATCTGAGTCAACTCCCTAACTAACCCAAAGCTTATAGAGAGCATGGATCATTTCTAGTTCATTTTTTAAACCCTAAAATCCAAACTTGTGTTTAATCTTTAGATACATAGCTATCAGGTCTCCCAGTCAATGTAGATACAATTTAAGGGGCAAGTTATTTGCTGTTTGGAGGATTCATTAATGAAATAAACTATAATGACAATAAGACTGCCCCAGACAGCAAGAAAACTAAATTTTATGCATGCAATATTTTTCTATTTCTTACAAGGTATGTTTAGTTTGTGACTCAGAGGCAGTGCACTGAACACCTGAAGCCTCAAAGGATTCTGCCAATGGCTGACATGGTAGTAGATGCACACTGGGAAAGAGCAGAAGGAAGCATATTCTTAGCTGGGGTAAGGGATGAGGACATCACAGGCTAATGTAGGAGTGGCTGGCCTGGACATTGATCCAGCTTCTGTCCAGTTCTAGCCTCACATCACTGAGATGTCTTTGGTCATCATGAGGAAGAGAGGAGCTACCATCTGCTTCAATCTAAACTTCTTTTCTTGCAGCCTCTGCTAATCCTCCTCCAGGTAACTCTTGCTGTTCAGTCATGCCATCTACACTGGATCTGATCCCTTCCTCGCTTGGGTTTTGTTTTTTTTGTTTGTTTTTTTTTTTTTTTTTTTGAGACAGAGTCTCACTCTGTCACCCAGGCTGTAGTGCAGTGGCGCGATGTTGACTCACTGCAAGCTCTGCCTCCCGGGTTCACGCCATTCTCCTGCCTCAGCCTCCCGAGTAGCTGGGACTACAGTCACCCGCCACCACGCCTGGCTAATTTTTTTGTATTTTTCGTAGAGACAGGGTTTCACCGTGTTTGCCAGGATGGTCTTGATCTCCTGACCTCGTGATCCACCCACCTCAGCCTCCCAAAGTGCTGGGATTACAGGGGAGCCACCATGACCGGCCTGTTTGGGGGTCTTTACATGGTAGCAACTTAAAATTACTTTTTATATTGAGATATAATTCACATGGCATGAAATTCATCCTTTTCAAAAGGTAGGAGTTGGTGGCTTTTAGTATGTCCATGAAGTTGTGGGACCATTACCATTATTTCCAGAATATTTTCATCACTCCAAAAAGAAATGTCAGATCCCTAAGTAGTCATACCCTATCATCCCCTTCCCCCAACTCCTGAAAATCACTAATCTACTTTGTCTCTACTGATTTGCCTGATCTGGAAATTTCATTTAAATGAAATCATAAAATATGTAGCCTTTTGTGTCGTCTGCTTCTTTCACCTAGCATCATGTTCTAAGGTATATCTACCTAGTGGCATTTCCTTTTATGGATGAATGATATTCCACTGTATGAATAGATCACCTTTTGTTTATCCATTCGCCAGTTGATGGACATTTCAGGTTGTGTCACTTTTTGGCTATTATGAATAATGGTGCTATGAAAATTCAGGTATAAGTTTTGGGGTACGTATGTTCTAAATTCTCTTGGGTATACACTAGAAGTGGAATTGCTGGGTCATATAGAAACTAGGCAGCAAAGCCAGGAAGACTGCACCCCTGCCCACCACTCTGGAGGGAGAATCTGAGCTTCTCATTTCACACAGAACTTCAAAAAAGGATATTTCACTAGCACAAAATCATCTGTGAAAACAGGTCATTAGCCTCTCAGGTCATTACAAAGACTGATCATTAATAAATACGTTAACCATTCATGCATGTGTATGTTCACTGCAGCACTATTCACAATAGCAAAGACGTGGAATGAACCTAAATGCCCATCAGCGGTAGACTGGATAAAGGAAATGTACGTATATACCATGGAATACTATGGAGCCATAAAAAAGCACAAGATCATGTCTTTTGCAGGAACATGGATGGAGCTGGAGGCTGTTATCTTTAGGACACTGATACAGGAACAGAAAACCAAACACTATGTTTTCATTTATAAGTGGGAGCAAATGACGAGAACACATGGACACATAAAGGGGAACAAGATACACTGGGGCCTACTGGAGAATGGAGGGTGGGAGGAGGGAGAGGATTAGAGAAAATAACTAGGGTTACCAGGCTTAACACCCAGGTGATGAAATATTCTGTACAACAAACCCCCGTGACACAAGTTTACCTATATAACAAACCTGCACATGTACCTCTGAACTTAAATACATAACCAAAGAGAATAAAGCAGTTTAAAACACTAAGAGAACACCTTACATATCCATATCATAAGCTGCCTTTTGTCAGAGTGACTCATGACTCAAACTGCACCAAAGCAGCTCCTGTTCTGAACATACTAGTACACAAGGCATCAAACCATTCCTCTGCTATATTATTAAAAGCCAATTATGTATCAGGCACTGTGCTATGCAGTGGTAAAAAGTGTCACAATGTCAGTAACATTTCAGTGGGGGAAGACAATGAAGAAACAAAGATAAATATCACAGGTAACTCTGGGTGTCCGTCTCAAACATCACAGGTGTTATGTCAAGAATTAGTCAAGATGGTCAAGACTGGCACCCAAAGTTATGTCTTTGTTGAAGAAAAAATAAACACATGTAAATCTGTCAAGGGCCATAGAGCCTTTAATCACAGGAGTAGAAACACTGAGAAGTAAATTAATTGAGGAAAAATTAAATGGCAGGTGGAGCAGCCTGCAGGTGGAGCTGAATTCAACCAGGCCCTTGTGCACCTTTCTGCCCCTCACAATCCCAGTTTCCACCCATTCTCATCTTGCTCCTGACCATACCTCGGTTCAAATAGCTGCTAGTCCCCAGAGTGAAACCATGGAGGCTTCTTAGCTCCCATACTCTTCCCAGCCAACCACCCATCCAGGAGCCCAGATAGCTTAGCTCTACTCATTCCTCTTTCGACCGGTCCTGGGTGTGGACTCTGACAGTACAGAGGTGATTTCATGGACCATGGGCCACCTGGGACTAACCCTGTTGGATAGCTCACTTTTTGCCCCATGAGACCCAAAAGCTTTCTACCAGGTAGGCTATACTAACTGGGACCTATAGGAGCAGAACTGGGCTTTCAGCCATCAGCAGGAGTTGCCTTGACCTTGAACTTCAGACATGTCCACCCAAATAACCAGAGCTAAGAGCCGGTTATGCACACACTCACTAGAAAGCACAAAACTGAGCTTGAGGCTTTCTTTTACTATTCAGCACAATTCTCTATCTCTTACTTCACTTCCACATGTAACTGTATTATCTACCCTTATTCAGACCCCATTGGCTTACTTGTTTCTGGGCCTTTGAAATTGACATCAGGTTTTGGCATCCTGGAGATTAACTTTGTCTCTTTCTCTTCCTCCTTCGGACTCAACACAACACAGCTCCAGCCCTTGGGAGCTCATTCTAGGATAGTCTAGGCCCCAGCCATGATCCAGGATGGGCTTCCCAGGTTATCACAAGAGAGTGGGGATGGGAGGCAGGAAGCTGAGAGATTCTATTCCAGTTGTCTTCCTCTGACACTTGAGTCAAGGGCCAGGCCTACCTAGGTCGTGACTTCAAAGTGTGGGCCTTAAAGCCAGGCTTCCCAGAAACAGCATCTCCAGCTGCATCCTCAAGCTCCTCATCAGTAATTAAATCTAGGAGCTCTTTTGCCCCATTGGTCCAGGTGAGGTCACTCATGGGGAGATCAAATAGCTTAGGTCAACTCCAAACTGCACACAGCAGCTCTGCTGCCTCTTGCTCTCCATCACCACATCGCAGACCACCCAGGCCCCAGCCCACTCACCACAACCCCATTCTGCGTGCCAAGTCCTGAGTCGTTAACAAGCTCCTCAGGTGGTCATTATCTACTACCCTGTAGAGAACTACTGTGATTAAAAGAAGATAGATCTGAAAACAACCCCAAAGAATTACATGGTTGTCTGTTGCAATGAGAAGCTGTCCATCAGTTACAGAGGCTTAAATATCCTATTTCAGCTTATACTTTTTAAGTGATTCCTCCTGATAATCAATTTTGAGGATAAAAGAAGTTCCCAGGAATCCACACTGCTATTCTTGTACCTTAAATGATTTTGGTCAGAGTTATAAGACCTTGATTTCGGGCCTAGCTTTTCAAATTGAAAAGCTGCTCAAAACAAGATGGTGAATGTTTAGGGAAACTAGGCATGTAACAGGGGCCTTTGACTCCACTAAAATAAGGAAAGGAGTGGAGGGCTCTGTTTTTCTTCACAATTCCTCAAGCTGAAGGCCTCATCAACACAAAGTGCTTCGTGGGGTCTCATGCAGGACTTTCCAAAACAGTGCAATTTCCAGAGTGAGAAACATGTGAGTTGTTTTGGAAAATGAGAATCTCTGGTCATCATCAGTTTGTAATTGTCAAAATTTTACAAGTGAGGTTTAAAGGAAGGCTTTTGGTAACAAATTTCTCAAATCAAAACAATGACAAAATTATTCCAAATTTGTTACTCTGTATGACATAAATAGGAAATGTTTGTTCTTTGACAGAAATTCTTTTTCATGCTCTTCTTCCAAAGAAAAGTCTGGATGCTCTTTGATACATTTTGTTTTTTAAAGAAAGGAATATGGTCTGGAAGGCTAACTCCAAAGCAGATGCCTGGTAGTTGGAATGTTACCTGTTTATCCCAACAGGCTTCTCCCAGTGCCAGCAAGACATGCACCTCATCCCAGCCAACCCCCTGGAATATCAGAATGGGCCATGCAAGCATTAGGTGCAGAGAAAGATGGAGCAGGCCCCGTAATGAGGTCACTTCACACCTATGAGTAAGCCTCCTGTAAGGACCACCCATCTTCCATGCCCACTCCCTCCCTGCCCACCCACCCACCTAAACTGTCATAATGCAGCAACCATTTTACAGCACTTTTCTATTCTTAACGCACTTCAAAATTTTTCTGCCCAATGAATATCTGGTTTGTGGATTATTTTGCTCCAGACGTATCCATTTGCATTTTTCCATGATGATTCGCATTTTGTCCCTGCCTTTCCCATTTTTCTAATTCCTTTAGGTTACTCTTTTGCTTCTGCTGGTGTTTGCCACATTTCTCCATTCAGAATCATCTGTGAATTTCTTCTTCAAGCCCTTTCTCACTCTCTAAGGTCTTTAATGAAGACAGGTCTGAGTGAGTTGCTGCATCAGGCCAGCTTCCCTACCCACACTGAGACCACCCTCCTGAACCAGCCCAGCATCCTGAAGTCTGTTTACTTTCACCCAGAACATTTTTCCATCCACATGACGAAACGGGCAGCCAAGATGATCTGTCTTCATTTATGCCACGTTTCAGGACACTTTGTTAACTGCCAAACTTCAGAATTCATGGATGGAACATTTGTTCCTGTCTGTTTTTATGCTGGCTTTACAAACAAAAGGGTTTGCTTTTGTCTCAAGGGCTGTACAGGACATTTTTGTCAATTCAATATGTGCAACATGGACATACAATCCTCCCTCTCCCCATCCTGTGGTCTACTGCATTCCCTTCTATGCCTCCAAATTGTTCAGAAGGCTCTCTCCACTCTTTCCACTGGGGTACAGGACGAGCAATCTTCCCTTCAAGATACTCCCCAGGGAACCAAAGCCAAATCCTTCCAAAATGATTTGGAAATGGATCTGCAATGAGAATTCAGGGTGTCCGTGGCAAACAGATTTCTAAATACTATTTGAGTCTAAGAGAAATACTAGAAGGGTTCCTCTGGCTTCTGACACTATCTTTGTGGGCTTGGCCAATTGTTTAACCCGCTGAGCCGATTTTCTCAGTCATGAGAAAGATTTGAACTAGACAGTATCTAAGGCCACCTCCAACTATAGATGTATGATTCTATCTGAAGAATGGCACTGAGTACAGAAAAGAGTGTTTCCCTCCCAACAGATGTTCTCACTGCAGAGGAAATGACCATAGGGCTAAGACCTGGGGCCCTTTCAGAATTGAAGAGCTCTCTTTAACATCTCCAAGAGCTGTTTGATTCATTTTACTATAGCTTTTTTGTTTAATAGCATTGTGAAAATAGGCTCAAAAATCAGCCCCGCCAAAAACTGTGAAGTCTACAGTCTGTCTCTGTTCTTTGTAAATCAGCTTTTAAAAGGGCTTGCTCACCTTGCCCCAACACTTCTCCTCCTTGGGGTTCTATCCTATCACCTATTTTAAGCACTTCATTCAGGTGCTCATAAATGACACAAAATGTCATTCCCAAAGCTACTTTCATTAATCAGATGACTCAGAGAAGGACTCCTTTAAGGTAAAATGTTATCCATTCATTCTTAAAATATTGAGCACCTACTAAATGGACATTGATAAAAACTGGGCACACAAAGTCAAAGGGACATAGTCCCCACCCTCAAAGAGTTTGCAGTTTCACAGGGGAGTCAGACAAGTGAACAGACAACTCAATGTATTTACCAGAGTGGCTTGTTGAAGTTCAAAATGGGATGACATGATTTATAGTACAAAGCAGGACATTTTTAGAGTAAACAGGTACAATATTAACCAACGTGCCCAAAGAAGATGCATAAGCCAAGTCCATCATAGGAAACCAACATATATGGTCATCCTCACTGAAGAGAAAATCTAACTATTAGGCCTCCTTATGTCCTCATTGAGACTAGGCCACACATTACTCAGGTAAGACCTAACCCCAGAGAATTAAGGGATGCCTGACAAAAGTAGCAGCAGTTTGCATTCCTTTTTCAAATGACTGGTGATGATTTTTTGATAAACCATATTACTTATCTGTTTCTCTCTTCCTTTACAATAGCTACCCAGTAGAGGCAGTCATTAGTAGAATCCTAATATAACAAAAGCACCAGCATTCTAAGTGTCTATGAGGGAACAACTTGCTTGGTCCCTTATGAGGCTTCTGCTCCTGGGAATCTGTTGGTCTCACTTCTGGTATCTTCAGTGCCCTTCACAGGGAGTTAATCCCAGGAGCCTGGATTATGAGTGTTAATTGTCCCTTTTTCTAGGTCTTCCATGGTAGCTGCAACATTACACTGAATTCTATACCTTCTCTCATAATTGTATAAGTTTTCAGTGCAAACAAAAAAATTGTTTTTCTGCACCATTAGCCCAAGTCCAAGGTGTTTCTACCAGGAAGTCAGGTTCAGGAATTTAAGAAAAAAAGAAAACCTATAGGCTAAATATATATATTTGTAATCAGGATGTTCCCCACACTCTCTTGCTAAAGATGCTCAATCTCTCACAAGAGTTTATTCCTTTGCCTTATCACTCAACATTCTATTATAAAAATTAGCATACTCTAGCACTCCCTGAAAATTTCTCCCCAAAATAACTGCAGCCTAGAGACTTGGGTGGGCCCAAGGAGGCCAAGTCATCTACCAAGCAGAGCTCTCCACACAAGGGTCAGATTCATTTTCCATCTAGAGGAATAGCCAGACCTGCAGAACAAAACAGAGCACTGTGGCCCATGACCTACGTTCCTCCACAGTTACATCATCCAGGAAATTCACAGTGTGGGCTTCATCTTGTCTATTCAGTATCGCAAAATCACAAACATAAGAACCACATCAACATAGCGCTTAGCTGGCAGATAACCCCACAACTTAATCAAATATGCACCTGATTAGAACTCATCCTCCACCATGAATAACTGGTAAGAAAGATTCAAACTTAAAAAAATCCAATAAATACATGAAAACATCAAGAAAATATTATTTCATACAATCAAATTGGAAAAAAATTAAAAGTCTTCCAACATACAAGCTGGCAAGAATGTAGGAAAACAAGATGTCATATAGTAATGATGACAGTATAAATACCTACCAGCAGTTTGGAAAGCAGTTTCACATTATCTGGAAAAGTTGAAAATACGTATATTCTTCCACTGAATAATTTTGCTTCCAGGTAAATTACCCTAGAGAAACACTCACACATGTGCCCAAGTAGACTTCTGCACAGTTGGTTGTTGCAATGTTATTTACCATAGCAAAATGTTATAAGTTATCTAAATGCCATCAACAGAGAAGGGATAAACTGGCGTAAGTTCATGTAATGGAATACTAGGTCACTGTTAAAGTGAATAAATGAATAATTACATAGGTGGTAATGTAGATGAATCTGAAAAATATAAAGTTGAGCAAAATAAGAAAACTTATAGTATGTTCATTTTTAAAATTCAATGTGGCCAGGCACAATGGCTCATGCCTGTAATCCCAGCACTTTGGGAGGCTGAGGCGGGCAGATCACTTGAGGTTGGGAGCCTGAGACCAGCCTGGCCAACCTGGCGAAACCTTATCTCTACTAAAAATACAAAAATTAGCTGGGAGCTACTTGGAGGCTGAGGCAGGAGAACTACTTGAACCTGGGAGGCGGAGATTGCAGCGAGCAGAGATCACACCACTGCATTCTAGCCTGGGCGACAGAGCAAGACTCTGTCTGAAAATAAAAAAATAAAATAAACTCAATGCTATAGAGAGAACATGTCCATGTCTAAGTATAAAAATTTATGTAAAAATAATACTAATTTAAAGATAGTGGTTATTGCTAGGGAGGGAGGAAATGAATTATCTGTAATATGTTTTAAAGATAAAGGTCAAATATAATGAAATATTAATATCTGTTAAACCTGGACGGTAGATGCATACTTATAATTTTTGTCTGTGTGCAATTAACATTTTCATAGCTTAAGCAAAACTTATTTCTTAAAAAAACCATCAAATATTAACTAAACAGATAATTCTATAGGTGAATAAATCAATAAATGATTGAGCACCCTGAATACTGAGGCCTGTTATACAAACAATAGAACACATTGCAGCTTCAAGCACAATTAGCAAGTATCAAATCTTATGCTACGTTTGACATGTGGAAACTAAGACCTCAAGATATTAAGTGACTTCACATAAATAGCCAGAACCAGAACCCAGACCTCCTAACTTGCAGTCAGGACTCTTCTACCATGCCTCGGGTACATATCATTGCCACCTTCATTAGAAATAGACACAAAAGATTGTATACATTAGAAGTGGTATGGAGAACCAAGAGTTAGGACTGTCCCAATAAATTGAGATTCATTCCCAGAAGGTTCTCTCAATGTAAAAATAATATATATAAACTGTCTGAGAAAACTATATAGCAGCTTATACCATAGCTTCACCCCAAACCCAGAATAACTTCTTCCAGTTGTCAATTATGGGCAAACACCATGAAAGAAAAATAGATATCCCAAGGAATCATTGACTAGAGCCCTGCTTATGACCTGGTTGGCAGAAGATCCCCTACTCATCCTTCTGCAGTTGAGGTTTCCTCAGGACCATAGCAGGTCAATTCCACCCAATACCTCTTAAATTCTCATGCATCCTGATCCCTTGGGCAACCTCCAGATGCCCTGATGCAGATAATTCACTGGGAGAATCTGAAGAGAGTGAGCTTTCCCATTTATTTCTGTCATCTTCTCCCTATCCATCTTAGCCATGGTTTCATTTATAAAGTATGTATTAACCTGAACTGAAGACTGGGTTTTCCAAGTCCTTTCCAGCCCCTGAGCTTTAGTGTAATTAACAATAGCTAATTTTATTGAATGCTCGATAGACATTGTTCGATATACTTTTTGATTATTAACTCGTTTAATCCCCACAAAACCCCTGTGAGGTAGAGAATGTAATCGTCATCATTTTAAAGACAAGAAATGACAAGCAGAGAGAGACTTAAAAACATTTCCCAGGGTCATGCTGCTAATAAAGTGGGGAAGAGGATTGAAACCTAGGTTATTTGGTTTCCAACCCTCAACCATCACACACTACACTAAACTCTATTCTTTGAGTACTTACTCATTTTTGGAAAACAATTAGAAAAATGGAGACATGTTATTAGTTCATTACCTTTGATTCAGCCACTGTGGAAGTCACAATGGTGGGGAGAGATAGAGAGGCAAGAAAAGGAACATGGCCCAGGCTCCAGAGCCTATGCCCATAGACGCTGCATCAAAGGGACCACTTGTCCTTCTTTATGGTGACTTTATAATTGTGAGGGGCAGGGACCTGGGTCTATCTTGCTCACCATATTTCCTCACTACTTAATAAAGGGTAGGCACATGTTTAGTAAATATTTGTCAAGTTTATCAAAAATGACAAAACAATGTTCTATACAAGAAAGGAACATGCTGATGCGTCCGGAGTTGGTTCCTTCCAGTGGGTTTGTGGTCTTGCTGACCTCAAGAATGAAGCCGCACCTTCACAGTGTTACAGCTCTTAAAGTTGGCATGGATCTTAAGAATGAGCAGCAGCAAGATGTATTGCTAACAGCCAGAGCCAAAGAACAACGCTTCAACAGCATGGAAGGAAACCCAAGCAGGTTGCTGCTGCTAGCTGCGTGGGCCCGCTTTTATTCCCTTATTTGTCCCCTCCCATATTCCATTTCCGTCCTGTCAGAGGGTCCTTTTTTCAATCTTCCCCACGATTGGCTACTTTTAGCCTCGCACCGACTGGTGCATTTTACAGAGCGCTGATTGGTGCGTTTTACAGAGCGCTGATTGGTGCATTTTACAATCCTCTTACTAGCTACAGAGTGCTGATTGGTGCATTTTATAATCCTCTTGTGAAACAGAAAAGCTTTCCAAGTCCCCACTCAACCCAGGAAGTCCAGCTGGCTTTACCTCTCACTGATACTACAGAAAATTAACGAATGGGGGTAGCCCCCAGAAGTATTTCCAGGGTCTCAAGGGTGTACTTGAGATGAGGCTGAGAGTGACCTTTCTGATTCACCCCAAAAAAAAAAAAAAAATCACACGTATCCATTCCTGAGAGTTCCTCTGATGGAACTTTAACATCTGCTAGGAAAGGTCAGTTAAGTCGCTATTCAGAAAATCTACTGTTTAACCATTGTTCTGTGCCATGAGATCTTGAGGATCCTCATGAATCCCATCAGGTCTTTGCCTTTCAACATCAAAGAGAACTAAAGGCCATGCTTGGTAGCTCATGCCTGTAATCCCAGCACTTTGGGAGGCCAAGACGGGCCGATCACCTGAGGTCAGGAGTTCGAGACCAGCCTGGCCAACATGGAGAAACCCCATCTTTACTAAAACTACAAAGTTAGCAGGGCATGGAGGTGCATGCCTGTAATCCCAGCTACTCCGGAGGCTGAGGCAGGACAATCACTTGAACCTGGGAGGCAGAGGTTGCAGTGAGCTGAGATCGCACCATTGCACTCCAGCCTGGGCAACAAGAACGAAACTGTCAAAAAAAAAACAAAAAACAAAAAACAAACAAACAAAAAAAAAAAACACACAAAACCAATAATAACCAGGAGTGGGTGGTGGTGCATGCCTGTGGTCCCAGCAACTCAGGAGACTGAGGCAGGAGAATCTGAGTCCAGGAACTTGAGGCTGCAGTGAGCGGAGATCGTGCCACCACACTCCAGCCTGGGTGAGAGATATTTGGCAAAAAAAAAAAAAAAAAAAAAAAAAAAAGAGAGAGAACTAAAAATGGCAGTCAATGTCTATCCCATTAGTCGTGTGAGCCTATACCAATAAATATGTATTACAAAGCTGGCCTTTAGCAGAGACAAGGATGGCTGCATATATCTCTCTGCCTTGATTGAGATTAAGTCTTCTCTGCCACATTCTAGAACTTTTATAGTTGGTGTATTTGTGTTTTATAAAGGAATTTGTGGCTGAAGAACTTCCAGAAATTTCCTGTGACCCACTTCTACACAACTGTCTTTGTTGCTCACAGAAGGCATGGGTCCCTGATGCTGGTTAGTGATCTCAGCAGCCAGGTCTCTAAGGAAATTCCAGGTTACCCACAAGCATTTCAAGAGTCTTGGAAATTCTCTAATGAACTAACCCAAACATGCAGGGGCACAGTTTTAACAGGGCCAGATAGGCCCCCAGGGCCTGCAGGTATTTATTTCACTGGGCCCCTGTGTTTGCAGGGGGTCTGCACAGTAACCTCATGAAGTTTGGGGGCCCTTCTTTGGTGTCCAGCAGCTTTCTCTGAAGGAAAACTGTGTTTGCTTGGTGCCCTCCCATCCTTCCAGGCCTCCAGAAAGCCTTTTTGATTGCTGTTTCAGAGCACACTTCAGGCAGCAAAAGCCAGCAAAAAATCTCTTGGATCTCTGGCCACAAGTCCTATACTCCCCGTCCCCAGCCTGAATGCAGAGCTGAGAGGAGGGGGTCTGCAGGGGAGGAGAGCAGAGCTAGGAAGGAGCTTCCTTTGCTGTTGGCTTCATCTCCAACCACAAGAAAATTTTCCACCGTTTCCATTATTGCTGGCATGCAGCCACACTGTAGGAAGACAGACTCTCTGTTGAGAGAGGGGCGATGGAGTATGGTGAGTAAGTCAGTGAAGCACGCAGGGAGGAAAGGAGAGCAAGCAGGAAAGCAAGGAGAGAGAAGCAAAGATGGAAGAGAGAGGAGAAGGCACTGCCCATTCGTGGGCAGGGCCAAAATGGCTGGGCAGGTCTCTGTGTTGGATGGAGTTAGATCCATATATTTAATCATGAATCATGTTGAGCGAATACACATTGCATTAACTACACTATAAAAGAAACTTCCTTTTAATTTTATGTCATTCAAAGTAAGCTCAATATTCATGAGGGAAAAGGGGTGGGGGACCTCTTGGCTTCTGGATTTATTATTCAAAAAAAACTGAGTTTTTTCCATATTTTCCATGATGCAGTTGCTACCTCCCACTCTGAAAAATAATAAAGACATGTAAATACACTGCCTCGTAGGTACCCAGATTGACTGTGGGTCATGTCCATTTTGATTTAATGATGCAACATCACAGCTTTCTCTTCTACTTCAGAAAGCATTGGAATATTAAGGAATGAGTATTATTGGCTATGGGAATAACTTGCAATCCTCTGCTTTTTCAAGAATTAACATTCACACCCATTGGTACTAAGATAACGTTAATCATAGGAAATTATTTGCAGTGCACCTCAGAAAAGATCAGGACACGCTGCCACCACTTACAATCCGCTGAACCTGGAGATGACCTTATCAGACGTTCCTGGCAGAAATATCACTGTCTAGACGCAGAGGACATAGAGACACTTTCCTCTATTCCAACATGAACTACAAGGTCCATCAAGTAAAGCCATCCTGAGAGTTAAGCTTTAAAATATAATCCTAATGGATCAGAACAGATATAAAAATTCTGGGACCCTTTGTGTTCCCCGAAAGAAAAATGAGAGGCAGGATAGACAAATGTCCAGGTAATAAAGGGAGGAGGAAATGCCAGGGAACCAAGCATAGCCACAGACAAGGGAAAGATAGCACACACATCCAATCGCACGGGAAGGAGAAGAATGGAAAGTTAGCAGAGCAAGTCAGGGCATCGCAGATAGCTCCTTCTTGCCCTGAAGGAGTGTTAAAATTTCTCCAGAGGTAGAGTCAGTCTTTCGAAGGGTGAACATCTATGAGTCTTCTCAATGCAATCCCACCCTAGAAGATATTTCTGGAAAAGACTTTAGAACTTTGGTCATGAAGACAATTTCTCTTTGTTTTGGTATAGATTCACTTTTGGTAAGTTAGCTCATACCTATTAAGATCTACATTGTGATCGTTTGTGAGTTTTCTAAAATGTTTTAACAAAATAAATCATTATCATATAATAAAGTGCTTAACAAGGCTTGAAAATGTAAATCAATGCTAATTTTAGCATTATTGACATTTAGTAAGATTTTTCCTTAACCTGGACAACTATTTGTGCTATTTCATCAGGAGAATAGGCCGGGAGTGGTGGCACACTTTGGGAGGCCGAGGTGGGAGAATCACTTGAGCCTAGGAGTTCAAGACCAACCAGAGCAAAATAGTGGGACCTGTCACTACAAAAAAACTAAAAAATTAGCAGGGCATGGTAATGCACGCCAATAGTCCCAGCTACTAGGGAGGCAGAGGTAGGAGGATCACTTGAGCCCAGGAGGTCAAAGCTGTAGTAAAACGTGATTATGCCACTGCATATCGACAAAGTGAGACCCAGTCTCTAAATAAATAATCATCATCAGGAGACTTTGTCTTATGTCTTTTAGGCATCTCATTCATCAGAATTTCCTAATCTCCCCAAAGCCCAGTCCAAGTTTGGGTTAAAGTTCAGGTGAATAAAAGAGAGGGAGAAAGAGTTTAGGACTTAATATCACCTAGTAGAGCTAGGGACAAGCTTGAAGAATCCTGGTAAATTAAACAAAAGGTGCCGGTGCCCCCTCAGTGGGCCAGGAGAGTTTTTAAAATATCATTAGAGCCTGTCATCTTTTATCTTGGGTTGGTGGACATATTTGCACCATTAACAGCCTGTTTAATCATCTACTCTATTCGCTTGAGTGTCAGAATTCTCTGGCAGGGATGAGCTCAAGCAATGGATTTAAATATAAAGAAATGGAAGGATGGTTTAAAAATTCTTAGGACAGTTTGTCTAAAACACATAACCTGTTCATAAATGATAGCATCTTTCTGCAACGATTGGGGGTCCACAGGCTCTTCCTTCAGCCCTCTGCAGGGCACTGTCTACTTGCTGTCTATAAGAGGTCACTGTCAAGCATCGCACAGCCATTGCTCCAGGTGTGCCTCTAATGGAAGGCCTTATTTCCCCATCAGGACACACCAGAATGAAAGCTCTAGGAGGTTACGGTCCAAGCACATCTGGCTTGTTTACCAGTATATCCCCAGCACCTTGCACAATAGTTTATAGTTTGCATTCAATAAATATTCACTGAATAAATGAATGGCTATTTCCGGTTGTCTGTCACCAAGTCAGTTTTCAAACATTTCTTGATTCAAGCTTAGAATTTGACCTCCTTCCCTGCCCACCCCCCCACATAATATTCTGTAAGAACGCAAAATTTGAAACTTGCAATGAACTATGTTCCTCTTCTCTGGGCTCTATACTGGGTCCTATCAACTTCTTCCTCAATGTATCTTCAATGATTATCTCCTTTGCCTCCCTGCCAGTAGCCAAGGCCACAGTATGTACCCCAAGCTTTTAATAATAGTTTCTCTATTTTCTCATTTAATATGTCCAGCAAACTGGTACTGTACCTATTATACTGAGTTCTAGCAGAGCTTCTTTACTTCCTATACTACAATGATTTCATGTTTGTGCTCAGATAAGCACAGAGACTGCAGGGTACAAAGGAGCATGTGATGACTGACCCTCCTGCCATTGATACTGAGAAAGTTGCCTCCCCATCCTGAATCTCTGCTGTCTCATCTGTACAATATGAGGCTTGAAACACTTGGATTCCAAAGATACATCCATACTAAGATACTGCTATTAGTATCCTGCCAACTCCACAACATCCTCTATTAATTCATTCCTCATCCATCCAAACTATGCACTTACTTCCATGCCATACAGGCAAGTTACCTTCTACTCAAGTCAAGCTTCTTATTCTATACCCAATAGGCTCAATTTTGCAATTAATCTTGGCTCATCCTACTTTTTTCTCCACATAACGCACCCAGCTCTGCACATTTATCCATCCAAATTCTGTGTTTCCTTCAAGATCAAGATCTAACTCGAGTCTGGCTTCTATGGCTCTTCCCTAACTCACTTGTCTATAATGGTATCTAATTTATCCAAGTCATTGTAGCAAAGTGTTACACGGTCTCCCTCAAAAGAGACACTTTTAGAAAGGAAGGTCTCTGCAGGGAAAAAACAATCAACCTCCAAAGGAAGGGAGTAGTACTAGGTTCTCAATCTTTAAAATCACGTGCCTGGGCCGGGCACGGTGGCTCATGCCTCCCAGCACTTTGGGAGGCCGAGGCAGGCAGATCGCTTGAGCTCAGCAGTTCAAGATGAGCCCGGGAAACATGGTGAAATCCCCTCTCCAACAAAGATATAAAAAATTGGCCGGATGTGGTAGTGTGCACCTGTGGTCCCAGCTACTCAGGAGGCTGAGGTGGGATGATTATTTGAGCCCAGAAGACAGAAGTTGCAGTGAGCCATGATCACACCATTGCGTTCCAGCCTGGGCAACAAAGCCAGACCCTGTTTCAAAAAAAAAAAAAAGAAAAAAATCAAAAAATAATTTGCCTGCCCAAGTTAAACATTAATAAAACCAATTTTTACTTATCTACGTTTTATTTTAAGTTTATATACACAAGCGATATGAAGAAAAATTTATCTTCTTTGTAATTAACATGGAAGAAGTTTCCTTTGCAAGAAGAGTGTGTTGCTACAGAAAATAAAGAAGATACTTTGAATGGATGAAACCCCAGAGATCCATCAACAGTAGATGGATCCATAAATGCCCTTTAAGGAGGGTACTTCCTATTAACCATAGAACTTTCATTTGAGCACTCAGAATAATGAGGTATTCTGCTGTAATAGGATGTTGAATTAGACTTTGCTACCTAGAATTTTTGACACTGTCCCAGGCTGAGAGCAATCAAGAAAAGGTAGCCTTACATTCCAAGGAGAAGTTAAATATACATGCACATGACTTACTAAAAAAACTACACTAGCCCCATGATTCTTAGCCCCCCTTGTATCTGCAGCCTATTGAAGAGCTTAGGGGCATATTTGAACACAGAAATTTGGGTCTACTTCCCACTTACAGAATCACACATATGTAATCCTGTTTGAAAAAAAAAAAAGAATTAGATTGAAATTAGGTTGTCTCAACCTGACAAAAACAAGAAATGGGGAAAGGATTCCCTATTTAATAAATGGTGCTGGGAAAACTGGCTAGCCATATGTAGAAAGCTGAAACTGGATCCCTTCCTTACACCTTATACAAAAATTAATTCAAGATGGATTAAAGACTTAAATATTAGACCTAAAACCATTAAAATCCTACAAGAAAACCTAGGCAATACCATTCAGGACATAGGCATGGGCAAGGACTTCATGTCTAAAACACCACAAGCAATGGCCACAAAAGCCAAAATTGACAAATGGGATCTAATTAAACTAAAGAGCTTCTGCACAGCAAAAGAAACTACCATCAGAGTGAACAGGCAACCTGCAGAATGGGAGAAAATTTTTGCAACCTACTCATCTGACAAAGGGCTAATATCCAGAATCTACAATGAACTCAAATTTACAAGAAAAAAACAACCCCATCAAAAAGTGGGCAAAGGACATGAACAGACACTTCTCAAAAGAAGACATTTATGCAGCCAAAAAACACATGAAGAAATGCTCATCGTCACTGGCCACCAGAGAAATGCAAATCAAAACCACAGTGAGATACCATCTCACACCAGTTAGAATGGCCATCATTAAAAAAATCAGGAAACAACAGGTGCTGGAGAGGATGTGGAGAAATAGGAACACTTTTACACTGTTGGTGGGACTGTAAACTAGTTCAACCATTGTGGAAGTCAGTGTGGCGATTCCTCAGGGATCTAGAACTAGAAATACCATTTGACCCAGCCATCCCATTACTGGGTATATACCCAAAGGACTATAAATCATGCTGCTATAAACACACATGCACACGTATGTTTATTGCGGCACTATTCACAATAGCAAAGAGTTGGAACCAACCCAAATGTCCAACAACGATAGACTGGATTAAGAAAATGTGGCACATATACACCATGGAATACTATGCAGCCATAAAAAATGATGAGTTCATGTCCTTTGTAGGGACATGGATGAAACTGGAAACCATCATTCTCAGTAAACTATCACAAGGACAAAAAACCAAACACCACATGTTCTCACTCATAGGTGGGAATTGAACAATGAGAACTCATGGACACAGGAAGGGGAACATCACACTCCGGGGATTGTTGTGGGGTTGGGGGAGGGGGGAGGGACAGCATTAGGAGATATACCTAATGCTAAATGACGAGTTAATGGGTGCAGGAAATCAACATGGCACATGGATACATATGTAACAAACCTGCACATTGTGCACATGTACCCTAAAACCTAAATAATAATAAAAAAAAAAAGAAATTAGGTTGTCTCCAAAAAGCTACAGGCTGAATAGAATAGCACACTATTTAAGAACACATTCTTGGAAATGGATTTAAATCATGCCTCTGCCATGTACCAGCCAGGGAATCTCACCAAAGTTACTCCGTCTTTGTGAGTCTGTTTCCTCATCCTTAAAAATGCAGATAATGGCCAGGCGCAGTGGCTCATGCCTGTAATCCCAACACTTTGAGAGGCTGAGAAGGGTGGATCACCTGAGGTTGAGAGTTCAAGACCAGCCTGGCCAACATGGTGAAACTGTCTCTAATAAAAATACAAAAATTAGCCAGGCGTCACGGCATATACCTGTAGTCCCAGCTACTTGGGAGGCTGAGGCAGGAGAATTGCTTGAACCCAGGAGGTGGAGGTTGCAGTGAGCCGAGATTGTGCCACTGGACTCCAGCCTGGGTGTGACAGAATGAGACTGTAAAAAGAAAAGAAAAAAAAAAAAAAGCCCAAAAACAAAACAAAGCAGATAATAATAGTACCTTTTTCACAAGGTTTTATGAAAATCAAAAGAAGTGCTACTTGCACCATGCTTAGCACAGAGCCTGTCCCTTAGTCAATGAATGTGAGCTATTATTATGTAACATTCACCCAGCCAGCCCCAGAAACTGGGCTCAGAAAGGCATTTGCTTCTCCATCTAGAATACAAATATTTATTCTTTATATGAAAGATCCTTTCCTGTTTCATGGGAGATTTTGCTTCCCAAGTAAACAACTATAAATCTCAAGTACACATCTGGATTGCAGTGGTAACAGGAATACCAATAGAAAGCATGCAGGGATGGCGAAAAACCTGTTTTCCACAGTTCCTAAAATTTTGCAGCTGGTAGAGGCTCCCCAGTGGGAGAATCACCACTGAATTTTACACCTTTCCCTGATTACATCAATAAGCAAAGGTATCTTTCCATTTCTTCATAATTGTTATTGGGAAAAAAAAGCAAAACAAAAGAGAAAAATCTTGAGACACAAGTTGTAAAGAGTCACATAAATAAAACTGAGTCAGGAGCCATGAGTTCACACAACTTTATTCTTAGGAAGGTCTCTATAAACATAAATGGCTCTGCCATTGAGGATGACATCACTGAGGGCCTTCTGCATTAAATAATGAGGGATACTGCTGAGCCACGCAAATTATATTTTTCCACGTTACCAATAACTTCTCATGTTACCAGTAACACACTTTGCCTGTGTTATAGCACATTCCTCTTGGTGCCTGGAATACATAGGCGCTCTCTTTTCTAACCTTACTGATCTTGCCACAGATGGTTACTGTGACCTTGGATGTCTTAGGCCCATAATCAAACCAACTGAGTTAATTGGCTTAGACACTCTTAGGAATGACGCAGGGGTCCCCACCTCCGGGATAACACCACCGTATTTCTAAAACTGCTTGTGGGAAATTTATAGGGTCATGGTCATGTTATTTACATGCAAATAGGAAATAAAATCCATTCCAGCAGGCCACATTCTAACTACAAACACAAGAGGTTATGAATACACAAGAGGAAAACCAAACAGTCTGTTACCATTATCTCCGAATGCCTAGGAAAGGGAGCCAACTGCTTAGCCATCACAAAAGACTTGGGAAAAATCCTGTGACCCTTGGCATCAGATATTCTCCTTATGCTAATTTTGTAGATAGCAACTTTTGCCTAACATTTTCATGATTAAGCCAAGGACAGTATAAAATATATGCATTTCTTAGAATTCAATTTATGTTGTAATCTCTTCTCTGTGCTGCTCTTAGGGCGGCAGGAAGCCTCAGACTGGTCTTCAATCTTCCTCAAGGGCTTTCTCTTACCTCTTTATTAAGAGCAGAAAGTTGCCAGTAAGTATTCAACAAACTACACCTCCTCCAAGCTCAAGCTGTGTCAAGTTCAGATCTGATGGCTTTAGAGCAATGTTCAAAGTCAGTTCATCAACCTTTATCCCTAAAGTTAAATTTTTTATTTCAAATATTTTAGTTTGCAAATGTGAGCAGTTTATTAGCCTCCCTAGGAAAATAAGGAATGAAAGCTTTATCTCATCATCTTGGGTTCTCTGAAAACCACCTGCACTGCCCAATGTGGGAGAAAAGTTGATCCACGTCACCATCTCCTGGTCATTCTTGGGTGTTACACTGAGCGTCAAAGAAAAGCTGAGCACTTGCTAAGAGTGACTTTCAGGCCATTAAAGTACACCAAGCCATCGATGGTGTCAATCAACTATACCTAAAATATAAAAGTGTGCATGTGGCCTTCCTAGCAACCCCCAGGATGTTGATTTGTACTAAGTATTAGATTCCACCAGTGTGGCGTAAACCCAGGTACACTAAAAGCTAGCAAGAACATGCAGGTTTCAAAGGGAAATTGAAAAAATCCTTTGTAAAAATGCAAAAATACTTCTAGAATACTAAAAGTATAAATTATAGTTATAGACTATAAAAAAAGATGGACATAAACATTAGAACAATAAATACTGTGGATTACTAGAGAGGGAGGGAGAGACGTGGGCTGAAAAACTACCTACTAGGTACTCTAGTCACAACCTGGGTGCAATATACTCATGTAACAAATCTGCACATGTGACCCCTGTATCTAAAAAGTTGAAAAAATATTTTAAAAAACAAAAAGGGAACATGGAAAAGTGAAAAGAGGGATGTAGAAAAATGGCAACCAAGGTGGTTTTTTTCTAATATCACTTAATATTACATATTTTGGGTAACAATAAATGGGGACAGCTAGGCAATCAATAAGTTGTTGCTTGCGGGAAGTTGTACTAGATATGCAAAAAGGATTTATGCCAATTCCCCAAATCTCTAACAATAATGTGTCATAAGCACAGAAAATATTCTCCCGTGTAGAACCAACCAAGTGTTCCTAATCAACTTTGGGATCACTACTCGGTTCTGCCCATCAAGCCGTCCTTTTTCTCCCCTACATGAGCAGTGAGTCACTTGAGTGAGCACAGCCTTGAAACTGAGGTCATGTAAGAGCTTAATCCAGTATCACTAATGACTAGATCTTTACCTGTCAATCATAGAGTCCCTGCAACAATTGTTTCCAAAGTTGGTTCATACAGAATCCCTTGGGGAGCTTTTTGAAAATAGATTTCCAGGCCCTTCTAGTTCTGCCACAGAATCTCTATGGCTGGAAACAAACTTCAGGTTCGGAAATCTCCCCCAGGTGATTCTAATTGCAATCAGTCTGTGGGCTCTATTGGAAGCCCCTGGAAGATCACAGCTGTATCTTATTGAAAGAGAAAATCAAATCCTTGCCAGTCTCGCACTGCTTACAAGAGGTGTGGCGTCAGTTCCAGGTCATCAAAGGTAAGCATTTTTTACTACAAAAATTTGTTTACAGTTAAAATGTTCTCTTTTGGGTACATCATTGCCAAATGAAGAAATAGACCAATTTACATAGTCAGTCCTCCATATCCATGGGTTTCACATCTGAGGATTCAGCCAACAGCAGATCAAAAATATTCCAAAAAAAATGATCAGGAACAACAATACAATATTAAAACTAAAAAACCAATATAGTGTTAACTGTTCGCATAGTATTTACATTGTATTAGGTATTATAAGTAATCTAGAGATGATTTAAAATATATGGGATGATTGTGTAGCTTATATGAAAATATGTCATTTTCTATTAGGGACTTGTACATCCTCAAATTTTTGTAACCTTGGGGCAGGCAGTATGCTGAAACCCACCCTCTAGAATCCAAAGAGATTACTGTATAATCCATGATTGCTTTTTTTCCAAAACTTTTCTATATGAACTATGAAAGTAAGGATCATTTTAATGTTAACTAAACTCTGAACCCAGGAAGAAAACTGTCTTGGATAATGGGGTGCATACCGTTACACAAAGGAGGAACCCTTTGCAGGCTCAAGAACTGTCTGGATGACTTGGGAACATAAATTGTGGCGGTGGGTTAGCAAGTTTCTAGTGGAGAAAGACTAGAGGCTGGAAGCTTAATTAAATACATTTGCAGCAAATTTGGATGTGAATTAATAATGCCAAAGCTAAGATGGGACTTCAGGGTGACTCATTAATCTCATTTCCAGGAAAAGGATCCCTATATAGTCCCTTAGTCAAAATTAGTCTGTCCCCACCCTTTGGGTTTTTCTCGCTCTCACATCCCATCAGAGTCCACATATGACATGTTAAAGTTGACTCTGTGATGCGTATCCAAACTCCAGGTGCTCCCCATGCACTGGGGAACAAGTCTGCACCCTCAACTTCCCAAGCCCTGAAACACCTAGAATTGGATTTTGTCCACAATGGAAGCTGATAAATGTTAGCTGAATTCTTGAAAGAAGTTGCCGACCCGTTTGGTTAAGGAGCAAGAATGTGTTGCTACTTTGATTAAAACCAGCACTTTGTTTTAAATAACAGCAACTACAGTCCCTAATGACAGATTATACAGAGTTAGAGAGCAGCTGTTGTCAGCAGTGCCTTCAAGAATCCTTTCAGCTGTGATTCCTCAGCCGTGACTGAGGGAGGACTGTGAGCCAGGGTCAATCTCCCCAGAAATACCTTCTCACCTGTTCAGGGATTACAGGACATACGACGGCCTCTAGATTTCCTACCATCTGCCTGAAATCTTCACCACTTCACCTTCTGACTACAACAAAAGGCAGGGATGTGCATTGGTGGCAGGAGTTCTGTGAGGGTCCCAGAAGGAAAGAAACTGATTCTAAGATAGAAAATGGAAACCATGGCCTCCCGAAAGCTAAAATGCCCTGACAGTCCAAGCAGCTCATCTGATAGGTGATCTGTTGAAACTTGGTGACTTTTACTCATGCTGGTAGGGGAGGATGAGAGGAGGAGGAGGACCACTACACTGAGGGAATACAGAAGGGGGCATAACAGATAATTTTCATTACGAGAATTTTTATAACCAAATATACAATTTTTTGTTTGCCTGTCAATAAAAATGTTTTCATTGTAATTTACATAAGTACTACCAGTCAATTTAACAAAACATCATTTTCATTGTATTCCTTTTACTCCAGAATCTCTGCTAAACGAAGCATTTTACTTCAGTCCCATTAATCAATCAATAAGCACCTACTCTGAGCACCTACCGATTACCATTCATGCTGGGTACCACAGCTTTAAAAAAAAAAAAAAAAAAAAAAAAAAAAAAAAAAAAAAAAAAAAAAAAAAAAGCAGGCAAGCTGATTCGATTCTAAAGGTCCTTTACCTGTAACTGAGACATGGACTTATGAAATTAACAGTGAGTAAAAAACACCACACAAACTTCCTGGGTGATGCAGTCAAAACAGGACAGTATAAGTAGATATTTCAAATACTTACATTAAAAGATAATTTTAAGTAATTCATTTCAAAATACTCTCATTATAAGTTCACATTTAAGAATGCCCTATCCCACAACAAGCCTGATGGATCTAAAAATTTGATTTATATCAGCTATAAATTAGGGAGAGGTAAAATAATTTTTTTCTTCTAAAAGAGGATTTCTCACAGCTCCTTTGGAATTGGCAACTCGTGGTATAAATTGAGAGCAAGTTTTGGTGGTAAGAGCACACACCCCGAGCCAGACAGCCAGGCTCAATACGAGCTCTGCTAGGTTCTAGCTGTGTGACTTTAGGCAAGTGATTCAACATCTCTGTGCTTCAGGGTCCTCATCTGTAAAAAGACAATGACAGTGCCTCCCCATAGAGGGGTTATAAAGATTAGATGAGTTCCTGTAATTAAAGTCCTTGGCACCATTCCTGGCCCTCATCTGCTGCACAAAGTAGGGCATGGCACTGCCAGGCCCAGGTGCATAGGAAACACCTGGGCAGGGAACAAATCTGGTACTAGATAAAACTCTTTTTTCCCCAGAGAACTCGTACATGTTTGCCTGTCTTTCTGAAGAGCAACTAGAAGTTATTCCTTTGGGAGATGGAGGAAGACACCACAAATGCTGTTATTTAGCTATGTATTTTCCCCTTTTTATCTCAATTCTTAAAACAGAACTACTTTCTCTTTGACATCAAACTGATAACAGGCTCTTCCCACCCACTTCAGAGTCAATTCTAGCCAGCTAGAAAAAGGAATCCACAGCAAGGAAATCACAGTTCTGATTAGATGCCAGCTTCTTCCCATCAGGTATGAGATAATGATTGATTGACTGGATGGATGGATAAGTTGCTCCTGGATTGATGCTGAATGACAGTTATGTCTAATCTCTGTGCATAGAAAAGCCAAGCCAGCCAGGCACAGTGGCTCACGCCTGTAATTCTAGCACTTTGGGAGGCCAAGGCAGGGGGATCACCTGAGGTCAGGAGTTCAAAACCAGCCTGGCCAACACGGTGAAATCCTGTCTCTACTAAAAATACAAAAATTAGCCAGGCATGGTGGTGGCGCCTGTAATCCCAGCTACTCGGGAGGCTGAGGCACGAGAATCACTTGAACCCAGGAGGCAGAGATTGCAGTGAGCCGAGATTGTGCCATTGCACTCCAGCCTGGGCGACAGAGGGAGACTCCATTAAAAAAAAAAAAAAGAAAAGCCAAGCCTACTGACATTAGCAGTATCATATGGTCGAAAAATAACCATCATAATAATTTACATTGGTCTCATTTTTATTGAAATGAGGCCAGTGCAAAGCCACATGTAAAGATGAATTCAGCAAAAACCCAAACCAAATGAAATACTGGTTCAGAGAATATTCTTATGTTGTGATTGTGTCATGCCTAACAGAATTTAAAAATAATGGTCTAAGTAATTCTAAGTGGTTTCACATAAATAATTGTGGATAGAGTCCAAAATAGGTATTTTCATAGATTTTCTGAATATTGGTTCAAGTTCAATTTATTCTGGATTTTGATTTCAGTCTCTGGTGCTTGTAACTTTTATTTTATACATCTTATCCCAGTAAGTTGTCCTTGAAAAAAATAGTGGGAGCCATGTCACCTACTCTTTAAAATGTTTTCAAATACAAAAATATAGAAAATTGTACAGGTCATAAACATACAAGTCAATTTTCACAAACTGAATACAACTGTGTAATTAGCACCCAGGTTAAGAAACAGAACTCAGCAGCACCTCAGAACCCACTTCATGCCTCATCTCCCAAAAGCAACCTCTATCCTGACCCTTAACTACACAGTTCAGTGCATCAGTTGCCTCTTGCTGCATAACAATCACAAAACTTCAATATTTTATCACTTACTCACCGGGGGTGGTTGTATAGGCAAGTTGGTTCATCTTGGCTGGCTCTTGCCAGGTCTGTCCCACAGGCCTTGGCCGATAGATGAAATGAGTACTCAGACACAGGTATGCAGTATAAGAGCAGCTAGGTGACTACCTGGCTCTAACGGCCAGACATGGCCAGACAGCAGCCTGGAGAAGCTGGAGGTGCTTGCTTTTATTCAGCGCAGGCACAATGCCAAAAACCTGGAGCCAACACAACCTGTAGGTAATTAACATTTATTGTTCTCCTTCCAGGGAACGTCAGGTGCGTGGATGATCAAAGGTCAGTTCCTGATCAACGTAAGTAAACAAGCCTGTTTAAGATAAATTCCCCTACACTCCCTTGTACTTACTCTTTGCCGTCTGCCTCAGGGTTATAGAACAGCTGCTTTCAGCTATTCTCCCCTGGGGCTCTGCAGGCGCTTCCAACCTTTCAGAAGGTTTGCATCCTTTCCCTACAGTTTTTCCCACCACTGTGACTTATCTCCCACAGGCTTTCTCTTGCACCTAGGGGGTTTGGAGACAGCTCACCTCCAGCAGGCTAGCCAGGGCATGGCCATAGTGATAGCAGAGAATAAGAGACCAAACAGAAATATGCAGGCATCCTCTTTATTCAAGACAGGATCTGGCAGAGCCAGGATTAGAGTGAGGCTAGTACAGTGAGGCTAGTAAATTGAGTTATGCAAGTGCAGGGTCAGCTCCTGTCTTTATTGAAATTTTGACATTTTGTTCACAATGGATTTTCTTGCATTAATTTTGATTTTTCAAAAACATTGCATTAAATATTATTTTTCTTGATTACTGAGGATTTTGGTGCCTCCCTAATTTTAAGGCTGGGGCAGTTGCCTTCATTGTCTCACCATAGTCCTGACCCTCCTGGGGAAATACACTCCACATCTTCAGTGAAAGGAGCTGCAGTCAGGTGGCAAAGGGCATGGATTTTAAGAGATGAAGAGTTAGAGCTGCTAGTACAATAAATCTACCACAATTAATTTTGGCCATTTTTTACACTGGGCGCAGTGACTGATGCCTATAATCCCAGCACTTTGGGAGGCTGAGGCAGGAGGATCACTTGAGTGCAGGAGTCTGAGACCAGCCTGGGCAACATAGGGAGATCCCATCTGTACAAAAAGTCTTTTTTAAATATTAGGTGGGTGTGGTGGCATGCTCCTATAGCCCCAGCTACTCAGAAGGCTGAGGTAGGAAGATCCTTGAGCCTGGGAATTTGAGGCTGCAGTGAGCTGTGATTATGCCACTGTACTCCAGCCTGAGTGACAGAGCGAGACCTTGTTTGGGACCATTTTTGTATTTTATATAAATGGCATTGGACAATCTGTATTCTCTTGAGTCTGGCATCTTTTTCTTAACGTTATATTTGTGAAATACATCCAGAGTGTTGTGTGTAATTGTAAATCATTCATTTTCATTGCTATACAGAATCCCATCATACAAAGACACCACAGGGTTGAAGGGCATTTGGATAGTCACCATTTACAGCTATGAATACCATTGCGTTGAACAATCTAGTATAAATCTCTATTAAATATATATGCGTTTTGTTGGACATGTACATAGGAATGGAATTGCTGGGTCCGAGGGTGTGTGTACATTCAGTTTTAATTGTTGCCAGTTTCCCAACAATTCGTTTAGCTTTATTAAAGTTCTTGGTATGTACTAGTATGAGTCTTCCAGTTTTGTTCTTTTTTAAGATAGTTTGGCTATTTTTGGCTCCACATTTCTAAATAAATTTTAGAAATAGCTTGTCAATTTCCACAAAAGAAAAAACCTGCTGGGATCTTTACTGTGCTAGTTTTGAATCTGTAGACTAATTTGGGAAGAACTGATATCTTTTCAATATACCTCCACGTCATCTTAAATTTTTCTCCATGTCTCATACGTTTGTATATCTACTTTGAATAAGACAGGTAGCCAATAAATATATAAAATAGGTGGTTAATTAATGCATTCCAAGGCTTTAGACTTAATGATATTTTTCAGCCATACTACACACCTGCTATGGTTCAAATGTCCTCACCAAAACTGTTGTTGAAATTTAATTGCCATTGTTAGTTCTGGGAGATGGGGCCTGTAAGAGGTGATGAGGTCCTGAGGGCTCTGCCTTTGTGAGTAGACTCATGCTGTCATCACAGAAGTGAGCGAGCGATCTTGGGAGTCTGGCCCCCTTTTCCTCCCTCCCTCTCTGTCTCTGTCTCTCTTTCTCACACTCCTTCTCTTGCCCTTCTGCCTCCCTGCCATAGGATGACCCTTCCTGGAGGACAGCACCATGCTCTTGGACTTCCCAGCCTCCAAAACCATATACTAAATAAATTTATCTTCATTATAAATTACCCACTCTGTAGTATTCTGTTACAGCAACACGAAACCTACTAAGACAACCTCTTCCAGACACCCGAACTCATTCTTCTCTTCCATTCTCCTAGGCCTTGCACGTGCTCTTCCTTAGTCGGGTAGAATTCCCTCCCTGCCCTCTCTCCCTCCTGCCTGACTAAATCTAGTCTTCCTTGACAAGTCTATTCAAATGTCACCGCTCTGCAGAGTTAGCAAGTCCTCTTTGTTTTCTCCCACTGCATTTCTTCACCTGATTTTAAGTTGCCACGTTGTATTATAATGAGCTGCTCGGGTACCCACTAAACAGCCCAGCACTAAGTAGATTTGTGTTGGATAAATGAAAATGACCATTCCACTTTTTGCTGGGCTGTTTGGTTTAGGTGTTTTCATTGGGCTGTTTGGTAGTTGATTTGTTTTGTCTTTGTAGGACTTCATTTAAATTGAATTTAGTCAAAGAAAAAAATTGTGTTCTAGTTTGGCGAAGGAGTACATGTCTATCTGATTTTTGCTTCATTATTTATTTTGATTTGAAAATACTTCTTTATATTAAACCTCTTTACAATATGAATTTGAAGCAGATAAATTGTTTGGTCTGATTCACATCACAGCTTCTGAGTTAGTTTAGAAGAAAACCATCAACTGATGTTTCCAGTAACCAGCAGCAAGAGAGCTCATGAAAAGGCAGGCACACCTCCAGTGACCACTAGGTGGCAGTTTCACTTTCAATATGACCAGATTGACAAGGTCCATCCAAGAAGTCTGGGGCAGGCAAGCTGGAGCACAAAGCGAAGCTTAACTAGGCCTGTGGGTGGAAGAATGAAGACCCAAACTCAGCCCTGAAGAAAATGGAGTTATGGAAAAAACAGCACATGGAAAATGTAAAGGAATGCCACTAGACATTATTTCACTGAAAGATTAGCTAAGGTAACCACAGCCACAAAATCAGTAGAGAAAAGACATGCAGGACCCGAGACAGGCCAGACAGTGTTGAAAGGCAAAGGAGTCTCCAAGTCCACCCTCCATGGCTGGAGCCCAGCCCCCTGGGGAAAGTCAGGACGGGTGCAGGCTGGTCATTGCTGAGACCCTGGTAATATGCCGAGTGACCACCCTCAGGTGTCTCTCAGCCAAGACTGCTTGGTTCTCCTCCTCTGAGTGACCCCAGAAGGAACCCCTGAGAGACCCCGCTTAGTCTTTCTAGTTCCCATTCCAAAGTTGGATAAGGGACTTTTCAAGCTTAAAGTGGGAACGAGGGGCAGGGCTTATCTCCACAGAAAGCCAAGGTGGCTCCTATCACAGCAAATCAAGACACTTCATGGGTCCACCCGCAATGGGCCAGCCAGGGCCCCTGAGGAAATTATTTGGACTATTAACCTTAAGGAGGCTGTAGGCCAAAAGCATCAACCGACTTCTATCAGGAGTGTTTTTTTTTTTTTTTTTTTTATGACGCAGAATAGGGAATAGGGAAACTATCCTGGAATAGGGAAACTGAGGCCCAGAGCAAGCCAGGGATGAAACAATTCCATCCCCCGTGACTGAGAAGAGAGCCTTCAGGTGGGCCTGAGGAGACAAAAGCCCTGAGGAAGCTGTCTTGGCGATGTCCAGGTTATTACACTATAACACCCACTCATACGTTTGTGGTAGGGCTTCAACTTTTACACATGAAGAACCTGAGTGATCGAATTACCTGTTCTCTTCTCCTTCTCTGCTACCAACCCCAGAAAGACTGCAAAGAATAGACACTTGCGTCTAAACCAAACTGCCAGGCTCAAAGAACACTGCACCAGCTATGAGGTAATAACCACCACGGGTTACAGGATCTGTGAACGGGATAAGCTCCTTTACTTCCCCCCAGCTGGAGTGTGAGTTATAAAACAGACTAACAAGGAGAGGGAGACACAAGTTTTCAGGAAGAGCTAGTAAGAAGGCACCTGCAGCTTCTCCCCAACATCTTCCACATCACACCAACATCAACCTCCTAGTTTGATGTCCCCGTAACTAGGCCTTGACATCAAGGCCTAGTTTGGGTGGGGAAAGGAACCCCCAGAGGATCTGAGAGGAGAGATTGGCATGCTCTCCTCCTGGTGGACTTTCCCAAGTAGCAGCCCCCACAGATACATCTGTCACTGGGTCGCAGGAAGACAGGAAGTGGTGAAGGTGGGGCACAGTCAGGTAGGAGGGGCTGGAAGCCACTTCTGGGCTTCTCTTGGAGTCAAAACTTTGTAATGCAGGAGATCCATGCATTTCCTTGGACCCAGCATTGTCTGAAGACATGAGCTGGAGCTTGCATCAACTTGCCAGCCCCAAAAGGACTCTTGGAGAAGAGAAGGGAAGCATCTTCTCCTAGGTTCCAATCCCTGAGCTCTTGTTGGTGGCCCTGGGTTAGATGTTCACTTGCTCTGAGCCTCAGCTTTCCTCCTTGTAAAATGGGGATACCATTACCTCATTCATATAGTTGTTAGAATTAAATGAAATAAAATTCATCAAGTTTCTTGTACAGAATAGATGATTAATAAATGGGATGGGTCTGGAGCACCTGCCTGGGATGGAGCCACTGACTGACTATGACGCAGCAGAGAGTTCTATGTGCTTCCTAAAAACGCCAGCCTCTAGCAACACCTATGCCAGGGGACATCAGCAAAAAAGTAAACCCAGGGGTGCCAAGAAGCACTTGAGACCAGAGGAAGGATGCCCTCCCCATCGCTGGCACACAGCTAATCATGGAAAAGGAATTCTCTACCACTGGCAGCCACCAAGGAAATTAGGGACACCAGAGGCAAGAAAATTATGTTCAATTACAAAATACATTCCATTTTATAGCCATTTCTATTATCGGTTACTACTATAATAAATTACCAGAACTTTAGCAGCTTAAAACACACACTTACTATCATTTAGTTCTATGGGCCAGAAGTCCTATGGGTCTCGTAGGACTAGAATCAACGTTTCAGCAGGACAGCGTTCCTTGGTGGCAGCTCTGGGGGCGCATCCTTATCTTTGCTCATTCTGGTCTTGACAGTTCCGTGGGATTGTAAGACTGAGGTCCTTGCTGGTTGCTAACTGGGGCCACCCTGAACTCCTAGAAGACATTTGCTCTGTCCTTACATAGAGTCCCTACCTCTCAGAACCAGCCACAGGGCATGGAATCCTTCTCTCATGGCCCTCTCTTTGACTCCACCTCGCCTAGATGCATTTCTGTCTCTGACTGCACCCAGGGAAGGCTGTCTGCTTTTTAGGATTAGATTGGGCCCATTCAGATAATCCAGGATAATCTCTTTATCTCAAGATCCTTAATGTTAACCACACTTGCAAAATCCTGTTTGCTGTTAAGATAACATATTCACAGTTTCTGGGAATGAGAATGTGAACATCTTTGGGTTGGGGGAGTGGGCATCTTTCTATCAAACTATTATACATTCATCAGGCATTTATTTACTATCTTAATGGCCAAGTACAGTGCTATGTGCTGATTTGATGTTGGTATAAGGGGCATGGGGCAGGGAAGAAAGTCTAGGATGGGTGATGCCCCCCACTGGGATATCTGACTTAGAGCTTTGCCGTACTCCAGGGGATGCTGTTGACATAAAATACAGCGTGGATTGTAACTCTCACCTCTCACTCCCTTAACCTTGATGCCCCAGTCCTTGCCCCTGACTTATACAGGCTGGAGACCCAGCCTGAAATTGCTGGAGGTGTCTGAATAAGGTCATTCCAGTTCTCTGGGAGGTAGGAGCTAAGCTCACCAGGGGACTGAGTTGGTGACCCTGCTAGATCCAGGTTCAGCCATAGCAGAAAAAAAAGAGCAAGGTAGGACTTACAGCAGTCCAAACAGACCCCTAGAGACAGATGCTGCTCCTGCCCTTAGCCTTGCTTCCTGGCCTGGTTTTGTGGTTCCTGCGGGGACTAGAGAGGGAAATGCCCAGGTCCTCTTGGGCCCCTTGTAGCTCCATATCAGAATGGAAAACCTGTCACTAACTGAAGTCCCTTCCGGCTGAGGTTCCCCGGCCTATATTTTGCAGATCCAGGGCTCATCAGAGCCACCAATTTGCTGATCGGTTCTCAACCACAAGGATGGTGAGTCAGCACAGTGGTTGACTCTAAGCAGAGAGGATGCACCCTTCAGCAGGGCTCCTGGTGGGGCAGCCTCCTGATCAGCCTGTGCTGTGGTCCTGCCCCTCCATTTCTTCCAGTCCTGGACGTCCCTGGCCTGGCTGGCACCCTAGTCGCGCACCCAAGAAGCAGTTCAGCTTGCTGAGCACAGTGTTTCCCAAAACCATGGCATAAGAGGTGAAGGATCGACCAGGGAGGAAGTCTTCAGCCCAGTCTGACAAGCACAGGCCAACGTTTGGCCAATAGCAACTCAGGCTCTTTGCTCTAGGCCAAACTTGAAACATTAGTGTGCCGGTAGGTGTTCTGCCTTCCCTCCCTCTGCTCTAGAATTCAGATCTGGAAGCCAGGTCCTGACAGCTGGGATCCAGACACAGTCCCCATCGCAGCATCACATTCTGGCCAACCAGGCTTCCAGTGGCAGGAGCTGCCACCAGGAATGGGCACCAGTCCTCTCTCAGTTAAAAAGCCTTTGCTTCACACCACAAAAGCCAAAGTGCCAGCTGTGGTTGTCACTTCTGCTGCTACCGCTTAAAATGTGCTGGCAAGGGAGACTTTTAGAGAATGATTCCCCCACAAGCATAGCATTCCTTTTTTTAATCTTTCCTGTACCCCTCTTAGGGCTAAGTTACTGATGATAGCCCTGCGTGATACAGAGCAAGCTGGCAGCAAGGAGGAAAATTGTCAGCAGTGACAAGCTCCAGATGACAGTTATATGGCTTGGAAGGCAAGTCTTACTCTAAAGAGATCCTGCCCCCATCCCAGCTCTGGATTACTTAGTCTGATAGGTTTTCAGGGTATGACCCCAGTTTTCTGTTTAAGGACGTTGGCCCCAGATATGACTAGGAGGGAGTTTTCCTCCAATATCTTTCTGCAAAGATCACCATGACAATGACTAGAATAATAAATATCTATAATCACATGCAATCTTTAGCTTTAGTAATAGAGTGTGACAGAGAAATCTGCTGCCGCTGCTGCTGCTGCTGATAATGATGGCGATGATAAGGAAGACACAAGATAATCTGACCTTCCTCAGCCTCTGATGGCTGATTACAGGTAGATGTGGCTTCTGAAGCAAAGTTATATAATTCACCTCTTGTTCCTGATCCACTTTTAGCAAAACTTCCCTGGAAAGGACCTTGTACCTTCTTGAAGTATCCAACATGCAGTCATCTTTATGTTTTCCTACCAAGTTCCCACATTTCTGCCTCCGTGGGTTCTACAGTCTGAACCCCAGAAACAATTTCATAGTTCAAACATCTGGCAAGCTATTACATCAAAGGGATTGCAGATTCCCAACCTGGAATGGAAGAATCCTTGACTCCCCGCACCCGCCCCCCAATTCTGCTCCACCTCAAAACTGCCTACATCATCTCAACCACCCAACTTTTGGGAAACGGGTGAATTCCCTCTTCCTTTTCGTTGAGACTAGCCCAGGTCATAGACCCAATCTCTTTACTGGGGACTTAGGCTTATAATTTTGAGCACACAAAATTAATAGCAAAAATAAAGTCCCACGTTGTAGAACATCCTCAACTGAGGAGAGAGCTCATTGGTTGAGAGTGTTTGTAGTATCATGCACTGCCCAGGAATGCAGAGAACACGTAGCTCTGTCAGCTCTTATTGAGAGTGGAAGACAGCTCTTGGAATGTAGGGAAAAACTTCTATGGCTGTCATGGAAATAAAGATTCATGTTTTTTAAATAATGGAATCACAATGAATCAGACCAGAGTGACATTAAACTGGATGTCCCTGTCCTTAAAGTTGAAGGTGAGATCCTTTCAGGCAAGCAGGCAATGCTGTCACTGGGAGAGTCACATGTGTTCTGGGAAGACAAGGCTCCCAGCATAGAACATCCGGTAACTTCCCAACTGTTACACTATCTTTTAGGAACCCTTAACATAAGTGTCCAGTCATGTCCTGGAATTGGCCTAAGTTCCACGTGTGCTCTTAAAATGAACTTGAACCCTACTCTACTCCAGCCCACCAGCCTTCTCACTGTTCTTCCAACACCCCAAGTTTGTTTCTACCTTGGAGGCCTTACCCACTGTTGCCTGTGTCTGAAACATTCCTCCTTCAGCTTCTTTGTGGCTGAGCTCCTCTCACTGTTCAGGCCTCAGTTCAAATGTCTCCCCTCAGAGGTGATGATGTCTGATGCCCCCTTTGAGGTAGCCCACCCCCCACCAAGGGTTCACTATCCCACCTTCCCCTCTTATTTTCCTATCATTGTCTCACATGAGCTTAGGTCTGGTTTGCTTATTGTTTACTGTCTTGTGTCACCCTACACAAGTGTGAGCTCCGTGGGAGCAGGGCCCTTGCCAATCTTGTTCACTGCTGTGTTCTCAAGGTTCAGATGGTATCTGGCACATGGTGGGCAGCCAATGGAGTGTGGAAACACATATTCAGTCATACATGTTTGATGGGCTGGGAATCCCCAGAGGAGGTCAAATTGGAGGGAGAAAGAGAGAAAGCTGGACTCTGGGGGAAAATCCCAAGGGGACAAGGGCTCTGATGGAGACAGCAGGACCAGGCAGCCAGGCTCGAGTCTCCGATGTACATGGTTGTGTTACGTCATTCCCTCTCCACCCAGGAAAAAAGAGCACTGATGTGTAAACTAACTAGGGCCCTGCAAGCCTGTGATAGAAACTCCTTGGAGAAATCTTATCTTCAGAGAGCCTCCATGAAAACCTCTGGGAACCAAGACACTGGGTGCCGGCCCCAACAGTAACTACTAGGGAGTCCACGACAAGAGGCCCAGAAAAGCTGCCTGGTTTTCCTCCCCTTGCTGGATAGTGAGATATCAAGGCAGCTGGGGATGAAGGGGATCAAGCTTTATATATTTACTTACTTATTTGGACATGTCAGTGTTTGTTTATTGTATGTATTTAGTAATGCACAACGTGATGTTTTGATATACATAGTGAAATAATTACTACAGTCAAGCCAATGAACATATCATCATCTCACAGAGTTACCTTTTTCAGGGTGTGTGGTAAGAACACCTAAAATCTGCTCTCTAAGCGAATTTCCAGTACAGACGGTCCTTGACTTAATGATGGTTTGACTTAAGATGTTTCAGCATTATGACAACGTGGAAGAGATACACATTCAGCATGCTTCTTGACTTACAATAAGGTTATGTTAGAGAAGCATCTGTATATAATATAATATTATATAGTCCTTGTGCTGTGCATTAGATGTCAAGACTTATTCATCCTACATAACTGCAGGTTTGTACCCTTTGACCTACATCTCCCCCTGGTCCCTTTGGTGACTGCCAGTCTACTCTATTTTGATTATTTTTAGATTCCTCATATAAAAGAGATCATATGATATTTGTTGTTCTGTGTCTGGTACATTTCACTTAACGTAATGTCCTCCAGGTTAATCCATGTTGTCACAACTGGCAGGATTTCTTCCTTTTTAAGGCTAAATAATATTCCATTGTGTGTGTCACACACACACACACGCCACATTTTCTTTATCCAGTCATCTGTCAATGGACACTTACATTATTTTCATATCTCAACTACTGTGAATAATGCTGCTTTAGAAGCACAGTAAGAAGTTACCTGGAACCTTCTCCCTGCCACCACCCAACCCCGAGGCCTTGTCCTCAGTCAGGAAGAGGGAAGCCCGAGAAGAGAAAAAAAAAAAAAAAAAAGGAAAGACAAAATGGTATCTCTGTGAGCTTTAGAGATCGAGAAACAGCTAAGATTGGAATTCTCCCTGACCCATTCCAGAGTTTTCTGAGCTGCAACCCCTGCAGGCATACCTTGCAAGTCACATATTATAATTCCTATTTTCCAGGCAAAAAATTAAAGACTCAAAGTACAGTTGACTGGTTATAGAAATGTGCTTGTCTGACTGCCGGATTACCATCCCTCTGGACCTCCTGCCAGTATTAGAACCCTAATTTTTAAAGGCACCAGGTAGGCCATGCTCAGGGGAGGCTGAGCTGCTCGCTGCCAGTGTAAGGGAATCATGATTAAACTACGCCAGTGGTCTCAGCACTGGCTGCCCATTAGAACCATCCCAGTCTAGTTAAATCAGCTTATCTGGAGTGAGTCTAGGCCTCAGTAGTTTTATAAAGCTCCCCAGTGATTCAAAAGTGCAGCCAGGACTGGGATGGGCCAACCTAAACTACTCATGATAATTTCCATTCTCATTAGCATGGAGGGAGGGTTCTGGGAAAGCAAAATTCCTTTCTTTGAAACACAAACATATTGTGTTGATGAAACAGGCTGTGCTGCACCCCGAGGTGATGCCTAGAACTGTGGACACCATCTGGAGAACAAAAGCCAGCACACTAAAGTTGGCAGGCGAAAAAGAAGGGGAAAGCCCGGCTACTTAAGATATTATTGGACCAAGCTCACGCCTGTCATCCCAGCACTTTCAGAGGCTGAGGCGGGCAGGTCACCTGAAGTCAGGAATTCAAGATCAGCCTAGCCAACATGGTGAAACCTCATCTCTACTAAAAAAAATACAAAAATTAGCCATGCATAGTAGCAGGCACCTGTAATCCCAGCTAGCCAGGAGGCTGAGGCAGGAGAATCGCTTGAACCCGGGAGGCAGAGGTTGCAGTGAGCTGAGATCACGCCACTGCACTCCAGCCTGGGCGACAGAGCAAGACACCATCTCAAAAAAAAAAAAAAAAGAAAAAAAAGAGATATGATTGAAGAGATGAATTACCCAACCCTGAAACTGCTCTCCCCTGGACTTTCTGTGTTAAGTGAGTTAATAGTTTGATGTGGCCAGTTTTTGTTGGATTTTTTATTACTTGAAGCTGAGAACATTCTATGTGATGTAATCATACAGAAAGCAGCAGAGCTGAAAGTCAAGCCAAGTTCAACTCTGAGGCAGCCAACAGAAGCTAAGAGTGAGGAGAGACCAACAGATAAATGGGAGTTATTTGAATCAGATCAGCGGGTTTCTAGATGGTTTTTAACTATTAAAGATAGTTTGTTAAGGTTATGAAATTTGTTTTCTTCTTTTTTTCCTATTCATCAGAATCCCTACATGAAAATGAAGAACATCATCTAGTAATTAATTGCCAGGTTTAAAAATATAAAATTGGAGAAGAAGGCCAGGTTTGAAATTTGGAAGGTGGTTGAAATTAACAGCTAAATTTAAGAATCAGGATCGTCTTGGGTTTCAGTAAAACATCTAGTAAATTTATTCGTTTAGTCAATAACCTCAGTGACTAATGAGTCAAACCAGTTTTTCAGTCCAGTAATTTTTCATTTAGGGCCCCCAAATTAAATGTTAGAAAGGCCTCTTTCTAACATTTAGTCATTATAAAATAATCAAATCAGTGAAAAATCAGCCACCAGAAATAAAACTGCCTCTTGGAAGATTCTTATACTTATCTGTATCACCATATTCCAACAGGCAGCTTAAGGAAAGGGGTCTGTCTGTGCCTTTCAGTTCACAAGCAACCTTGAGGCGGCTAGAAATTTCCACAACAGTACCAAAGAACTGCCTGAAGGTGGCGCTCAAGGGCGATAGTAACAGAGTGTCTGATCTGGCAATTTCAGCATTTGCAAGAAGTCAAGCCAGTTTTTCTTTTCTTCCTGATAAAGCTAATTGCCTTGCATTAACGCACAGCATAAGACTTCGCAGCACAAAAAGAATAACGGAATTATAAAAGGTATAATTTAGAGGCTTTGTCAAGAGCTGTGATGAGCATATCCTAATAGGTATAAATGTTCTGAAGTACTAATGCTCTATTAAGAGGGGTTTCTGAAGGAGGAACGATGCCTGCATTAGTGTTCGGGCTCTGGAGAGGAAAAAGCTTTTTGGTCTGCAATTACTGGTCTCCTATTCTTTACTTTAGAACACATCTACTTGATGCTTGCTATTTTTTTCAGGCACACTTCCGCCCTCTTGTTTCACATGTACATTCACATGAGTAAAATATTGCTTTTTACACTTTGCTGGGTATTGAAGTTGCTGTCTGATGGAGAGGCTTAGATCCTCACCTTGAAGCAGCTTCCCCTAACACTAGGTCTGTGAAGCTCCAAAGTGCAAAACATGCTCATCTAGACAATACCACAAGGCCACCGACTTTGGATTTTCTGCCCTACTTCCCGAGCCTGCATCTCTGACTATTCTTTCCTTTGAAGCTCTATAAAAGTATGCACTCTTGCTTCCCTGTAGAGCAAGCTGCTCCTAGAATAGGAACTGCTAACACTTTCTCTTTTATTGCCTTGGCAGTAGCAGACCTCCTACCTCCCAATTCCATATCGCCACCGCCCCCCGAGCTCCAGTACTTTCCCACCTTGGGCTAGGACCAGCATGAACACATCTCCCAGGCACATCCCTTGCATTTAGAAGGCCCCAGCCCCTGACCTAAGGTTGCCCCGGTTCTTGGCTTTCTCCCTTGAAGATCAGGTTAAATCCTACTGAGAAGAGAGAAAGAAATTAAAGTTTATCTTACCTAAGGAGGAAATTCTTTCTGATCCCTCTACTTTCAAAGACCCTCCTCTGCACTGGACTGTGAATGCTGAAAGGCAGCCAGGATGGGAGCCGATAGAAATGGATTGCCAGGTAGCATTGGTTAGGCTTATGTCTTTCGTGGCTTCTAAAGCCTCATCTCCTATTAGCAGGAAGACTGGGCCTCCATATTCTTGCCCTTCCCCAGTCTAATAGCCTGGCCTGACTTCCTACCACCTGCCCCTTGAGATTTCTTTCCCCCAGAGCTGCCTCCAGAAGGAAGTAGGCCCAAAAGGGGAAAATCCAAAGTCAGACTTGTGGGGAGGGTATGAGCCACCAATGGGAACTGAGAACACAAAATTACTTTGGTAGAGGAGTGCGTTGTCCCTCCCCAGGACAGAGCTTGTCCCCTTCATCCACATGCATGTTTTGAATTAGACAGATGTAAACACAAATCTCCAATATCTCTTTGTTTCTGAGCAGTACATGTTACCCAGACTAATCACAGGTCATTGAAGGGGTTCAACTGAATGCAATGATCACATCTTTATTCTTCTTTGGAATGGCTCACAGTGTCCCATCCACAGGCAACTTCACAGCAAGAGGGAGGGCTGGCACAGCCTCATACCTGCTGCCAGAACACAGGGACAGGTAATAGTTTTCCTTACCTTTACATTTGAAATCCTCCTGTTGGGGGTTCATTTTGCCCACTGCCCAGACAGGCTGATTTATCGTGACAGAGGAACTGCAATAGAGAAACAGTTTAATTCATGCAGAGCTGGCTCAATGGGAGATGAGAGTTTTACTATTACTCAAAACAGTCACCCCCAAAATTTAGAGGCTGGGGTTTTTTAAGGATAATTTGGTGGGTAGGGGGCCAAGTAGTAGGGAGAGCTGACTGGTTGGGTCTGAGATGAAATCAGAGGCAGTCAAAGCTGTCCTCTTGGGCTGAGTCATTTCCTGGGTGGAGGCCACAAGACCAGATGAGCCAGTGTATTGATCTGAGTAGCGCCAGCTGATCCATCGAGTGCAGGGTCTGAAAACTATCTTGAGCACCAATCTGAGGTTTTACAATAGTGATGTTATCCGTAGGAGCAATTGAGAAGGTTTAGAATCTTGTGGCCTCTAGCTAGCTGCATGACTCCTACACCATAATTTCTAATCTTGTGGCTAATTTGTTTGTCCTACAAAGACATTCTGGTCCCCCAGCAAGAAGAGGGTTCATTTCGGCAAAGGGCTGTTATCGTCTTTGTTTCAAAGTTAAACTATAAACTAGGTTCCTCCCAACGTCAGTTCAGCCTATGCCCAGGAATGAACAAGGACGGCTTGGAGGTTAGATGCAAGATGGAGTCAGGTAGGTCAGATCTCTTTCACTGTCTTAATTTTCTTACTGTTATAATTTTTTGCAAAGGTGGTTTCAGTGTTTTCTCCAAATGTCTTCCAGTCAAACCCAGGAGGTAAGTAAGGCACGGAAGACCTACAGCTTAGGGCACCCATACAACTGTGCCCACCTCCCCACAGTGGACACCCCACAGCACTAGCCGCAGTTCTCCTGATCCTCACTAGAATAGGTCTTGACATATTTGTTCTTCCCAAATGTACTTGGAATTACCTAACATGCATTAGGCCCAGCTATGTTTATGGTGTTGCTCAGCTCCCTCCCACCAAGCTGATGCCTTCTGGGTGCTTCCTGTTGAGAGGGCTTTATGCATCATCTCAAGTCATCTTCACGATACCCCCAGACAGCAGTGCTGCTAGCATTCCCGTCTCACAGATGAGGACACTGCAGTGCAAAGAGGCTACACAACTTCCCAAGCAAATAAGAGCCATGGTAAGTTATGCGTAAAGCACATGGGAACACTGGTAAAGGAGTAAGTTAATAAAAAAAAAAAAAATAGTCATAACTAACGCTTCCTGAGCTCTGTGTATCAAGCCCTGTGCCAAGTGCCGCGTGAACTCCCTTTCCTTAAATCCTCGTATCAGCTGGTGTGGCAATTACGTCAGAAGCATGGGCAGGCTCTGCTATCAAGGAGAGTGACCACATTAAAAAAGGCACTATCTTTTGACCTTTTGCTCTATTATCTCTCGCTCTGACTGCTAATGTTTCAAACGCAGGTTGAACAGAACCAGCTTTCCCACTGCTTCCTCGAATGTCCTCTCATTCTTCACAACCATCATGTCTGGGATAACAGGTGGGCTCCCTGTTCTTCCCCTCCCAGAACCTCCAGCTGTGCCACTGGGAATTATTATTATTCCCAACTTAGAAATGAGGGAAGAGAAGCTCAGATAAGCTAAGTAACTTGCGCGAGTTCATTCAGCTTTCAAGGGAACAAGTCATGGTGGGGAAAGGGTGGTGTAAACCCAATGTCTGGCTCCAGAGCAAACAAAGAAGATTGGGGCATCTCAGGCAAAGGAAACAGCTCAGACAGAAGTATGAACACACGTGTTTGATTAAGAGCTCTAGATGAATGTGTACGGTGGAGTATAGGGCACTTGGTGGGCAGCAGTTGGGTAGTAAAGGAATTTGTATGTTGTAGAGGAGGAAAAAACTTTTCCTCTCCTCTCTCACGTTCAGCCTGTGGGGTCTGCAAATTAAACTGACAAAAGACAGATGAGCAAGACAAAAAAAAAGAGTTTATTTACACCTGCAACAGAGAGATTCAGTGAGGAGTAACTCATCCCAATAGACAGAGATAAATAGTTTATATACCAACCTTAGCTAGGGGGCTAGGGAGGAGTGTCAGGGCTTCAGTGAGAAGGTATAGAAGGTTCTATCAGGCTTTTTGATGTGAATAGAATGGGCAGTCTATCTCCCTGGCAGCTGAATTCACAGGGAAGACCTCAAGGGAGGGCTACTGACAGCTGTATTTTCTGAGAGGTTCTGCTTTACAGCTTTTAGAGAAGTTCAGATAGTAATTTCTTTCTGCATCTTCTTTAGCTTAAATGTTTTCTCTTTAAAATATTATGTTGGTACAAAAGTCATTGCGGTTTTTGACATTAATGGCAAAAACCGCAATGACCTTTGCACCAGCCTAATAATCTTGATACCAATTACAGGGGTTTTGAGTGGTTTCCCACCATGCCTTGGTAAAACATGGCTCTTTATCCTTCAGCCAGAGCTTTTTAAAGCAGTGTTTTGATGTGATTTGTTCTACTGATCACTAAAACCTTTGGCCGGGATATATCAAAATAATTTAATTGATTTAGTTAATTAGCAAAACCCATAAGAAAGGATAACAGCACTATTATCCCACTTATGTGAAGAAGGAAACCAAGGCAGAGAAGTTAAATGATGTGCAAAGGATTGTGGATTATTAGTCACAAAGCAAAAATCTTGTGACCTGGTCTTCCAAATCCTCGTCCTGAACTCTGTCCAAGAAAGCAGCCAATCGGCACGCACTTGCTCCTGTGCTAAAACACAGCAAGAGCTCCAACCCCTAGTTACCCCCGCCCTTGCCACATTCAGGGCCTACTTGAGCTGCATTACTTATGTGCTGTCTCTTCCACAGTTTAGCAGAGAAATGCCCGCCACTCTCAGTGTCTTTTGTGTTTGTAGGTGGAAATATTTATTTATAAAGCAAGAAAGAAAATTCAGAGCCCAGCTGACTTTGCCATCCTATGAGCCTCTGAAGTGCCTGTTGTACTTTCCCTCTCTAGGTCAGAGCAAAAAAATAATTCAACTTCAGCAAACTGAGTGACTGCATTTCAACAAGTTTAAAGCATCTCATTGAAGAAAATACACCTCAATCTGGTTTGAGATCCTCGGCAGACTTTGTCACCCTATCATGTTGGGTAAATCCTTTGAAGAATTCTTAGAACCTCGTCACAGGAAAGGGTGGCTTAGGGGCCTCTAGCTGTTCTCTGGGCTCCTTTGAGCTCAGAGTTTTGATGTTAGGTGGGACCAAGAAAAGTTGTTTGCAGGGAGGGAGGAGGATGGAAGGAGTGGCAACCACGGGCTAGAACACCAGTCATATAAAACCTTGGCTAGCCAACTATATGACTTCTGAGGACAGAGGGCCCCTTCTTCATACACGGCTATGTCCCCAGCCCCCAGCATGGCACAATAAATATATTTTAATATAGTTCAAATATATTGCTGACTAAGCAATGAAGAAAATAGGAAGAGGGGACTCAACCAGGACCCCGGAGACAGTGGACTGGGGAGGAGTCCTGGTCCCAGCCCCCCAGTTACATGGCCTTGGCCAAGTTATAGAACTTCCCTAAGCCCATTTCTCCTCTAAAATGGGGGTCATAGGAACATCTACCTAACAGATATTGGGGCCAAGGGAAGACTTCCCCATCACCTTCTGATGTCTCGCTGGAAATTGCTGACAAAAGCTGATCAATAGGAGACAAGGAAGACACATGTATTTGATCATAGTTTTACATGACACCGGAACTTTCAGCATGAAGGCCCAAAGATACAGGGGGAACTGTCTATTTTATGCTTATGTTCAACAAAGTATGGACAGAAAGGGTCTGATCTAACACTAACTGACTGGGGAATCCCAGCGCTGTCCGTTTCAATTCTTCTGGGTCTCTTGTGCAGTATTTCTTCCTACTGGGTGTGGGACAGGACCCTCTCTAGAATGGGGGTCTTATGACCTACAGTCAAACAAGGCAGGTCAGATAATTTCTTCATGGCCAGTTTTTACATAGAAAGAGAGTAGGAAAGTTAAAGTAATATTTTTAGGTTATGGCTGGCTTGGAGGAAAAGGGTTCTGGCTTCTATTACCCACTTTGAGGAAAAGGGATTCTAGTTTCTATGGTTAGCCTTGGGAGAGAATGAGAGGCCAGAGACAGGAGGGCAGGAGAAAGTCAGAGAGAAACTGTTGCTTCTGAGGCCTTCATTTCGGGGTATTGTTTTCTAAGACCCTACACATAGTACCCATGAGAATTGAAGGAGAAACCTCATAGAAACACTTAGCCTGGTATCTGTCACCTACCAAGTGCCCAATACATGTTAGTTATTATTAATTAAAAATTCAAGATTGTCCTCTCTGATCCCAAAAAGTCTGTCGTCTCAGTGAACTTCCATATTTTTTTTCTTTCTTGTTCCTAGAAATGGTATTTGCAAGATGGGTGTATTTGTACATCTTTGTTCACCACCAAACAAACCAAAACCATTTCCTCATCCAGTTCATCAGTTCCTCATAAACAAAGCACAACTTCTCAGCCAAAAGTTTGTCATCAAAAGCTTGCTTTCTTCATTGTTTAACTCAGTTGTGTTGTGTTTCTTATTTTCTGGGAAATGTTGTTTTCCTTAGGTTCTCTTCCCCAGAGCCAGCAGTCAGGCACCACTGTTTCCATCTCACTAAGCACATCATGGGCATCCTGGGGAGATAATGGATTCCAGAGAGCAAGGGGCCACTTACATGGAAGAGCCCGGAGTCTCTGGGTAAAGGGTGACAGTGCAGAAACCTCACTAATGCACTCTTTCCATTACCATTCTGCAATTTTTCCTGTCTCCCACTATTACCTTCGATTAAGCTTTACTCTTTAAAACCCTTCATCTGCCCCGGGGTCATTATCTTTCATCTGACACAGCAGTCGGCAGCCAGAGATGGCCCTGGTTTGGGGCCGGATAATGTTTTAGAAGCCTCCTTAACATGGTTCTTTACCTTGAATGCTTTCAGCTTTAACAAAAGCCATTTGAACACGGGTCTGGAAAAAGTGATACACTTGAAGAAAAAAAAAAAAAGTCACTGGCTTTGTGTTCTGTTCCCTGGAGGTGGGCAGGCCAGAGTGGAGGTAGACCACTGAATTGATTTGTTTGGCAACTGATTTAGCAGCTATGGGTAGATTCTTGAATTTTCTTTGGTGTGTCGTTTTAACTCATTTTGTGTCCTGACAACTCTGAAAACCCGGACTACTCCAGTAGCTCTTTCACCAGCCAAACCTGAGAAGAGAGAAACTGAGGTGGGCCAGAACTGATAAGAAAGCTGTGCTATGACCCCAAGAGAATCTCACTCTGGAGCACTTTTCTACCAAAATGTTGGAAAATCTTTTATTTTCTAACACTCTGTTTCACTTCCCCACACTCCCACTTGCATCTTCCAGAAATAATTGAAATCCTGGTCCTTAGTCTCTACATCATTTAAAAGTGTCTGCTCCTGTAATATGCGGGTGCTGCCACCAGATGGCACCAGAAGTCACAACTCTATTGGTATACTATGTGCCAGACACCTTGCTGGGCATTAAGAATCCAGTAGCGAACAAAAAAAGACAGGGTCCCAACCTCTCTCTCTGAGTCAAGCAGGAAGGCAGACATTAAACAAAATATTATAAATATTTGAATGACAGTGCTGAGAGGAAGTGTCCAGAGGCTAATCCTGGGAGTGGGCGGAGACAGCAAGGTTCACACATGTTCTATGGCCCTGCCCGCATTCTCCAGCCACCTTGCAGTTAGGCGAGGCCTTGTGACCATCGAGGCCAATGAGATGTGAGTGAAAATCATATGGGACCCCTTACAGCCAAGGTAGAGAAAAGTGAGTATAATTTCTCTATGCTGGTCTCTTCCTTTGCTGTGGTAGCTGGTAACATGATGGGTGGCAGAGCCTCTGTCAGCCTGAATCCCTGGGTAAGTATGTGGAGGACAGCCATCACAGAGTCATCACTAACCCCATGCTTCTTGACCCCAATCCTCCACAGCCCATGTTGGATAGGTAGCACAAATTGTTATTGAATTAAGCCATAAAGTGTTGGGGGTTGCTTCTGCAGGTATGTCAGTCTGCCTAAGGACTAACTTTCTAGCTGCAGAGATGGAACTAAGAGTGGAGTCTTTCTCCTCTAAATGAGTAGGCCTTTGCATAAGCAGCACAGACAGATGAGGGATGGAGGAAACAGAAGCAAGCTGCATTGCCACCACCTATCCTCCTGGGACCAGTGAGAAGGAGGGGACTTCCTAACCAAAAAGGCTAGGAAAGCCTACAGGGTCTTAAGCATTTCAAGCAGCATACTGAGCACATGATAGCAGACCAAAAGGGTATGATTATTTCAGCAGACCCAGGTTCTGGCCAGGGGAGAGCAGAGCTTGATGTAGATGATCTCAGTAGGGGTAGCTTGTAGACTTTTCCCAGGCTGCCCACAGACATGGCCGTGGGGTCTCTCTACTTACAACAGCCACGAACATAATGAAAAAAAAAAAATAGGTAGGTAGCCATGTGGTTAGTGGGGCACCAATTACCCCATAAATCAATTTGCTTGTTTGTGTGGAGTGGGGGTTGTTGGAGCTTCTTATTTTGATATAATTTCAAACAAGAGAAAAAAATGGAAGAATCATAGAAGGAACTTCCACATACCCTTCACCAAGATTCACTAGTCCCCTTAAAAGGTTACTAAAAACCAAGTAATCTCTTTCATACCCAACCTAGCTATAATGCCTAACTCAAACTTCGATATTAAAGTTTCATGAGTCAGCTTTATATATAAGATATGCAAAACATGATAGAGTACTGATATGGTTTGGGTGTGTCCCCACCCAAATCTCAACTTGAATTGTATCTCCCAGAATTTCCACATGTTGTGGGAGGGACCTAGGGGGAGGTAATTGAATCATGGGGGCTCATCTTTCCCGTGATATTCTCATGACAGTGAATAAGTCTCACGAGATCTGATGGATTTATCAGGGGTTTCCGCTTTTGCTTCTTCCTCATTTTCTCTTGCCACCACCATGTAAGAAGTATAAGAAGTACCTTTCACCTCCTGCCATGACTCTGAGGCCTCCCCAGCCACGTGGAACTTTAAATCCAATTAAACCTCTTTTTCTTCCCAGTAACGGGTATGTCTTTATTAGCAGTGTGAAAAAGGACTAATACAAGTACGCTTAATATATAGTTATTTTATATTTAAAAAAGTAACACTCATTGGAAAAATAGGCAGAGGCCATAAGTAGCCATTTGAAAAAAGAAACAGAATGAACAAAATTATGAAAAGTTCAACCGCTCTAGTAATAAATGTAAATTAAAACCTTATTTTCCACTTAGCAGACTAACAAGTGTTTATATGTATAATTGTACTTGTGTTGGTGATAGTATGAGAAAATACTATCACGCTGTTTCTGGAAATTGGTTCAACGAATGATGTAATTGGCTTGTCTGGCAACAAATATCAAAAAAAAATTTTTTTAATACAAAAAAAATTTTTTTAATACAAAAAAAAAATTTTTTTAATACAAAAAAAAAAATTTTTAGCACAGCAATCTTAATTCTAGGAAGGTATCTGAGGGAATAGGCAAACAAATGTCCCTGACCCACCCCAAGAAGCAGTGTATCTATTGGCTGGGCGCGGTGGCTCACATCTGTAATCCCAGCAGTTTGGGAGGCCGAGGCTGGTGAATCACGAGGTCAGGAGATGAGACCATCCTGGCTAACACGGTGAAACCCCATCTCTACTAAAAATACAAAAAATTACCCGGGCGTGGTAGTGGGCGCCTGTAGTCCCAGCTACTCAGGAGACTGAGGCAGGAGAATGGCGTGAACCCAGGAGGTGGAGCTTGCAGTGAGCCGAGATGGCACCACTGCACTCCAGCCTGGGTGACAGAGTGAGACTCTGTCTCAAAAAAAAAAAAATAAAAATAAAAATAAAGAAAGAAAGAAAAAGAAGAAGAAGAAGAAGTGAATCCATCATAACATTATCCAAAAAAAAAAAAAAAAAATCAGACTGAAGGGACTTTGGTCAATTAAATGTGTTTTGTAGAAAGCACTAACACCACCTACATAGCACTTATAGAATGCCTGGCTCTGTTCTTAACTCTTTGCATATATTAACTCATCTAAGCCTCCCAACAGATAGGTACTACAATTACTGTCAGCATTTCACAGATGATGGAACTGAGGAACAGAGAGGTTCACTAACCAGGTCATAAAGCTAGTCAATGCAGAGCTAATATCTGCATCTAGGCAGTCTGGTCTGAGTCAGCTCTCTTAGATGTACATTATACAACCTTTCATAGGGTGTATAAGCCTCTCTCTGCAGCTACTAAAATGACAAAATAGATTGTATTCACTGTCATGAAAAATGTTCATAATATATGCATGAGAAAAGTCGATTATGAAACATTAAGTACAGTTTGAAACCATTATTTTAAAAGGAATTATATATACATGCATATAAGAATGTATGAAAAATGGCCAGGCACGGTGGCTCACACCTGTAATCCCACCACTTTGTGAGGCTGAGGCAGGCGGATCATGAGGTCAAGAGTTTGAGACCAGCCTGACCAACATGGTGAATCCCCATCTCTACTAAATATACAAAGATTAGCCAGGCATGGTGGTGCATGCCTGTAATCCCAGCTACTCAGGAGGCTGAAGCAGGAGAATTGCTTGAACCCGGGAGGTGGAGGTTGCAGTGAGCCAAGATCATGCCACTGTACTCCAGCCTGGGTGACAGAGCGAGACTCTGCCTCAAAAAGAGAAAAGAATGCATAAAAAATTTCCTCAAAAGATTAACAGGGTTGGAATTGTGGGAGAAATTTACTTCCTTTACATCTCTTTATTTGCTAAGTTTTCTGCAATGATCATATAATTCTTGTAATATAAAATTTTAAATGAATAATTCTGCTACTCAATCCTGCTTTCTCCTTTGTCCTTCCACAAATAGTCTCAGGGACACTCCCTAATAAATATCCTGCAGACTGACCTTTATCTCAGAGTCTGCTTCCCAGAGAATTCAGCCTCTGAAGCATCCCAACAGTGCCAAGAGTGGTTCAAGAAAGCAGGCAATGAAATGATGCTTAGGAGCTGGCTCACTCATCACCTGGCTAGCAATGAAGACCCCATCACTGGGGGCAGAGGAGCATAGACAGCCCCTGTTCCAATGACTAAAACTTCCTCTGTGGTGAATTAGAATGGTGCATAGGGAAAAGGGAATACAATAGCTGGTGCTATGTACTTAGTGTTAGAATAATACAAGGGAAAGAGTAATCTTAGGAAAGTGAGATAGGATGCTGTTGCTATACTCCATTGAAGCTTTACCGAAAGAATTTAGCTCAACAAAAGGCTGAGAGCAATTAATAGGCTATTGAAAGCCAGCGTTAAAGTCAGAGGGTCTTTAGGAAGGTAAAGAGGCTTTCCTCACCTGAAGAGAGAGGGCAGGAAAAGTTGAGGCCCAGGTACAGACCCATGTCTTAATAGTGATTTTTGCCAGAACTCCAGTGAGGGTTAAAACTCTTAATCGAGGCAGGTCTGTTATGTCAAAATTAGGAATGTGGTTGGGGAAAAATGAATACTGACCTGTGAGGTGAAATGGAATATATGGGTTGATTTTCCCCACACTCTTGAGTTCCCAGATTCCTCTAAATCTTTTCCATCTGAAGAAGAAAGTGAACCACCTCTCTCTGTTAAGAGCTAGGACCACTCCCTTACTTGAAGATAATGCAGAGGCCTCTATCTCCCCTCCGGGCCACTGGGCCTCTAACTGTGTCTTCTAATTAGGAATAGGTTGCAGCTTAACCTAGCTGCAGATATGCTGGGCCTGGCAAAAGAGAAAAGGGACTAAACACCAAGGAGACCCACCTAGCGTGTCCACACATGGGACTGGATTCTGAGTTACTTGATCAAAGAGGCTAGAACATAATACTGAATAAGAAAAATGTCAACAAAATAAGTCAAACTCTGTAAAATATTTGAAGGGATTCATTCTGAGCCAAATACAAGTGACAAAGGTTCAAGGCATAGTCTCACGAGGTCCTGAGAACATATGACCAAGGTGGTTGGGTTACAGCTTGATTTTATACATTTTAGTGGAAAGAAATTACAGGCAGACATTAATCGATACGTGTAAGGTGTACATTGGCTCAGTCTGGAAAGATGAGACAACTCAAAGTTGGGGGTGGTGGGCTTCCAGGTCATAGGTGGATTCAAAGATTTTCTGACTGGCAGTTGGTTGCAAGAGTTATTAATCTAAAGACTTGGAATCAATAGAAAGGAGTGTCTGGGTTAAATTAAAGCATTGTGGAGACCAAGGTTCTTATTATGTGGATGAAGCCTCTAGGAAGCAGGCTTCAGAGAGAATAGAGGGTAAATGTCTCTTGTCAGACCTAAAAAGGCACTAGATTGTTAATCTCTCCTGGATCAGGAAAAGACCTGGAAAGGGAAAGGGATTCTCTACAAAATATAGATTTTCCCCATAAGAGACAGCTTTGCATGGCCATTTCAAAATATGTCCAAGAAATATATTTTGGAGTAAAATATTTTGACTGCTTTCAAGGCCTGCTATCTGTCATGTGATGTTATCCTAGAGTCAGGTTGGAATTTAGTATCTTATTGCTACAAACAGTCTGTTTTGTCAGTCTTCAGATCTCTGTTTCAATCTTAATGCTGGTCTGTTGTGCCTGGACTCCAAAGGGAGACGAGTGTCTAATGAGGCATGCGGAACTCCCCCTTTCCATCATGGCTTGAAGTAGTTTTTCAGGTTTACATGAGAATTCACTTGGCAAAGAGAAGGGATCCATTCAATCAATTGAGGGACTTATAATTTCATTTTTGGCTTATAAAAAGTTTATTGGTTTAGGAGTATGTTTCTGAAATGCAGATTTTAACATTCTGGCAAGGACCCTAAGCAATGGTATATTCTAGTCTCGAGGCTATTTCTTAGATGCATGGGAAAAGCAATGGCTCCCACTAAAGGAGGGTGAAATGCCAGAATTACTCTAGCAGCTGCTGGAAGAAGGGATTGAAAGATTCACAGAAGTGGGCATGCTGGAGTAGATCTACCACGTGAGGCCAGGATACTCACCAAATGATTACAGTGCACGGAAAAGCCATAAGCAGTACAGATGCAGGCACACCAGCATCACTAAAAAGCACAGTGATGCCTCTTCTTCATAGGTCATTAGTAATGGTAGAAAAGGTGATCACAGAACACAGAACTAAGCTAACCGATAGCAATAGAGATGATCACAATCACCCTGCTACCCAGTGGGGGTAGAGGGAGTAGAGGACAGATGATGATGTGTAGCTGTCAAAAATCAGGTAGATCCAGTGATCACAATGAACAGCAAAGTTGGAGCAGTCCAGAGGGCCAGGCCAAGACAGCTATGGAGACAGTTAAGAAAATACAGCATTCCTAGGAGCAAAATAGATGGACAGTTAACAGAGAACTCTTCAATTTACCATCAAAATAAACCAAAAATGAATGATCAAGACACTGAAGGGGCTGGGCACAGTGACCCATGCCAGTAATCCCAACATTTTGGGAGGCTGAGGTGGGTGGATCACTTGAGGCCAGGAGTCCAAGATGAGCATGGGCAACATGGTAAGACCCTGTCTCTCCAAAAAAAAAAAATACAAACATTAACTGGGCATGGAGGTGCACACCTGTAGCCCCAGGTACTCGGGTGGCTGAGGCAGGAGGATTGCTTGAGCCCAGTATGTTGAGGCTGCAGTGATCTGTGTGAGGAAGCCTGGATGACAGCATGAGACCCTGTGAAAAGAGAGAGAGAGAGAGACAGAGAGAAGGAAGGAAGGAAAGAAGGAAGGAAGGAAGGAAGGAAGGAAGGAAGGAAGGAAGGAAGGAAGGAAAAAAAAAAAAAAAAAAAAGAGGGCAGTTGCCCCAATAAAAAATCCATGATTTCTTGCCCAGTTATTGGAACTAACCCAGGTTTTAGACTTGGAACCCAGTGATGGAAGGTGAAGCCAAGTTCCCAGAAGGAAGGACTTTGCAAAAGAGAATCTACAAATGGCCAATAAAAACATAAAAAGCTGTTAACATCAGTTGTCATCAGGAAAATACAAATTAAAACCAAGATGAGACACCATTCCCACTAAAGTTACTCATATCAAAAAGTCTAGCATTACCAAATGTTGGCCAAAATATGGAACACTTGATTTAGGATCAAAACTCAAACTCACATTCATCAGGTGTGAGTCCTTGCAGAGTCAAAGTATACACCAGAAACTAATACTGCCCTCCCCAAGCCCCAAAGAAGTATGCAAAGGGTTCAGGGTAGAAGCACCTGCTGCTGTGGCCTTTTTTTCGTATATTAAAAAAAAAGACTTTCATCTCTTTCTGGAAATACGTAACCTCTGAAAAAATTTTGGTGGGTAACCTTCTGGACTTTTTTTAATACTATGAAAACTGTTTAGTAGCCTATTTTTTAGACCTAATTTTAGACTACAAAAATTGAGAAGGTGGCACAGAGGGTTCTCATGCCCATCTCACCCAGTTTCCCCTATTATTAACATCTTACATTAGAATATTAGATATATTTGTTATAATTAATGAAGTAATATTAATACATTATTATTCATGAAAGATCATGTGTGGTTTTTTTCTTTTCCTTCTAATTGCCTCTGTTTTTCCCTAATGTCCTTTTTATGTTTCAGAATTCCACCCAGGGTACATAGGACATTTAGTCCTTATGTCTGCTTAGGCTCCTCTTAACTGTGGCAGTTTCTTAGACTTACCTTGTTTTTGATGACCTGGACAGTTCTGAGGAGTACTGGTCAGGTGTATCAAAGGATGCATCTATAGCGGAATTGGTCTGTTGTTTTCTTGTGGTAAGACTGGGGTTATGGGGCTCCACTGACTTTTTTCTTTAATCAAGGATTTGGATCACTTGGGGGCTAAACTTTGAAAATGGTCCCAATTACTGACTGAAGAGAGAGTTATTTCTGATCTCAGGAAAACGTATCTCTTGCCGCTTTAGTGGGCTGAGCTACCGTTTAAATTCTGAGTCAAAAATAATAGAAAAGAAAGCCTTTGAAAATTTGCTTTTTAAAAAGACCTCCTCTTTGTACTGCAGAACCTATAAAGAAACCTCTATCACGATGTGCTTTTATTTAATTAACATTTGTTTAAAAAGTACTGCTCCCCTGTATTCCACAGGCATATAGGTCATCTTGCAGTTCAGCAAAGAGATTTTTCTAATCACTTTATAATCGTTGTGTTTTAATGAAATTCCGAGGAGCAATTAGTTTTTATGAAGGTAACTGGCATTTGAACATCACTTGTGATTGAGATTTTGTTTTACTTTTCTTTCAGCACAAAAGTGGAAGTGCATGATAGAGAAGAAAAATCAGTGCACGCTTAATTGGCTTTCAATAGAAAAGCAGGCAGCTGCTCTTCTTGATATATACATTTGTGGCACTTTTTTATCTTGTAAATATCTCAAGCTAAATAAATGAAAAGAAATTTTGAGGAACAACAGTTTGCTGTATGAAAAATATGAGTTTTCTTTAAAGTACAACTTACATACAGTAAAATATACAAATCAGACATCAATTTGATGAATTTTGAGAACTATAAACCCATGTGTCTTCTATCCCAGACTAAATAAGGAACATTTCTATCATTGCAGAAAATTCCCTTGTGCCCCTTTCCAGTGAATTTACCCTTCTTCCTCCCCAGAGAAATAACTTTCTGATTTTCATCACCAAGGGTTTGTTTGGCTTATTCCTGATTTCATATAAATGGAATCAGACTGTAAGCTTTTGTGTCTAGTTCTTTCAATTACTATAAGATATTGAGACTAACCAGCCATAATAGCATCAATGCCCAGCTCAAAAGACATAGCTCCACTGGCCTCTATGCCCAGCAGGCCCATCTGTAATTTTTTTTTTACTTTACTTTTATTTTATTTTTGAGACAGAGTCTCTCTCTGTCACCCAGGCTGGAGTGCAGAGGCACAATCATGGTTCACTGAAGCCCCCACCTCCCAGGCTCAAGCAATCCTCCCACCTCAGCCTCCCAAATAGCTGGTACTATAGGCACATGCCACCACACCTGGCTAAATTTTTTGTTGTTGTTATTTTGTAGAGACAGGTCTCACTGTTTTGCCTGGGCTTGTCTTGAATTCCTGGGCTCAAGTAATCCTCCTGCCTCAGCCTCCCAAAATGCTGGGATTACAGGCGTGAGCCAGTAGACCCAATCCATCTGTAATCTTCTGTTCATCCCCGATAACTTTCTTTAGCTGGGATACTGAAATCTAGGGCATCTCCAGAAGAAGGGTCTGGGAGACATTTAAGACTGAGAAGCAATTGAGAGAATTCAGGCCTAGAAAACAGACTTAGGAGAAGGAAGAGAGAAGAAAAAGGGGGACAAATAATGGTCATACAATATTAGGTCTGTCATCTGAAAGGGGAAATAGACTTTCCGTGTATAGTTCCAGAATTAGAACGCGTGGGTGGAAATTACTGGGAGGCAGTTTTCAGCTCTATATAGAGAGGAACATCTTTCAACAACAGGTCACTGGGGTACCTTGAATGGTAGTTAAGTTTCTCATCACAGGAATTGTTCACAACAAGGCTAATATCCATTTGTCATAGATGCTGTTAAAGGAAATCCCCCATTAGGTAGGTGAGAACATCTTCCTATGTCTTGTGGCTTTCAATTTAGACAAAGGTAGGCTTCACCTCCTTTACCTCCACTTTATACTAGCAGGTCAGTGCTGGGTTTTTTATTTTGTGTATTTTATATTGGCAAGAAGGTCATATGATTTTCACCCCATGTACCTTAGAACCAGCTGCTGCCATGAAAACTTATTAAGCCTAAGTATTCAGAATTCAGGATGAATTCTGTGTTTTCATTTTCTCTCTCTCTCTCTCTTTTTTTTTTTTTTTGAGACAGAGTCTTACTCTGTTGCCCAGGCTGCAGCGCAGTGGCGCAATCTCGGCTTACTGCAACCTCCGCCTCCCGGGTTCAAGTGATTCTCCTGCTTCAGCCTTCTGAGTAGCTGGGATTACAGGCATGCACCACCATGCCTGACTAATTTTTGTATTTTTAGTAGAGACGGGGTTTCACCATGTTGGTCAGTCTGGCCTCGAACTCCTGACCTCGTGATCTGCCTGCCTCGGCCTCACAAAGTGCTGGGATTACAGGTGTGAGCCACCATGCCCAGCCTGTGTTCTCATTTTCAGAGCATTCACTATAAGAAAGAGTCCTTCCTCTATCTTGCTCCCCAGTGAGCCTGCTGGATAGCCACAGGCAGCGTGAAGTCGTCATCCCCCACAAACATGAACACAGCACCCACAAGGGCAAGTGCTACTGAAGGGTTTGCTCTGCCCTCTTTCAAGATCCAGCTTGCCATTGAAATTAAAACACAGAGCTCGGCAAATCTTTTGCAAGTCATCCTCAGTGAGTTGGATAAAGGCAGAAGAGAAAGTAATGAGAAGAGAGGAAATGTTTATAAGAGGAGCGGCTGTCCCGCAGGTAGCTGAACAGTCTCCTTAATCTTTCTACAACATCTGCACCCACCTTTCCTTCTCCAATTTCCAGCCCATGGTCGTTAGCCTAGATCCAGCCCCCGCTTTAGATATCTCAGTATAAACTCCACCCAAAGCAGCTGTCCTCAGAAGAAAAGAAAGCAGAGGAAATAAGTTGTTTATTCAGCAGACCCAAGTTGACCTCTTTGACCTACAAATCTCAATTTATTTAAAATTATTATTATTTTTTTTGAAACAGGGTCTCACTCTGTCACTCAGGCCGGAGTACAGTGGCGTGATCTCAGCTCACAGCAACCTTTGCCTCCCAGGTTCAGGCAATTCTCCTGCCTCAGCCTCCCAAATAGCTGAGATTACAGGCACCTGCCACCACATCCAGCTAACTTTTGTATTTTTAGTAGAGATGGGGTTTTGCCATGTTGGTCAGGCTGGTCTCGAACTCCTGACCTAGGTGATCTGCCCGCCTTGGCCTCTTAAAGTGCTGGGATAATAGGCATGAGCCACCGTGCCAAGCCCAAATCTCAATTTTAGCAAGTATCTTCATTGTCTTCATAGTTTGTCCTTTGCATTTTTCCTCCTCCACCTGCTTTTTAGCTTTAATCTATCACAAAAATGTTTCAAACAGCTATATCATGCCTAGAACTTCCCTTCCCTTTCTCAAGGCCACCATCCCTGGGAAGCCGGTCCATGAACCTCACCCGCTTGCTTCACTCTCTGACTCCACCTCTCACAGTCTGTAAACAGCCAGGGCATGCAAGTGTGACCTCATTTACACATTGCCTTACACACATAGCAAAGTTGTTTTTAGGAATATATGTTATGTTTCATAATACCTCAACTCAACAGAAATCTCATTTATTTTTTAATCTATATACATTCAGCAACGTGATTTTGACAGTGAAAGCAGAAAGGCCTCCCACATTGCAGCCCCAGGTGATTCATGGAGAGAAACCACTCCCAATGGCTGCCCCCTGGGAGGCCTGGTCAAGGCGGCTCTCCCAGTCAAGAAAGATCTCATGAGGCTCTCCTTCCACCCAAATATTTACATGAGGCTCTGCCCTGCCACGCCCCTTCAGGAGACCAGATGGGCATGACAGAGCTAAAAGAGCACATGGATGAGCATGCAAAAGAGCTAACACAACCTTGACTTTTAAGAGCTGATTCTGCTTTCAGAGACCATCTAGTCAGCCCATTCACCCAGAGAGAGGAAATGGCATTCACCCAGTGCCTACCTGTTAGTAAGGGGGCAGAGCTGGGGCAGAAACTCACATTTCCCTATTTGTGATTAACTCATCTTATACAATGAGCTAAACATGGATGAACAAACGTTATTGTATCAGTGGGAACTGGTGTATCACACAAACTGGGATTGACTTGGTCAAGCACTACTGTCTGACATGGACTCCCTAAACCCCAGTTTCCTCTTCTGTGAAATGGGATATTCACACCTACCTTATGGCGTTTGTAAAGACAAAAAGGGCAGAAGGCATGGAGATGGGCTGCTGCCTATTGACATTCACTATTAAAAGATTCCCTGCTCTTTTGTTGCAACTCAGCCAGCCTCTAGCATTCATTTCAGGTCTGGTGTCTCCCTAAAACATACCAAAAATTGTCTCAAACATTTGAAATATGATTAACTTTATGGGCAACATTAAAATCCTCCTCTTTAAAGTGAATATTTTTCACATTATCTTTCTGCATCATCTGGGCTAGTCAAAGTTAGAGGACATTTTTGAACGTGTTTTGTGACTCAGCTGCTGTTTGAAACATCTGGGGCTTTTTTTCACCTTTGAAGAACACAGTGCCTCTTACTTTTACGTCTTGTAGAGCATCAAATACACTGGCAGATTGGCTAAGGTAACACACATGCAAAAAAAAAAAAAAATTGAGTGAATGATGCCTGGATGGAAACTTCTCCCCGAGAATCTCTTACTTTAGTCTCCAAACATACTCATAGAGGATAAAGGCCCTGCCAGCACTGGGAGGGAACAATAGAGAGGGAGGGAGAGAGTACTCTTCCTTTGTAGGAGGTGGGGAACAATGAGACTCAGAGAGATATAGAGTAATCATGCTTTGGGTTGGGGAAATGGGCCCAGAGCATAGCCTGAGCTTCACGACATCGCCATATGTTCCCTGGCTGAGAGGTGACTCAGAGAGGCAGGAGTTGTGGAGGAGGTGAGGCCATCCACTATTGACCTAATCTGCCAACAGGCAAGGCCAAGTAAGTGGGCCTGCTGTTCCCCACACCCCCAGTCCCCAACAAGCATACAACACATACTCACACCCCGAAGCTGCAGCCTGTTCTCTCAGGACTTCCCCTTCAAAGCTGCCTTAGTGCTCTTCGTAACCTGATTTCACTTCTAAAAAACATGCTGTAGGGGAGGAAACACCCAGAGAAATCTGTCCCAGCTCTGTATCACCACCCCTCTCACTCCAGATGGTTCTAGTTGCGAAAGTTTGCATTCTGAGCTTTCAGATACGACTGTGCTCCACATCCCCTCCACCCATAGACCTTCGGAAATACCCCAGTGTCTGATCAGGGGAACCTCCCATTTATGTACTCATGTACTCTCAAATTAGGACTATTTATTTTGTCTTGGTATCCTGCACACATTATCACTTTTTAATCCTGACCCTAAGAAGCATGTACTGTTATCCTGGTTCAACGGAAGGAAGACGGAGACTTTAGGGAGATTACTCTCTCAGTACAAAAACAGAATTCTGACCAGGTCTGTGTCTCTATAATGTTGCTTGTTCTACAGTTAATTTCTCCCTAAACTGAATTCTCAAAAGGAATTTTTATTTTTTCTCTTAGGAAAGTGAATAGATGCTCTGAAATTATTTTTAAACCAATACAATGACGTTCTTGGTTGCATATGCAAAATCGATTGCCATTTTTTTTTTTACCAATATAATCCCCACTTTGATTTTTGTTCCCCACAGCCCATGTCCCAAAGAGTCTGATCCCACCCTCGGATCCAGAATGGGACAGACTAGCATATGAATATCACTTTCCTCTTGGCAGTGATTGGTTCAGTGAGCCAATTCTTGTCAATAAGACTAGAGAATAGATTTGATAATGTCTTCTGGAAGCTTCTTTCTCAGTTTTAAGAAAGAACCACAAATAGTCGTCTCTCTCTCACTGAATGTGAATAAGTAAGAAAGCAGCCACGATGACTACTGATAGCCATCCCACCGTAAGAAGAGCCAGACTTAGGATGAACCCAACCAGCCAACCCTGGGAATGTCACAGAAGAGAATGAGAGTAATGAGACATCACTTAATGACATCACTAAGACATTGGCTCAACCAACCCTGAAGAACACCCCCCACCTCTGGACTTCCTGCCTTATAAGCAAATAAATGTCATATGATGTTAACTGATTTGAATTAGGTTTTCTGTTTTTCACAGCTCAAAGCATCTTTAACTGATGCTGGGATTCACCACATTTCCTGCATCTGCAGAACTATGCAATCATCATTCACATCTTAAATAATGGTCTGGAGGTACCACACACACCTTAATCAACAAACAAAATGCAGGTTTTGCAGGCGGTGAGTTCCGTGTGGTGCCATAAAGATGGCCACACATTCTTTGTCACTGGGAGGCCATTGAGTGTTGACATCAATTTCCCATTCTCTTGAATCTGGGCTGGCCTTGTAGTTATTTTGACCAATAGAATGCAGTAGAAATGACACTTAGTAATTTCCAAGGCGGACCCTTAAGAGATTTTTCAGCTTTTCTACGTGACTTGCAACACTTTCTTGAAACACAGCCACCATGCAAGACATCTACCTACCCTGTGGCCACCATTCTGTGAAGAGCCCATGCTAGCCATGATAAGAGAGACAGAAAGAGGGTCGGGGTGGAATAGCACTGAGGTACCAGATGTGGTAACACCTTTTGAAATGTAGCCAAGTGAAACCAGCAGAAGCAATATAGAACTAAATGACTGCCTAGTAGAGCCCTCTCCAAATTTATGACTCACAAATAAAATGGTGGTTTTTTTAAGCCACTAAATTGTGTGGTAGTTTGTTATATAACAATAGATAACTGGAACTGGAAGAAAACATAGAAATTTCTTTTTCAAAAGCTTCAGGAGCAGCAGGAAAGCAAAAGCTTTCTGTGAACGCTTGTCTAAATACAAACTTCATTATCCAGCACACTCTCCTTCAAGTGCCTCAGTTAATCCCAGTTTTAAGGATGTGTGGCCGTGTTATAAGCTGCATATACACTGCACACGAGTGTCTATAAAGATGATGTTGCTTTATCCCATTCCTTTCTGTTTTTCCCTACCACAGTTAGATCTCAGGTTCTTATCAAAGTTTTTAAAAGGCCAAACACCGTGGCTCATGCCTGTAATCCCAGCACTTTGGGAGGCCAAGGCAGGCATATCACTTGAGTTCAGGAGGTCAAGACCACCCTGGGCAACGTGGTGAAACCCATTTGTACAAAAAAAATACAAAAATTAGACAGTGTGGTGCACACCTGTAGTCCCAGCTACTTAGGAGGCTGAGGTGGGAGGATGGCTTGAGCCCAGGAGGTAGAGGTTGCAGTGAGCCGAGATCACACCACTGCACTCCAATCTAGATAGCAGAATGACACTCTGTCTCAAAAAAAAAAAAAGAAAAGAAAAGAAAAAAATGTGTGTGAGAGGGTGATTGATGATCAAAGGGAGCCCACTTTCTTGGTCTCATGAACATTTTCCATCAACACACACACATATACAACCCCTAAGTGCCAGTTCTGATTAGACTTGGGTCTTACTATGCTTGGCTTGGCAGGATTGAACTATTGTTCAAACATTTGTCCCCTAAAAAATCAGCAGAATTTGAATTAACCACTTGTTTCTTTTAAGCTGAGCTGACATTTTGAGCTAAATTTATTTTAACTAGGGATTTATGACAGGAAAGGAATAGTTCTAATTAAATAAGTATTAGCCTCACTGTGAATAATGACCCCTTGGAAGTTTCCCAGTCCCCTAATAGCTAATTAACAGCTCATAACTGGGCTCCCTTTGTATCCCAAGGCAAGTGTGAAAAGGAAGACTTGACTGATTAATGAGATGGGCTCAAACCGGATTAAAAATGAAAATTGGCTTTAAGGACTCCAGACCTGCAAACCTACTCTACGAGAAAAGGAGAGATTATTTTTAAGGCATCCTGGGCGATCTCTGTGGGAACAGGGAGCACACAGCCAAAGGTATTGATCTGTTAACGCCTTCCCTGTGACCCCTTTCACAGCAGCCGACAGAGGACCAGACAGCCAGCGGTGAGAGAGCTGGCCTCTCCATTGTCATGAGGCCTATAGGGTTGGGGCGGAAAGCCAAATAGCCTTCATAAAGACTTGCTCTTCCTTTGTCATGTTTGTATTTCAGACAAATATTAAGGCAGACAGATGGCAAATTAGAAGTCAATAAATACCACTTTCCATCTCTGCCATTCCATTTTAGAATGTCTTAGAAGCCCTCCTCTTCTCCCTCAGTCAGAGGCTGGAGACTAGTTCTTCAATATTAAAGGAGATTGTGCTCAGCTTCCCTGAGGCAATCGCAAGCTGGTACCATGCCACCTCCCACACAACACTTTCTCTGGCACTTACCAGAAAGTGTTTTTGAATGGGCAGTTGTGGACTCTGGAAAAATGCTGCATGTATTTTCAGAGGCCCCTGCCTGCTGGAGACAGCTCCATCCCTTTCATGCAGCTTTTAGTTGCAGCCTCACTTGTTAAGCTCTAGGCAGGCCTCTACTTTTTTTCTCTGCCCCGGTACCCTGCCCCAAGAAACTTTAAAATACTACATAGAGCCAATATTTATTTGGCCAATAGAATTCCATTCAGTGCAAGGGAACTGCTTTCAGTCATCATGGGGAAGAGACAGGGGAGGACCCCAGATAACTATGAAATTGAAGTTCCTTCTCAGAGTAGCCAGCCCACTCCTACCCTGCTTTGGAACTGAGACTAGGTTCTAAGGTTGAGCCAGAGCAGGGCCACATTATAGGGGTGCTGATTTGGGGTCACCACAGAGCAGTTGTGGGTCTTTATCAAATAACTGGCCCCAAAACAGCAGATTAAATGGTGAGGGTGGAGGAAGAACAACTTCTTTGCTGAGCTTATAAGTAAAATTTATGATCTGCCATTGCCAGGAAATGGAATGTTAACCAACTAGATTGCTACTTAAGTTCAAAAACTTAGACCTATATTGAATTTAATCTAATCTTTATTTGATGATTTTAAAAAGACATTTGAGACTCTAGGTGTTCTCAATTCTTCATAACAAATCTTTTGACAAAAGTGAATAAGAGCTAATTAACAGCTCAAAAGATCAGGAAGTTAAAAGATCAGAAACTTTACCAGCCTGTGTGCGCTATGCCTACCCTGCACCCTGGAAGGTTCCTGACCTTCCAATGGATTTAGTTGCCTCTTTACCATCTGACTGAGCAAGGACAGAACCACAGCAAGGTAAAAGCATTTTCCCTCTCTCCCAAGAATATACCCTCCAGTCTGTGCTCCTTGCTTTCTTCTACTGATACCCCCAAATGGATCAGATATCAAGAACCATCAAACCTTATACTACATAGCACAAAAACAAAATTAACACACCGCCCCCCACCCAAATAAAAAAGTGTATAAAAAACACCTGGCCTTTATCTAATCTTCGCAAGGCTTAATGCCAAGAAAAGTGTTAACTCTCCAGGGAGGATGGAGACACACTAGATATCAGTTAATTAACACTCCCAGTAGGTGAACAGAAGTGCTCTCCTAGGCTGGAAAGCATCTCATTTTCCTCTAAAACTGTGACTTCGGACTGACACTTCAAAATTGTCAACAGTAACTTAAGGGATGAGAATGTGTCTCTTTAGTTATTTTAATCAGCAGCATGTACTGAGCGCACTTTGGTGCACATCTCTGTTTGTGGGAAGATAAAGAAATAACTACCATGTCTGTCCTGAAGAAGTTGATCAGGTTAAGTAGGACGTTAAGACCAACATAGATTACTCTGTAAAAGATACTGATAAACATGTAAAAATTAACATTACACTGGTGTTGTGTGCATCTGGTATAAGAATGATCAAAACTATGGACGTCTTAAATGTCAGCTGACATCTTCAAGGATGAGGACATTTTGAAACAGTGTATTGGAGGAAGTGGTAGAGTCAGATTAACAGCAGAGGGTGTGGAGCAAGGACATCCTGTGCAGGGATGGCCAGAAAATCTGATGGAATCAGACAGTTAAGAGGTCTAAGGCTTCACAGAAGAAGAGATAGAGATAAAATTATAGCATTTGCAGTTACTAAAGTAATGAAGAGGAAAACAAAAATCAATAGCATTACTATCAAAAATTGGAAAGGACATGGAGTATAAGAAGATAGAATGATCTGAATTTTCACCTTTCACAGCAAGTAGACAATGAATGTTATCGAAAGTGAAGAAATCAAGAGACAAAACCATCAGCAAATTATGTATTGAGGTGACCACTGAAATGGCTAAAATTATAAATCATTAAAGAAAGGAAGTAGGGGAAGAGAGGACTCAAAATTGTCATTTTGAATTTTCCTGTACTGACTGATGTTTTACCATGTTTGTGCATTACCTTGATAATTTTTAATGGACAGTGGCAGCCTTTGATCTTCCAAGTGCTTTCAAAATATCAGTGCATATTTTATCATATTTATGATAACCTCCAAAATATGCTAGGTATGGCTGGAAAAAACAAAATATAACTCCTCCAAAATCCAGTATTTCATAAGAAAAAAGAAGCTTCAGGTGCTCTTCATATTCATGCTAACTAAGTCTCAGTATAGGTTGCCTAATGACTGATAATATATTTTGATACCTTCACTCTTCTTAGTTCATTTTCAAGGGCTACTGGTTGTAGCCAGATACTGAAACTGGGCACTTCCAGTTAGAGAAAAATTATCAGCACTTATAGGGGACTTGGAAATATCGTTGTTCTAAAATCCTTTATTCTCATTGTTAAATCACTAAGTCTAAAGTGAATCAGAGTTTTTCATTTTCCCAAGGTCCACAAAAAGTTGATCTAATATTTTGTTTCTCATCATTGTCTTATCTTCCAATTGTATTACATTCCCAGATGACAAAATCCTAGGATGTAAGAGTCTAATTTAGGGCTCATCTGGTTCAGTTTCCTCATTGCAAAGTTGAGCAAACTAGGACTTTAAGGGCTTGGTGACTTGCCCATGGGCATGAACAAATTAATAAACCTACCAGCTGTCCTCTCTCTGGCCCTTGTTTTAAAATGTTATGATATATGGTTTAATAACAACCTTAGCCAGGACTTTTGATTCCTATAATTCTCTTCCACTGACTTTCCCCTACCCCAGTGAAATCTTAGGTAGAAACTTCTTAAGAACAGTAAAAAATTACCTTTACCACAATAAAGACGTGAGTCATGTACCAAAATTTCTCTCCCACCCATCACTTCTTAGGCGCTTAGTCCTAAAGCATCATTTTTATTCTTTGAAGGCAAAACAGCCTTTAAGGGTTCAATATTCTTAATTCAGTCAATGTGGGAAGGGGGAGGTGAAAAAGGAACTCTCTGAGGATAATCACAATGAGAACAAAAGCTTATCCAAATTATGCAATGCATTATAATTATGCTATAAAATTGCTCTTCAGCCGGGTGTCAATGGAGAGCATTACAATTTTTAAATAGTTCTGTTCTTGATGGGAATTCTTGATCATTTGAGGTGTTCATGTGTGTGCATGCACATTTAGACAAACCATGGAGCTAAAAGCATCCAGAATTTTGCTATCCTTTCCCCCACAATTAAAAAAAATTAAGAAAAGGCAAAAGCAACAACAATAACTCTATATGTACATGTAGGCATTGTCTTTATGGTGGGATCCTTGAGAAGGAAGAACTGTGGCTCTAAAATTAGCACATCTGAAGATGTCCAGGGCTGCTGGGAGCCGTTTGGTTTTGAGTGTATTTGCCCAAAGCTGTCAGTCCTCCTGCAGATGAAGCTCACTGTGCAGAACAAGCAGTTGAGTGTGTTCCAAAAGTGAATAGAAGAGAATGCTAGAAACAAAGGGATCAAAGTAGGAGAAGGTGTAAAGCATTGATGTTTTCTAAGTAGCTGTCTCTCTCAGAACAGCACTATGCTGGGCATTTTTGAAAACACAAGAAAGCAAAGACTTTTCTTATTTATAGAATTGAGGAAACCAATGGTTTTAGCTACTGGCTCTTGGCATGCCTATAATAAGAGAGTCATGATTTACAAAGATACTATTTTTAAGAGTCGTTCTGAGTTTTAAATTCCTGCTTTAAGATCTCTCACTTTTCTCTTCCTTACCTTAAACGTTAACTGAATTGGCTATTTTTTTTTTTTTTTGATGTTCATGTTTTTGTTCTTGTACATAAATGGTTCCCAACGTGGCTTCACATTAGAATCCCCTGGGGATCTGTAGAAAAATAATGCCTTCCCCCAAGATCAATTATATAAGAATCTTTCAGTCTGAGCATCAGTATTTAGAAAAGCTCCCTAAATGTTTCCAAAGGGCACTCCTGAGAACTCCTGCTATCGACAGTATAACAAGATCATTCTGTAGAAACTTTAGTGAAAATCAGTTTTGCCTATTAATTTAGTCAAAAGTTCTGAATATGCGAACAGGCCCCATGTGGGACATAAAACCAACTGTACCTATTTCAAGACCTGTAGATGCCAGTGGATGACTTTAGAAAGTCTGTAGAAAATTCCAGAATTTAGTCATTTCAAGACTGGGACCCATTTTTTTTTTTTTTTTTTGAAACAGACAATGCATTCTGGATTGTCTGTGGTAAGCATTACATTTGTGCCTCACAATGTAGTTTTCCAAGAGTTTCTTTTGTCAAAATCTTTTCCCAGAGACTGACCAAAACTTCCACCCACTCACAATGGCCCTGGAACTCCTTTTGCAAAATAAGTATGTTCTAGCCGGGCCTACCTGGTAACAGATATAATGAATATTTGACCAGAGTCTAAGATTTAGAACGAGATTGGCAGTGTTTGCTATCAAGAAGAGGGACATAAGCTCATGTGCTATCAGTCACTGCCTTCAGTGACATTTCTTTCCCTACCTTGACTCTGAAAACTGAGTCCACACTGAGTGCAGGATGGCTAATGCTGAGATTAGATGAGGGCAGAGGGCCAGGAGGACAGCATGGAGGACCAAGGTCAGCGGCATGAAACGGTAACTCATGGTGGCATTCTATGTGTGAGTGGCCATGAACACCTGGACTTTAAATGTGTGTATTAGAATCTTTCTTTGGAATTTAATTTCTTGACATATATTTTGTCTATATATACATATATATAATTTGTTGAGAATATATGCCAAGAAAAACACTCAATGGAAACTAATGCTGTCTAACTTGAAAAGTAAAGGCCAGGTGTGGTGGTTCACCCCTGTAATCCCAGCACTTTGGAAGGCTGATGTGGGTAGATCACCTGAAGTCAGGAGTTCAAGACCAGCCAGGCCAACATGGTGAAACTCCGTCTCTACTAAAAACACAAAAAATTAGCCAAGCATAGTGGCAAGCGCCTGTAATCCCAGCTACTCAGGAGACCGAGGCAAGAGAATCGCTTGATTCCAGGAGGCAGAGGTTGCAGTGAGCCAAGATCACGCCATTGCACTCCAGTCTGGGCAACCAGAGTGAAACTCCATCTCAAAAAAAAAGAGAGAGCGAAAGAAAAATAAACTTTTGGAAAGCCCATCAGTACATTAGAGAATTGACAGAAAGCTAAAAGCCCCAGGCTCAGAAAACACAAGCAAGGCGTGTTATGTATGATGCCTTGCTGGCATCATCACTTCTAGCCATTTGCTGTCACCATTTCTGGCCCCAGTGCCACTGTACACTCACCAATTCTATTGCCCCTGGACGCTGAATTCCATCACCACTGTGAATAACCCCAACAGCGCCATCAAAAGTAGTGTGTTTGCTAAATGCAAGTTAGAATGGGGACCATCCATGAAAACACAAACAATAGATTATAAGTTCCTTGAGCTCAAGGAACAGGCCGTGTCCACCTCTCCACGATTAAAACACTGCCTTGCCTAACATGGTGTTCTGTAAATATTTGTGAATAAGCCAAAGAAAAAGAAGTGAATTGGCATGACATCATATGACATGGAGTGACAGCATGAAATGCAGACAACAAATGATAAGAAGCAAAACATTATCACAGAGTAATTTCTGTGCTGAAAATTTTAGACCTAACAACTTAGGAGTTTCAGACAACGGGTAATCATTTTCTTCATCCAGGCTTCAATTTCTCTGTGGTAAAATAAGCATGAGAACTGCCCTGTCCCTGTCATGGGGTTGGTTGTTTGAAGACTAGAATAAGTACTTTGAAAACGGAAGTGCAATGTTTTGTAGGATAGAGCTCTAAGGGTTTAAAATAAACTCCTAGTAAGAGATACCGATCAGAGACCCTAAAGCAACCCCACCCCCAACACTCGAATGTCAGAGTCCCAACTTGGAGAGAGATTGCCTGTCACAGGTAGTCTACAAGCTGGTTGCTTCCTATCTTAGTGTTGCAATGGGGATTTCTTAAGGAAGTTCTCAGCTAGACTGGTGTGAACACAATGAAAGGAGAAGAGTAAGAACTGGGCAATTTATATGCAAGAGGTTTTATTTCCCGGGGTGTCTGAACAAAGTTAACTCCTTCATACATCCTACAGCTCAGAGCTGAACTGAGATATTCAGCCCAAAACCTTGACTTTTACAGGCAGTCAGCAATTAGAGGTAAACAATTTGGTATATGTATTCAATATTAAAGGGCTACAAAAGTCATAAGCTTTTTGAGGACAGGGAATATTTTTCTTTTTTTCTTTTCTTTTTTCTTTTTTTTTTTTTTTTTTTGAGCAAGGGTCTCGCTCTGTCACCCGAGCTGGAGTCCAGTGGTGCAATCTCAGTTCACTGCAACCTCGACTCCAGGCTCAAGCGATCCTCCCACCTCAGCCTCCCAAGTAGCTGGGACTACAGGCATGTACTACCGCACCCAGATAATTTTTGTATCTTTTTTGTAGAGACTGAGTTTCACCATGTTACCCCAGCCAAGCTGGTCTCTAACTCCTGGACTCAAGGGATTCACCCACCTTGGCCTCCCAGAGTGCTGGGATTACAGGCATGAGCCACTGCACCCAGCCAGGAATGTTTCTTATATGTGTGTATTTTTTTTCTTCCAGTACTTTAAATAAGTCCTAACATATAAGTTTTTAATAACTGTTGCTGAATTAACATGAATAAATAAATAAGTGGATATATATGGTCTGATATAGAATTGTTTCCTTAACCAGAACTGCCAATATGCAGTGTGAGTGGGCACACATAAACTATTGAAAAGTGAGCTAAGAGATGGTGGATAAATAAGAAAACAAAGATTAAGAGAACTCCATCCTCAAACTATTGAAAATACCCGTCTGGGTTACCCCTGATATTCCTATGCATCGAATCACTCTGATCACTGGTTTAAAAAGAAATAATTTCCCTAGGCATCACACCTCATCCTGGTGAAAAACTTAAGTACTACCTATTGCGAGGGTTATAGAGCAAAAGAATGAAAAAGATTTTCAGAAGACAGATACTTCAGTATGACATCCTGCATTTGTATTTTACCTTTTACTTTTTCAAAGTGTGTTCACTGTACCATTTCTCAACAATCCTCAACACAAGCTGATGAAGTGGATAAGATTTTTATCTACATTGAAACACACACACCAGCCGGGCATGGTGGCTCATGCCTCTAATCCTAACACTTTGGGAGGCTGAGGCAGGCAGATCACTTGAAGTCAGGAGTTCAAGACCAGCCTGGCTAACATGGTGAAACCCTGTCTCTACTAAAAATACAAAAATTAGCCAGGCATGGTGGTGTGCACCTTTAATCCCAGCTACTCGGGAGGCTGAGGCACAAGAATCACCTGAATCCAGGAGGTGGAGGTTGCAGCGAGCCAAGATCACTCCAGTCTGGGTGACAGAGTGAGACCTGTGAAAGAAAGAAAAGAAAAAAGAAGGAAGGAAGGAAGGAAGGAAGGAAGGAAGGAAGGAAGGAAGGAAGGAAGGAAGGAAGGAAGAGAGGGAGGGAGGGAGGGAAAAAAGGGGAGGGGAGGAAGGGGAGGGGAAGAGAGGGGTGAAGTGACTCATCCACAGTTGCACATCATTATGAATAGAAAGAACCAGGACAAGATGGGCCTTGTGTCACCACAGTGAAGACTCTGAACTCCTGTCAGTCATCCTGTGTGACTTTTCCTCACCCCTAAAGGTTCAGGTGAGTTGCCCACAGTCAGCACAGCTGACCTGACAGCTCTTAGCTGGGGCTGATGCTAAGACTCTGGCTGAGAAATGTTACTTTCAAGCAGACTGAACAGAAAGTGCTATTTCTGAATTGCTATCTTAAGGAGGGGATGTCAAATGAAATGTAATTTCCGAGGTTCTGGGTTTTGTTTTGTTTTTGTCAACTCGGGCAGGAGAGATGTTCTGTACCACAGAAGGAGCAGGGAAGGAGGAAGGGAGGCTGGCAGCATGAGAATAGACAATTCCAATTAAAAGCTACAAAGCGAGAACTGTGCAGAGCTGCTAGAGGTGAGTAAACTTTCTTGAAAAGAGATGCAAATTGGAAAATTTAGAGAGAAACAACAATAGATGTTGGTGTAGGGACTCTACTCAACCCATGTGGCTTGTTCACACTGACCACACATAGGAATGCTGGCCACTCAAATAAACTTTGGACCCTAGATTCCACTTTACTTGAACTTCATGGAAAAGGTGACATGAATAGAGGAGAGAAGAGCTAATGTATGTTACCAACTGATCAGCAGAGACAAACGTAGTAGCCATCTCAACTGTCAAAGGGTTTATTAACAGATTTGGGAAAATAAAGAGAAGCACATATGAAACAGAACAATTCAAGCCAATGAGTAAGCAAGTGCTTTGGGCTATAGACAGGACCAAAGTTCTCGACATACCGTAAAGGGAGGGGTGACACTGGGATCTTCACCTAGATCATGTCACACAGTCATGTGTCCTGAGAGAGGAGTGGAATTTTCGCAGAGGAGAAGTTGATAATGGCTGCACTAACTTCCCAGTAATCATGACAAACTGGTTTATTTTTCCCCAAACAGATTTTTCAATTAGTAAAAACTAAATAATATAGCTCCCCCAAAATGGACAAATGACATGAAAATTTTTTTATTAGCATATTTATTTATCTCACCTTTTACAATTTCTTTTAGCTGGGCACCATGGCTCAAGCCTATATAATCCCAGCACTTTGGGAGGCTGAGGCAGGAGGATTGCCTGAGGCCAGGAGTTTGAGACAGGCCTGGGAAACATAACAAGACTCCATCTCTCAAAAAATAAAGATAAAAAATAAATTAGCCAGGTGTGGTGGTACATGCCTGTAGTCCCAGCTACTCTGGAGGCTGAAGCAGGAGGATTGCTTGAGCCCAGGAGTTTGCAGCTGCAGTGAGCTATGATCGCACCACTGCATTCCAGCCTGGGCAACAGAAGGAGATTCTCTTAAAAAAAAAAAAAAAAAAGAATAAACAAAAGTTAATAATAAAAAAATAAAATTTATCTCATTTCTACATGATGTTTTAAAGAAGTTGTAGGTATATATTTTAAAAAATGAATAAACACATATATTAGAAGATGTGCTGGAAAGTGCTCCTCTGACAGAGGTAAGGAATCAGAAAAGCAGAGATCATTGGTTTCATAGTGAAGCAGCAGAAATTCAGAAGGCAATCAGTCAGTTGAAGTCGGTGCTAGAGTTTCATAGAATTTGGATTTGAGGTGCATAGAGATGGTGAGTCCAAGTGAAAGAAAAAGTGTCAACAAAGGCACAAAGAAAAGAACGTTAGAGACAGATCTGACAAATCTGGGGCTAGCACTGGGAGGAATAAAGGTGTAATAGTTCACTTTGGGACATAATTGCCTCCTAAAAACCAGAAGTCTCCTAGGCTTTCATCATCTCCTGGTCTCACCCTCAATTTTGTCTGTCCCTAGCCTCAGCTATCCCCTCTGAGATGAGCCCCACAGACATATCTTTACATCAAGGCTATCTTTTCCAGGTGCCAGCTGGATAGCTCCTCACATCTCCGTGACTCCTCACATTCCACAAGTTCAAAACCTTTCATCAGCCTGAACCACCCCTTCACCAGTCTCCATCCTCTGACATCCTGTCCCTTTGCATTACAACCATGTAAAGGGATCTGTTGGACAAGTGTCTGTTTATTGTTCCTAAAGCTACTTTTTATACATTTTTCATGAGGTAAAAGCTATTATTATTTTACAAATATTTATTGAAAATCTACCATGTGCCAGACACTGATAAAGATATCCTGGCTACATCAGTGGGGAAAACACACAATGATCCCTGATAAAGACAAACAAGAACATCTAAGTTTAAAATAATAAACCTACAGGTAAAATGAAATGCCAAGTTCACCAATTATCTGATCTACAAGAAAGATTTATCTGAGACACTCGGCAACAATATCTGTTATTTTATAGGAGTAATATCCTGATGTTTGGAGTCAAACAGATCTGGGTTCAAAACCCAGCTCAGTCACTAAGTTTAGCCTCTTAGGCAAGTTACCTGCAGCCTGCTTCCTCATCTGCAAAATAGGCCTAAAAATACAAAATTGGGGTGTTGTAGGTTTGTATGAAATAATACACGTAAGTACTTTACACATAGTTGGTGCTCAATGTTAGTTTTTCTTTAATAAATATGCTCATGTTGGTTTCACTGAGAAATGGTGTGTGTGTGTGTATGTGTGTGTGTGTGTGTGTGTGTGACATACAAATAAATCAAGTTGAAGAGATAACGTGGCATGGGGGAGTTGAAGGACGAGGTCCTACCCAACCGCTGCTGCCTCCTCTGTGGAAGCTTCTCAACTTCCCGGTCAGAATTCACTTTTCCTGGGCCCAGGAATTATTTCTAGACCACAGTGATTTTTACTGCGGTGATGTCTATATCTTCATTGCTACAATTCTTGAAGGCAGTGTCTTACATTTCATGTCCCCTTCAGCACCCAATACTGTACCAACCACAAATATTAGCCTTGTGGAAATCAGGTAGCTAATCATGTCCTAGCAAGACATTTTATAAAACTAGATGAAAGAATCATGGCATAGGTCCTGTATTAATCGCCTTGGGCCTCCATTACAAAATGCCACAGACCAGGTGGCTTAAACAACAGAACTTTATTTTTTCTCATTTCTGGAGGCTGGGAAGCCCAAAACCAAGGTGCTGTCAGAGTTGGTTGCTAGTGAGGCCTGTCTCCCTGGCTTGCAGATGGCCCCCTTCTTGCTGTATCCTCCCATGACCTTTCCTCCATGGGAACAGCAGAGAGGGAAGGCTCTCTGGTGTCTCATCCATTTCTTATAAGGATCCCAGTCCTATCAGAGTAGGGCCCCATTCTTATGACCTCATTTAACCCTAATTACTTTTTCTTTTTTTTAGACGGAGTTTTGCTCTTGTTGCCCAGGCTGGAGTGCAATGGCGTGATCTTGACTCACTGCAGCCTCTGCTTCCTGGGTCCAAGCAATTCTCCTGCCTCAGCCTCCTGAGTAGCTGGGATTACAGGCATGCATCACGTCTGGCTAATTTTTGTATTTTTAGTAGAGATGGGGTTTTACCATGTTGACCAGTCTGGTCTCGAACTCCTGAACTCAGGTGATCCGTCTGCCTTAGCCTCCCAAAGTGCTGGGATTACAGACGTGAGCCACCATGCCTGGCCAACCTTAATTACTTCTTTAAAAGGCACTATCTTCTAATACAGCAGCACTGGGAGTTAGGGCTTCAACATATGATTTGGGGAGAGACAATTCAGTCCATAACACTTCCTTACCTTTATTTTCATCTGCAAAAAGAAATGTTAATTAAAGGGAGAGAAAGATTTGTTGTCCCTGATCTCGTAAAACTCACATCTATCTTCATCTATCAAGACTTGAAGACAAGGTTAGAAATGAAGAAAGAGGCAGGAAATAATGAGGAGCCCCCTCATGCAAATTGTTTCATTAGGGAAGAAAAACTAGTAATCAGGGAATTAGGAGTCTAGAGCTTAATGCCAACAAGGCCATTTACTTACTATGCACTAATCTCAGGCAATGCATCTAGCCTGTCTTCATTTTCTATTCTATAAAATGAGGTTAAGATTTCCTGCTACAAAAAAGATTCTGTGATTCAAAAATAAGGTAATATTTTCCATCTTAAATAATATGCTTTCCCCTTATTAATGTTTTCACACTCACTGTCTTTGAAAACATACTTAATCTTGGTTATTTTTACATTGTTTAATGCTTGATGTGAATTCGCACCCTAAACACAATCCCTTTGTGTTTACTTTCTCTGCTTTACAATGCCCAGTATTTGAGCATAAATTGTTACTCGTGTCCCTCACCAGTTGAGAAGGTACATCTCTGATTTCTTGCCAGAGTGAGAAATAAAATATTGTAGTGTACTGCTCCCCGATGTCTTTCTCCCATTTGAACCTCATCTACCTGAAATTTTATCTTTCTGGACCTTCCCTTCACCAGAAAAGTACAATTCCCAGGCAGCATTTCCTTAACAAAACAGATGTGGACTGCATTCTTCAGTGAAGCTCAATGTGGCACTCCATTCTGGTCCCTGGATATAATTTAACTTCACAACAGCCAACCAAAGTAAAAAAGGTGGGGATATAGTCAGTAGTCCTGTTCACCAAGTTTTCCATCTCTCTGCCTGCCTTTTGGGCACACTGTAAGATTGCACATCCCGGTCACTCTGGGATTGGATGTGGCCATGAGACTAGTTGTAGCCAATGAGGAGAAGTGACTGTTGTCACCTCTGGGTCTAGTATTGAATTGTAGGGCCATCTGAGTGCACTCTTCTCCTCTGCCCTTGGTGATCAACAAAGATCAGCTAGTGACCACTCTGATAGATTGGGTCATGGAGTGAGGACAAAGAGCAGAGAGTCTCCCCATCTCCCCAAGTCCCTCCTTCCCCAACACAGGGTGGACATACACCATGACAGAAAAATAAACTTTTTTGAAGGTCAAATTACCAACATTTGGAGGTTGTTTGTAACTGAGGCAAAACTTAGTCTATCCAACTGATGAAGGTGACTACTATGGGCTCTAACCCTTTCCTATATTCTTATAATCTGAAAGATATAGCCCCTCCACCTTGGACAGCACAGCCCCACACATGTGGTTGTTCAAGTGCACACAACTAAAGTTTTCAAGAGAAAATAGACTCTCAAGTTCAGTTAAAATACAAATATTCTCAGAACTCAGTTATCTGAATCCAAATTTGAAGTGTTCCATCATTTGAGATTCCGTAATTTGAGGGCCTTGTACTAGACCTGTGCTGTCCAACATGGTAGCCACCAGTCACATGTGCTATGAAGTACTTGAAATGTAGCTAGTACAACCGAGGAACCAAATGTTTAATTCTACCTAATTTTAATTAGTTTAAGGTTAAAGTTAATGTAAAAGATTTTATTAATAATACTTGATTACATGTTGAAATGGTAATATTTTGGCTGTATTGAGCTGAATGAAATATATTCATAAAATTAATTGTACCTGTTTGTTCTTACTCCTTTTAATGTGGCTACTAGAAAATCTAAACTTGCATGTGTGCCTGCCATTCTATTAATATTTCTAATTTTTAATTTTTTAATTTTTTTTGAGATGGAGTTTTGCTCTTGTTACCCAGGCTGGAGTGCGATGGCACGATCTTGGCTCACTGCAACCTCCACCTCTCGGGTTCAAGCGATTCTCCTGCCTCAGCCTCCTGAGTAGCTGGGACTACAGGCATGCACCACCATGCCCGGCTAATTTTTGTATTTTCAGTAGAGACAGGGTTTCACCATGTTGGCCAGGCTGGTCTTGAACTCCTGACCTCAGGTGATCCACCCGCCTCAGCCTCCCAAAGTGCTGAGATTACAGGCATGAGCCATGACACCTGGCCTTAATATTTCTATTGAATGATACCAGTCTAGAACCTAGTCCTCAGGGTTGTAAATCTTCACTCAAGTCCTGTTTTTCTGTTTTCCAGTCCTATGTAAAACTATGCTGTCAACTCCCTTTAGTTTCTAGAGGAGTGAGTTTTCTCCTTTTTTTTTTCTTCAGGAGATGGAGTCTCGCTCTGTCACCCAGGCTGGAGTGCAGTGGCGTGATCTCAGCTCATTGCAACCTCCACCTCCCGGGTTCAAGCGATTCTCCTGCCTCAGCCTCTCAAGTAGCTGGGATTACAGGCACACACTGCCATGCCCAGCTAATTTTTGTATTTTTAATAGAGATGGGCTTTCACCATGTTGGCCAGGCTGGTCTCGAACTCCTGATCTCAAGTTATCCACCTGCCTCGGGCTCCCAAAGTGCTGGGATTACAGGTGTGAGCCACTGCACCCAGCCTGAGTTTTCCCTTTCTAGACCTAGAAATCCCTAATTCATTAAAGGTTGAAAGAAGTGTTTCCGGCTGTGCGCGGTGGCTCACGCTTGTAATCCCAGCACTTTGGGAGGCCGAGGCGGGTGGATCACGAGGTCAGAAGATCGAGACCACGGTGAAACCCCGTCTCTACTAAAAAATACAAAAAATTAGCCGGGCGTCGTGGCGGGTGCCTGTAGTCCCAGCTACTCGGAGAGGCTGAGGCAGGAGAATGGCATGAACCCGGGAGGCGGAGCTTGCAGTGAGCCGAGATTGTGCCACTGCACTCCAGCCTGGGCGACAGAGCGAGACTCCATCTCAAAAAAAAAAAAAAAAAGAAGTGTTTCCCCTGTTTCCCTAAATACTGACAAGCTCTGCCCTAGGGAATCCTACTGTGCCACTGTTCTCTCTGAAGCCAGCTTTCTCAGTCCTGCTGACAGGCCTTCTCCAACTTCCTTCTTGAATTGTTATATCCTAGTTTCTTGCATCCCTGTGTCTCTGTCCTTTTTAAACCACCAAAGTGTCCTGGTTGGACATCATTTGCATTTGCATGCTGACCCATTACTCTGAGACATCTCCATTATGTTTTCATTTAACAAGGAAATTACTAAAGATCTCTGTATTTATTGTAAGGGCCATAAGAAGGATGATGCATTGGGAAGAGTGCCTATCAGCTCACCACTGGGTTTTAGGAAAAGGATGCACTTGGCTTAATCTATTGCTTTTCTTGGGTGATCTCTGGAAAGATGTTTCTCCAGGCCACAGTTTCCCCTGTTAGAATGGCTGGTCGTAAAATATTTCTACTGGACAATCATGGGATTCAGTGGTGTCGCCGTAGGGTCTGTCCACTGATTTCCCCTGGAGCTCTTCACAGTCAGAGTTTAAAAGATCTTGGATGATTCAAAGCCTGAACACTAGAAGAATCTCTCAGGATCTTCCAGAGCCCAGGGAGGAGCTAGCGTGATGAAGGCCTAGACTCCTATCATTACCCTTCTTTGCATCAGATATTTATCTGGCCTTTGGTGCTGCCCCTCTGAATGTTAAGTAGCTGACCCAGTGTCATATTCTTAAAAGGCAAGTAAAACATCCCCCAACCGTGGCCTAGAGCCTACCAAATGCCACTGACGGTGCAGCAAGATATTTTCAAATCCTGCAAAGATCAAACAGTTCTTCTACGGTTGCTCCGACAGCCGCAGAAAAACTACCCCCCACCTCCCCAAGCTAACTTCCTGACCCCAAAACCCAGAGTCTAATCACTGAGCCAATAGCTTTAAGTTTGGGGTTTTGACAGCTACGGAAAGCCAGGCTGCAGAAAGGTGACTTCCAGACAAGGGCAGAGGAGGCTGCACGAGAGGTTCTGCAGACTTACTTACTTGTAATCTGCTAGGTTCTTCTAATCTGCTTGCTGCTGCTTTGCATACATTTATGGTTCAAGTGCCTTCTCATTCCAACTCTTGAAGTGAATTAGTCCCAGGGATTGAAGTCAGGGAGGCTACTCTTACATGAACTAATTAGCAGGGCAGGACCTGAGTGCACCTTGCATGGTCTCTTTCCCAAACTAGGGGCTTCCAGAATAGAGGCTGACACTGATCAGGCTCTGAATCTGGATACAGATTCAAACCCAAATAGATAGCACCAAGCTTCAAGCCAAATAAAATTGTGAATATAATAAATAAATGAAAGTAATGGATGAATATTTTTATGTTGATAGGTATCACCAACTTATGCTCTCAGCTCAATGGCCTGGCCATATGCTTCCTAAACCTCTGGGCTTGGAGACCAGAGCTGTCCCAGAATGCAGTGAGCGTATGCTCTACACCGCTGGCCTCCATCATTGCATATGAACACAAGTTTCACTCAAGCTGTTCTGCAAAGGAGTATAGGAATGCAGGTTATTTAACAGTGAAGAAGTGTTTTAAGTGTGTTGAGAGGTGTAGATTGCTGTGGTTTTGCATATGTGAGGTAACCAATCATAGGATATGATTTTAAGGTCCAGAGCATGCTAGGGTTCTACCCACACTACCTCCCATTCATGAAATCACTGATGCCTGAAATGCCCTGTGACCTTTCCAATCATTTGGCTTAAAGGTAAGAATATTTCTAGAAGGAACAGTTCATTAAAGCTTATTAATTACCTCTAGTATAGATGATCTTATAGTTTCAAAGTCCTTCTGAGAACCGTTTTGGAGGAAGAAAGAACAAAGGGTTAAGGTACCTCAGGAGATATTTTAGAAAGAGAAATGGGTACAGTGAGTTCCCCTCACTTTTCTGCATTAGACCAGCTCTGGGTGAAGATGAGAACTGGAGAGGCGGGAAGAGGGGGGAGCAAGGGAATTGGGCAGGTATGGATGACTTCGAGTTCCACCTTCTCTTTCCTGCCCAGTTGCCCTTTGCTTCAGCCTGCATGTTGCTGGAGTGTAGAGGCCAGACTGGGTTTGGTTATCTTTGTCACCCGGAGGGGAAGGGGGTGTGGTTTTATTTTATCTCAGCTTCCTTTGCTACTTGGGTGTTGCTCTCACAAGTGTTAACTTGCCCTGTTTGTTGGAACTGAGTAGTTGCTCCCTAAGCCCTTGTATTTCAGCAGAAAGAAGAAAAAAGCATCCCTTTGAAGGGAAGGTGGGTGAAAAAGAAAGCCACATTAAAAAGCCAGCCAGTGTTAAATTTGGGCTTGCTCCTATTTGTAAGAGGTTTAAAAATACCGTGGGCCCTTTTCTGCTTTTGCAGGCTTATTTAGCAGTTTGCCCCCATTTCCAAGCAGCCCCTTGTAAAGGCGCTTCCTCTGCTCGTACACCAGCTGAGAGCTTTTGTACCTGTTCTCTGAAAGATTCAGTGGCTCTAGATACTCCTGTTAGAAGCTTGAAGACTCTGGCCCCAGCTAGGGAAGAAGATCTGACTTCAAACATGAGAAACACTAATGAAGAGTTCTTCATCCTGCTCCACCCACCCCGGCACACGCCCCAATCAAACAAACCTAAACCCACACTTCAGGGGTGTGTCCCCCCCACCCCTAGCTACTTATTCAAAGGTAAGTTGACTTAATTGTTGTTGTGAGAGAATGGTAAACTGTGCTTATTCCATGTGGGGTGGGGGTTTAAAACAGTTGAGCAAGTCAGGGAGCCACGGAGCTCCTCGTAGGAAATAAAATCCTTTGTGTGTCCTATAGGAATGAGTTTTAAAATCTGGTGCTCAAAATGGAACAACAAATGGGAGCACACACCAGTAAAGAATGGGTTAAATATAATAAGATGTAACCATAAATAGATAACTGAACAGTTGCAAAAAAAAGAATGAGGAAGCTTTTTGGGCACTGACATGGAACAATTACCAAGAGATATTAAGTCACACAAAAGCGACGTATGGCACAATGTGGATAGCCTGCTGCTACTGTATAAAATCTCTCCCCTATACACACAGGTTATCTAAAATCCACAGGACACGATAAATTTTATACTGTCTCCCAGTGCCCTAGAAGGTTTGAGCCCCAGGTCTCCTCAAGTGTAACCTTCCCAATATTGGCCTTATTGACTTTCTTCCTCTTTCTTTCCTCATTCTCCTATCAGATTAGTTGCCTTTGGGAGGGAAACTTCATGCCTGGGGAACCAGGGCAGAAAGATACATTTCACGGCCTATCTTTTTGTACTCTTTGCATTTTAAAATGTAAATGTGTTGCCTATTGAGAAAATAATAATATAGTTTAAATTAGGTGGTCAAAAGCTTAATGGAGTAGCAAGCCTAATTCTGGGGGTGCAAATCTCCCACCTGCCAATGGCAAATCTGGTTAATCCAGCCAGCAACCATCCCCTAGGCAGCCTAACAGCCTAATGGCAGCAGGTCCCACCTGCAGATTATCTTCAGAGGAATGTGGCAGCCTGTGAAGCACTCTCCTTTCTGAACCTACACCTTTCAAATAGATGCCAGGATCATGCCAGGCTGGGTCAATTTCACCAGGCTATCAACATCCCATAGCACAAATCTTAACATATAAATGAATTGGACTTCACAGGTTCTCAGCTGAGAAACTTTCTGGGAAAGGATTTTGGTCAGAAAGTTCATGAGCTTCTGGGTAATTCAAAGTAAAACAAAAATACTATTGCTTTTTCTAACTGTAAATTTAAGACTTGTTCAATGCAGATAACTTAAAGAAAAAAAAAATACACAAGGGCCAAGAATTCTCCTCACTAAACATGTTATTGGGGTCATCACTTCATGGCAATGTATAGAGGTTGATATGGTTTGGCTGTGTCCCCACCCAAATCTCATCTGGAATTGAAACTTCCATAATTTCCACATGTCCTGGGAGGTGATTGAATTATGGGGGCAGGTGTTTCCCATGCTGTTCTCATGATAGCGAATGAATCTCATGAGATCTGATGGTTTTAAAAAGGGGAGTTTCCCTGCACAAGCTCTCTTCTCTTGTCTGCTGCCATGTGAGATGTGCCTTTCACCTTCCACCATGATTGTGAGGCTTCCCCAGCCATGTGGAAGTATAAGTCCATTATATACCTCTTTTATAAATTGCCCAGTCTCAAATATGTCTTTATCAGCAGCATGAAAGCAGACTAATACAGAGGTCGTCTTCTTGTTGTTTATAGCTGCATAGTATTCCACTGAGTGGACCTTCCATTGCCTTATTCAACCAATTTCCAAGCTTTTGCTATTATAAACAATGCTGCAATGTATAGTCACATATAAAAGTATTTGTGTAGTTTTACAACATATTTTTGGATAGATTCCTAGAAATTGAATTACTGGATCAAAGGGAAAATGCATATGTAATTTTACTAGATATATCAAATTCCCATTCATGAGGCTCATACCATTTTACATTCCCACTAGCAATGTACGGAAGCATCTATTTCACCACAGCCTCACCAACAAAATATGTTGTCAATCTTTTAGATTTTTGTCAGTCTGACAGGAGAGAATACTGTATCTGAATGAAGTTTTAAAGTGTATTCATTACAAGTATGGTTGAGAGTCTTTTCGTATATGCAGGAGCCATTTTCCTTTCTTTTTCTGTGAACTCTCTGCTCATATTTCCAACCCATTTTTCATAGATGTGTTGGCCTTTTTCTTCTGTTTTTTGAAGCTCTTTACATATTATGGTTATTAACTCTTTGTGCTATAAGTTGCAAATGTTTCTTCCCAGTTTCTACAGCCTTTCAAAATACATATATTGTTAACCTCAGGTGAAGAAACTAAAGGACAAAAGATTTAAGGATGCTTCCCAAGGCCATGAAATAAAAGCTACATACATTTCATTGATAACAAATTTTAGGTACACAGTAGTTAATGACAAGAGGTCCATCTGCAGACTCCGTCTGGAGAGCAGTGCATTTAGACTCAGAGCTCCGGAGTCCAGATCTACTGGATAATCTCAGGAATGTCATCTCTATGCGTGAGGCCACTATTTCCATTTCTCTAAAAAACCAAGCAGAGCACCCTGTTTCCATTTTTATGGAGCTCATTTGTTCAATACCTTCATTTGTTCTGGAAACCCTCCATGTATATAGTGGATGTCAGGCAAGGTCTCTCTGAGAGGGTGATATTTGAACTAACACCTAAGACAAGCCGGCCATTGTGAAGATCTATGGAAGAGATTTCTGAGCAAGACAAATACCAAGAGCTGAGTCCCTCAGAGAGAAAAGACATAAAATGTTCCAGAGAGGAACAACTGGAATACAAGGTGGAGCCCTGTGAATAATGGGGCACGTGATGGTAGACGAAGTTGACAGCAGAGGCTAGGTTACACAGACTGTTCTAGGTTGCGTTACATGTTTTGGTTTTAACTATCTTTTTCCTCTGGCTGAGTACAATTGTTTGTTTATTTATTTTTCCCATGAATTAATTATTTTTACTCTGTCTTCAGCTTCTACTACAGGAATACTAGCTCTCACTCCCACCATGTACTCCTGTTAAAATTTGAAGAAAGCACTGTTCTTGTTCTCCCGGGACCTGGCAGCTCTTCTTCCTGGAGGAGAAGAGCAGATGACATACACAAGCACTTCATCTAGCACAGTTACACAAGAGGCAATTCGTTCTCTATACAGAAAGGAAATACACGTTCACACAGGCTGACACACGCAACCCGGGCTTCGCCCAACACAGACCAGTGATCATCCCTTGTACTTTTGCAAGTTGCCTCTTATGCAAAGTTCATCCAGGTACTTTATAAGTTTCTTGTGGGGAGGAACGTTATTTATGTTTTGCACCCTTCATAAATTCTTAGGACATTGTTACATACTCAATAAACATTAGCGGCTGCTTACTTACTAAGTAGGTTTGCTTGGAGTTTAGCTATTAAGAAGCCCTATTTCAGCTGTCATGCCCATTGCAGGCGGTAGCAACAATTACAGAAGCCAAGGAAACTATTCAAAATAAATATTTCCTATGCTTTAGCACCCATTATCCCTCCTCCTTGCAACCCCCCACTGCTGGTAACAAATGAGTCTTTCCCCATCTCAGGAAAACCTGTGGAACCTGGAGAGGGCAGTGAAGAGCTAAATGAGTATTTCTGAAAGAAATTACACAGCCTAGCTGGAGTAGAAGAGATCTACCACAGGATTTTAAATGCTGACTCTTTTTTAATTGGATGCTTGTTTAATTTGAGATATTAAATATTCTGCTTGAGAAATGTGTTCTGTAATCACTTTTTGTCTTTGGCTATAAATGATATTCCTCTTGTTCTTGATAATGATATCTAATTTAGTAATTTAATTTTCTTTCCACCAGACAGGCGTTCCCACACACAATTGAAGTATGCATTTAAAAAGAAACCTAAGACTGAGCAGGTTGGCTCATACCTGTAATTCCAGAACTTTGGGAGGCCAAAGCAAGAGGATCACTTAAAGCCCGGATTTCAAGACCAGCCTGGGAAACATAGTGAGACCCCTGTCTCTACAAACATATTTTAAAATTACCTGGGCATAACAGTGGTGCACACCTGTAGTCCTAGCTACTCAGGAGGCTGAGGTGGGAGGATCACTTGAGCCTGGGAGTTAGTGATTACAGTGAGCTATGATTAATCAGTGCCACTGCACTCCAGCCTGGGGAACAGAGCAAGATCCTGTCTCTACAAATAAAAACAAAAAATAAAAAGAAACATAATATAGATGTCTTCCTTGGATCCAACTAATATTTACTGAGTGCTTCCTAGATGCCTGACACTTTCACAAACACTATTTTATTTAATATTCTCCTAGACTAGTTTAGTTTTTTCAGCAAACATTTATTAAGCACCTATAGGTGCCAGCATCATACCAGATGCTGGGGATACATATCAGTCAGGATGGACTTGCTAATGTTGTAACAGACAGCCCCATGTCATAGTGACTTAAAACCAGGAAGGATTATTTCACACTCACACTGAACATGCGGCATGGGTTGGCTGGCAATCTGTTCTTCATCTCCATCATGCCCACTCAGAGCCCTGGGTTGACAGAGCACTCACTGCTCTACTTTGCTGATCAGCCAAGGAAATAGCCAAGGGGGTGGGAAGGTCTCCACCTGACAATTAGCCTCTCTGGCCCAGAGTTGACACAAATCACACTCATACAGAACCAGCCAGATGGCCTCAGGGGGTCAGGAGGTACAATCCTATCACATGCCCAGAAGCAGAGTTCAAAATAGTCTGCAACCAGCATCAAGGACTTAAAGGATAGAAAGTTTAAATGACGTGGTTCTTGCCTTTGGTGGAGCAATCAGTCCAGTTGGGGAGACAGACACATAATTTGAAATTTTCAAATCCTGTGTGCTCAGTGTCAACAGAAGTCTGCAAAGAGCTATGGGAGCAGAGGGGGAAAGTGGTGAATCCAGATTGGACGTATGGAGGGTAGCAAAGGCCTTGAAAGCCCGAAAAAATGATATTCACAGAGTCAGATGTAGACTCTGCTCATTCAGCTCTGTTCAGAGCAGAGAGAATCTCAGCAAACGGAATTTGAGACTTTCAAACATATTGCCAAGGCCAATCCCATTATGAGATAACTGCCTCAGGGGTTATCAGAGCCTGATGTTACTGAACATGCTATTGTTTAAACAATTCCTCTTAGGCTAATTCTTGTGCTCTCTAGGCAAACATCTCCATAGGGCTCCTCTTCCAGCGTAAGGTGAGTCTGAGAATGTACCCATCACTGAGGAATATTTGGGTCCACAAAAAAGTTGTATTTCTCACTTAACTGATGTGCTGACAAATCAAAATTTTGAGCCTGAAAGATTCAGGTCCATTGTGGAATCACCAAGACAATATCATGCTGTGAAACCTTACAAGAAAAAAAAACAATTACAGGCTCCTTCCCTGATCAATAGATATGCTCTCTGTATTGCACAGTGGACATGAGACCTAATTCATCTATGAATTTATTTTTTGTTCAATTTTTGAAATATGAGATATTTCAAATACACAAAAGGACCAAAATTATATAACAACATTCCATATACCAACCACCAGATTTGACCTTTTGTTGTAGTTGTTTTGTAGAGACAGGGTTTTGCTATGTGGCCCAGGCTGGTCTCAAACTCCTGGACTCAAGGAATCCTCCCACCTCGGCCTCCCGAAGTGCTGGGATTACAGTCATGAGCCACCATGCCTGTCCCAGATTTGACCTTTGATATTTTGAAATATTTTGTTTTTTAGAAATAATTCAATGTCTAGTTAGTGTCCTTCTCCAACACTTTCCCTCCTGTCTCTTCCCAGAGTTATGTCATTTCATACATATTTTTGTGGTTTTATAACATACAACTTATACTTTTATCACAAATAAACTACGTGTTTTTAAACATTTGACATAAACATAATATATGCTCCTTTTTAACTGGCTTTTTTCTTCTCAACATCAGCTTTTTCAAGATGTATTCACATAATTACATGAAAATACAGGTCATGCATTTTAAATTGCTATAATACAGCATCTCTCAATCCTGACTACACATTAGAATTGCTTGGGGAACTTTAGAAAAAAACTGATTCCTGAGATCTACCCCAGGCCAATTCAATCCGTGTGATCAATTTTGGTACCAGTTACATTTACCCTTAAAATGAATATATATTTCCTAATTGATGTGTACAAAGTTTTATAAATATCCATCATACCTACCATGTTAATCATATTAGTCAAAATTCCTATGCCCTTACCTGTTTTTTTGTCTTCTTAATTTATCAATTTCTAACTAACGTATGCAATACAATTTCCTATTGTGGTTGTTGATTTGTCAATTTCTCCTTGAAGTTCTTCAGTTTGGGGTTTATATATTTTGAGACCATGTTGCTAGATACTCGCTCGCTCAGGATTTTAATTTAATTTAAAGTTTTAATTGTAAAAGTTATTCCTATTTATTGCTATAAAATAATCATCTTCATGCATAATGTTTTCATTTTACAGTCTATTTTATTTTATATTTGTGTGAGTCCCTAGCTTTCCTTGTGTTAGTATTTTCATAGTATCTCTTTTACCACTATTTTATTTTCAACTTTTTGTGGTATTATACTTTTGCATTTTGAAACCATCATATCAAGCTTTTAAAGTCAGTTTTTTTCTTTTCTTTTTTTTTTTTTTTTGACAGACTCTGACTCTGTTGCCCAGGCTGGAGTGCAATGGTGCAATCTTGGATCTCAGTTCACTGCAACCTCTGCCTCCCAGGTTCAAGCATTTCTTGTGCCTCAGCTTCATGAGTAGCTGGGATTACAGACATGTGCCACCACTCCCAGCTAATTTTTGTATTTTTAGTAGAGACGAGGTTTCACCATGTTGGCCAGGCTGGTCTCAAACTCCTGACCTCAGGTGATCTGCTCACCTCCCAAAGTGCTGGGATTACAGGTGTGAGCCACCCCACCCAGCCTAAAGTCAGTTTTTCTTAAAAGAATCTGAGTCTCTGTATCTGAACTGGTGAATTTAAGCCATTTACATTTATAATGATCACTGATATATTTATTTGGACCTATTTCTGTAATTTTGTTTTGGGCTTTTTATTTACTCCTTCTTTTTCTTTTTTTTATCTTAAACTGTTGGATTTATCATATTTTCTATTTCCTCTTTTGCCTTGTTCTGGTTTTAAAGCAATATTTTCTATTTCTATATTTTGAGATTACCCTTAACATTCTTAAATATGATGAATCAACAGAAATCTTAATTTAACCAATATTTCTAACTTCTTATAAATAATAGACTATTAAAACATTTTAAATTCAGTAAACTCCTATTCTATGTGTAATAGTTTTCTTCTATTTTTAATTCCACCTTGAAATTACATCCCCAAAACTCATTATTTTGTTGATCGTATTATTGTTTTCATTTGTATCACTGCTTATCAATTTATTACTGTTTCATATCATTTATTATACATTTCGAATTCCTGTAACCATGCAGGCAAATAAATGTGGATATTAAGTCCATGTAAAGTATAGGTCAGTGTTTTCATTTTCTCAGGTCAGACTTTTTTTCATCAAGAACCATATGGAAACACAGAGGTTTCCTTTTTGTATCTTTTGGCCATTGTTTTTTTTTTTTTTTTTTGCCAGGGCAGGTTGGGGGAGTTTGTTTGTTTGCTTGTTTTTTCACCCTGTCATTGAGGGTACAGCCTTAGCTTCTCAAATGTCTTGGCTTTTGCAGAAACCTCAGATTTATTCCCTATATCATGCAAGTTCTAGCTCCTTATTTAACACTGTCATCCTTAAACCTAAGCCCCAGGTTGCAGGAACCCATAATCTTCACTCCAAGGGTAGCCACATGTCAGATCACAAGTTTACTAATCTGGTTTTCAGCTCCATCTTCATTTCTGGGATCTAGGGATTTCCTTTTTTTCTGGCAAGCTTAGCAAAATATTTCAAAAAATTTTTACACACTTTATTTGGCTTCTCTCACAATTTGTAGTGGGAGAGTTTCAGGTTATCTTAGTCTACTCTTTTGCCAGAAGTAAAGATATTCTATGTATTTGGGGTATGTGCGCATATGCACAATAGCATGTGTTATGCATGTGAAAAACATGCACATAAACTAACAACGCCCACAATTCCATAAGGTCAAATTTCTATAAGAAATTTCTTATTATATAGTAACAAAATCTCTCATAGTGGTTTCTCCTTCTCTGATTGAACCCTGACTAATACAAAAATTGGTACTAAGAGTGGTTTTGTTGTTTCCTTCTAAATGTGCTTGAAAAATTGTAGAAAACAAAAAAACAGCTCAGGACTAAATTCCCAGCTCAAGATCTACATAAGGGACCTCAAATATATGACTACCCTAAAAGAAACCTTTATCTCCTTCTGCCTTAGGGCTAAGATTTTCAAAAGCCACACCCAAAGTCTAGAACAGCAGGTGGCTGACTTACAATGCAAATTGATTTCCCTTCCTCATAGAGTCTCCTATGTTAAAGTTAGGATATTAACTGGTAAAGAGGCTGAGCGCAGTGGTTTACACCCGTAATTTAGCACTTAGGGAGGCCGAGGCAGGAGAATTGCTTGAGGCCAGAAGTTCCGGAACAGCCCTGACAACATAGCAAGACCACATCTCTACAAAAAAAGTTTAAAAAATTATTCAGATGTAGTGATGCATGCCTGTAGTCCCAGTTGCTCAGGAGGCTGATGTGGGAGGATTGTTTGAGCCCAAGGGTTTGAGGCTGCAGTGAGCTATTTTACCACTGCACTCCAGCCTGGATAACACAGTGAGACTTTATCTCCAAAAGTATTTTTTAGGCAGGGCGCAGTGGCTCATGCCTGTAATCCCAGCACTTTGGGAGGCCAAGGTGGGCAGATCACAAGGTCAGGAGATCAAGACCATCCTGGCTAACATGGTGAAACCCCATCTCTACTAAAAATACAAAAAAAAATAGCCGGGCATGGTGGTGGGCACCTGTAGTCCCAGCTACTCAGGAGGCTGAGGCAGGAGAATGGCATGAACCCGAGAGGTGGAGCTTGCAGTGAGCCTAGATCGCGTCACTGCACCCCAGCCTGGGTGACAGAGTGAGACTCTATCTCAAAATAAAAAACGAACAAACAAAAAATACTTTTTAACTGATAGAGAATGGGGAACCCTGAGTATTGGGATGTGAATATATGGGTAAATCCCAATGAAGCTGGTCGATTCAAACTCCTTAACTCTCTTAAGTCTCCTTTGCCAATAGAGGCAGCCCTTCTTCCCCTAAGGAGATTAGTCTCCTCTTATCTGAAGAGCCTATCATTACCTCTCCTGAGATATTTTGCCTTGCTGGAACTCCTGAGATATTTTGCCTTGCTGGAACTCCTGAGATATTTTGCCTTGCTGGAACTCCTGAGATATTTTGCCTTGCTTGATCTTCCTCCAGCCCTAATCCCACCACCATTCACTGCTCCTTTACTAGACCTAAATCTCAGTGGGTTTCTGTGTGAAGAAGACTCATGCGGTCAAGATACAAAGTGTGACTTAAGAGGAGGTACAATAAACAACAAATGAACTGAATTATTTTACCAGTTTTCAACAACAGCAATCTAAGTAACAACCAATTCCCAACCTTGAGCCAGTTCACAGACCCAGAACCCCTTGAATAAAGAAGAGACTGGGCCAGGCGCAGTGGCTCACGCCTGTAATCCCAGCACTTTGGGAGGCTGAGGCGGGTGGATCACGAGGTCAGGAGATTGAGACCACGGTGAAACCCCATCTCCACTAAAAATTACAAAAAATTAGCCAGGTGCAGTGGCGGGCGCCTGTAGTCCCAGCTATTCGGGAGGCTGAGGCAGGAGAATGGCATGAACCTGGGAGGCAGAGCTTGCAGTAAGCCGAGATTGCGCCACTGCACTCCAGCCTGGGCGACAGAGCGAGACTCCATCTCAAGAAAAAAAAAAAAAAAGAAGAGAATGAATCCCCTTGAGTAAGGACCATGCTACCCAGACAAAAAATACAGATACTAAATCTTCCTCTTAGCTCTCCCCAAAGGGACTTATGGCCTTTATCCAGGAAATTGTGCATTGGAGAAGGAAAAATGATCAGATTTTTCAGTGAATACTGGACATACACTAATTACTGTAGATCTAAAGCACCACTGTGATCCATCCATCAGTAGGATATTATGAAAGTCAAGCAATGAATGGGATTTTGGCTCAAGTCTGTCTCACAGTAGTCCCAGTGGGTACCCTAACCACTGACAAAAGCATCACTGTATGCCATTGAGGTTTTGTGGCTGTTTGTTATGCAATATTATTGTGACAGCTGATAATTGATATAATTAAGAATATTTAGGTGAGGCTAACAACTGTTAGAATGGCTATCATCAAAAAGACAAAAGTTAATTTGCAAGGATGTGGAGTAAAGAGAACCCTCACAAACTGTTGATAGGAATGTAAATTAACACCACTATTATGGAAAACAGTATAAAGGTTTCTCAAAAAATTAAAAATAGAACTACCATATGATCCAGCAATCCCACTACTCGGTTTATATCCCAAGGAAATAAAATCAGCGTGTCAAAGAGATACCCTCACTCCCATGTTTATTGCAGCATTATGCCCAAGAGCCAAGATATGGAATCAACCTAGGTGTCCATCAGTGGATGAAGAGATGTTTTGAATGTGGTATAAGCTGGTCTAACCTGTGGCCCATGGGCTGCATGCAGCCAAGGATGGTTTTGAATGAGCCCAACACAAATTTGTAAACTTCCTTAAAACATTGTGATTTTTTTTGCAACTTGTGTTTTAGCTCATGAGCTATTGTTAGTGTTAGTGTATCTTATGTGTGGCCCAAGACAATTCTTATTCTTCCAATGTGGCTCGTGGAAGCCAAAAGATTGGATACCCTTGTAGTATATATACACACAATGGCATACTATTCAGTCATAAAGAAGAAGGAAATCCTATCATTTCCAACAACATGATGAAACTGGAAGACATTATGTCAAGTGAAATAAGTCAGGCACAGAAAGACAAATACTGCATGATCTGACTCACATGTGAAATCTAAAAAAGTTAATCTCATAGAAGTAGAGAGTAGTACAGTGGTTACAAGAGACTGAGGTGACTGGGGTGGGTTGGGGAGATTGTTGGTCAAAGGCTATGAAATTTCAGTTAGATAGGAAGAAAAAGTTTATGAAATCTATTATACAACATGGTGACTATAGTAAACAATACATTGTCTTGTTGAAAAACGCTAAGAGAGTGGATATAAAGTCTTCTTACCACAAAAACGATAACTACGTGAGGTAATGCTAATGTTATTTAGCTAGGTTTAGTCCTTCCACAATGTATATATACTTCATAATAAAATGTTGTACACAATAAATACTTAGGATTTTATCTATCATTAAAAAAATTTAAGACTATTTAGAGGAGGTTAAATTTAAAGGATGTGATTTTTAGATGTGACATGTGGTATTTATTAGCCTTATTTACAGACTAGGAGATTAAAGAGATAAGGGAAAAACAATTTACGTGTTCAAGGTCTCAAAGGATGATACTAGATCGTGTCCAGTTGTTATTCTCTGGATAATAATCTACAAAAGTAAGATTTAACTACATTGCAGATAGGTTATCATGCCCTGTTTAACTAGAAGACATTTACAAATTAGGTAAGTTATTAAAAATTATGTTCTTTCTTTTCATTTTTCTATAGACTGACTACCATTTAATCATAATATTAATAGTTGCCTATCTCTAGCTCTAGTTATCTGTTTAGTATCTTACAGAATGTGTTATATCTGTAATACTACTAATTTGCTTTATATCAAAGCATGCCCAAAACTATGAGCCACCCTTTCCTTTAAGGCAAATTAGTGGGGTCCAAGCTCAGTTGTGTGTACAGACAGAGTAATGGGCCACGGTAGGGAAATTTCTATAGCACAGGAGCACAAGAAAATCTCCTTGTCCTAACTGGACTCCCTCACTGGACTTCCTATGTACCTACTTTCTACCATTAGTCACCCCTTGGATTCTTTTGTTAAAAGGAACTGGTAAAATTCAAATATTTCTTGAGAAGGGTGCCATAAAATACAGAGGATTTTCTCCTACTGGCTGGAGGCTGGGGGGAAGGGAAAGTGTGTAGAGAAGAAAGGTCAGGCCCAGTGAGGCCAATAGAAGATAAGCCAAGGCAATGGACTACCCTCTGGCTGGAGTTGGGGAGACCTTTGGGGACCTTCTCAGGAGGGATCATGGAGGTTAGCAGTAGGCTTGTCTGCTTCTTCATTTGAAGAGGGCAGATGACTTCTTCCTAGGAGTCGGAGTGGGATATGATCAATGCCAAGAAGTGAAGCAGAACAAAAATGGTAAAATGGTAAAGATCATTCATCGATTAGGTGTTAGAAGACTGGGTGCTAGTCTCCTACTTGGCCACAGATGAGCTGCCTGACTTTGGGAAGACACTTCACCTCTCTGGCCTCACTCCTCACCCTCCAAATGAAAGTCCTCCAGAGGATCTTTCCTGATTTCACATCCGATGAAATGTGCCCTGGCAGAGCCCCTGGACCTAAACAAGAAATGCAACAGAAACAAATATTTCTAAATCCCAAGTCTCAATGTCTAACTGTGATTTCTGAGTAGAAATGCCGTGTTTGCCGCGGAGAGTGACCACATCCAACAATAGACCCTGGTTCCTTACCATGAGGCTAATGTGCACATGGCTTGGTGTGGTCTGAGCCATCCCCAGCACCTGCAGCCCTTGTTGACTTAACGGCACTGTTTCCAAAGAAGATTACTGTAAAGCCATCTTTGTTATGATGTTCAAGGTAACAGGTGGTTGTGGTTTCTGCATGGGTCTCTATGCTCAACATCTTGCTTACTCAAACTTCTGTTCAAGTCATACTAGTCTCCTGGATGGAGCAGTCCTGAATCGTGCCACCAGTTGTAAGAACCATCACTACACACTACACTACAAATGTTGTTCCTAATCTCTTCAGGATCAGGCTTCAGAGTTTATTCACCAAAGAGGCCCACAGCTAAGCCACACTCCTCTAACTTGGAGGAAACAGCTGTTATAACTGTACTTTCTAGCTGCTTTCCAGTTTTCAAAGGTCTTTGTAAATTCTTTGCAAATACTAATTAATTCTCTCAACAGACCAGTAGGGAAATTTCTATAGGAAAAGTTTTTCCATGTGACAAACCTGAGACACTGAGCCTATGAATTATCCTTTACTACATTACAGGTTGGCCTGAGCCTAGATCACAAGACACAAAAATGGTATAATATTCTCTCTCATGGCTCTAAGTCTCTTACATCTGAAAATCCCTGATGCATTTGCAAATTTCCCAGACTCCATATTTACAGCCAAGAATGTATCTCTGTAATTCTGTCTGACAGATATAGACTAGCCAGTCTCATTCAATGAACATTGCATATCAACAAGTATTTATTAGGCTTCATTTAGCATACTTCTGCTTGCCAGAAACACACACATCTTTGTACCAATATGCAGGAATGATCATCACAATCAGTCTATAGCATCTCCCACTCTTAGGCAATAACATAAGACTCCTCCCAGCTAATATGTTAATGTGTAGAAAATACCAGATGGATCCCAATTTTTCTAGCCAAACTTATGACTTCAGAGTGAGGAGGAAAGTCTCTCAAACCTGTCCTGCTTGGAATACTCATCTTAATTCAGATCAAGTGGTAGAAACTGATTAGGTTTCTCATGGAGCCTTTGACCCTGCTCTGACCAAATTTCCCATGGGCAACTTATAAACTATGTCTGAGAGTTCCTCTAACAAAGAAACCCACAGCTAACCCATACCCCCCTAACTTTGGAGGAATTGGCCAGGGTGAGGTCAAGGAGAGGAAGGGAAATTATCTATGTGTATGCAAAGGGAGTGTTCTTTTGAAAGCAAGATGGATCCTTGAACATTCACTTTGAGTTCAGATGTGCCCTGGCAGGCATTTGGGCATTGGCTTTGCCCGACATCCTATGAAATAACTTGTACTTCTTTCATTGATCCAGAAAGAATAAATAATGGGTTCTGCCTGAAAATTTAATTAGGCTAGGCTTCCTGGCTTCACAAAGGCATCAGTCTACAGTGGGAAACTTTCTCTCCCCACACATTCCTTTAGTAATCAGGACAAGTTGTTTCAGGAGACAGTCTCAACATTAAATCAATTCTCCCCTTTCACTGTTACTGTCCATACCCTAAATCAAGCCCATATCACACATCTCATATGGACTCTCACAAAGTTCCTAGAAGCCTAGACTTCTGCCTCTAGGCTTGCTGCCTTTAGTCCATTCTCAACAATGCCATGACAGTGTTCTCAAGTGAATTGTATGTGCTTCCTGCAGGAAAAAAAAAAAAAAAAATCCAAACTGTGTAGTTTGGTACTCAAGGCCCTTCAAAATGGAGTCTCAACTTATATTTCCAATCTCATTGACCACATCTTTATGTGTCCTTTTCTCCTGACATATCTGAAGGGATAGCATCAATTTCTTATTGCCACATTAATTCTGTGTAACCAACACCCTGAACCCAATGGCTTGAAACAATAATTTATTCTCAGGCTCCTAGTCTACAGTTTGGCTGGAGTGGCTCTGTGAATGTGTTCCTTATGGGACCCGGGTTGAAGGGGGATCAGCTACTATCAGCTACCATCAAAAAGGTGAGCAGAAGTATGTGACACATCTCAAGGCCTAAATAGCTAGTAAGAGACATATGGTCATTTTTTCCCACATTCCATAGGCCAAAGCAAGTTACATGGCCAAGTTCAACATGGTGGGGAAAGGATATATATTGCACTTCTAGTAGGAGAAACTGCAATATCATATAGCAAAGGGCATTGATGCAGAGAAAGATAAAGAATGGGAGACAAATATCTATTGCTAAATAATAAATTATCCTTAAAGAGCAAATATTTATCATCTCACAGATTCTGTGGGTCAAGAATCCAACAGGAGCTTAGCAGGTGGTTGAGGATCTCTCATGAAGTTGCAGCAAGCTCTCAGGCAGAGCTGCAGTCATCTGAGGCTAAAGGATGTGCCTTCCAGCTCACTCCCACGGTTGCTGGCGGACTCACTTCTCCACGTGGGCCTTTCCAAAGCCTGCCTGAGTGTCCTCACAAGCTGGCCGCCAGCTTCCCCCAGACAGAGTGATCCAAGACAGAGAAAGAGAGCCCAAGACAGAAGCCATAGAATCTTATAACTTCTTTGGCAAATGCCACACCATTATATCTTCTGTATTCTATTAGTCAGACAGACCAACCCTGGTCCACTGTGGTGGAGGGGGCTGTACAAGGGCCTGAAAACCAGGAGGCAGGGGTCATTGGAGCCATCTTGAAGACTGGGATCACAGCTTCCATTTTAATATAATTTAGTTATCCTCATAAACTGCTGAAACGTTTCCACACTTCTGTATTATTGGGTCTAAACCACTTTAATCAATACGGGTAACACTAATTGTACAAAATCCTTTGTTAAGTCAGGTTAATTTTTATACCAAAAATAATAGCCATAAATGTTAACATCAATAGTTTTTCACCTTTTGGCTTTTTTGCATATCTGTCATCCTGTCTATAAGTTTTCGTCACACCAGCACATACCCATTACCACTTACTCCCTATCCCCTAATCAACCAGGTGAATTCTGAAATATCATCTTCTCTAGTAAGTCTTTCCTGGCTACTGCACACACATGAGGTTATCCTCCTACGTGTGCACAAAGCATTCGGTACATACCTCAATTAAAAGTCTTTAACAAATTCTCCATGACACCACAGAGTATCTGTTTCCTTCTTCATCTTTTTAATTACACTATGAGATTTCCAGGGGCCAATATTTGGTAATAGTGACTCAATAAACATCTTTAAAAAAGGCCAGAGGGATTAAAGAAGAAATGGAGAGAACACAAGGCCAAATCCCAATAGGTTTTTAATATTGTTTCCCTACCACCTGCTGGTTAAGCTCCTCCTACCTGCCAGGCAGGTGTTGATGCTTCTATAGTCACCGTCTTAGTTAATCCTCACAATTACCTGGTAAATGAAAATTATCTGGTGAGGAGTCAGTTTTCAAGCTCAGAAAAGTACATTTCCCAGCACACGGTAAAACCAGAATTTCATCCTTGACTCTTGTATTCCAAAGCCATGATTTTCACAGCACCCCATACAGCCTCTGTGGGGAAGAGCCCCACGGTTTCCACTCTACAGAGCAGTGCATGCCCTGCTTAGTAGAACTGGTTCTCCCATTTAGGGATCTTGCTATGTCAGTCCATGGAGATGGTTCGGTGGGGCATTCCTTGACTGATTGTTCTTTTTGTGCCCTGATCGGGGCTCCAGAACCTGCACCTGGGAAAGCCTTAGCGCACTCTCTCTCATCTAAAAGGGTAAGTTATATATGGAGGTGTACGGAAATTACAGAGGAGCTTGAAGAAACCCACAGCCCTGCAGGCAAGCATAGCCCAGCAGCAAAGTCCAGCTCCCCACATACTCTGACACAAAGATGAAAAGGGGCTGCTGCAGGCATCTCACTCCAGATGTCCGTCACTGGAGCCAGGCAGAGTCCTGTGGGGTTTGACATTTAAAGGTCACAACTCCCAGGAAAGTTGTGAGGATAAAATGAATGGTCTACATCAAAGCATTCAGAGTTCTTTGAAAGAAAACTGCTGTATAAATTCATAGCATATTTTTGAAAATCATTATTTTTTAATTTCTCTTTTTTTTCCAACCAGTTAACTTGGGTATGCATATATACATACACACACACGCAGAAACACACAAGCCAGGCACGGTGGCTCACACCTGCAATCCCAGCTACCTGGGTGGCTGACACAGGAAGATGGCTTGAGCCCAGGAGTTTAAGACTGCAGTGAGCCATGATTGTGCCACCCAAGTCCAGTCTGGGCAAGAGAGAGAGAGACCCCCATCTCTTAAAAATAAATAAATAAATAACAAAAACACACAAAATAGATATATTGATTTTAGAGAAATTAAAACTTGAGTCATGTTACAGATACGGGGGAGGCAGGTATTACAGTCTTGTCTTTTTTTCTCCCCTTTTTATTGGCCTCTCCCTTCCTACCTCCTATCTACCCTCACAGCACTAAAAACCTATTAGGTATCCTTCTATGTCTTTTTCTCCCTGCTCACATGCATACTTATACTATCCTAAGAGTAAGTCATTGCTTGTTTAACAATAGAAATCATATTATACAAGCATTTCAGCATTCTGCATTTCTTTTTCAACACTATCTCATAGAATTTCCCCCAAGTCAAATGGGATAGTTCTAAGTTATTATTTTTAAAGTTGTACAATATGTTATGATGTGGATGGGCCCATATTTTTTATCCATCCCTGTCTTGATAGACACTTACTTATCTCCAGATTGTTTTAATGTTATAAACAAAGCATCAATAAGATTTATAGATAGAGCTCCACATTTTGGAGTTTTGTTTCTGAGGCCCCAGGAAAGGGATTGCTGCCTCAGATGGAATATGTATTTTGGTTTTCAGGAAGTTTCTTCAGTCTGATGGAACTAAAGTGATAGCTCATTGTTATTTTGAAATGTGCATTTCCCTGACTACTGGTGAGAGTAAGCACTTCTTCATGTATTTGTTAGCATTTTGATTTCTCCTCTAGTGAATTTCTTTTCCATATCATTTTCCTTATTTTTGTTGAATCATTTGTCTTTTTCATTACTACTTTATGAGCACTCTTCAAATATTATAGACAAAAATCTTGGCCTTCTACATTGGAGCTATATTCTTCCATATTTATCATTTGTTTCTTGATATTATTTATGGTCTCCTCTGACATCATTGTTATTTTTGTATATATATATATATGCACATATTTATATATATTTTTATAGTCTCTGGTTTTCTGTCTTAGCTAAGAAAATGTCCTCTCCTCCTAAGTTATTCATGAAGTTTTCCAGATTTGATTGTATGTTGTTCTATTGTTTTGCATTTATGCCTTTAATCCATCTGAAATATATATTGTTTTTGAACATGATGTAAGACAGATTCCAATTTTATCTTTATACACATGAAGAAGAAATTATGCCAACACCATTTTTATAAAAATCCCTTATTTTCTCATTAAATCGCCTTTGTAATATATTAAATCCTCACGTATGTTGACAATGTTTTCTACTTTCTTTATTCCTTTGTGCTGTTCTATTTCTCCATTCCTATGACAACGTCATCTTTATATGATTAGAAACTGTTTTGCTATCTGCTAAAGCAAATCCAACTCCCTCTTTCCTTTTAGTCACACTTTCCTAGCTACGTTTGGACACTTGTCTTTCTATATGATATTTAAGATGATTTTTTTTCCAATTTCAAAGAGAAAAACCTATTGAGATTCTCTAAAATTTAATTAAATTTTCACATTAGTTTTAGAAAAAAATACAATTCTAAGCCTCCATATTCAAGAACAAATTATGTCTTTAATAATTTTTTTATAATTGTCATCGCTACTCAGAATGGAATATTTTCTCTGTGTTCATTTTAGGTGCTTATGGTAATATAGGAAAAGCTAATGAATTTCTATATATTTATGTTATAAATAGCCATGAACAAAGTCTTTTATTTATTCTAGTATTTTTTTTACTAGATACTGCTTTTCTAAAAATACAGTTGCAGATCCAGCAAAGGGGATTATTTTATCTCTTCTATTCCAAAGTTTACACAAATTATTCTTTTTAACAAATATTACATTAACTGGAATCTCTAAGCAAATATTAAGAAAGAATATTCACGGCAGTCAATCTCATCTAGATTTTAACTGGAATGGTTTTAGTAAGGTTGTATAATTTTGGAAAATAATTTTATCGCTGTCAAGGACCTCATTTCCCAAATACCCTTCACTTGGTGAGAGCTGTCCAGGGATTTCTCAGGTAGCAGCGTGTCTAGGAAGAAAAGGTGATGAGAGGGAGGAGGCAGATACCAGGAGTGGTGGAGGACAGGGTGCTTCCAGGAGCACCCCACATGAGAGCAGAGGCCAGGTTACATGAAGGCATCTGTGTGCCAGTAGGAAACTCTCTACCTGCCAGCAAGTCAACAGGTCCTCCCTTCTCCCATCTACAGAATCACTTACTTCCAATTGTCCTCTTCAGTCCTACGTGAACCCAGCTTCTAATTCCTTCTCATTCCACATCCCTGGGCTTGGAAAGCCCAGCCCCAGCCCAGCTCTCTGCAGCCTCTCCCTTCCATCATCCTGAGGACTCCTGAATCCCACTTCTTCCTCTAAGTGAGACCCACCTGGGCATGTGTTTCACTATTTTTACATGTCTCACTATTTACTACTAACTGAAGACAAATTCCTGGCCAGACGAGGTGGCTCACACCTGTAATCCCAGCACTTTGGGAGGCTGAGATGGGCAGATCACTGGAGCTCAGGTGTTCGAGACCAGCCTGGGCAACACGGAGAAACCCTGTTCATTTTAGGTGCTTATGGTATTATAGGAAAAGCTAATGAATTTGTATATATTTATCTTATAAATAGCCATGAACAAAGTCTTTTAAAAAAATACAAAAAATTAGCTGGGCTCAGTGGCATGCCTGTGGTCCCAGCTACTCAGGAGGCTGAGGTGGGAGGATCACTTGAACCCAAGGCTGCAGTGAGCCTAGATCATGCCACTGCACTCCAGCCTGGTTGACAGAGTAAGATCCAGTCTCAAAAAAAAAAAAAAAAAAAAAAAAAAAACAACCTGGCAACTCAGACACTGCGTAGGAGAACCATTTACTTTTGTTGTGAAGAGCTACCCTGTGCATTGTAGGATGTTTAGCAGCATCCCGGGTCTCTGCCCACCAGATGCCAACAGCACCTCCCTTTCCAGTTGTGAGAACCAAGAATGTCTACAAACATTGTCAAATGTCCCCTGGTGATGATGAGTTGAGCTGGGGATGGGCGGGTGTGGGTGGAAAGGAAGCAAAATCACCCTATAGGGAGCCACCTCCCCAGTCTGTATACCCTGAAACATGATACCTAGAATTGCCTATGTATCAAACAGCTCTTTTGCAAATCATTGCCTGTAGATTGAAGCATCTGCCCTTGTCACTTTCAATTTGCAACTTATTTGAAAATACTGCCTCTTTCCTCTCTTCAAAGAGATCTTAATACATATGGCTTGCTTCTCTTGACTGGCAGTCACCCAAGCCTCTTGTTGAAGGATGATGGCTCAGAGATCCTGAAAGTTAATTTCGTGTGTGCCACATCAGGGTCAGTTCACACCAATGTTACCTATTTTAAGTTGCAAGAGTGGGATCATTTTTATTTAGCTCGCTGGTATATCACTCAGCATGAAGCTACATGTACTTTGGTTCCTATTGATGATGGAGATAAAATATGTGCAGCTTTCAGAATTGCAATTTTCAAAAGGAAATTAGCTTGTCCCTGAGCAGCCTGACACTGCAGTTTGGCTGATGACATCCTAGTAAACAACCTACAAACAAACTCTTGACTTTAGAAATAAGTAGGAGCTATTTATAGGCAAGCAATAATTTTCAAGTGGGTAAGTCAAGGGGAAAAATAAGCTGAGAAAAGTCAGCAAGGAAACTCCCATTTCACTCAATACCTTGAAGTGAGGAACTGTAGGGCCATTCACCAAAATGGAAAGTTTGCGTCACTATTACTAATGGAGGAATGATGTCTTGGTGAATTTTTAACTTGTTGAAAACGCCAACCCATTTTATATGAAACAGCCACAATTTAAAACATAAAACATGAAGGCATATCCTCAAGACTAAGGAAACAAGGGGATTTCAACCAGGATCTTGGAAGTATCAATCAGATAACAGGTATCCTAACAACTGAGATGCTGCTAAAAGGCCATCTGCTGAGAATGTGAGGTTTCCCATTCTGAGACTGTTTGAGAGAGGAGTCCGTGTGCGTGTGAATGTAAAGCCCCCTCTGCATTTTGAAAGGGTGTCATGTCCCTGCTGTTGTGTTCTTATTAAGGAAAATCCAAAAACTTTGAATTGTCCTTGGAGGAAGGGGAAGCCAGGATAGGACACGAGCTGCAAGAAGCTCTGATGACAAGGAGGTGACATCCTAACAGGGGCAAGCAACCAGGTGGGCTCTGCAAAGGCAAAGATGGGATCTTGAGAAAGTTGCACTGTTGGCCCTTGGCCAGGGACACAGTCTCCTTCCCAATCAGCTTTTCCGGGCCGCATTTTAGGGCTTCTGAGATTCAGGGCTTTTGTGGCTTGTAAATTCACTGGAACTTAAGACAAAGCTCAAGGCAAAGAGCAACAGCTGGTTGATGGGAAAGTGTGACTCTTGGTTCCCAGGGACAGGGATAAACCTTGCTCTCTTTTAAGATGGTAATGATCTCAGTATCTAAAACCTACATGAGAGAGATATAGATACTGTTCATCATGATCAGGGACCAGCAAACCTTTTCTGTAAAGATCCAGGTAGTAAATTTATTAGGCCTCGCAGGCCATGTGGGCTCTGTCACAACTATTCAATTCTGCCAGTGGAGCAGCAAGCAGCCCTAGACAATATGTAAAAGAATGGACATGACTATTTCCCAATAAAACTTTATTTACACAAATTGACAATGGGCCAGATTTGGCCCAAAGGCCATGGTCTGCCGACTACTGATCTTGATGAGTGACATCAAGCACAGCTAAATTTCCCCACCTAAATAGGTCAGTCATTCCAACCTGTCTGGCCCTTGCTCTCATCTTCCCTCTTAATGCTTCTTCCTAACCTCAGTCTTTCCCTGCTCCAGCAAGTATTTCCATTGCTGAAAATATTACCCTCTTAAAATATATCATTAACCCATCACTCCCCACCTTAAAAATCCTTAATAGTTCCCCAGTGCTTAGAGTAAAATGATCAAAATCTCTCAATATAGCATTCAAATCCCTCCCCAATCCACTAGGCCTTCCCCATGCACATCCCGAGCTCCCACCATGGTGGCAAAGACACCTCTCCCCAAATATGCCAGGCAATTACCCGCCTCCAAACTTTGTCTAGACACGTTCTCTACCTTGTGCTACCATTCCCACAGTCCCTACCTGTCAGTCATTCTCATTCTTACACTGTCACTTCTAATTCACTTTCACTTGAAGCCTTTCCTTTCTGTCTGTGATAAATGATTTGCTCCCTTCAATGAGCTCCCATAGAATTGACTTTATTACTTAAAACAGTATGCCTTGAGTTCTATTTGCTGCCTGAGTCATCACATGCCTCTTTGCCATTCCTTGTTTTTATACGCCACAGTATGTTCAATTCAGTCATTTGATCATTCATCCATTAACAGATACGTTTCGCACACCCATCGTATGTTTTGCAGTCTCAGGCTAGTGGGGAGAGACAGCTATGCAAAAATAAATAAACAATTTGCTATATTAGAGCATTTCAGGTAGAGATAAATGCCAGTTAAGGAAAACAACACAAGGTAATTTGTTAGGAAGGGTGAGAGTGTGGTTAGGGGCAAAGCTATTTTTCCCAGGAGAAACAGGGAAGGCCTCTCTGAGGAGATACTGTTGGACTGATACCAAGTATTCATGCTAAATTGAATATTGAATTGTGAGACGCAAACACTTGTACAAAGCTCTGCACAGAGAAAACACTTTTAAATGGCCCTTGAATTCATAATAAAAATATTCTGTAATTTAATAAATTATAATACAGTTGTTAAAAAGGAATGAAGTAGGTATAGCTATACAGGCACATATGAAAAGATATCTAAGATATACTGTTAAGTGAAAATAAAAGCAATTTGCAAAAGTATATAATATATATTTTCGTTTTTAAAATTAAAAATATTCATATGTAGACGCATGTTAATCTATGCCCAAGAAAGTCCTCGTAGGATACACAAGTGAAAGTTAAGAATGGTAGTTTCTGGGAGTGATAATGAGAGATTTTGATACTTTTGCTTTCCATTTTACACCTTTCTGTATAGTTTGAAATTTTTGCAAGAAGCAATTTTTACAATATTTTTGGCAAAAAAAGATTTTTGCCAAAAAATCAATTTATCGTAAAGAATTTCCCTTCACAAAGGCTTCTTCAGTGTTTTTCAGTCTGTAACTTAGGAGTACATTTTCCCTGACATACAAACAGAAAATTCTTCTCCGTTGTCCTTGCCATTATCGAAACTTGTGTGCCTCCGCATCTCTATCCCTTCAATACCCTTAACACACACACACATGCTCAGAGCTGCTATGCACCCTCACAATTCAGAGGGCATTGTTTTCCATACTCCAGTGTCCCAAGGCATTAACTGAAACTCTGCTCTAAACAGGCTGGTGTTGCCAGATAAAATACAGGACCAACAGCTAAGTTTGTTTCCAATTAACAGTGAATAATTTTTTAATGTGTTATTTTCTCAAATATTGCATACTAAAAAAAAAAACAAACTCAAAATTTACTCTTTGTTCACCTGAAACTCAGATGTAACCGAGTGTCCTGTATGTTTATTTGCCAAATCTAGCAACCCTAAAGCAGCCACACGTCCTGAATGAAATACACTAAAATCTTAAATGAAGGACATTACTTCTTCTCCATGAATCTACCAAGTTAGAGGAATAATGGTGCATTTTTCCAAACCCTGACTCTGCTAACACAGTTAAACATGGTCCCATGGCTCTCCTTTCACTGTCTTCTCAAAGACATATTTACGTATGTTAGGGCTTAATTGTATGTTGTAATATACCTTCTCTTGTCCTTCCAGGAGCCTTGTCAACATCCGTGCTGCTTAGATAGAATGTCCGGCAGAGAGACACAGACAATGCCTCATCTTCACATGCCCAGAGCTAGAACTCAGCATATCTTTTAGGCAGTGGTGCTGAGCCCTGATGCACACTAGACTCACCTGAGAAACTTTTCAAACATACCCACCCCTAGTCTCCGCCCCAGATAAATTAATCCAGAATCTTCAGCAGCGGGAGCCAGGTGCTCTGCAGTTCCCCAGGTGATCCTACGGTACAGCCAGCATTGTGAACAATTACTTTAATACCTAGGCCATCGGTACTCCACCCTCGGGCTTAAGTCCCATAAAATAGTGCCCTTCAGACTTTATGTGCACACAGATAAGCTTGGGATGCTGTCAAGATGCAGATTCTGATTCCACAAATCTGGGGCGGGGCTTGAGATTCTGCATTGCTAACAAGCTCCCAGGCGATGCTGATGCTGCTGACCCTTGAGACACACCTAGAGTAATAAGACTACTAAAAAAAGAACTAAAGTCATTGCCGCTTTTTACTTTACAATTCATATAATAGGGAAAATAAATATTATAATGAGGTTGATAATAAAAACTTTCTTTGGATCCACAGTCGTCCTAAGACTAGCACCATATGTGCACTCCAGTTTCAAGTGGCAACTTCTCTGGATTCATTTCCTACCCGTAGGAAGCTAAACAGAAAATAACATTAGTTCGAGTTTCAGCAGACGGATCGTTTTCAGACGGGAATACTCAGAAACTTCAGGCTAAACCCCCTGCCCAAGGGTCATAAAACCCCTACAGACATGCCAGGCTTGGCTGAGGAATAACTTCTCACAACTATTTTCAGATAGGAGCAACAACATTTTAGTGGAACGGCTGGGGATGTGCTGCCTAAGGACGGGCAGGTGGGTTACATGGCCTCAGAATGGCCCTGCAGCCCTATGGTGCCATAACTCAGCGCGGCTCCCATAACAGCCTGGGCCAATTCTCCAAGCAAAATTTCCATATGTAATGGATGAGAGTTCCTGAGGTTCTAGTTTGAATCTCTCCTCTCCCACTGACCAGCTCTGTGACCTAGAACACGTTATGCTGCTTAAGCCTTAGATCCCTCAGTCCTCCGCAAAATGGGAACACAAGTGGATGTTGAGATGAGATTATATGTAAAGTATTTAGTTAGCACAGTGCCTGGTACACTGGCAGCACTGAATCTTAGCTATTATTATAGGTCCTCCTACGTCTTTAAGTGAGATGAAAATACTAGCCTTGGTGTCACTCACAGAGAGAAGCTCAGCAGCTGCATTCAATACAGCGCTGAGATCAAAAGTTCCGCTTCCCTCTGGGCTGCCTTTTCGTTTACTCTGTGTGAAGGACAGCAATTGGTGCCCAGAGAGAAATACAATAATAATCACGCTGTATCTGCACACATGAAGAAAATAGATCAAGCTTGAAAGGAAAGTGCAGCAGATTTTCTCCCACTTTACGGGAAGGGAAGTTTGTCTTGTGACCAGAGCTACTTCCTTTTGAGGCCAGGGAAGAAAGAACTAAGGCCAGACTGAGTTACTCTGTGTACCCTCTATAGGAGCAAAGGCTTAGTGTGGTGCTATTAGTGAGGTCTGCAAATGGCAGGGGAGAGGAGCTAGTGAAGAAAAAGTGCCATAGGTTTTTAATATGGATGAGAAGCTGCCTGCTTTCTCCTAAGCAAATGAGGAAGGAGAGAAGTAAGGAACTTAAAACTATTTGCAGGTGGTCTCTGGGATAAAGGGATACACAGTGGAGGTGATATTATCCTGAGCCACATTTCAGTACAAAACCTACCAGTATTAAGTCCTGCTGCTGGGAGACCATCTCTGACTTGTTTCAGCAAAGAGACAATAAAAATGTAAAAATAGCAGATAACCCTTGAAATTCCAGTGTCAGCCCCAAAGAACAGCTTCCAAAGATGAAGAGTGGGTGGACTTCCAGAGGCACAGATTTAGATTTCTAACTTTAGCCTGAACTTTCTGAAGCTTCTCAGCGGTACCAGGAAAAAGATTTGGTGTGAAGGAGGCTAAGAATAGCAGCTCAAATCAGACTGTGGAATTAGATGAGTTTCAATCAGCCATGTGTCCCGCCCAGTGTCTTTCCCTCCTCCCCAGCCTTGCTGGGACAGGGACACCCATAGAGCTGGAGAGTTGGAGCTGTAAGAGAACAATGACAACAGGAGCTGACATTTCCTTAATGATTAGGACTTGCAGGCTGTATGCTAAGCACTCAATAGATGGGTTCGTTTAATACTTCCAATATTAGGATAACTCCATTTTATAAATGGAAATATTTATACTTAGAAATATCAAGAAACAAATCCAAGGTCAAACAGCTGGTTAAGTGGTGGAGCTGGAAAAAGAGCAATAGGTGCTGGGAAATAGAAAAATGGAAAGAAGTAGAAGACTAAGCACCTTGATAGGAAGAGGAGAGCTTCAAGCATTGAAAGGGCTAAATGTGGCACTACTCACAATAGCAAAGACTTGGAACCAACCCAAATGTCCAACAATGATAGATTGGATTAAGAAAATGTGACACATACACACCATGGAATACTATGCAGCCATAAAAAATGATGAGTTCATGTCCTTTGTAGGGACATGGATGAAGCTAGAAACCATCATTCTCAGTAAACTATCGCAAGGACAGAAAACCAAACACCGCATATTCTCACTCACAGGTGGGAATTGAACAGTGAGAACACTTGGACACAGGAAGGGGAACATCACACGCCAGGGCCTGTTGTGGGGTGGGGGTGGGGGGAGGGATAGCATTAGGAGATATACCTAATGTAAATGATGAGTTAATGGATGCAGCACACCAACATGGCACATGTATACATATGTAACAAACCTGCACGTTGTGCACATGTACCCTAGAACTTAAAGTATAATAAAAAGAAAATATATATATATACAAAAAAAAAAGAAAGGACTAAATAATAGGCTAAAAAATAAGGGCATGGGCTGCTTTCCACCTCTATTGGAAACGAATAGAGATTTCTTAGACTACAGCAAGGAAAAAGGAATTTGGTTAGAGAGCGAAGAAAAAAGAAAAATCTCCTGGATTGCAACACTACGTGACATAACATTCATTGTTAAGAGACAATGATTAACCTGCTGAGTTAATTTTAAAAAAGGCGTGGGGGAAGGTGGTTTTGTGCTTCTCCAAGTGTGTTTCACAGAACACTAGTTCCTTAAGATATTAATAGGACTAATCAAATATACTCAGGAAATATTGTGCTAAATAGAGTTAAACAGGTTTCTTTAGTGAAGGAGCTCTAAGAGCTTTATGAGCTCAGCATGTTGTGAAACTCTAGTGGTGGAATAGAGTAGGTGGCGTTTCCCAAACTTATCTGACCAGAACCCTTTTTCAAACTAGTCTTTCCTCAAATATACTTGGGGAAGGCCTGGGGTTTTCTGAGATGATTTAAGTATGGAACTTTCTGGAAGGTGGGGACTGGCCTTGCTATTCAAAGTGAGTCCATGCACTTCATTATCATTGTAAGCATAGGCGCTTTCTTACAAGCATCTGGCACCTTGGTGCTCCTCCATGGGGCTTCTCTACAAGGAGAGCTTGGACTTCCTCAAAGCACAGCATTCTCAGAGTACTGGACTTCTTCCATGGCAGCTGGCTGCCAAGATGGAGAAAACAGATGCTGCCAGATTCTCAACCCCACCCCAGACCTACAGAATCAGACTCTGCTTTCTAACAGTATGCCCTGATGATTTATTATATGCAGATTAAAGCTTGAGAGGCTCAAAATTCTTCAAGCCTCAGGATACAGTTACACACAATTCTACAGCAGCCATAATCTCTAACATCAGCTGTCTGCTATATAACAAATGGCCCGAAAATTTACTGTCTTGAAACACTAATGACTTATTTTTCACATTTTTGTAGGTTGACTTGGCTTAGTTGGAGGGTTCTTCTGCCTTCACTAGGCTGAATTCATGGGCTGGACTGCCAAGGTTTCACTCTTGTATCATCTGGCGCCTTGGTGCTCCTCCACGGGGCTTCTCTACAAGGAGAGCTTGGACTTCCTCAAAACAGCATTCTCAGAGAACTGGACTTCTTCCATGGCAGCTGGCTGCCAAAGATGGAGAAAACAGATGCTGCCGATTCTATTAAGGCCTGGCTTGAGAGCACTTCTGCTGCATTCTACTTATTAGTCAAAACAAACCACAGGGCCAATTAGATTTGAGGAGAGGAAAAATGGTTTCCACCTCTTGATAGGTGAAGTGCCATGCATATACAAGGCAAGGAATTGGTAATGGCCGTCTTTGGAGACTATCTACCATACTCTCTACCCCCTCTTGAGTGATATTAGATGCTGTACGTGATCCCTTCTTAAACTCTAAGTACTTGAAAAATGCTTTAATATGTGTCCCAGACTGGCTTTTCCTCCAAGGTAAACAGGAACTTTAACCCACTATGTAAAGGAAAGTTATGTCCCATTTATGGAATGTCAGTGCCAGGGGTGTGGGGAGAGATGTTAGGTCTCATTATTCATCAACACCAACCAAAACCATTTATTCTAAACCTACCATGTGCCAGGAACTTGGTTCTGCATATATAGCATTGCATAGTATAATGTACAATTCTGAGAGTACTTTCTCAATGATTTGCTACCCTTCTAATGGCAGGAAACAAACACTAAACTAGTAAATTATTAAATAGAATAATTTTGGAAAGTAATAAGGCTATGAAGAAAATAAAATAGTGTGATGTGATTGTGAGTGACTTTTTAAGTTGATTTAAATTAGGAGGTCAAGGAATACCACATTGAGGGAGTGTCATTAATTGAGACTTGAAGGATGAGGAAGCAGCTGCTTGAAAAGCTGAGATCACAGTGGCAAAGAGTGCAAGTGCAAAGGCCCTGAGGCAGGGATGGGCTCTACATGCTTAAGGGGCAGAAAGAAAGTCATTGGACCTGGTGCACAGGTCTCAAGGGGCAGGGAGCCTGAGATGAGGCAGGAGGAGTGGGTGGTGGGGTCAGGTGTTCACAGGGCTCTGTAGGTGAGAGCGAGAGTATCTCATTACTTTCTGACTGCCATGGAAAACCACTGGTCGGTTTAATGCAGGATGTGACACAGCTTGATTTGCACTTTCACAAGAAGACTCTGGCTGCGTGAGAAACAGATTATAGAGAGAGGGCCAGGCATGGTGGCTCACGCCTGTAATCCCAGCACTCTGGGAGGCCAAGGCAGGCAGATCACTTGAGGTCAGGAATTCGAGACCAGCCTGGCCAACATGGCAAAACTCCATTTCTACTAAAAAATACAAAAATTAGCTGGGTGTGGTGGCAAGCACCTGTAATCCCAGCTACTTGGGAGGCTGAGGCACGAAAATTGCTTCAACCTAGGAGGTGGAGGTTGCAGTGAGCTCAGATCGTGCCACTGCACTCCAGCCTGGGTGACAGAGCAACACTCTGTCTCAAAAAAAAAAAAAGAAACAAGTATGTATAGAGAAGAGCAGGAGCAGAGAGACCAGTTAGGAGGTGAATGCAACATTCCAGGCAGGTGGAAATAGCAGCTTGCACTAAGGTGGGGCTCCGGGTGCAGATGAGCCAGGTGGAGTATCCCTGTCCTTGCCAACCTCCTACCATCAGGGAAATGCAGTCAGACATCATCCCAGACCCTGTGGTTCCACGTGAAGAAATACATGTCTTGATTAGGACTTCACAGGGTAGAACACTGCTCCAAGTCTCTTATCTTTTTTTAATTTTATTGGGTTTAGATGATGAGGATTAGAATAAAATTTTCCTACATATCCTTTTGTATCTGGAAATATGTGACCATGAGATACTTTATTTCCTTCCTTAATCTTCCAGGGTCCTGACCCAAAACACAGATTGGTCTGAATTAGGTCCGGTCTGCTTCTACTGCAGCAGAAGGTGAGTATAACACCACGATGGACCCCGGCAGCAGTTTATGGCGCAGCTAGTTAATATTCACTGACTACCTTTGTTCATGTTTCAAATATTTTGGCAAGGCCATCCATCACCTCTTGCCTTCAGAGATTAAGCAGAAAGAAGCTGCTCTATGATTCTTTTCTTCCCAATTGAACCCAGAATGTCCACAGATGCCATAGCTGGTGGCCACCTCAATCCCACAGGTGCTTTTTAGTTGGGACAGCATGAAGCGACAAAGTTTGTATTTCTTATTTCCATGATATTACCATCTTTTTAAATCCTTTACATGTTGCTGCTTCTGATTTTGCAAGCCATGGGCATGATATATAACATGTTCAATTTTCTGAGATCATTTCAAGTTTTATATTCAGTGTATCGTTCTAATTGTTATACATTGATGGTTCATTCAATGTATAACAAAACAAATTTCATTTTTTATACTTCTCCAGTTTCATGTAAGCTCCAAAATCAGGGAAAAAAAACTACTTATCAAACCGTATCTCTATATTTTGTTCAGAAACACAATTGCTATAAATAATCTCTGCCTCTGAGAAAGTTTCAATAGGTGTAACTTTGTACATCATTGACTCCTTCAAAATAAAATATTTATCCACTATGTGCCAGGCCTGTGCCAAAAAACTCAGAATCTAATGCAGTTTTAAGCATGATGCTCTAATCAATTAAGAACATAATAAATGACCTTTGTTCATTATAAGCGAATTTCGTTCTACTTTGTTGGGTAGGAGTGTACCAGATAGATCAGTTAAACAATGTGACAGGGAGAGAAGCCAGGAGAACAGAAGGCTCTAGCAACACATGTCTTATTTCTGCCTTTATTTATTTCCCCAAAACCTTTCTTAAAGTCTGCAGCTAACAGAACAGACGGTTTTGGAGCCTTCACCCCAATGCCTATTTGTTCATGGGTTGGTAAGAGAAAAGGGACTTAATTTCCCTAGGGGCTCATCACTAAAGAAAAAGAATGGCTTTCTCCTCCTTATTCCTCTGGGAGCTTGGAATAACAGTCATGTTCTGTCTACTAGTTCCAGAAGCTGTTACTTGTGAAGTAAGACAATAGGGTTGATAGTAAGCTGGGTAGATATGGTAAGGAGGGGGAGAGAGAGAGAAAGCGGGGAGGAGAGAGCGAAGTAAGAGGGGGGAGGAGACAAAAAGTGGTTTAATAAAGAAAAGAAGAGCAGTGATAAGAGACTGTTAGAAAGGCAATGATGAAGTCAGAATCACAGAATCCTGAATGGGAAGTGCGAACTTACTTTTCCAATCCTCTTTTAAAAGATAAAGTAGGCTGGGCATGGTGGCTCATGCCTGTAGTCCCAGCACTTTGGGGGGCTAAGGAGGGAGTATCTCTTGAGGCAATGCATTCAAGACCAGCCTGGGCAACATAGTGAGACCCTGTCTCTACAAACACATTTTTTTTAATTAGCTGAGCATTGTAGCAGGCACCTGTAATCCCAGCTACTGGGGGATGGGGGTGGTGGGGAACAGCTGAGGTGGGGGGATCATGGGAGCCTGGTGAGTTGTGATTGTGCTACTGCACTCTAGCCTGGGTGACAGAGACCTTGTCTCAAAAAAAAGAAAACGAACTGAAGTGACTGAGGCAGAGCGGCAGGGGTGAGACCGGGGGACCTGGCTCTTCTAATTCTCAGAGCCTTTTTTCCCACATTAACTTCATTACATTGCGGTTTTGAGGACTTTGAGAAACTCCAGGTATGTCCAACTCCTACATAGCACCTCGCACTGTGTAAATGTTGAGTGGCACTCACCCAGGTAGTGGCAATGACAGCAATCATATCAGTATTAGCACAAAGCTTTCCTCAGGTCTCTGAGTAGCTTTCAATAAGGAAAAGTCAGTGACAAGGGCAACAGCCAGAGTATAGAACCTTGCTGAGATCTGTGGTTTATTTTTAGTTTGGAACTCCTCTCAGTCTCAGTTCTTTCTCCACGGGGTTTTCTCCTTTAAAGCTGTTGTGTGGGATGCAGGTGGCTGTGGGGAGGAGAGAGAGACTTCTAAAAACAAAGGAAAGAATGGTTTTCAACCACTCAGGATAATGGCATGGGTACAAACCTAACCAGTGGCAGCTCCTTGATCCGGAGCTAGAGGGGGTGCAAGAGAAGGAAAGAGCAGAGAGAAAAAAAGCGACCCCTTATAGAACGGCCCCAAAGAGGAAAGCCTGGGAAAATGACTAGCACAGGGCATTTTATAAGATTTTAAAGAATAAATAAATAACTCTGCTTCCTGCTCTCTCTCTCATGATACAGTTCTGGACACAGAAGAGTGGCTTCAACATGCAAAAGGAGAAGATGCAAAAAGAACAAAAGTAGAAAACAATGCGTCAATTCCCCTCATGCCTATATGTCTGGTTTAAAGGAGATCTATTTGAGCACTCTGTTTGTTGAATGACTTATTGGGGAGGAAGGCTGTTTCCATAGGCTAAGAGGTCCCTCATCTCTCCCCCTCAATCCATCCTTTTCTTAAAAGCCAGGTTAACCTTCGTAATGTTTCTGGGTAAGTCATATTTGCTTCCAAAACTGCCCATGGTTCCCAATGCATACAGTTTTGTCAAGCCCAGTGTCACAGGCTGATACTCAGGCCCCATCTAGTATACATGCCAGCTTTGTCTCACACCATTCCCCTTTAGACACCATCTGCTCTTCACCCTCTGCCTGAACTGTTTCCTATTTCCCAAACACATTCCATGCTTCTCCAGTTCTGTAACTTACTCCTGCTGCCTGGAATAACAGCAGTAGGAAGAGTCTGGACACTTTGCTTTAAATCCTACCTTTATTAATTTATTAGCTGTGTGACCTATAGCAATTTTTTGAACCATTGAGTCCCATTCCTTCATCTTTAAAATTAGGGATTATAACATCTACCTCACAGAATCATAGAGATCAAATTAGATAACACTGTAAAAGCACCAAACATAATAGGTGCCCAATAAACGTTGGTCCCTTCTCTTTATTATCCTTCTATACTGAGTACAAATATTACCTTCTTCTTACTGTAGGCAGAAGAGCCACTCTCTCCACTGTACTGAGCAAACAGTTGTGGGAGAATATTCATGGCACAGTGAGGGAGGTACCAGGCCAACCAAATCCATCTTGGAAGCAAATGGGCTGGCAGATGACATGGTCATATGTCTTCAGACAGAGAGACTTGCAGTTGTAGAGCTAGAAATCCTTACAGATTATATAACCAGGTCTCCTGTCTTATAGATCAGGAAATGGAGGCCTAGTGAGAAGTCAAGACTGGACTCCTCCCTTTTGCTCTTTCCTTTTTACC